>NC_089233.1:45682116-46343225 GCF_963924675.1 Phocoena phocoena | reverse complement strand
TACTCCCAAACTTAGTGCTTAAAACAACAATAAACATTTATTGTCTCACACAGTTTTTAGCATTTGGGAATTTTGGAGCATCTTAGCTGAGTAATTCTGACTCAGAGCCTCTCTCCTGAGATTGCAGTCAAGCTGTTGACTGGGGCAGCAGCCATCTGAATGCTGGATTGGGGCTGAAGGATCCACTTTCAAACTCACTCACATGGCTGCTGGCAGGGGGCTTTAGTTTTTTCCCTCATGAGCCTCTCTATAAGGCTACTCAGACATGGCATCTGGCTTCCTCCTGAGTGAGTGATAAAAGGGAGGGAGAAAAGAAAAGAGAGAGAGAGGGGTTAAGAGAGAGAACAATCAATATGGAAACCACCATATCTTTTATAACTTTTTCACCTCTGGTGACATACCGTCATTTCTTGCCTTATTCTACTGGTCGCCCAGACTAACACAGGTACATTGTGGGAGGGGCCACATAGAGATGAGAATACCAGGGAATGGAGACCATCAGGGGCATCTCAGAGGCCAACTACCACAAACCTCCCAGAGTTTACATTAATTTATAAGTTTAGATTTTTTATTAGAATCCATTGCTCATTCTAGAATTTTGCTCATTCCTATCTTCTTCTAATTTTCTCAGTGAAAACAGTAAACTATCCAGGTATTGTTTTACTCCTCTACCTAGATATCAGAGCCAACTACTCACCATATCTTTTAACTAGGATTGGGTGCTTATTACTTAACCTTCCAACTTTTCTTTCAAAGATATTTTTAAAAAGAAGCAGGTGTTTTACTTGTACAGATATGTGTATATTCTTAGAATAGAAAGAGTGGGAGCAATGGAGGAATAGAGTGATGTACTTTCATTTTTCTTAAGCTTTTTTTTTCAATGTTTATTTTAAAGCCTTATCATCTGATGGCTGGTATTTTGGGGAATTGTTTCCCCCTATCAACAGAAAGTAGTCTTCTTTCTGAATTTCCATGATTTACAATGTTTGTGTTACCACTGAAAGAGTAAAGACCAAAACTTGTAGTGTTTTCATTTCTTAAACGATTAAATAGTGTTTTATTACATATATCCTTTAGTATTTTCCCTGGATAGGTCCTTTCTTCTCATCACACAATCAAGAGGCAACTTTATGGAGTATATGAGAGATTATATTTTAATTCTCTGAGGTAGGATCAAGCTGCCTTCATCATATATTATGGTTGCCCCCTAAAGAAATCCTAGTTGTGATGGTTAATGGGCTCAGGTTACATGTAGGAATTATATGTTATAATTTGCTGTTGAAAGTAATTATTCTAAGACAATGTTATGTTTGAATTTGATTTTGAATGGTAATGATACATTTGAACCCTAGGATCATTTGAATTATATCCCATTTCCCTGTTAATTTAAATTCATACATTCCTTTTCAGGTGTATTTCCTTAAACTACACAGCTTTTGAAAGATGGTTATCCTACGTCCGGGGGTTATGCTCTTTTCAACTACTTTTGTTTGCCATCTCATTGAAAAAATCCTAATTTGAGAGAGATGATTACAGATCACCATTGTTAACATAAATGATTTATTATAATTTTTATGCTTCTTTCTTGTCAGTTTAGGGATTTGAGAGTTTAGGAAAAGTAGAGACTTTCTATCCTTTTGTTTTAGTATAATTTTCAAATCAGTTTTTTCTCTCCTACTGTGTTTTAACAACAAGAAAGAAAGACAAAATCATCAGAGTCAAAACTATGCATATATGTTTTCAGTAGGAAAAAATGATTGGATGAACTGTTTTACTAATTTAACATAATTTATTTTGGAAAGTTTTTCGCGGGCCTCTCAGTGCTGTGGCTTCTCCCGTTGCGGAGCACAGGCTCCGGACGCGCAGGCTCAGCGGCCATGGCCCAGCCGCTCCACGGCATGTGGGATCTTCCCGGACCGGGGCACGAACCCGTGTCCCCTGCATCGGCAGGCGGACTCTCAAACACTGTGCCACCAGGGAAGCCCTGGAAAGTTTTTTAAAAAGCTGAAACCTATATTTAATACATGAACCGAAGAAAAGTGGAAATATATAAAGATTAACTTCTTAGTATTATACTTATATTCCTTAGAAATATATGGCTTACCTATCTTGTTTTTTGGAGACTTCTTTCAGCTCCTATGTAACTCTGGACACACTTCCACTAGCAGAATGGTTTCGTTTCTCCTTCCACCTCCTACCCACCTTAATAAGATACACAGATTTACGTGGCATGGCTCACATAACACAGAGCAATCCCTGAAAACTTGTATTCAACTTTTCTATTTTAACTCAATAAAAAAATCATTTCTATTTTAAGTGCACTGAAGAACAGACTACTTAAATGAATCCTTAGGTAATTGTTCTTCTATAATTATGATCTGATAGCAAATTTAGATTTTATATATCAACTGTGTTTAGTCATTGCAAATTGTTTGTATTCAGAGTGAATCTCCAAGGCAGGCTTTGCTGAGTGTCGAACCAGTGCTCCTCACGATTACTGGTTACTATGTTTGCTTCTTCCTTTTGTAACTTGGATTTATGGAAAACAGGCTCTTTTTGTCCAAAAGCCAACATGGGCTTGGTGAGATTCAGCTTCTAGATCTAAAAGGTTTATGGCTTTTTTGCCTCTGCCCTTCATAGCTGCTTTTGTCCCATTTCCATGGGTACCTGGATAATGGGGGTTACCCAGGAGGATAGAGTTCATAGAGAGAATTAGTTTCTGTTGTGAGAATAGGGGCGGAATGGAGTAGAGGGCAGAGGTTCTTAGGACTCATCAGTTCTGC
The DNA here is from genome assembly GCF_963924675.1 of Phocoena phocoena. Lineage (NCBI taxonomy): Eukaryota > Metazoa > Chordata > Mammalia > Artiodactyla > Phocoenidae > Phocoena > Phocoena phocoena. The sequence goes on along the minus strand of NC_089233.1, from coordinate 46,340,442 downwards.
TCCCAATCCCATGCTTCTTAGTTACCCATCTCCAGTTTCAAGTTAACTCCTGTTTTCTCTATGACTATTTAAAAGATTAATTAAAATAAGTTATGCAAGATTCATGTTGTATCTTTTTAAAATTTTACTGGTGTGTAGTTGATTTACAGTGTTTTAGTTTCAGGTGTACAATAAAGTGATTCAGTTATATATGTACATATATTCATTCTTTTTCAGATTCTTCACTCATATAGGTTATTACAGAATATTGAGTAGAGTTCCCTGTTCTATACAGTAGGTCCTTGTTGGTTATCTATTTTATATACAGTAGTGTGTGTATGTCACAGATTTTTGTATTTTAAAATAAACCTTCTAAAACATGAGTATATTAATGATAAGTTAATAACTGTGAACATAATCTTCTGGTTTTTCAGTGGCAAAGTGAAACTGAATCTCAAAATATTATTTTCCCTAAACCAATGGCATGGACATCATAAACAATTAAAAATCGACTCTTAAGGTCCATCCATCTATATATACATACATACACACCAACGGGGAAAATACTCCAAAGTTTTAATGAGAGGAAATACTAGCGTTTGCCCGAGGAGATAGACCTGGGTCCTGGAGTCGGGGTGATGCCTTTAGCAATCTGCCATGTGATCCTACACTGCTCTCCACATAAACCAAATAGAAGACATGAGTGAAATAAAGTCCTGAAAAATGCCCCCACCCCCAACTGTAGAGAAGCTAATGGAGCAACCCAGAGAGAGGGAATATGGAGATTTCCATGAGGGTCGCTGTCTTCTCACTCCCAGGAGAAAGTAATTTCTGGAGTTCTCTATCTTGGTGTCTCCCTCCTGGCATGAAAGTAGGGGATAAAAAGCAGAATTATCATAAACATTCAGAGCTAATTATCTTCAGCAATAAACAAGATTTTAGCCGATCAGAAAACAAAAGAGAAAATAAATTGGACAAGGAGCGGGAATGAATTGGAAAGCATATATGAGAACCCCTGGGTGATGTTGCCTTCAGCCTGTCTCTGGCCTCAATGCCTTATCTCCAATTGGCTGTTGGGAAGAGACAAGCTAATTGGACTAAATTACCTCCCGAGGTACTCCTGATGGAAGTGGAAGGTCAGGGACCCTGGCCGAAGCACGGGAAGCTGTCTGAAGCCATGGGCATTGAATTGATTCCCAATAAAGTGGAACAGATCCTGGCATAAGAGAATTAACAAAACCAGAGAGGAGATAGCAAAGTCCCCAGACACTAACCAAGACTGCCCACAACCAAGACCAACCATCCTCCACACTCTACCCCTTGTCACCTGCCACAGATGTGAGCAGACATCACACTGTACTATCTAGAGGGAGCTGAATAAACCTCAGCTAAGGTGAGAAGGGATTTGTCCACATCATAATCGTACAAATAGAAGTTCTAGGCAAGCCTGCCCAAGTTTATTATGAGTAAGATGGCTATTGACTACAGGCATATTAAGAAAATAAAATTTAGGGAATAAATGAAGAAATAAATCTGAAGAAACAAAAACACATGTTTCAGGGAAAAATAGGTATAAATGAGTGCCACTAAAACACACTTTTCTTAAGTGAATACATTTCAAGCATAGAGATGGAATTTGGGGGGATTCGGGGAAAAATAAATGAGTCACACCACAAACTCACAAACAGAAACAAATTGCTTAATGATACACCATTGGGAAGCTGTGGTAAAAGAGTGAGGATGAGCATTGATATCATTGACGTATAGAAGAAAATTAAACAATTATGATAATAAGAATTATGGAAAGTAAATATTGTAACTTTTAATTGAGGTATTGACATATTAGTTTCAGGTGTAAAACATAATGATTTGGTATTTGTATATATTGCAAAATGATCACCACTGTAAGTCTAGTTAACATCCATCACCGTAAGTAGTTACAAATTGTTTATTGTAAATTTTCACAACATGTAAAATGATTATCAAAACCAAATGTTGGGATATAGAGGATTGATGACAAAAATGTAGATTTCCAACTCTAATTTTAGAAATTGAACGAGAAGGTTACATAGAATAGAATGACTAAAAACTAAAACTGTCAAATCCCTAGAGATGAAAACATACACACATCACATAGTTTTTTAAAGACAATCCATATAGAAGTTTAAAAACAAAACAAGCATTACATTTAGAAAATATAACGAGAAGTTGATTATATTTGTTATATCAGTGAATATAAATGAGGCAATACCTGTTAATGTGATGTAACATAAAAAAAAATAAAAAGCATTTGACTGTGGGAAATGCAAAGAAAATTTAACAGAAATCCAGTGATGGCAAGAAAAATTAATTCATTATGTCAGCCATTAAAAGATTATGTAGACCAAAAAAAAAGAATTATAGTGTAAAACAGTCTGAATAAATATATATAGAGAGAGGTAGATACCTAGATAGCTGGCTGGCTGACTGGCTGGCTGGCTGGATGGATGAAGGAACAAAGGATCGACATTACTAGAGAATAGATCTTTATTCTGATACCTGTGGGTCATATACAGAAATGGAGAATATATTAGACCTCAAAGAAAACTTTAATATGGTTCCCAAAGTAAAATAATATCAAATATATCACAAACATAAAACCCAACCACCTTAAAAAACAGCCCGGAAAAAGATCGCCCAAGAATTCTTGGGTCATAGCAGAAATCAAAAGGAAATTTATAAAATATATAGGAAAAAGCCATCTGACAGAATTCACCATCATTTTGCTACTAAAATATACCTGGAAAAGGCATATTTGAGAATATTCACAACAATTTTGGAAAAGAAAATCAATGAGAGAGGAACTAACTTTACCAGATATTAAAATATTGATATGTCATAAAGTTGCAAAAATTAAAATAAATCTGTACTGGAGAAGAGTGAGGAAGAGGGGCCACAAATACAGCTGCATGTTTATAACAGTTAACTCATGACAACAGTATCATTTTTTTATTTTTATTTTTTTAAAGGTTTTAATTATTTATTTTTGGCTGCATTGCATGTTCGTTGCAGTGGCTTCTCTTGTTGCGGAGCACGGGCTCTAGGCAAGCGGGCTTCAGTAGTTGTGGCATGCGGGCTCAGTAGTTGTGGCGCACGGGCTTCGTTGCTCTGCAGCATGTGGGATCTTCCCGGACCAGGGCTCGAACCCGTGTCCCCTGCATTGGCAGGTGGATTCTTATCCACTGCACCACCAGGGAAGTCCCAATAATATCATTTTTAAATAATTGAGAAAAAATATTATTCAGTGAATAGTGGGAAACAACTGGTTAACTGTTGCAGAAAAAGATAAAACTGTATTCCTATCTTACTTTTTACCTCAAAATAAATTCCAGATGAAAGGAAGTATTAAACATAAAAAAGAACCTATAATTTTTTTTTAAAGTATTGCTAAATGTATGTATAATCTTGGCAGAGAGACACTTTCTAAAAAGGGTATAACATCCAGAATTTATAAAGAAATGCTCAATAAACTTCACTATATACAACATGTTAGAAAACAAAAAACTTGGGGAAGAAAACAGTATGAGAAGGGACAAAATACAAATGACAGATTAGAGAAAAATATTCACATAAGTTAGATCAAGACTCATTAATTTTTTTAAAATATCTCACAGACAAAAATAACAAAAAAATAGAAAAATGGACAAAGGATATGAACAGTAAATTTATAAATAATGAAAAATAAGTGGATATTTAAACACAAAAATAGTTGTTCAACCTCATTCAGAAGGAAAGCCAAAATGTATAAAAATACAAATTACAAAAAAGATCTAATTATTATACCATATGATTGGCAAATAATTGAATTTGAACATCTCCAGAGTCAGTATATTGATAAAGACCTCTCAGTTGTGAGGATATGAAATATGGTGATCTATCTTGGAAGTTTGAAGACAGGTAAATATTATCAATTTGAACATGACCTGTTCTAGACCACCACAATAGAGCAAATATTGCAATAAAGTTTTTTTTTCCCCCAGTGCATATAAAAGATATGTTTATACACGGTACTATAGTCTATTGTGTGCAGTAGCATTATGTCTAAAAAGTGTACGTACGTTAAAAATACTTTATTGTTAAAATACACTAAAAATCAGAAAAGAATTTGAAAAAGATACTTGTATAACTGAATCACTTTGCTGTATACCTGAAACTAACACAACATTGTTAATCAACTATACTCCAATATAAAATAAAAATAAAAAAACACTAACAATCATCTGAGCCTTCAGTGAGTGGTAATCTTTTGCAGTAGATACATCAGCGATCACTAATCACAGACCACCATAACAAACGTAAGAATAATGAAAAACGTTCAAAATTGCAAGAATTACCAAAATGTAACGGAGACATATAGTGAGCAAATGCTACTGGAAGACTTGCTTGAAGAAAGGTTGCAAAAGCCTTCAATTTGGGGGAAAGAAAAAAAAAGAAACACAGTATTTACACAATAAAATGAGGTATGCCTGTGTAAGTATAATTTTAAAGTCAAGTTATGGAAATGTTAAATACGTGAAAATGTGCACATTTGCATACATTAGTTATTACATTATTAAACTTTTTCCTCCCTTTTTCTAGAAGGAAACAGCAGGAAAAGTTAACAGTGCTTGCCTTTGGAGAAAGGGACGGGGTTGATTGAGGAAATTTTTCACTTTTTATTGTGTCCCTTTCTGTATTGTTTTCATTATCTAATCATTATGTATGAGATGAGGTTTTCTGAGCAGTAGATATTTTTAGCTTGCTTTATTTTTCTTTCTCTTAAAAACCAAAATTAATGTTGATGGTATCAATCAGTTAGTTGAATAATTCTGATAAGATCAACTGCAGCCTGTGTTTATATACTGTGGTGTGAGCTGAAAACTAGGAAATCAGTTTTAATATTTCTATAGAGAGTTGTTGCATATGCATGTGTACTTTTTTTTTTTTTCTGGCTGTGTTGTGTCTTTGTTGCTGTGCGCGGGCTTTCTCTAGTTGCGACAAGCGGGGGCTACTCTTCGTTGCGGTGCGCGGGCTTCTCATTGCGGTGGCTTCTCTTGTTGCGGAGCATGGGCTCTAGGCGTGCAGGTTTCAGTAGTTGTGGCACACGGGCTCAGTAGTTGTAGCCTGCGGGCTCTAGAGCGCAGGCTCAGTAGCTGTGGCACACAGGCTTAGTTTCTGCGCGGTGTGTGGGATCTTCCCGGACCAGTGCTCGAACCCCTGTCCCCCGCATTGGCAGGCGAATTCTTAACCACTGCACCGCTAGGGAAGCCCTGCATGTGTACTGTCAATACACATAAGACTACTTCAGGCTGATTCTTTTTAAGTGTCTATTCTACTCCCACAAGAATTGAAATAGTTTCAATAAATTTTGTTTTATAAATATTTAACTTATGTTTGCTGAGGTTGAAAAAGGCAATATTCCACAAGGGTCCATTTTCTAAATGTAAGACATGAATGATTTTTTCATAGTTACAGTATTTATGAAATGTTGAGAATTTATGCATGTGGAATGTCTCATAATGGACTATTATAGACTTAAACTATTCTGTTTTCTGGTCTCCAGTGCAAAATTCCAGGAGTAGAAGCTATAGCAAATGAATATGCTGTGTTTCTCATGCTATAGACTCCTTCATCTTCACGGAAGTGTTATTTGCTCAGCTAGATTGGTCTAAAAGATTTTTTTAAAGAATTAGTTTAATCTTTCTCTCAACTCAACCTTCTAAAAGAATCTATGGCTATATTTTTTTTGCTATTGCAGCACAAACTGAAGGTGCTTATAAGCATGACATTTAATATGTTTATTTTATGTAGAGTATGTTATTAAAGTAGTGGCTGAATCACTTGATATGATTTGCATAAAATCATATTGCAGTGATAAAAATTGGTGTCTTGGGAGCTGTGAATGGGTTGGAATGAATCATTTCTTAATAGAAAAGAGCTTTGTCTTCAGCTCCTGCCACACTTAAACTTCAGTTACCTGGATTATTTTCATTTGTTGATTTATTTGCATTTACTTAAGTCCTAGTGATTGTTCAGTGGTTCGAGCAGAGGAGTGTCGTGGGTATGTCTTTAACCTTAACCTAGTCATAGGAGTTAGCACGAATCAGTTTGTACTTTCAAAGCATCCCTAAAGCTTGATAATGTTCTAGTGATTCTTTTAGCAGCTATGACCTGGAGGCTTAACGTCTCTGCTGTTTTGCAGTCTGACAGACTGAAACTTAGTGTTCCTGTTGGCCCCTCTGCATTTCATCTGCTCATCCAGGCTTGTAAAAATGAAATAAAAAGTGCTTGTTCTTGCTCTCGCAGAAGCAATCGTAGATTTTATGAGGAAAACAATGAACATGTCACCCTGGATTTGACAGCAAGGAGGAGGAGGGAGTTCATAAATTGTCTTTTTGGGTGCCAACTGTTAGGCACCAGAATTGTTTATATTAGTGAAATCCTCTAGTTATAAGTTATGTAAATTGTGTCTTTTCCAAGACTATGTTTTATGGTAGAAAGGGGGTTGGGGAGAGTGTATTAAATCTGAAATGGTCTCATGCTTAAATACTGCAATGTGGTAGACAGTTAATCTTCAAAACAGATAGTGAACATACATAACTGCTTTATTACCATCAACATATGTCTCTCCATAATTATCCTGGCTTCTACCTTGGGATGAACTAAGGATGCAAGAGCTGTCTCAGCTCAGATAATTTTGTTTTTATTCTTTGTGTTCCAAATGGAAGCTATTAGGGAAAAAAGTCATGTGGATTTTCCCGACACTGGCGCTAGTGAAAACATGACTCTGAAATTAATCGTGCTGAGACCTAGGAGAGCAGGTGTGGGTAAGTCTGACGATACAGCTGTGTCAATATACCTTGGCGCATCTGAGACCGTTTGGGGAAATTCCTGAGGAGACAGGCGGCACTGCACAGAGTCACTTCCAGTTATCTGGTGGTGACCCGTGCCAGTGGCATCTAGAGACCGGGTTGCAGCTGACCTTCCAGTGGTCAGGGACTAACTCCTGAGAGATGGTGGTGCATTTTGCAAATAAAACGGGAGCCCCTTGAATGCTAAAAAGGAAAAACAGTTCCTAGGCTGTTCTCTCCGTGGAGGAGGTGAGATCAATTATTTATTCAGTAACTAAAAAGGATGGTTGTTGAGCAAAATATGCATGTGGGAATGAACACACTCATGTGTGCAAGAAATGTAACTAAGTTCCTCTGTGTTTTATTCATGCAGTCCCTTATACCTAGGGAGAACATACATGCAGCTGTGTCCAGAACAGTCCAGAGTCATGGCTACTGTCCTAACCTAATGGTTATAGTGTCCTCTACTCCCTTCCCTCTCAACCATGTCCTGGTCATGCTACCTGTACCCCACCATATCAACTTTCCCTCCAATCTGTTAAGGTAGAACAACCTTGATACTTCCGCAGGAAGAGCTGTGGGGCTCAAAGAAACAGAGAAAAACCCTACTTGTCAATGCTTTAGAATTTATTCACTTCAGAATATTCAAAGATTTCCTTTGCTTATTTCTAGCTTTCAAAAAGGTGTGTGTAATGTTATAATATGCGTAACAGAGATGGAAACTGTTGACCAAGGAGGGGAAAGCTTATTCCTTGGATAATGTAGTGTTTTACTTGGAGGACTTGATTTATTTGGGGGAGCATCTTTAAGTTTATGAGATCATTAGTTCACTTATTATGCAAGAAATTAAACTCCTCTACCTACGCTAATACCAGTAAGTAGTAAAATACTTTCTGTAAACGTGATGTTCTCTGCTCAAAAGTGAGGCTGCGTTGGAAATAGCTGGTTGCAACATGGTCTGGGGAGGAAATGGGTAAGGTCGAAGAAGGTGAGGCAAGTTGCTAGAGAACAGGAATCTTATATGTGAAAGAATCAGGGAGCACATCCCCCTCTCTCTAAACTAATGTATGCTTCAACTGCCCTTGTTAATCATAAGTCAGTCTTGAAAGCCGAGTAATTGCCTACTTGGATCATATTTTGTAAACCAGGTTTCAGTCAAGTATTCACCATATTGACCAAATTTGGATCCATGTAAAGCATTAAGTTCACATCCATCAGAGTCTATTTACATGCATGCATATGTACAGCATTCATACATACAGGCAAGTGTGTGTGCATGAGTGTATGTAATGCGTGTGTATAATTCTAGGTCTACCTGTGTAGAAGTATGGCCTTTGAAATCAGATGATCTGGCTCTATAACTGTCTGTCCCTCTCAGCACACAGCTTACCTCCCCTCCTGCCGTAAGCTTGGGGTTGGGAAGAGACAGCTACACCTCCCTTTCCGATCCCAAGTGACCTCAGAAAGCGTACCTGCTCTTTTCTTTCACATCTTTTGACTGACACCTTCCTAATGCCCGAGAGGTGACTTGGACATTTGGATTATTTTATTCTTTTTTTCCTGCTTCTTTAGAATAAACCCACTTTTTGATACTTTCTCATTTTTTTCAATACTACCAGGGTGATTTTCTTAAAACACAGACCTAATACTTTCAGTTCCAGGTCTCAGAGACTTTTGACAGATCCTCATGTGTAAAAAAAATGAATGCCTCATAGCAAAGGACCAATCTAATCCGACCCAGTCACAGTTCCTAGCCTTTCTTTTTGCATCATCTCTTCCAGTCAAAACAGACAATCTGTGCTTTTTAAGCTTGTGCCTTTTTCATACTGTACTTGCCTTCCCAGCTTCTTTCAGGTTCACCTGAAATGCATCCTTCCCTGTAGCCCTTGCTAATCATCTTAGTCACTTTCTCCTTCCTGTGAGCATACTGGATGTTTATCATTTGGGTATAGACTTCTCCATAGTTCGTCTTGAATTATGACTAGACGTGTCCATACCTGCAGTACCTGTTAATTATAAACTCCTGGAAGGTGGAAACATGTCTCTCCTAGCATCTTATGCAACAGTTGGTAAACAGAAATGCTCAATAAATACATGTGAAATTGGGAAAAAAATTAATGCCAAGCTAAAAAAAAATTGCTAAAACTTTGAAAGGACCCTTTGTTGAGGATCAGTGTCTTTGATGATGACAAATGTCTAGACACCAGTATCTCTCAAAATGAGGTCCAGAAATGACCAACCAGTTGTTCTGTCCATGGATTAAGAGAAAAAAAATAAGAGAAAAATTATGTACACGTATTAAAATTTCTTGGAAATGTTAAGTTTAAAGATGTTTTTCATAGGCATTGGTTCTTTTAGTAAGTCCCGTTGTGCTCTTCAAAGTTGTGAATACATTGCAAGACTGTATTGGTCATGTCATTTCTGCCAGGGTTCGGGTAATGGTGTAGTTTTCCCCCAAATATATAATTTTCTCTAAGTTTCTTCTAATTATTTTTATTTCCCATTTTTATTGTTAGAATTTGGATGGATTTTATCCCTTGTTCACACACACACAAAAAACAGATCACCAGCTTAAAAACATTTTAGTAAAACATAAATGTTGAGATAAGAATAGTAACATAAATACTACAATTCAGAGTAATGTAAAAAAATGTAAGTGGTGATCAGGACTCCAATGCAGATGTAGAATATAATCTGTTGGTATTGGAATAGTGTAATGATTTCATTCAACCAACCATAAAAGAAAAGTTTGTACAGGAAGTAAGATATTAATTATTTTTATTTTTTTTACCCCTAGTATAATTATACTGAATATGTCACATATTCTGGGCAGAAACATGTTTATTCCAAAGACACCTAAATATCTGAAAGAAACACCAAACATTTGCCACTATTATCGATGAGGATTAATTTTAAAGTGAGCTTCTCTTGTACAGTATAAAGAGTGAGCAAAGAAACAAATTTGACGTGAAACTTAAGGCAGCTGTCATCATGACATTTAAATTATGAGCAGAAGCATGCAAATGACAGCTTTGCTGTGACTGATATGAAAGAGTTTTTTTAAAAACTTTTATCCCTATACAAATTTGTGTTTTTAAATTTACCTAAAATGTAACTTCTGCATTTCTATTGTTCATTAAGTAGATTTTCACATGGTGAAAAAGTTTGAGAAAACAGTGTTACTGATATTAAAGTGGTGACTATTTTTGAGAAATCTCAGACAATTTGTTTAGAATAAATGCTTTCATACATAAAGTAGTGTAAAGCATGTTACAAATATGTGTCACTTACATGTAATTAAATACAGAGAATATAACATGATTTAAAAACTAGCTGTTTACATTAACTGTCACCCTTTTAGCTTTTCGTCTCATACAATTTTGATACATTTGGCAACTGTAAAATATAATTTTAGTTTGATTCATTAGCGTATGCGTGGTGTTCTTTTGCTTTTTAAATTGATGTCTTTCATCTAAATAACATTTTCTGCTCTGTGTTTAATTTTTCCCTTGAGGTAGTTATTTATTTATTGTCCTCTTTTCTCATGAAGAATGAAATGCTTTCATTATAATGGAGTATAGGATTTCCAAAAATCCTGATAATTATTGAGATCTTTGTACCATACAGAGTATAAGTGTTGACTGTTCTAATCCTTTTGTTTTATAACCCTTATCATAGTGCTGAAAATGGGAATCAGAGTCTAATTTTTTTGTTTTGCTTTACTCCCTGGCATCTCATATTTGCAGATGATAAGGAAATCAAATAAAATTACATATTATTTGAGTGATGTAAAGCTAATTGGATCACATTCTCCTTCTGAAAATACAGAATCTATCAAAATCTGCACAATTAGAGCATAATAGAGCGGGATCTCCTCAATTCTCTCCTGTTTTGTTGACCGAGACACATCATAATCAAAGAAATAAGTCGCATCACGTGTTTTTATATTATCATTATTGTTATTTTTTTACACTTTTATAGCCTCCTTTCCTGGCCCTCTCTTTGTATGACAGATTCATTTGCACATCTGACTTTTATTCATTCCTCTATTTAAAAAACAAACAAAAAGAAAAACAAAACTTTTTTCTTCCTTGGAGAGGAGAGAGGAAAGGAAAATCATTTATCTTTTATTTTAAAATCATAAAAGATCAAGATGAGACATCCTGAGACACCAATTTGATTAACACCTACCTTTGAGAAGAAAAGCAAAAAGTGACAATAACCTATTCTTTAGAGTATAAAGTTGTTTCTGGTTTTGTCATCATTGTTAATCATTCTGATTTGCAGCCTATTTCAATCACTGAGACCCAGTTTTAACATGATTAACATTTTTGTTCCGTTTGTGGATCAGTGCTGGTCCCCATTTTTCGAGAACAGGATAACCTTCGATTGGCCTTATAGAGATAAATCATATCTTAATGCCCTTTGAAATCAGAGCATTCCCCCCAGAGAACACGTTGTAAATCTGAGTGGAAGGAAGTTGAGGCTGTTGTTCCAAATGGTGGATTCAAGATGAACCAGATGCCTTTGTTTTAGAATTTTAATTCATGGTACCTTTCCCTTCTTTCCAACTGGTGCTGTCATCTTCAAATGACAGAGATTGAGTGTTAAATTGCTCTTGTATAATTTCCTCCTCTCTCCTCTATATACTGGGTCTGATTGAAAGTTCAGATTTTTTTGAAGAATATTTTACATAGGAGATATTGAAATATGGGAAATACATTATTTCAACATAAAGGAAAGTGAAAATGTGTGTGTGTGTGTGTGCGTGTGTGTGTATAATATAGGTGTAGCATCTGATTTTTTTTTTTTTTTTTCTCACCCAGGGCCTTTGTTTTGTTACAAAGAACAAGTATTATCATTTCAATGGTTTCCCTCTATCCTTGATTCTTTCTAGCAGTCTCTCTTTATGTAACATTTTATCCCCTTTTGCTCCTCCAAATTATTTTTATGCTATTTTATTTTTCATATCGCAGAGAGGCTAAAACAATGTTCTGGAACCCAATCATTGCCTCTATTTGAGTAATCTGAAATGGGTCCCCACTCTGGCCCTTCCTATAAAAATTACTGTACCTGCCTAGATAAATAACTTGAGATATGAACTCACAAAGACATACTATACAACAAAGAGAATAATTGCATAGAGCAGTATGAACCTATTTCACAAGCATAATGTTGGATGAATGAAGCCAGATATCAAAAAGTAACCTAAAACTAGTAGAATCAATGTATGTGGCCACAAGTCAAGATTAAGGTGTATGGGGTGGGGAGAGGGTGGTGGCCTCTGGGGCACTGGTCATGCCCTGTTTCTTTTCTTTTTCTTTAATTAGAGTATAGTTGATTTAATAATGTTTCAGGTATACAGAAAAGTCATCCAATTATATATGTGTATCTTCTTTTTCAGCTTCTTTTCCATTATAGGTTATTAGAAGATACTGAATATAGTTCCCTGGGCTATATAATAGGTCCTTGCTGTTTACTTATTTTATATATAGTAGTGTGTATCTGTTAATCCCAAATTCCCAATTCATCCCTCTCCACCCACTTTCCCCTTTGGTAACCCTAAGTTTGTTTTCTATGTCTGTGAGTCTATTTCTGTTTTGTAACTAAGTTCATTTGTATCATAGTTTTAGATTCCACATATAAGTGATATCATATGATATTTGTCTTTCTCTGTCTGACTTACTTTACTTAGTAGGATAATCTCTAAATCCAAATGTTGCTGTGAATGGCATTATCGCATTCTTTCTTATCCATGCCCTGTTTCTTGATCTGGTGCTGGTTACAAGAGTGTGTTCAGTTTGTGAAAATCTGTGTAGCTGTCTCCTTATTTGTAGTTTTCTGTACTTCCATGAAAAGTTTAAAAGGATTCAGTTTTACTGTGAGCAACATGATGGAACCCTTGTTGTTTGAGGGAACATCCTTCAAAGCCATTTTAGTCACAGGTCCTCATTTTCACTGAGGCTCTATAGATGATCCCCTGCTTCACTCCAATTAATTTGCTTTCTCTTTGTGTCCTTACTTTTACATCTGGCTATGAAGACCTGTATTTTCCCCTGCTGAGTTTAGCACTTTCTCCAACTAGCATTTCTCCAGCACCAAGTAAGTATCCTTAGAACATGAGGGAAAGCATATGACCCCTCCTGCAGAGTTGGACACCTCTTCCCCACAGCTCAGGGTCCTCATTCCTCACCTTCACTTCACTTCACTTCACTTGGAGTCGTGAGTAGGGACAGCAGTGGCAGGAGACTTTCTGCAGAATTACCAATGACTGATCTTATCACTCTGTGAGGTGGAGTAGCCTGACTGGAGAGAGGCTGACAGGAGGCAAGAAAGTTAAACCGAGTCTCAGAATGAAACTCCTCTCCCTACTTTGTGCAAATGAGTTCCATGACATTGTTTTGCTTTGCAGACAGAGAAGGCTATGGCACTCTCAAAAGCAAAGAGGCTTCTTAGACAGGAAAGTGTTTCCTGTTCTTAGAAATCTCAAAGTGAATGGTTAGCTTAAGTGATTCAAGATGGTGCCATGGGGAAAAATGTGAGACCTGCAGCCAGACTTCTTGGGTTTAGGTAATAGCTAAAACCCAGGCTGAATAGTTTGAAGAATTCTATTCTCTTCTTTCTTCAATTAAAAAGAAAATAAAGTAAGGAAAATAGCAGTACTAGGTAATAAGGATAATAACAGTATCCAGCTTGCTTGGGGTGATGAGGGACATATTAAATTCTCAAAACTGGTGACTATTAGTAGTAGTATATAGACTAGAGTCCTGTATTCACAGCAGGTAATAAATTTATATGTTGTTTGTCAGATGAGTCTGATTATGTCAGCCTCCCACAGAAAATTCTTCCAAATTCCAGCAGCTTTGGGATGCAGGCCAGTGTCACGTGCAGGCTGCTATGACCTGTCCCTGGCCTCCCCTCCAGCCTCCTCTCGCATCACTTACTCCTGTCCATTATACTCTAGCCATGCCTGCCTACAGACTTAGAGCATCCCTAACGCAATGATTCTTCATGACTTTGCTTTGTTGTCCCTCTGCCTGAACTGCCCTCTCTGCTCCTCTTTACCTGGGAAGCATCTCTCTTTCTTTAGAAGTTAACTTCTTCAGGAACGTATCAATGCTTCTTCTTACTGACCTCAGACTGAGTGAGGCATTCCTCCTCTGGGGTTCCACAGTGCCAGATAATACTCTTCGTCTATTACAAATATCTGCATTAAACCAGGAGCTGTCTGAGTTTAGGGATAGTGGCTTCATCACTGTGGAATCTCCAATCCCTAAATTAACTCTTGGTATTAATTTGTTGAATGAATTAATGCATGAAAAAATAAATGACAGTAAAATTAGGCATACATGGTAATCTTCCTTAAAACTGCAATCTCCATATTAATATCCAGCATCTCAGTTTAAAAGACGAGAAATAGTTATAAAAGATGCAACACCAAAGGCACAATCCATGAAAGAAATAACTGATAAGCTGGATTTCATTAAAATTAAAAACTTCTGCTTTGTGGAAGACAGTGTCAAGAGAATTAGAAGACATGCCACAGACTGGGAAAAGATATTTGCAAAAGGAATATCTGATCAAAAACTGTTGTCCAAAATATACAAAGAAGTCAAAACTTAACAGTAGGAAAACAAACTGATTAAAAAATAGGCAAGAGACCTTATCAGATATCTCACCAAAGAAGATATACAGATGGCAAATAAGGAAATGAAAAGGCGCTCTGCATCCTATTTTATCAGAGAAATGTAAACTAAAACAACAAGATATCACTACACACCTGTTAGAATGGCCAAAATCCAAGACACTGACAATACCAAATGCTAGTGAAGATGTGGAACAGTGGGAACTCTGATTCATTGCTGTGGAAATGGGAATGCAAAATATTACAGCCACTTTGGAAGACAGTTTGGCTATTTCTTAACAAAACTAAACGTATTCTTACCATGTGATCCAGCAATCACACTCCATGGTATTTACCCAAAGGGGCTGAAAACTTATGTCTACACAAAAACTTACACATGGGTGTCTATAGCAGCTTTTTTCATAATTATCGAAACTTGGAAGCAACCAAGACGTCCTTCAGTGGGTGAGTGGTATATCAACACAATGAAATATTATTCATTGCTAAAAAGAAATGAGCTATCAAGCCGTGACAAGACGTGGAAGAACTTTAAATGCATATTACCAAGTGAAAGAAGATAATCTGAAAAGGCTACATAAGATTCCAGAGAAGAGGCCAAAGATCAGAGGAAAATGAGCAGCTTCCTGCTCTGCTACTTTCCCCCTTCTCTTGCCTTTCCCTTTAGCCAGACCTTCAGTAAACCTAGTTTTGATACAAAAGCAATATTAGCTAAGTCATTTATACAACTGTCTTTTCTCCCCTATCTTTCTCTGGCCCCTGGCAGGAGAATTAACTTTAAAAAGTAGAATAAGGGCTTCCCCTGGTGGCGCAGTGGTTGGGGGTCCGCCTGCCGATGCAGGGGACACGGGTTCGTGCCCCGGTCCGGGAAGATCCCACATGCCGCGGAGCGGCTGGGCCCGTGAGCCATGGCCGCTGAGCCTGCGCGTCTGGAGCCTGTGCTACGCAACAGGAGAGGCCACAACAGTGAGAGGCCCGCGTACCGCAAAAAAAAAAAAAAAAAGTAGAATAACACCAACACCCATCATTATGTCTGTGTCAGATTAACTTTACTCTGTTGTGAGTCTTCTGTGATTGTAGCGCTAAACTGGTCAAATACGTTCCAACTTCTTAGTCCACTATTTATGCTTCACCCATATTTAGTCAAAATTGTAAAAGGTCGTTGTGAACCTCTCACGTCTATGTGGTTAGCTTTAAATGGTTCTTTAATTCTGCGTGTGTTTTGATTATTTGCTCTTGCTAATCCCTGTAATAAACTCAATAGCCAGTGTTGAATAATAACATACAGATTAGGATCCTGATGTCTTCCTTTTGTTCTCTAATCCACTGTTCACCCTTTGACACCCTATTCTGTGCCATGGAGACCTCTATTAACTACATTACCTGGGTTACTTCAGCCAATGGTGAGTACTGTCGGGAGATCTGAGCACAGGGCAAGAGGTCAAGGTATTCATTATTGTACCTGCAGACGCAGGTTAACAGTGACTCTATTTCTATACAGAAGTATCCCTCTCCCACAGCTAGTTTTCACTGCGTTCCAATAACTGCTTTTTCCCTTTGTCCCTCCAGGCTAGGGGTGGTAAAATCTTCTTCCCATTGGCTCCCGAAGCCTCAGAGTTCTTTATTATCCCACCTTTGAAAATACCCTCTTCACTCCAATTACCACTTGCAGTGTGGCAACTCTCTCTGTCCCCCGACGTCACTTCGCAATAGGAACACGATGTGCAATTCCAATTAAGACATGAATGCAAGATGTTTCATCACTTTATAATGAATCACACCATGCTCCCTTGGCAGTGACATCAAATAGAGGATGTTGTCCACCTTTGTGCAAATGGCTTCAAATTGATTTTGAAATGTGTGGCTATTAACTTGCAGGGTTTTTTTTCCTTTTACTTCCAAACTGACACCTCTTCTTCTTTGCTAGAAGTAATTCAAATTGTAAGACAATAATTATGATCATCATAATACCAATACTACTAGTAATAATAATAATAATAACCGGCATTTATATAGCTTGGAACATGTTTTTGCATATGTGTTTCCCACTTTATTCCTACAAAAACTTAATGTGATAGTTACTGTTTTTCCCCTGATTTAACAGACGGGAAAATGGAGTTCCACAGAGACACTGTGTCCTCCTCATGCACCTTAAAATTTAGTAGAAGACAGGAGAGATTCAAGTACAGATCTTTCAATTCTAGCAGAAGAAACAAGGTGGTTAAAATAGAGATTAGGAGGTCAATGATATTACATTCAGTTTATATGTGTGTTAAGTTCATGTTAATAATCGTTCTTGGCTCTTGGTCAGCTGTTTGCAATGCAAATGGGAAATCTTGTTCCCAGTTCCTGCAACACTAGTCATTTTTTAAAAAAAGACAGCTGCTGGTTTCACTGTTAACCCGTGAATCTGTAATTTCTAATCCTTCAATAAGGTCATTAACTTGTTGAGTAGACTGCAAAATAGGCACTAATGGAATATAAAGTGATTCAAGAGTGTGGACTTCTCACTTATAGAATGACAAGGAGTTGTATATTGAATTCACATTTATCAGCAGGAAACCTGCAGAGGTTGACCATAGTTCATCTTTTTTTTTTCCCCCTTTTATCTTTCTTTCGTGATAGCCTAATGTATTTTTCTCCCTCAAATGCGTAGGCCATTGCCTGCAGCACATTTTTGTTTTCTACCCACAAAATTAAAAAGAACATTTTCTTTTCCTTTTTAATGTATGTATTTATAGAGACTAAACACAATGTTCAAGCTGTAATTATGACATAATTTGATTATGTTTGAAACCATTGAACACAATAGGAGTCTTTTCTAGAATCTCTATTGCCTTTTCTTTTCTACTTTTTGTAAAACAAAAAGGATAAGGCCTTGGGGAAACATGTATCTTTTGTTATGTGATGAAATAATGGGAAAATCCCCTCTCTCCCTTTTTGTCCTCACTCTGGTTTCTTTGGCTTTCTTTCTGTCTTTTTGTATAGCCACAGTTTTATCAAAGTTATGACTCTGGAAATTTTATTGAAGTAAAAATTCAATCAAGAAGGCTCTTTAGGATCTTACATCTTGAGTTTTTAAAAATATGCAACTCCATGAGTTGATACAGAGGTTTAGTGATTGAAATATATCCTTTGACAGAGGATAAATTAAGGGTTATTTTGTAATTCATTTTTTTTTGAGGGGCAAGAAGAAAAATAAACTGCTCTATCCTTGGGGAAGACAATCTCTTCTTCCACAAAGTCCAATTATATAAGGAGATAGACTGATTGATTGACTGATTGGTATGGGGGAATGAATTATATTCCTGCCACGCAAAACAACCTGGGTGGTCCATTCCCTAGTCCTAAGACAGTTTATGATCTAGTAGGGAAGTTATAACACATACACACACACACACACACACATACAACCAAAATATAACAATATGCAATATTAGTCTAATAAAGTACAAAGTACTGTTAGAGAGCAGAAGAGGAAGATACTAAATTCTAGCTGAGAGCACTGAGAAAGGTTGGATTCTAGGGCATTTGAATTGACTTTCCTGTACAGGAAAATATTGGGAGAGGAGAGGTACTTCACAACAATGATATACATTAGCAGAGGAGTATAGGTAGAACTGCTTATAATGTTTTCAGAGACTAATAATCCTGATGGCTTAACAGAAACAAAAGATGCATGAGAGAAACAAGCAAGAGATAAATTAGTAGAAAGATAGGTAGAGACCAAGGTATGGAGAGTCATTGGATATCTGGTAAAGCTTGAACTGCCTTTTAGAGGCAAGTGGAGTCCCTTAATGTTTGGCAGTGTGTATAGAATGGGGTGTCTGAAAAAAGATGGGAAGAAGGAGATAATAAGGAGACTCTTGCAATGGTCCAGGACAGCAGTAAGAAGAAGAGCCCCCCAAGCTTGGGCACTGGCAGTAAAATGGAAGAGAGAGGACAAGTGTGAGGGAAATGGCAGACACTCTTAGTGATTTAGGAAGGGAGAAGCGTTGTAGACAACAATTCCAAGGCTACATTTGTTAATGAATCCATTGACATAAATGGATACAGCAGAATGTAAGGGGTTTGGGGATAGGAGACTGATGAAATTAATGTCTATATGTAAGTCTATCCATATCTCTATTTCAACATCAATACGGGCACCAAGAGATTTGGATCTGTCTTCATTTATCCATCTGAGAGGCAATAGATCATGGTGGTAAGACCTAATCATATGGGTTGGAATTTGTTCCACTAATAACTAACCACTTTCACTTCCCTTTGTCTGAGTATCTTCAAATGTTAAGAGGAGACATTATAATAGCTATCTCATATAACTTGTGAAAATTAAATAAATAGATATATGTAAAGTGAGCCTAACTGTAATAAGTGATGTAGAAATGTTAGCTGTTATCTATGTTTATAAATCTGTATCTCCCTTTAACAATCTATATAAACTTGGACCATAATGTTTTTTAACTTCTTTGGGCAGCAGTTTACCAATGGATAAACTGAATTTGCATTAGATAATCTCTACTATTTTTTTGTTCAACCACATTTACTCAACAATTAAGTATCAAATACCTATTATGTGCTAGACAATGAGTATACAGTGGAGAACAAAAGAGACATGTACTACTGCTTACTTGGGCCTTTTGATCTGGGTGGATGGGGATGGAGGAAAGGAAAACATATTTAAAATAATAAATGTACAATAAATACATAATTACTGTCTATTTTAGAAGGTAAGGAAATTGAGAGGAATGTATGAGAGAATATCAGGAAGGTACCACTTACAGGGGTGGGTGGAGGTAGGTGTTGGCAATCAGAGAAATCTTCTCTTTGGGGATAGTATTTGACTTGAGTCAAGGGTGTGAGTAGGAGTTAATCAGGCCAAGATTGGGGTAAGATGGGAATTCCATTTTCTTTGTTTTAGAGAAGAAAAAATAATACTTTTCTATAATAAATACACATTAAACATATATAGATACCTATAGGCATCTATGTCATTACCCATTAGAACTTTAAATTTAAATTTCTTCATTCAGCATCAAAAATCCATTAGTCTTGAACATTTGAATTAATCCCGTTTTTAGTATTATGAGACACTAAAAGTTTTTCTCTTTCAAAAAAGGCCTTGAGGGCTTCCCTGGTGGCGCAGTGGTTGAGAGTCCGCCTGCCGATGCAGGGGACCCGGGTTCGTGCCCCGGTGCGGGAAGATCCCACATGCCGCAGGAGCGGCTGGGCCCGTGAGCCATGGCCGCTGGCGTCCGGAGCCTGTGCTCCACAGCGGGAGGGACCACAGCAGTGAAAGCCCCGCGTACCGCAAAAAAAAAAAAAAAAAAAAAAAAAAGGCCTTGAGACAGAAATTGTGCCACATGAAAGTTGAGGAAAAATAAAGCTTTTCACGCCCCAGTTCTCCATTCCCATCACCCTTTTTCCACCCATCCCAGATAAACACAAAGTTAAGCAACACAATTTTTTATGCAAATGAAACTTCAAAACAAGCCTAAGACTATCTCTTTTGACACCATTATAGAAATTCTAGAATCCTAACTGTCAAGAGAGCTGTGCTTAGCTGAGAAGGCTTATAAATGGCCCGGCCAATGTCTTTTTTACCCCTAATTATTTAGCACATGTAAAATGGTGGCTCAAAAACAGCTTTCACCTGCCCTATCCACTCTTCCTTTTTTTTTTTTTTTTTTCCAATTTATGTCTCTACTATTTATTTAACATCTTTATTGGAGTATAATTGCTTTACAACGTTGTGTTAATTTCTGATGTATAACAAAGTGCATCAGCTATATGTTTACATATATCCCCATATCCCACCCTCCCAATCCCACCCCTCTGGGTGGTCAATATCACTGATGAACATAGATGCAAAAATCCTCAACAAAATACTAGCAAACAGAAGCCAACAGCACATTAAAAGGATCATACACCATGATCAAGAGGGCTTTATCCCAGGAATGCAAGGATTCTTCAATATACGCAAGTCAATCAATGTGATACACCATATTAACAAATTGAAGGAGAAAAACCATATGATCATCTCAACAGATGCAGAAAAAGCTTTCGACAAAATTCAACACCCAATTATGATAAAAACTCTCCAGAAAGTAGGCATAGAGGGAGCCTACCTCAACGTGATAAAGGCCATATATGACAAACCCACACCCAACATCATTCTCAATGGTGAAAAACTGAAACCATTTCCTCTAAGATCAGGAACAAGACAAGGTTGTCCACTCTCACCACTATTATTCAACATAGTTTTGGAAGTTTTAGCCACGGCAATCAGAGAAGAAAAAGAAATGAAAGGAATCCAAATTGGAAAAGAAGTAAAACTGTCATTGTTTGCAGATGACATGGTACTATACATAGAGAAACCTAAACATGCTACCAGAAAAATACTAAATCTAATCAATGAATTTGGTAAAGTAGCAGGATACAAAATTAATGCACAGAAATCTCTTGCATTTCTACACACTAACAATTAAAAATCTGAAAGAGAAATGAAGGAAACACTCCCATTTACCATTTCATCAAGAAGAATAAAATACCTAGGAATAAACCTACCTAAGGAGACAAAAGACTTGTATGCAGAAAACTATAAGACACTGATGAAAGAAATTAAAGATGATACAAACAGATGGAGAGATATACCACGTTCTTACATTGGAAGACTCAACGTTATGAAAATGACTATACCACTGCCCACTCTTTCTGATGGAGGTGGTTAATCCCCGCCAGAAGACACATAATCAGTAATGGAAATAAGTACTGGATATAGTTAATTATATAGTTTTTAGCTTATCAAGTTATGTAAAGCAGCTGGGATTTTTTGAAGGATTACCAGTGAAACGGTTGTAGGTTTATCCATTCCCAGTTGAGGCTACTATAGTTAGACTCAGCATTTATTGGGAGGATTCTGGAAGCTTAGTGGCCATCTTCTTATAGCTTTGGCTGTTCTCATGCCTTTCAGCAACTCCCCACTGCCCAGCACAGGAAGATATCATTGCGGTTGTTGTCTTTGGGGTCCAAGGACAGGCAATAGAAATGAACCAGAAAGGCTTCTAACTTTGAGTAATTATGGTGCTCAGATTAACCATATATTTTGGTGGTTGTTTGGAATGGGAAACTCAGAATGTAACCTGACTCCAGTTTCTGAGAGCAGAGTTAAATATCCTGCCTAAACTTGCCTGCTGCTATAAGCGACTCTTCAGTAACCAATTATCTTTTCGTGCCTCCAAGCTGGAGATGTCGTGAAAGGGAGGTTTTCTGGCTCCGAAACACTGGCCCCAAAATGGATGTTATGGAATCAGTTGTTTATTACTTCTCTTTCTAAATCTTAATCATGGTAGGATAGTGGAAACTTATTTTTTTAGGAATGAAGCATGAAAAAATTAGGAGTTTTATGAGTCCAGTTGCATCAGATGTTCAGATTTGTGAAAGGGGTGCCAGTTAGCTTGACAAACACTTCTAGGCCTGAAGCCTTTCTGGCTAGATCCTTAGAAGGCAATGGGGCATCTGATGAAATGATCTGGAAAAGGCAGTTTAAGACTAATGAGCCCATTAAGGACATCTTAAAACCACTCTATTGCAGGATTAGGCAGGTTTCCAAGTTTGATTTATTTGGAGAATCTATTAGAGAAATATACATTTTCTAAAGAAATACTAGTCATATTTGTTATTTGACCCTATTATTCTGTAGGACCTCATTTAATGCCAAGCCTATGAATCGTTTATTTACTCAAAAAATTAATGAGTTCCTACTCTTTGGTAGGCATAAACAGGAAAAAATAGACATGATCCCACCCCCCCGACACCCTCCCCATGTGCTTTTTGTTCAGTTAAAGGGGAAGAATTGATAGAACAACTTATCAAACCTGCTTCTCTGATAGTATTTTTCTATGTGTCTTTGAAATTGGGTCCATATTTTACTAAATAAATAAATTGTTAATTATTACTTTCCTATCTGCAGCAATTCTAGAAAACATAATTGAATTACATATGCTTAATTCGACCTGGTGATATCTAGTCCCATGGGCCCAGAATCTATCTTTTAAAAATATTCTGACTGTTTTTGTCACTAAAGAGATACAAATTGTGCAGGAAGTCAACACACATGTGTATTGATGAGGGAGTGGTCCGTTTTAAAAAGCACGTGTGCACACACATACACACACCCTGGTACGTAGTTAAAGAAAGTGCAAAAACGTGTAAGGAACAGAAGCTTTGATTAGACAGCTCTCCTTCAAATCCTGGTTTTGCCACCTCTTTGCCATATGAACTTGACATGCCAGTTCACCTGCGTCTCATTTTCTACACATATAACATGGAACGAATGATGCATCTTCATTGGGTTGTGGTAAGGACTAAATGCAGTCCATGTAAAAGTGGTTAGCACAGTTGATAGCACATAGTATGTGCTCAGGAAAAATATCAGTTATAGGTCTTTTGACAGTGGTATCATCTGGACCTAAGTTAAATTATATTAAACACCACCCCTACACTCAGATTAAAAGGCAGTATCTTCATGCATTCCCTCAAATCTTGGACTAAGAGTCATTTCAGAAGATTCCGTGCATGTTTCCTCTTCTAAATGGGCTATTAGTAAACCTAAAAAGAAGCTGGAATAAGCATATGGCTTGGCATAGAAAAGAGTCCAGTAAATTACTATTTTCTCTTAAAACCACCATCTGGATGTTGGTACAGCAGCATTATCTCACTCACATTTACTTTTCCCAGTAGATGAGAGTATATTTAGTTAGAAGAAGAAAATCCATCATTTTCTTTAAAAATCCAGTTGAGAATGTTCATCTCTGGAACCTGTCAGCTACACTTAATTTTTATTTAGATGCTGAGATAAAGAGTTTCCTCATCAGTGTTCCAACAGAGCACAGAATTAATCTGTCAACATTCAGAAAAATCAAAGTCAAAATTAAAATATTTTATTAGATTGATCTCTCACTACAGATGGAATTTAATACTGAATATGGCTTGAAACAAATGTGTTTTTTAAGATGTTCAAAAGCTGAAAATATATTGATATAGGTATTGTATGATATTCAAAAAATGGCTTAACAAGACTAATTAAAAACCATTTCGGGAATAAGTTAAAATACAGATTACTGTTGTAACAGAATGAGGGACTAGATATTGTGAAGGGTTCCACAGCTTAAAAGTACCTATATGCTGGATAATGGCAGACTTTTAAATGAATTGTTGAGCTTGCAGAAAGAAAGATCCCCCAAAATGGACTAGAAACAGAAACAGGAGTAGTAAGTAAGAGCTGAAGCCCAGGATGACTTGAGGACATTGTGAGGATTAATAGCCACTAGAGAAAGTGGGAGACCAGACCTTAGTCCTGCACACGGGAACGTTTGGATCTCAGACTCTGTGTAAAGTTGGGCCCTCACAGGACTACCCACGCTAAGAGGATTGGCCAGGAACGAAGTCCACCTGTCAGAAAAGAGAGACACCTGAAAACCTGTATCCATCTCAACTCCAAGTGGGAAATAAATGTGATATGAAAACTCAGATTTTCTCCGGAGAATTTGTAATCATGTTGTACTTATGTGGGTCTGTGGTTCAAACCCTTAGCATGAAAATAAAAATGGTTGCAGTTTTGGAACTACCCACTGGCTCCTGACAGAAGCAACTGTAAATGCTCCTGGAGGAATGCTTTCCTGAGGATTCCCACAGTGCAGCCTGATATAAGTTCCTGATATAAATTAGAACTTACTAATTGGGGGTGGGCGGAATCATAGATTGGCAAAACTAAAACCAGTTCTATTTTTTTAATTATGATTTCTTCTTTGATCCAAACATTAAGTACTTTGAGTATTTAATTTTCCAAAACAGCAACTGTTATTTTCACTGTTTGATTTTTTTATCACTGATCACCATCAAACACACTATATATTTTATTTACTTACCTTACTTCTTATCTAGCTCCCTTCAAAACTATGTCAATGATACAAACAAACAAACAAAAGAACAAAAGGTTAGGCTCCCAAGTGGTGTAAATTTTTAAATTGTCAGATGCAGACTGAGAAATACACAGATTAATCATTTTAAAAATTAACAGTTTTCAAAAAGAAAACCCACAAAACTAACAACACACCAGGTAGATTTTGCAAAGAATAAAACAGAACTTCTTGAAATTAAAAATTGTATCTATATCTATATATCTATCTATAAAATCATTGAAAGTCTAAAAAAATA
Organism: Phocoena phocoena; assembly: GCF_963924675.1. Classification (NCBI taxonomy): domain Eukaryota; kingdom Metazoa; phylum Chordata; class Mammalia; order Artiodactyla; family Phocoenidae; genus Phocoena; species Phocoena phocoena. The sequence continues at coordinate 46,315,734 of NC_089233.1, read as the reverse complement.
CATGAATAATCTATACACTTGACGAAAGAATAACTTACTTGAAACATGTATTTGAAGAAATTACCATGTAGCATAGAAAGATAAGGATGTGGAAAACATAGAATAAAAAAAAGATGTTAAAAATCAGGATACAGCAATAATATCTAATATATGATTGATTGAGATTATAAAATACATCAAAAATTAAAAACTAGGGAGAATCATTGTCCAAAGAGATATGGCTAAGAATTTTTCAGAATTATTGAAAAGAGAGATCCTCAGATTCAGAAAGCATAATGTTCCCCAAGCAGGATAAAGAAAAAGAAATTAACTAGATACTTCAACAAAGAGACAAACTTAACAGTAGCCAAAGAAAAAAGATGATGTACAAAGAAATGACTATCAGAATGACAGGATGTTTCTCAACTGAAGCCAACCTAGCTGAATTTCTCAAAAGTGTTTTGATAAAATAATTCTTTTTTTAATATTTATTTATTTGATTGTGCCGGGTCTTAGTGGTGGCAGGCACATATATTCATAAGGAAGAGGAACCATTTAAAGCATAACAATGTGATACATTTTGGCAATTTTAAGTTTTTCATAAACTGCATATTTAATATGGGTAACATGGGTGTTTCAAAATTCCAGGTTAAGAGTATGTCTAGAACCTTATGTTTTATCTTAGGTGGAGGAAAGATGAAATACGTTGCCCTGTTCTGAATAACAGAAAGTTAGGGAAAGTGAGAAAACAATGGAACAAAGTAAGGAATTGGTAAAACTGAGATTTGTCTGCTTAAATAATAAAAGAAAAAAAGATACAGTGAAAGAAAAAGGAGAAAAAGTGTAAAGAAGGAACATATGACTGAAAAAGGTTTAGCTATCTCAGTTGTCACAATAAGTATAAAAAGACTAAAATCCTTAATTAAAATACAGAAATAATCAGTAGATTGGATGATTAGAAAAGAAATTCAGCAAAGTTATACACTATATACAAAATTAAATGATACAGAAATGCTAATCAAAAGAAGGCACTGTAAGACAGTCAAAATATAAATCAAAGCCTGTTATGTATGACTGTAAGGAGAAATTTTAAAATCTATAATCTTAGTAAGAGATTTAGAAATAACATTCTCACTGTTGAGAGGTATACCTAATAGAAAAAAATTAGAGTTGAATAATATAATCAACAAGCTTGTAATGTACATATGTGAAAACCTGATTATCAAAATTAGAGAATAATGTTTTCTAATATTCAGTGAACATTCATAACATTTGACCATATTATAGAGCAAGGGTTAACAAACTATGGTCTGTAGATCAAATCCAGCCCACGGCCTATTTGGGTATGAGCCTCAACTGAAGACCAATTATTACATCTTTAATTGGTTCTAAAAATTTTTTAAAAAAAGGAAAAAGAATATGTGACAGAGACCATATGTGGTCCTCAAAGCTTAAAATACTTACTATCTGGCACTTTATAGAAAAAAATTAGCTGACCTATGTTCTAGGCCATAGGGAAAAGCCCAATAAATGACATATCAATCATCATTCAGTAAATATTTATGGTGGTCTACTGAACACTGGGCCCTACTTTAGATACTGAGGATATCACAGTAAATAAAAAACACTTGCATTCTAGTGAGGGAGATAGATAAGAAGTAAGATAAGTAAATAAAATATATAGTGTGTTTGATGGTGATCAGTGATAAAAAAAATCAAACAGTGAAAATAACAGTTGCTGTTTTGGAAAATTAAATACTCGAAGTACTTAATGTTTGGATCAAAGGAGAAATCGTAATAAAAAAAACAGAACTGTATTTTTATTACATAATAAAATCAGTAAATATCAAAACACTTGAGATGCAATGGGAAATGTTAAGTTTTACATGCTATATTAGAGAAAATAAAGATTGAATATTAGTGATCTATAAGGCCAACTTAAGTTACAAAAATAATATCAGAATAAACACAAATGTACTAGAAGGGATAAAGAATGAAGAGTAGAAATTAATGGAATTATAACAAAGTATAGAGAAAATTGTAGAGACCATAATTCTAAGAAAGGCTATTTCTTTAGAAATATTAACAAAGTAAACATTTGTTGAGAGTGATCAAGAAAAATATATTAGTAATGAATATTAAAATATTATACATTTAATAAGAACACAAAAACATTTTACATATAAAGGTAAAGAACAACTTTGTACCAGTAATTTGAAAACCTGGATACAAGGAAAAAACCTAGAAAAATGTGACATCAGTTGTAACTAAGATTGTTGTATCTAAATAGTTTCATAACCATAACATAAATTAATTCAGTAGTAATAAATTTTTTCCCAAGTAAAACAACTCTCTACAATAGGTTTACAGGTAATTTCTACCAAAATTTCAAAGATCATCCAATATTGTTTTACAAAACCCTTCCGAGGTATTAAAAAACATGTAGATTTCAAAACTATGTCAAGAGGTCAATATAACCTTCATGCCCAAATCCAACAAAGACAGTGCAAGGAATGAAAAGTACAAGAATTCAAGAATTAAAGTAATCGACCCAATGTGAAAGCAATCCAAATATCCATCAACTAGTAAATGAAATGAAAAGGAACAAACTTGGAAACATGCTACAACATGGATGAACCTCAAGAATATTATGCTAAATGGAAAAAGCCTACATGGAAAAAGCTAAATGGAAAAGGCTACATATCGCATGATTCCGTTTATGCAAAGCATCCATACAAGGCAAATCCAAAGCAGAATAGTGGTTGCTTGAATGTGGCTGAGGGTGGGAACAGGAATTGACTGCAAAAGGACACAAAGGATCTTTTGGGGGTGATGGAAATGCTGTTAAACCAGATTTGTTGCACAGCTCTGTAAATTTAATAAAAAATACTGAATGTTATGCTTAAATTAATTTCAAGGAGAAAAAGCATAAGATCATCTAAGTAGAGGCAGGAAAAATCCTATGAAATGTAAGAACCTAGTCATAATTTTTTTAAATTCTCAAACAAGTTAGAGATAAAAGAGTACTTCTTTAATTGGATTAAGGGTATTTGCTTACCCTTAAGTTATATTTATTATTGAAACATTAGAACCTATTCCATTAAAATCAGAAAGAGTTGTATGCCCAGTTCCATTCAACATTATATAAGAACATAATTGCAAGAGGCAGAAATGAAAGTTTTAGGTATTGGAAATGGAGGGAGGGCTATAATTATCCTCTAATGAAATTACTGTCTTTTTTTTTTTTTAAATCTTCAGAAAAATTAGTGGAATTAATTTCCAGTAAGGAAGTTCAACAGAGTTGTTGGGTTAAAATATAACAATATATTGAATTTTTCTATACACTACCAAAAAAATACATAAAAAGACTTTAAAGAATACAAGAAGTATCTAAAAGCTATACTAAGTAAAGTAAGCTTTAAACAACTCCTGAAAATAACCAAAGCATCAGATTCTGTCAGGCAACTAACTACTTTTCTCAACAGTGTTCTTTTGACCATCACAGCTATATCTGTATTTGTGAAAATCCATAATCCTTGTTTAGTGTTTGTTAGTAAATGTTGAAATTTAAGGTAACCTTGTTTCCTGCAAAGTAGCGTTGTGGGGTGGCCTGGTTCCAGAGAACATTTTGTTCTTCCTCCCCCTCATTCTATTCAGCTATACATCCCAGAAGAGATCTGCAGAAAATTAGGGAGTTAAGAGGTTCACATTTATCTTGAAAAACCTACCAGAAAAAAAAAAACAACAACTTTTTAAAATAGGTCTTCAGAAGTCTCCTCTGTCCTCATTATCTGACTATAATTGTATTATATTTTATGAAATTCTGTATCAAAGTTCAGAACAGACCCTTTAGGCATGAAATTATGCCCAACTCTTCATGGACTAAAAGTTCAAAGTGCAGAAAATAAGATGCGTTCAGTTTCTTCTCATGACTCCATCAAACCAGGTCCTTCCATAAAAAACAAACAAACCCACAACAATAATAACAAAATACCAGTTCCAAAAACTTGGTGTTCTTTAAACCATCAACAGAGATGTTGAAGTAACAGGAATATAATGGGAAAAGAAGTTCACATCACAAATAGTAGACTGTAACCTTCTTGAGAATAAGGACATCTTTATCTTTGTAGAAACCACAATATTTGGAAAAGTGAATACTGGCAAAATGTATGTTAAATATGTAGAATTAGGTATAAAATATAGAATATTTCCCCCTCATTCCTCTTTCAACCACAGACCAAAATAAAACTTTCACTAAACCCATAATAAATATCATGACAATGTAAGGCAGTATTAAAAATCCATAATTCTTGGAGAAGCCAGCATGAACATGGGACATAGAGAAGCAGTAATTATGCTGGCAGCAAAGTGCCTTGGTCAAGTCTGCAGTGACTGAGAAACACCGTTCTAAATCAGCAACTTGTGGTGGAATGACCACTGGGCTAGATAGAGGTCAGGAGACTCTGGACAGGTCTGGTCCTGGACCTGACACTGACTAGCTGTGACCTTGGACAAATCACTTCCCTTCCCTGGGCCTCCTTGTTTCAATACATATAAACTGAGGTTCTTCTGTGATACTGTGATGCTGCTTAAGAAGGACAAACTTTCAGTGTTTGACGATACAGTCAGCTAAAGGCCTCTTTCTCTCTCTATGCGTGTGTGTTTGTGTGTGTGTTGACACGTATTATTTCCATGACTTAAAAACTCAGGAAGATGGAATTGAAAGCAGGGACTTGAACAGACATCTGTATACAGTATTCACAGCAGAATTATTCATAATGGTCAAAAGGTGGAAATAACTGAGGTGTCTGGCAACAGATAAGTGGATAAACAAAGTGTGAAATACACATACAATGGAATATTATTGGGCCATAAAACAGAATGTAATTCTGACACAAGCTACGACATGCATGAGCCTTGAAAGCTTTATGCTTAGTGAAATAAGCCAGAGACAGATGGACAAATATTTTGATTCCACTTATATGAGGTACCTAGAATAGTCAAATTCATAGAGACAAGGTAGAATAGTGGTTACGGGAGGCTGTGGGGAGACCAGAATGGGGAGTTACTGTTTATGGGTATATGGAGTTTCAGTTTGGGAAGATGAAAAAAGTTCTGGAGATGGATAATGGTGATAATTGCACAACGATGTGAATATATTTAATGCCACAATTTAGAAATGGTTAAAATGGCAAATTTTATGTATATTTCACCATAATTTTTAAAAAAACCCTCAGGAATATGGAACAAAATTATCTTCTGTTTTATGCTAAGACTACATTGTGTGCATTGTATTTCTGCTTCCCCAACTTCTTTAAGAATAAAAATCTTTGGCATAACATCATATAGAGGAAGAGAGAAAGGAGTGGAGAACCATTTCTTGAGCTACTTGAAAGAAAGTAGAGAACTTTTCGGTAAAGTGAAAATAAGCCGGCTATTTTCTTTTTGTTTGTTTGTTTTTGCTTTTGTATTTTATTTTTCCTGGCCCCTGGAATGTGAGTTCATTGATACATCGTGTTCTTTGCTAAGAGGCCAACATTTTCCTTGAGGGAAATACCAGCCACTATGAGTATGCAAGACATTAATGTCATAGAGAGTTGAAGGTGTTAACATACCTCTGTGATGGTCCACTTACTCCAAAGGGATTTCAGCAAGAAAACTGTCTAGTTTTACCTAAGGGAAAAAATGAGTTTTCTTTATGCAATGACCACTGATCTAGTTTTAGTTGTATGTCGGGTTAAAGCAGATCTATTCTTTTACTCTCACATACTGTTAGCAGAATTATAAGATACATTATAGATAATAGACACAAAATACCTGAAAGCTTTTTTATCAGGTTCAGACACTTCCTTTAGAGAAAATTCTGTCCCCTTATCCAAGAACATGGGTGCCTCAATAATAATTTTGTCATTTATTAGTGCCTTTCTCATTTTTCTCTCTTGGCTTTGCTCTCACTCTATTTCATTTAGGTTACTTATACCCATCAACATCATAATCTTCTTTGCTGAAATACTGGGGTTAAGATCTATCTATCTTTCTCTTAGTTTTATGCTTTCTCTGCCTAAATAAAGCAATATGCAGAATGCAGCCATGTTGCTTTATAAAGCAATTGGTTTTAAGAGCGGTTGATGTTACCAGACTTACAGTTAAGATTTATCCTTGTAATTTATCTAAAATTCAAATTATCCTCCAAGTTAGCTTACTAATTTGTAACCTAGTCAGTTTTTCATATAAGTAATTTTTGAAATTGAAGATAAAGCTGAATTTCCTCTCAGGACAATAAAGCATGTGTTATTCAGGGTTCAACCATGAAAGCAAAACCTCATGAATATTATGCAATAAGGTATTTATTATAGGCTTAAGAAGTCATGCGATTGTTGGAGAAGCTGGAAGTGTAGAGATCAAAAGACAGAGTAGGGAGATCAAAGAGAAGTCACAACTGAGGCTCCAAATCCCTGGAGCTGATGGACAAATTGGAGTATACAGGGACAAATGGGAAGTCAGGTAGGACCAGCTTCTGGAGAGGAACTTCGGAGAGGAACTGGTGCCTCTGCATCTGTTGGTGGGCCTGGTGGACCTGTTGGTAAGCAGGGCTGGCAGAGCGGAAAAGGAGCTGATCATAGAGCATGGAGAGCATGGACAGGGCATGCTGGCTGCTCACCACCTCTAGCCATGACCACGGCAACCCGAAGAGGGCAGTGGCCACCACATCGGTTCACCTTCGAAGCTCCCACAGACTCCTCTTGTGGTCAATGCAGACTAGAACCATGAGGGAAGGGGATTCTGGGAAACACAATCCAGCATAGTCGTATTGACACAGTACAGACCCCAAAGAGCGATTGTTTTTAGTTGTCGTAAGGCAAGGTATTTAAGATTTAGCAGAGGCTTTTCAGCCTCCCCAGAGAAAAAGCTGATGCGGAGTTGACAAAACACCAAGTCTCCCTGGAGTAACACTGAGCTGAACGCCTCACTGCCCCAACTTAGAGGAAGAGCAGAAGGGCTTGGTTAAGCCCCAGCCAGTTGGCCTGGGTGGAACACTTACTCAGTAGGGCGGGACCACGTGAGATGCCAGAGGCTCTAAGCTGGACCCTGAGATGACAGCAGGGTGAGGAGGAGAGCCAAGGAAAGCCCCAGAGACCTGGGGTGGAGGAGGATCCTGAGTATATCCCTCCCACACCACTTGAGTCCTGAGGTTTGTCTTCAGGGGCAGCACCTGGGCTCTGGCCTGATTCTTTATCCTCATCTCTCCACACCCTTCCCCCATCACTTTCCCTCCATCCCTTATCTCTCCTGCTCCGTTACCTCCTTTCATCTTTCCCCCTTCATCTCTCTCCCTCCACACTTTCCTTCCATCACTCCCTCTATTTATTTTGACCTTCTGTGACATTCTGTTAAGATTCAATAAGCTCTGTGCAGCGTTAGGGTCTTCACAAGCTGCTTCCTGACCTTAAAAAAACCCCACCTCCTGCTTTCCTCAACTCCTACCCCCTACTTAGTTTCTCTGTCTCTGTCTCTCTCTCAAGACTAACTCCTCCTACCTCAGGTCTCAGCTAAAAGTTACCTCTCCAGAGACTTTCTCTGAAACCTCCTTAACGAAATACGTATTCCTCTTTGTATCCCATTATTATTCTCTATCGCTGCATTTTCTCATGTCCCTCATGGCGCTACCACCATTTAACATTATACATATATTTTCTGTGACTGCTTATCCTACACACGGAACTGTAAGCTCCCTCAGGACTGGGCCATGTCCCTTTATTCACCAGTGTATCCCCAGCGGCTAGCACAGTACCTGGCACGTACATGGAAGGTGCTTGTTAAATGCTTCCTGAGTGAATAAATGAATGAATGAATAAGAAATAGATGAATGAATGCAGGCAGATGTTAAAGTTCTTTAGCAAGGTGATCTTATGTAAGTCCTTTTGACTTAAAAGTGATTTTTCTAAAATACCTAAGCCAAAATACCTAACCCCTCCTGATTTTTCAGATTAATTGTAGTAGACAAGGAAGCATTCATAAGATAGGGCAGAGCTTCTACGGGACAAATACTGATAGAGTTATCAGGGATCCCCAAATGAATACAACAGTGGAGGGAGAGGCAATACAGGAAAACCTGTAAATCCTGTAGCCTCATTCAAGAACTATAATGGAAAAGAATAGAATCTGGTGTGGGTCAGTTAAAGAAGTTCAGAAGTCTGAGGACAGGGCAAAAAAAATTGGGGAAGGAATACTGAGATTTAATGATGGAAGAGATCCAAGTCACCATTATAAAACTGATAAATCTTGACATAGGGCTTCTCTTAAAAGGGTTTGAACATTGACTACTTATAATTATAGGCAATTTATTAGCAATCTGTGAATATGGTCCTTACCAAAATGCAAATTAAAATTAATTGGGGAAGCATTGAAGTGTATATGTTTTAAGCCAATTTACTAATATATTTACTAATCCATAACAGAAAGTAAGAAAATACTTGAAACATGTTATGAGTGTTATAAATAAGTTAGCTTTCATATTTCAGTGACATGAAAAGCATTCAGAATGAACAGAAGCTTTAAAAAAATCTTTGTAAAAAATACATATATAAACTGAAGAATCTTTTATGTGTTTGTGTGAATCTTTTTTATCTTATTTTTTTGAGAGGCTTTAAAAATTTGCAAAATTTAAACAATAATAAATCTATAAAAATTAGGTTAATCTTAGACACAAAGAAGCCATCAATTACCATATAACTTGAATTCATCATACACAGAATTCATTTTGTGCATTTATTTCAAATAGTCTGTTACTGGTTTTGATTATAGTTTCTTGAAAATATTTCTTTTGTCTTTTCCTTAAATGAAGAAGTGTGAACTTACTTGGAACATGTTTGCTATATTGACCTATGTGGTTAAAGAGAAGCTGTCTAAAACGGTCCTCTATTTCAGCCCAATGGAGTACATTCACTGTAAGATCAAAGTGAAAGAATTTTTTGTTGTCTGTTTCTAATCGGGAGGGGGCACTTCCCTTACCCACTTTGGCAAGTCCATAGAATGTCTTATTGGAGAGAAAGAGGCCTCTATCTCCGAATGCCAATGCAAAGAACGTAACATTACTCTCGTCCCATGCAGCATAGAAAATCCATTCCATTAAGGAGAATTCTAGAAACTGGCTGAATTTCAAGCTGTGTTTTAATTCAACTTTTTGGCGTATGGCATTAAAAGGAAGTCAAGGGTCATAGAGCGATAATTGGGTATAAGTACAGTCAGTGCAGTCGGCCTCAGCCTCAGTCATGCAGAACCAATTTTTAGCTTGATAATATCACGGTTGCATATTTTTAATTGAACCACTCATAAGGAGTCCTAACATAATCTTAGTATTACTCATTTTTTTCTCCTCATAAACTCAAGGTACTGGTTAATGGTGTTCAATGAGATGTTGCATCGTTGACTTTATATTTTTTACCTACATGTCCTCTGAAGCATAATTTCAGAATGAAAAATGTTTTGTCCCTTGATTAAAAAATATCTGTATTCTCTAAGCTTCTAATCAGTAGCAGAAGCTTATTTTATAAGTATAATCCTGAGTGCAACATAACTTACCACTGAAAATTTCCTTCATTGCTAAAACAACATCTACACACAAATCTTTCAGATCATATTTTTTCTAATGCTTGCTCTGCATTTAAATGGTGTTATATTGGACTATGTAGATTATTATATAAAGTAAAATATTTTTATCTTTGTCATACTCAAGTTCAGTGTCATTTGAAACAGTATAACATCCTTGAATATATGGTTCCTTCGTATCTGTTCTGCTTTCTTCCATTTGTAAAAAAATATTATTTGTAGCCTTTATAATTTAGAAGAATTTTAAATTAAGATGAGAATACAGCACAGATTTTTTAAAAAGTAAAACATATGGACGTAAAAGGCAGTCACTGGAAATTTTTGAGATGAATATAGGAACCGTGGATAATCGTTCTGCTGTAGAGGTTTCTTGTATAATTCTACTACTTAAAATATTTAATTTCTGAATTCCAGAAGTCAGACTTAGTCATATAGACTTGGCTATCGGAAAATTTATGAAACCTGAAATCGTTGTGAGCCGGCCATTTGGGGATAGAGAAAGTTCAAGAAAAAATGTTACAGTAATTTAAGATAGGAGTTTTCATTGTTTTGTTTTTCATACCATTTTAGTGGGGGGTTGGGGCACTAGACTGTTCTAGAAGGCTGAATTCACAGTGGTCCAAGCAGACTTCTTGCCTCTCTCCCTGCCTTTTGGGGATGGAGAGGAGAGGAGAGGGGAAGGTAAACGTTGTCAGTGTGTATGCACTTGTCTGAAACCTCTGCACCCTGACTTTCCAAATTGAAAAACATAACTCTCCCCGTCTGTGGTAATGCATGTCACAGCAGCTGCTGAAAACTTATCTTTGACTCATTCATCCCCATTGAATCTAAATTTATTTTAGATTATATCTTGACAGGAAATTTGAGACTGAATGTGGCATTTTCTCGTTTTCACAGGCATCTGCCTCACTGCGTTGAGGGTTTCACTGATGAATGTGACATTTGCTGGTAAATAAATAAGTAAATCCACCTCTACCATCAATTTCCTCGTTCTAGAAAGACAGAATGAACAGAACCAGCAGTGCGAGGAAACATTTTATTTTTCCTCCTCTTGCTAGGTCCTACCTCCACAACTCAGTGACTTTTGACAGAGAAAATGAAAACAAAAGCTATCCTGGAGTAAATCGAGGCTGTGGGTATTATTTAAGAATATAGAAACTAAAGAGAGAACTGGGTCTTCTACAGTTTGCTCACCCTGGCAGCCTATCCTAACCTGATAGAGTGAGGTAGGTAAGCATGCATTTTCCCTGAAATGAACCACAAGTAAAAGCAGGAAGCTTTGGTTTACATTTTAAATGCATCAGGGGTTGTGGGATTCCTAATGTGGGTACAGTAGTCGGGACTCACTCTACTGCAGATCTCAGAACATAATTCCGTTTAGTATAAGAAAAATGTCAGAGTCAATGTACTCCCTCAGGTAACCTGACAACCCAAGCAGTGACTGTGACTTCAGGCAAGGTTGCATCCAGGCATTGCGTGATGTCATCAGGTCTCCGGTTCTTTCTCTCCTTCCTTGTCTTGTTATTGTGTTCCTTTATAGGGACTGTCTTAAACAGGTGCTTCTCACCTGGCAGCAAAGATGACTTCACCAATCTAGCCTAAAGTGACCTTAGCGATGGCTGCACTTCTGTAAATGCTTCCTGTGAGCTTGACATTCTTCTGTGCACTTTATGGGCATTATCTCCTTTAATCCTCACAATTATTCAGCGAGTTTTGTCATTTTCTCCAAAGTCACAAACTCATAAGGAATAGAGCTGGATCTGACTGGCCGCTTTGGCTCTGGCACCCATGCATATGACCCCAGGTCTAAGTTGCTACTTAGTGCTTGAGATCTCAGGAGGAGGAAGATGCTTTCTCTCTTCTAACATCCATAACGATCCTGAAAACGGGCTCTGATGGTCCTGCTCGAGCCCCTGCCCACCCTGCACCAATTTCTGTGTCCAGGTGGAGCCAACTTATGTCCTGCAAAGCCCCCGTGGCAGAGTAAGCAGGACCATGTTATATTCAGCCAAAACAGTGGGGGAGGGGCAGATTCAATTAGGGCAATGTACATAGCAGAGTAAAAAGTTACAAATGACTACTACAGTTGTCCAAGCTGTTAATATGCTAGAAAATTCCCTGGCATTGCAACACCGGATATTGAAAGCAGCTCATCTGTGTAAGTCTGCTGTCTATGGCTTTCCACGCCTTGTAGTGCTATGTAGTAACCAAGTCTGGTGGCCCTGTCACATGCTGGGCAGGGGCGAAATGAGCAGGTGAAGAAGAGAATGAAAGAGAAGACAGGATTAAGTATGGTAATTTAGTAGGCGACCTGGCTTGTCTCTGCACAGGTCGTATTTGGTCAGCTGTTCACACCACCTCTGAGTCCATCCTGCCCTGATCGTCCCCAAAGCATCCTAACTGTTCTGTCTTTAAACTGTTCAATAATATCAAAAGGCAAGAAAAGCTAGGTGTTATCTAGTAAGAATGACCTTGGCAGTGTGGAGCAAACACTCGCTAGCATCACTTGGAGCAGACTGGAACTCATAGGTAGAAGGGTAAACATGTACTCAAGGCTCCCCATCCTCTCAGCATCCTGTGGGCAGGTGTGCTCGAGCCTGGCCCAGTTGGGTGCACCACAGGCTGTTCTTAGAGAAAACCCATGTCCCTTTTGGTGGGGTGAGATGAGTGCCAGTGGCAATTTTGAATGTTGGGTTCTTGGTTAGTGAGAGTTACCCAGGATAAACATATATAAAAACTTATCAAACTGTATACTTAAATTTTTGCACTTTACACTACGCTTTTGGTACCTTAGTTTGTTTGTTTGTTTGTTTTAATTGACAAATATAAAACAACTCTACCTGTGCAGAGACAAGCCAGATTGTCTAGTAACTTATCATAGAGACTCCCTGGGTTTCCTAGTAACAAGCTACCTGTAACCAATGGCCCTCGTCCCTCTAGGAGGAAGGTCTGCACCTGAGCCCAATATTCAAAAAATGCCAGATGCTAGCAGCTGGTACTCCCAGACTATTTTTGCACCCAACCCCAAACTGTTTTTTACCATGCTTACAAGACTGCTCTCATCTCATCCCACGAAAAGGGACATGGCCCCTTGCTTAGAACACCCTATGGTGCACCCAGTTGGGCCAGGCTCAGGTACACCTGTCCACAGGGTGCTGAGAGGATGGGGAGCCTTGAGTACATGTTTACCCTTCTACCTATGAGTTCCAGTCTGCTCCAAGTGATGCTAGCGAGTGTTTGCTCCACACTGCCAAGGTCATTCTAACTAGACAACACCTGGGCTTTCTTGCGTTTTGATCTTATTGGAGAATTTAAAGATTCTCAAACTGGATCTGGTTTGTGGAACCAACTAGAATGACTGTTGATTTCAAAGTATCTGAAAAAATATATATACATATATTTGGCCGCTCATGGCTAAATCCAATTGAGTTGGAGATTTAGATGGGGTGTGATCGAGGTAGCTATGGTGCTCATGCATCCGGACGAATTATATTTGCGGAATGTAAATTTCTATCTGATAAATCAAGGATAAGTAGAAAACTGACATCATAATTCATACGATTTTAGAATTTCAGAAATGAATTCCTCTTTTCCTGTGTTACTACTACATTGCAGCTGTTTGCTTGGGAAGGACGTGCTTGATTGTGTCGCCAGGACCTTGCAGATGTTGTCCCCTCTTCTGGAACACATTATTCCTATAACTGATTGCCCAGCCTATCTCTCCTCCAGAAGCCTTGTCTCGTCTGGTCCTCAAGTCAGGTCTGAATATATGCCCTTCCTCGTCATAGACCCAGTTGCACTGCTTTACAATCATCTACTTCTCTGTGTCTTCTGTACTAAACTGCAAGTATGTTCGAGGCATCGGCTCTACCCTTTGTGATTTTGTACTCCTCTCCATCCCACCCCCATCCACTGCCAAGGCTCCGTGTTTGCCCGGTCCCCCTTTGGCCTGTATTCCCAGCAGAAGGCGGCTTTACACAGACCTTTCAAGAGTTCTATCTATGGGAGGGGAGAAGGGACACAGGAATCATGGACATTCTGGGCAGCTTCTGCACACTGACACTCTGGAAAGACCTACAAGTTGGACTGATCACCCTGACAAATCAACTGTACCAGGCACACAAACACTCCAAGATCCCTGGCCACCCAAGCAGGGGGAGAACTGAGCCAGTGTTGCCTAAGTTCCCAGAGGGATGTCTTGCTTTTCTTCCATCTACCTACTATCAGCTTACTGTGTTTCCCTAAGATTCAGCTGGGCGGAGTTGCCACCTATTCCACCCAGCCAATAAGCGTGCTGGCGTCAACTGTTTCTATTGAGTGCAAAGCAACCTTTCCAATAAATCCAAACGTGTTGGATTTTGTGATTATTGACAGATAGGGATGACTATTTATAAGATTCGTATGTGTTTCTGAGCATTTATTTAAAAATCTTTTTTTTATTGAAGTATAGTTGATTTAACATTACATTAGTTTCAGGTATACAATACAGGGACTCAGTATGTTTGTAGATGATGTACCATACAAAGTTACTGTAACATTATTGACTATATTCCCTGTGCTGTGTATTACACCACTGTGACATATTTGTTTTATAACTGGTAGTTTGTACCTTAATCCTCAAATATTTTTCTACAAGAGTGCATACAAATGTTTATAAGAATTATAGGTGCATGTGAGTCTGTCCTTTTGAGAGCCCTGAAAGTCAACTTCCTAAAACATGTTAGTTATGAGCTATATCAAAAGTATTATTATTTTGACTATCTTCATTCATTAGTCAAAAGGTACAAACTTCCAGTTATAAGATAAATAAGTTCTGGGGAAGTAATATACAGCATGGTGACTATAGTAATATTATTGTATCATTTATTTGAAAGTTGCTGAGAGTAAACCTTAAAACTTCTCACCACAAGAAAAAAAATTAACTATGTGGGGTGACGGATGTTAACTAAACGTAACGCGGTGATCATTTTGCAATAGATAATATGTCAAATCATTGTGTTGTATACCTTAAACTTACACAATTTTTTTTTTTTTTTTTTTTTTTGTGGTACGTGGGCCTCTCTCTGTTGTGGCCTCTCCCATTGCGGAGCACAGGCTCCGGACGCGCAGGCTCAGTGGCCATGGCTCACGGGCCCAGCTGCTCCCGGACCGGGGCACGAACCCATGTCCCCTGCATCGGCAGGCGGACTCTCAAACACTGCGCCACCAGGGAAGCCCAACTTACACAATTTTATATGTCATTTGTATTGCAATAAATCTGGAAAAAAGTTTGATTATTAAACTTCTGTGAGGTATTCAAGGATTCTTAACTTTAAACACTATATATGGATAAGTAAATAAGTTACATTAGTATTTTGTTAAAAAAATCATACGACCTGATTGAATGACATATTCTACTTGCTACATATAGTTGTTATTATCAATAAATCAACACCTTGAAATGGACAGCAACATAAAATTAATGTTGTGAATGCAATTTTATAATCTGATTTTTTATTACATAAGCATCTTCCATGTCGCTACATTGACTTTATATAATAATTACTTTATATGCAGTAGTTACATTAATTTGATAGAATATGTTAAACATTTTCTTATTGTGCGTATGAACTGTTTTTAACGTTTGCAATTACATATAATATTGCAATGAATACCTTCTTCTTAATGATGCCTACTAATTGATAGAATAAAATCCCGAGTGTCAAGCCCAGGGGGAGGACCATGTTTCTTACTCCAGATTGATATTGCTACGGTACTTGTCCAAAGTACTGCACTTCTGCCAAAGGCCAACAGAAGCGTCCTGGGCCAGCAGTTTCATCCTGTGGCTTAAACATTAAGCAGTGGATATTGTAAAGTATTTTTCTTCCCTCTCACATTACTATGCTTGACAGCTTCTTTACAAACGTAAAGACTGGCCAGTTAGAACTTCGTTGTTGTTGTTTCTCAACAGCGTACTTAGATTACTATAGATGGTGCTCTTATTTTAGTACTTTCTAGAAATGCTTTTGGATGTTGTAAATTTTTACATTCAAAGCTCTGTGAAACATTCCCCTTCTCATTGCTTCATATGTTCAACTGTCTCACCATGTCCATTCCTTGGCTTTGCCTTTCTAGTGGCACCAGAATGATTCCTATAGCACAGTAATTGGAGCTAAAAAATATGCTTCTTATTAGAAGTGGTAGGCCTCTGCATTTGCAGTTAATTATCCTTTGAAGAAGATTATTTTCCTCCCTTGAGGTGGTGATTTCCTAAATCCAGTGAATTCTCTGCTTAAGATAAATTTTCTTGTCTTGAGAGTCAATTTATTGCTCTAAAAATAACTTATTTCCAAATAGGTGACCATAGCATGCCCCTGGAGTACAAGGACTCTTCACATCTCCTCTGCCATAGAATTGAATAGAATGAAAACCTTAAACCAGATTTGTACATTAGCA
Organism: Phocoena phocoena; assembly: GCF_963924675.1. NCBI lineage: Eukaryota > Metazoa > Chordata > Mammalia > Artiodactyla > Phocoenidae > Phocoena > Phocoena phocoena. The sequence continues at coordinate 46,299,711 of NC_089233.1, read as the reverse complement.
AAAGAACAAATCCTAAAATGAAGTAGTCTAAACAAAACTTTGCATCTAATTTGTAACACTGCTGCCCTATTTTTGTTCACCTATCCTGTTTTCTTAATCTGTCTTCCAATAGTACCAAAACTCAAATTTCATTTAGCAGGGGATAGGAGAGTAGAGGGTGGGGAATAAAAAAATAAATGGGTTGTTTGGAGTGATGAAGCTACCAGTAAGTGCAATGCTGACTCTAATTTCCAGTATAACTAACTGTGGAAATGTGCCTTACATTTATAGTCTGGTTAGCTGTATATAGAGTTGGTGGGAAAGTGTGTAAAAATATGGGCCAGGAAACCAACAAAGCAAGGTCATAAGAACCTAATTGATTTTCCTGCAGCAGAAGACCCTGAATCCAAGTTTCCCTAATCTTGGCTCATTAGACCATAATGAGAGAAGAATAATTTGTATCAATGAGCACAGAAATTTATCTTTCCTGGCACTCAGAGCAAAGTAGCATTATTTATAACTTAGAGGCATGCAGGTGTGTTCCCCTAGGCATCTCTTTCTATCAGTATTTGAGAAGACTTCCTGGTTTGCTTTGGGGAAGAGCTAGAGACAGCTGGGGTTGTGTAGTATGGTTGATACTTTTACAAAATTCATTCAGACAGCATTTATTTATCCACTCATTCAGTTACTCAGAAACTGACATGGGGAGATATAAATTAATGCTGTATTTACGAGGAATCAATCGTAAGGCTGTATCTTAAACATACCTGTGTTTTCACTGGTGTGACTTCTATTAACACATGCAGACAGGTACCCACAGGAACAGGTACAAATTAAAATATTATCATGGGCTATGTGGTCAATGCATCATTTTTCCCAATTAGAAGCTTTCCTTGGTTTACTTTATTATAAAATCATAACTACTTTTGCACAAACTCCTTTATCTGCTCCCTTTCTCATTCCCCCTGCTATCTATAAAGATGTTTTGTTGCATTTGTTTTGATTAGACCACATGGAAGGGTGGCCATGTCCCAAGTCTTCAGAATTCTCTTGTACCACTTGTAATAAGTGATAGAAAAAAAAAAACCCAAAAAACTAGTGAATTTGGAACTTGTTTTCATTGGGACTCACAGTCATTCTACATTTTCATTCCTCAGCCATTGAAAATGGGATCTAATTTACCATACTACATCCAGATAGTTTATTTCTGAACTCCTGTTCACCAATCCCCCCAAATTCCAACATATACTCAAATAAAATTATGTTTTCTGAGAAAATTATCTTTTATGTAGAAAGGATGAGGGCAGAGAGTCAAATTGTCTGGTCTCCATTGTTGTGACTAAACTGGTCACATCGTCTTAGGTGCAAAATATTGATCATCAGGCAGGGTAATAGGCTGGTGGTGTCCCCAGCCACATCCTGAATGATTTTCTCTCACCACAGAATGTGAAGAAAGTGTACCTCTTTCTAGGGGGTTGATCTCTGGAACAAGGTGAGCATAGCTAATCAAATAAACACACATTCACCACACGGGCCTACAACCTCAATCCTCAGTGACTTAAAGGAAGGGGCAAACTCAAACATCTGCCAGAACTAGGCAGGTAACCTAAGCAGGTCGAGTGTGGGGCAGTAGGGAGCAGTGGGCATTGTAGAAAACTAGAGAACCCAGGCCCTATTTAAAGGGATCACGTGCTCTTCAGCCTGAATCATTCAGGGCAGCTGATTTTTCAAAAGAAAATCTTCTTCCCCTGTAAAAGAAATACTGGCAACAACAAATTCAACTTTTTATAATACCGTGTGGACCAACAATGCCTGGGCCAAACAAAACATTCTAAGGAACGGATTTGGCCCATGAGCTTGCTACCTCTGCTTTATTATAGTCTAACTCTGAAAAGAAGCTAAGGGAACAGTTGTATCTTTAGGGGAAATATTGGGTTTGGTTCCCTTCTTCATGGATGTGTGGATCTAACTCATGTCATTTCCTCCAAAAGGTATGGCCTCCTTTGCCATCCTCCCCCTATTTTCACCTGTCAATACTGTCCCCAGCTGTATTCATCGGAATAGGCTAGCTGCTGTAACAAACCACCCCAGAATCTCAGTGACTTAACACAGCAGAGCTGTGTTTCTCAAGCACACAAAAACCAGTGTGCATGTTCCTAGTTCAGTGACTCTCCTGCAAGCTGTAAACCCTGGGATTTAGGTTTCTTCTAACATGTGATTTCACCGTCTCAAATCTTCCACTTCCAAACACGTGGACAGAAGATAGAGAATATGGAAGATCAAGTAGGATATTTCATGGTCGGGCCTGAAAGTGACCTTCACAGCTTTCATCAGCATCGGCCAGCACTCAATCACCTAATCCCACCCAGGTGTGGACAGCTGCTGAAAATGCAGGGGCTACTCTTCATGGGTGCACGAGCGTCTCACTGCGGTGGCTTCTCTTGCTGCGGAGCCTGGGCTCTGGGCTTGTGGGTTTCAGTAGTTGTGGCTCACAGGCTCTAGAGCGCAGGCTCAGTACTTGTGGCGTACGGGCTTAGTTGCTCTGTGGCATGTGGGATCTTCCCGGACGAGGGCTTGAACCGTGTCCCCTGCATTGGCAGGCGGATTCTTAACCACTGCGCCACCAGGAAAATCCCTTAATGTATGTTTAAAATGTACAGTCGCATAGTACACATTGGAGGTGCAATGATAAGATACCCTCCATAACTTTCAGGAGCTGATGCTTCAGTAGGGCAACAGATGTCTAAACAACTACATCTAATATGACGGGAGTTTTAATGGAATCCTAAATGCAATGGGGGCAGAGTTGAAGCAGTGCTTTTTCACCATGTGGAGCTTGACACTTGGTTAATTGTTTGCATTTCTTATCTTGTTACCGTACAACAAGGTCCTTGAGGACATAGATTATACATTATTCATCTTTGTATCCCTACTACTACCTACCGTCTAGGGGGTACCCATAAACATTTGTCAAGTTGATGAATGAATGAGCTTCTGATAAGAAGAATATAAACACAGACTCCTGATTCGAGAAGAAAACATTAGTGTTCATCAGCTTTTAAGAGTTTAAGCTTTTGGTGCATGATAAAATAATATTCTTCTGAGTTCTTTTCTTTGTTTCCCCCAGATTTCTATGGTGACTCATTCTGTGATATCCACATAGGTTATCTCTAAAGAATTCACAACATTTAGCCTTAAATTGCAGTTTCCCGACTGTGTAACAAGTGTTGATTTCATTTAAGCAACACACTGTATCATTTATCTGGGCTGAAGTGGATCAGATTAAGTTTCAAGTCAATTATGTCGTATTCTTGCCTAGTGTAGTCAGTATTAGCTTAGGAATTGTTTAAAGGAAGTTAGTTTCAAATAGCTACTACCTATTATTAAATTTACTGTATAATTCATTTATAAATGTAAGATTTTAGATGTCCTGATAATGAAGTTAAAATTTCCTAGGCCTTCCCTCCCTTTTATTACCGATCGTATTCAGTAGAGGCAAAAGAAATCTCAGCTTCTAAACTATGGACCAGATGCCATTCTCATGTTTAGTTCAGAATCAACAATCTGTTGTTTGCTAAATGAGTCTTGTGCTAGCACCAATACCAGAAGGAAATGAGTATCCACCATTTATCATTAAGTTTCAAAGTGGTCATTCAACTTCTGCTGGAAATTTGGGGGAGAAAAAGGTTTAGGAATGTGGTGTCATATATCACTCACTCAAAAGAAATGATGCCTTGTTTACCAGTGTAGGGATGAAATTTGGAACCATTTATGTCAGCAAAAAACTGGGGTGTCTGTGCATTTTTGCAGATGGGTGGAAAGAGAACATAAACCAAGAACAATGGAGTCTTTGCCCAGAGACCTCCCTTTGTGCTGAGCATGAAGTGAAAGCACCTTTTTTTTCCTGGAGCCCCTGAAACTTTGTCTGTTTAGTCTGTGCCTTGGTGGTATATTGCTCCACATTTTTTCAGGGGCTGCTTTGTGTGTATGACTCTCTACCTAAATTTGCAAGTTACTTGTACTGCTGGCTTTTTACCTCCCCCATAATAGTTGCTACATTAGGCAGTCAGCAAACACTGACTAATGCCCACATTCTATACCTCTGCATTTATGCTTTTACCGTTCAGTTAGCACCAGATTCTAGACAGCCTTGCTCTCCAATGATCCGAATGCTACTTTCCTCTTTTACTGAATATTTTAAAACCTCAGCATATGTGGGTCGCGTCTTACTAATTAAATGCTAGGCTTCACCCAGCAGGAACCATGCACTGTATTTCTCCTGGACTTAGCACAGTGGAAAGCAGACCAGCAGTGCTAAATAAGTATTTGGTGGTGGTTTGGTCATTTGTTATACAATGCTGAATGTGAATGCTTTATCAGGGGTTGTTCATCTGGTAAATCTAGGGCAGGACTAGAAATCAAGTGTTCATGAAGTGGGCTAGAAAAAAAAAATGACATCTTTATTTTTCACTAACTTCTAGCTGAAATTTAGTATGCTCTTGATGATGAATGTGGCCCCCAACCCACAAAAATCACAGCAGTTCCTGCAACCTGGCCTCCCATGGAAATCACAGATATTTTCACATCACATCACGTGTGTTGCAGATATCTCAGAAATCTCATTTACATTCATCACCACTTCAAAATTAGTTACTTTTTATTTTATTTGCTAATAATGATACATGTATTAACATTTTACAAAAATTTTAAAAATCTGTTTATATTTTTCTAGAGGCATATTTTAATATAATTCATTTCTTTTTTAATCCTGTGTATTTTATTCGATTCACTTGAAAATATTACTATGAGAATGGTTCATAGATCCTCCAGATTGCCAAAGAAGCTAGTAGTATGAATAAAGGTTGACCCCTGCTGTGGACCTAATGGACATGACCTAGTGTGAAGAGGCTGCTTTGGAGTCCAGTGGACTGGGTTTTGAGGCTTGCGCTGTGTGACTTCAAGCAAATTACATTGCCTCTCTGTGATGACATCAGCTCTTTTCTAGCTGTGATACTTGTAAACAAGCAGATTAAAACAGGCTTTATAGCAAAGGCAACAAACTCATAAAGCACTCGAACCCACAAAAACAGTAGAATGGGCTCACAGTATAAATCACTTTTTGAGTGGTTTAGATAAATCCTTGGCTGATAGATCTATTATGGATCAACTGTAATTTGACCAGGAGGAAAGGAAAAATGTGTGCACGCCCAACATTGGAAAACGAGACAGTTCTTCTCGCCCCAAACATGATTATTTGGGACCATTTCGATGGACCCTGGAGCGTCTCACAGTGATAACAAGCAGCTTTTACATGGACATTCAGTCCATTTAGGGGGGAAATTAGCCATATATTCTTCCAGCGCCTTTGATTAAATTCTGATGATGTTTCTGAAAAGGAACATTAAAAACTGAGACCCCTGGAGACAGATGTGTGGTAATTATTATTGCAAATACTCAGCAATTTTATCATCACCATTAATTACATTTCTCCTTTAAGGGTTTATCATAATCTCTGAGCCTACTATTTGTTCATTTGTCTCATAATTATTCACGAGTAAGCAGTTTGTTCTGTGCGCTCAGAAATTGATTGTTCAGTGTTTGGTTCATTCTTTCATTATTATTGTATCACAAGGGAGATTGAAAAAAAGTTTTTTTTTTTTTCCCTCTCCTTCTGGTTCTTCTAAAATATATATATTTTTTTCTTCTAATATCTTTAATTATCCTGGACTCCCATCCAGCCCATCCACACTAATATAATAGATGCTTTTAGAACCTTGGTGGAATTCTTATAAAACTCAGCATCTCAATTTAGGAAAAGAAGATGGGGGCTTTAACTGGATATTTGGACACATTTTTGCATAAAGTCTTCCCTTTCTTACATAAACTATTCCAGTCTGATTTGACCTCAGCTCTCTAGGCTGGCTTATGCTTGAGAAAGCAGATCTGACCCCTTGCTTCCCTAAGCATAAAATTAAAGGAAGGAGTGACCAGCAAGCAGCTCTGTATCAAAACTTATTCTAGTCTCCCTGCTGGAAAGAAGTCAGTTTTGAAAATATATATATATATGGAACAAAATGGAAAACATCTATTTGTGCTGAGATAATAATATAAAATATACTTAAAGATATGTGTTCAAATCCCTATATCTCCAAAGACTCACCTAGCGTGAGTTAACCCTAAAAGGGTGAACTCAGTTGATCCTAAAAGGTTAGCATATTAACCTTTTAGGGTTAACTAATTTTGACAGGGTTTAGATTTCAGTGTCTGGAAAAGAACCCTCAGTTTTATTGTGCTGACAGCTTCCCATAAGCCAGACTGCTCACGTTTTTTGTGAAAGCCCATATTCTTCTCTTTGTACTTTTGGAAGATGTGCTTTTCTCATTGTAGGCCCAGGTCATTGTAGGCCCAGGTCATTCTCAACTGCATTGGAAAACGTTTATTACTCTGTGAGGCTCAGGCGATGAAAACTCTGTGGCTGGTGTGTGATTCTTTAAATGAGCTGTCATTTATGACAGTGACTTTATTTATAAGACAACTGTTCCTAAGGGAATATGGGTTTTTTGACCTTGAGAGGCATGTAGCAAACCTGTTTGGCAATTTGTAAAATGTTTTTCCTTAAGTGGTAAGCCCTTATTCTAGCTCTTTTTGGAGCTATTCAGCCTTGTGCAGTAAACTAGAACGTGGCTAAAGTTACATACACTCCTAATGGACTTGAATTTCACTGTTTACTGGTAAATATCATAGACATCAGTGCTCTTTAGCAAACATTTCTAGCTTCCCACCTTTTAGCCATAAGATCGCACTTTCCTACCACCTTTGAGGTTCAGCATGGTCACATGATATGATATGGCCAATTAAATGTGAGGAGGGGTGACGTATTAATATTTTAGTTCTGGGTGGAAGTGTTACGAGCTAATGCGAGATTCACCACGTCCCCCTTCTTGATATGGTGACAATGAAAAACCCTTCCCAGCTTGGAGCCTCCATCAGCCTCAGTCCCTGAGTGACTGTGATAAACGAGCCCTTTTGCCGACCTGTACTGAACATGTAGCATGAGAGAAAGATACACTTTTGTAGGAGTAAGTAAGCCACTGAGTGTGGATATGATCACGGCGTAACCTACCCCATAGTGACTGATAGAGTAAAATTGTGTGTGGGTGGGGGAGGTGGAGCATATGTATGTATTCTTTTGAAATATTTTGCCTGTAACATCTGATTTTGGGAAGCAGTAGTCACTCTTCTGCTCCATCTGTGGCAACAGTGGTCGTCTTTGCCTTCACTTCTTTATTATAACAGCAGAGGCAGCCTCCACAAGGAGAGGCGTCACCTCAGCCACAGCACGTGTCTTCATGTGGGAACTACCAAAGGACTTAGCCAGGACTTAGCCAGACTCCACTTTCTAGCCATGAACACATAACCCTGACCTCCAGGAAGTGTGTACGACTAAGGGCAGCTGCCTGCCCTCCAGCTAGGTCTTTTCCCCAATATTTGGGGAAGAATGTGTTTAGTCACCAGATATGTATTGAGTGCCCTGTGTGTCAGGCATTGTTCCACGTGCTGATAACACACGTGGAGCAGAGAACAAATCAAATGACTGGGGCTCCTCCTAGACCAATTGGCTAAGTCCCTAGGGGTAGGACCCAAGCACTGTCATTTTTTAAAGCTCCTGATGAGATTCTAAGGTACACGCAGAGGGGAGAAATGCTGGCTTTTTGCTTTGGACTTTATCCTATCCTTAACTTGCCTGCGTTTGAGAATCGAGTCTGGGTGGGCAGAATTACTTGTTCTCCCCTTCCTGCGCTCCGGTCCTTTGTATATTTTTGTATACTTACTCTTACAGAACTGGCCATATCTTATTGTAATCATTTCATAATACATCTGTCTCCCCTTTCAGACAGTTGTTTCACAAGGGCAGGAACCATGTTTTGTGCACACACACACACACATATTGATATATACATACATGTCACATATTTGCTACACCACGTAGGACCACATGGGGAAGCACCAGAGTCAGTCAGGAGGCAGAAGTATGTGTATGTAGGCATGTATATGTGTGTATAACTTTATGTATGTGTATATATAATATATATGCATATATGTATGTCTGTATATACAGAGAAAGAGAGAGAGAGGCTGAATGAGTAAATTAATTTTCTGAGAAGAAATTGGAATTTGGAAAATCTAGTATGAAACAATTCACGGGGGCTTCCCTGGTGGCGCAGTGGTTGAGAGTCCGCCTGCCGATGCAGGGGACACGGGTTCGTGCCCTGGTCCGGGAAGATCCCACATGCCGCGGAGCGGCTGGGCCCATGAGCCATGGCCACTGAGCCTGTGCGTCCGGAGCCTGTGCTCCGCAACGGGAGAGGCCACAACAGTGAGAGGCCCGCGTACCGCAATAAAAAATAATAAAAAATTAAAAATTCACTTATGGCTTTATTTGCCCTGGTTTCATTTGGTTAACTCAGTAGATTTTATAGCAGCATTATAACTGCTATTATTGACTCTTTTCTAAAATAGGCTATTACCATCCCTAAGTATTTTTCAACTCATTTGAACTAGCATATCCTTCCTTTTGATACCTCCCTGTCTGCCCTTTGGTCGGGCTGGGATGTGAGGACTAATATATAAAGCAGAATATAAACATTTCCTGGTGTTCAAGAAAGAACTTAAATACTCACACCTTGAAGAGAAAATACAGGGTCCTCCCATCTGGTACATTAGTCATGTGTGTAATGAGTGAAAAAAATGGAGTTCAGGGGACCTGAGATCATCACGGGGATATCTCACCAGGAAAAAATGTTTCCAACTCTAGAACCTCCTGGCCTGATCCTATTGAAGAAAGGGAGATAAATTGCTCTCTTTTGAAGGTGCATTAACCTTAGGTTCATTTAATGAATTACCTCTCCCAGTGCACTAACAGATACCCTGGGGCCTGAGATGAAAAATGGCCTCTTTTCTCACTGAGAGGCTCAAATATGTACCACTTCCTTCTTTCTCTTTAACTTGTGTTGACTTTCATTTTTTTATCCTCTCACCATATATATTTAAAATATAACTATAATACAATCTCAGTTTAAAAATAAAAATGGGAAATTTATTCCCTAACAAGGACAGTATGTGTTTCATATTTTAAGTAGATTTTCTTAACTTAATTTCTCTCTCATTTTTTCCTCTGGCATCTTTTATCACAAGCTACTTACTATTTGTGTTACTCCCAGATATCTGAAGGAGAAAAGGGATGGTTAATAAAGAACTAGATTCTGTGAGGCTGTAAGGTATGTAGTTGAGGGTCCAGCAGATGAGCTTAGTGGTCACCCCACATTCTAGATCCCCTTCGTAGAGGCTGTTGAATTGGATGCTGTTTCTTTCTTCCTCTGTAGACATTCCTCTATAGCATCTTTTTTTCTGTGCATTCATGTAGCAAATATTTATAAGTAATAATCAGTCTTTATTTGGAGTCTCCTGCAAGCAGAAACTGAAATAAGAATTTGGGAGTGTTTTAAAAAGTAAGTTTTATTATTACTCAGGTATGTAAAGTCAGCAGATCATTGCCATTGAATAGATAGTTCGTTACTCACATTCCCAAGAGGAGGAGGACACACCATGCCGTGCAGGGCCACTCGGGGAAACACCAGGATTAGTCAGGAGACAGGAGCAAAGGGAAAGCATGGGCAAGAGCCTTTCTTGTGGTTTCTATGGGAAAGGCAAAAGAAGGCGGGGTAAGGAGGCTTATGGTTGTCCAGTTATAATAATTTTAGTGGGCTCTGGAGTATAAAGACTGTTTCTAGTTGTCTAGTATCTGGCCCTGGAATGATTAGAAGAGAAGAGTATTGCTTCCCGGGGTGTAAGAGCCAGCTAGAGGAGGTGGTCCAGGGTATGGGCTCTGGACTTGTTGGTTCCCATATGAAAGGCACACTCCCAGGCAAGCCTTTTACTATCTCCTAAGAACTGACTAGCCTTGGGAGGGACAGTCTCTCCTCAGCAAGGCTCCAGATGCCAGAGCATCAGGGTTACAGGAAATAAGAACATATAGTTAATTCGGAGTGCAGATAGTTTATTTGGGAAGCAATACCAGGAACACAAAATGAGGAAACAAGGAGAGTGAGGCTGGGAAGGAAAGAGAGCTGTTGAAAACTGGGGCTCACTTCCAGTGGAGATTCTCTGAGCAGCTGTGTAGAATGCACCTCAGAATTGTCCCAACAAAGAACACAAGGCAGAAATATTTATTCACCAACTCACAGCCCCCGGTGGTTTAGGATTGCCTCTAGGGACATTCACATCTGTCCACTTCTGGGACAAGCTTGCACACCCAGGCTGAGTATGTGTCCACAATTTCAGAGACAGTCCTGAGACAGAAAAGCTGAGGGCCCTAACAGGTGGACCACAGATTGCTGTTCTTTTCTAGTCGGCTTCACATCTAAATTATATAGTGAGAATGACGTAGGCCTTTAATAGATCCATGGAATAGAAAAGATGGGCAGCGTGAGGCTCCTGTGCCCCAACCAGCACCAGTCCTACCTGGCATGGCCACACACCTGGGCTTCAAGCTGAGAAGCCTCCAGGGCCAGCTCTCCTGCTAATAACCAGGAATCCCATTATCACTGAGCCATAAACTGAATTATTAGTGACGTACATCCTGGATTATTCTGTCCGCTTCTCACTCCATACATCCAGGCCCTGACAGTTAATTATGTTGTCCCACAGTAGATCAAGTTTTACAACAGAAACAAAAGATTAAAACTGTTGTATCTTGGGGACATTTAGAGGATAAACAGCAGAGGGTTCTAGGAGGGAACTGTAGTCAGCTGTGTGGCCATTTGGGAGAAAACTGTTCAAGAGCTATGAATATTTAAAAACCTTTTAGATTTTTATAGTTTGCTACGCTCCTAACAAACTGGTTTCTAACTCCACAGTGAATTTTTGGTGTCAAAACACAATGCTAAGCTATCTTAGAGTCTTTATTAACAGGGACAGAATTGTCATCTCCTGTGCTCTGCGAGTGGCCTGGTTGAAAGCCAGTGCAGAGGAAGCTGCAGACGACAGTTTTCAGCTGTGCATAACGCTTGGCGCACTGGCACCAGCAAACTCTGTGTCGGCCTCTTTATTCTGTTACCTCCCATTTTCTTTCTCTTCTCTCCCCTCTTTCTTCTCTCTCTTTACTTTTCCCTCTGTATTGTCAATTTACAGTTTTCCGGGGTCCACAGAAATATGTATTAAGAGTATCCACTTAATTGCAGTCCTTCCAAAATCTTTGCAAAATTAACTTGGCTGATAGACTCATAATTGTTTCTGCCCAAGAAGTTCTTTTTAAAAAAATTTTATTGAAATATAGTTGATTTACAATGTTGTGTTAGTTTCAGGTGTATGTGTATGTATATATATATCCCCCTTTCCCCTTTGGTGACTGTAAGTTTGTTTTCTATGTCTGTGAATCTATTTCTGTTTTGTAAATAAGTATCATTTTTTCAGATTCCACATATAAGCAACATCATATACTTGTCTTTCTCTGTCTGACTTACTTCGCTTAGTATGATAATCTCTAGGTCCATCCATGTTGCTACAAATGGTGTTATTTCATTCTTTCTATAACTGAGTAATTTTCCATTGTATATCTACATCACATCTTTTTGACCCAACTGTACTGTTCTATGAAGATGGGCTTCAGAGAAAAGAATGGAAGCTGATAAGCAATGGATAGAAATGGGAGATGGACGGTCAGTAGATGACCTGCTGCCACGCACATTGACTACCCCATCCTCTCATCTCCCAGCCCCACTGTCACTCCTCCATTCCTTTATTCCACAGCCCTCCCTTGGTGAGTCCCAAAGAACAAGTTAGAAAATCTTCCATCCATTGCCTGTAGTGAAGTCGGTGTCAGTTAGTAGAAAAGTCACTAGAGCAATCAGAAGACTGTGCTAAATCTCTCCAAGCTTCAATTGAGGAAAACAAAACAAAACAAAAAAACGTTTACATCATGAGATGTAAGAATCCACAGGATAATAGAGGGGAAATAATTTTGTCAACCATAAAGTATTAAACGAATCAAAGAGTTTATTAGTGACGTTACTGAGGACCCTCATTACAAGATTTCATGTGTTCTCTAATTTGATGCTTGTGTGATATTATTTTTAACTTTTTTCACTGTAAAATAATTTCAGACTTAAAAAGTTGTAAAAATAGTATGAAGATTTCCAGTACACTCTTCACCAATTTCCAACTTCTGTTGCAATTGTGGTTATTTTTTTTAGTCATTCCATCATTTATCAAGCATATTTTATATTATTCATTTCTGAACTGAGAGTAACTTGCAGACTTGATGCCCTTTACCCATAAATATTGTAGTGTACATTTCCTATTACATAATCACAGTACCATAAAATTAACATTGGAAATTAATAGTGATTGAAGACTGCTATCTAGTCTGTAGATCTTATAAAAGTGTTACTAATTATTCCACTAGTTTCATTTACAGTAATAGAAAAACAAAACAAAACAAAACAAAAAAAACACCTCTGGTCCAGGCTCCAGTCCAGGATTACTGTTTGTGTTTAGCTGTCATGTCCCTCCAGCCTCCTTCAAGCTGTAGCCGTTCCTCAGCCTTTTTTTTCTTTCATGCTCTTGACATTGTTACAAGTACAGGTCAATTATTTTGTAGGATGTCTCTAAATTTGGACTTTTGTGATGTTAATAATTTTCAGAAGGCTAAAAATATGACATACACATATAACATAAACATATATCAAAAATTTTATTTAACTTATTAATTAATGAGAAAATTAGTCAATTGTTAAATCAGTCTAGAGACCATTTGAGGAGCTAGGTGTATATGGCAATCTCACAAGGGATGTTAGAGTAAGGTTTCTGGGTTAGATACAAAACTGGTGAATATCTTCTAGAGCCATCTTTGGGGTTATCCATTTCATTGAAGAGAAATAATCTGTATCTCTATGGGCAATATTCTATGAGTTAAGTTTTGCATCCAAGAGTTGTAAAATAGTCCAGTCAGTAGTGATGCCCAGCACTGCACTGAAAGAACACTCTTACCTATTTCCAAGTTTGGGATATGTTTTCTAATAATGGATTTTACATTGTCTTTTATTGCTGGCCAGGACTGTTCAGAAGGAAAACAGTGACGAGGGTACAATGCGAACTCAGAATCAATGCACTAGCCCCATAGGCCCTTCTCCTTCTGCCCCAAGGTACCCCAGTCCTGTCCATACTGGTCTGACGTCATCAGAGAAGGTTTAGGAGATCAGGGGCTTAGGCCTTACCAGGAATATACTTGTAACATTTTGAGGAATCTGGTATGAAGGCTTTAGCATTTGAGGCCTTCAGGACTCAGTATACAAACAGCATATATTTAGGAAACCCAGCAGGCAGGCAGGACTGCTGCTCAGGCCCCTCACACAGGTGAGTGTTTTGTTCAATTTCACCAATCCCTCCCTAATTTCCATTATTTCTCATTTCTGGTTTGACTGTCCTTTGCGTGTTTTGGTGGGCTTCCCTGTTCTTATTGCTTGAATAGTCTTTTTTTTTAGAAGAGACTTTTGCACTATTTTCCTCATTTAGCTTGCCAGTTATCCTTGAAGGGTTTTTTTTTTGTTTTTTTTTTTTTGCCTAAAGTTTGGTTTTTGAAAATAAGACCCCAAAGAAGGAAATTGATTTTCTATATTAGACACCAAAAGAGTACTATTCAATATTATTTATGATAAGAAACTCTTTATGCTCATATAATTTCATGATTTTACACATTTTTAAACTTTGAACTCTATTATTTGGACCTTAAATATATTGCATCTCATTACTTTGTTGCTATTAAGAGATAATGGAATATTTTAAATATATATTTTTGGTGTATTGAGAGAGGCAAGAATTATTTACTTTAAGGGCATAGGACCAGGACTATTCACAAGACAACATATTATTCTCCTAAAACCAAATTTTATGGAACATAGATCAGTTCCTCTAAGTTAGTGTTCTTTTAAATATCCCTAAATTCCTATCTAGCCAATACGATATCTTTCTGAAATTCGTTTTTTTCTGTGATTATTTTAGAAATTTCCAATTTCAAAATTTAAGGTAATTCCTCTTAATTATCAAATTATAAACTTTGCAGACAATTCAGTTCCAGGTGAACACATTTATTAGAAGACACAGAAACAAAATGTAAAAATTAGCTATAAACTCACCACCCAGGGATAATTATTGCTAACATTTTATCATTTAGAATTTTCTTTTACTTTTTTCTATTTATTTATGTTTCTATACTAGAGACTATAGTATATACAGTCGAGTGTCTTCATGTTTTCAATAAAGCACTATATCATCAATATTCTGTGTAATTAAACTTTCTCGTAATTACTATTTAAGGGTGGTATAATATTCTTTTGGGCTAATGTACTGTAAGTCATTTAACTATTCCCTTATTGTTGGCAGTATATTTTTTTCTTCCAATTTATAGACTCTCACAAGTATAGGGATCTGTTGAGCACCAGTGTCTGTGATGGCGCCTATCTCATTACCCTCGGACTGGGTCTGAATTTCCTAGTGCTCAGTCTTTTCTAATTTTCTTTCTTTTTGTTGTTTTGACTTCATTAAATAGTGGTTTGGTTGAGTATGTTTTCAACTGTTAATTAACATCTGTATTTCATTTTTTCTGTGCATCATCCATGTCCTTTTAGACATGGCAACTGGATTGATGTAGCTTTAATCTGCACTGTGTGTGGGTATCTATGTGTAACTCCAGGCAGTTTCTTTAACCTCCTCTTTAAGTTTCAGTTTCCTCATGTGTAAAATAGGGATAATAATAAACACCTCATAGCATTGTTGTGAGGATTAAATAAGAAAATATACACATAATACTTAGCACAATGCCAGGCACATGCTATTCATTAAATGACTTTGCTCTAATCGTTACCACTATTGTAATTATCATTTTATCAATATCTGTTGGGGATAGGACTTTTCTTTTGATTTACATGAGCTTTTTATATTGATTAAATCTATTAATCCTTTTTTATATTTAATTGTAAAGATATTTTCCAGTTTGATTATTGCTGTTTTATTTATATATATATATATATATATATATATATATATATATATATATATATATTTATTTATTTAGGATTTACCTCTTTAAGCAACTTCCAAATATACCAGACTGCAGTGCTAACTATGGTTATAATGTTGTGCATTACATCCCCAGGATTTATTTATCTTATAACTGGAAGTTTGTACCTTTTGACTACCTCCACCCAATTTCCCCATCTCCCTGCCTCTGGTAACCAAAAATCTGATCTCTTTTTCTATGACTTTGTCTTTTTTTTTTTTTCTTTTTAGATTCCAAATATAAGTAAACTCATACAGTATCCACCTTTCTCTGACATATTTCCCTTAGGATAATGCCCCAGTGTTTATCCATGTTGTTGCAAATGGCAGGATTTCCTTTTTATGGCTGAATAGTATTCCTCTGTGTGTGTGTGTGTGTGTGTGTGTGTGTGTGTGTGTGTGTGTATCTATCATATTTTCTCTATTCATTCATCTCTTGGTGGACACTTAGGTTTTTCTGTCTTGACTGTTGTAAATAGTGCTGCAGTAATCATGAGAGTGTAGCTGTCTCTTTGACATAGTGATTTCACTTCCTTTGAATATATACCTAGAAGTAGAATTGCTGGATCATATGGTAGTTCTATTTTTAATTTTTTGAGGAGCCTCAAATACTGTTTTCCATAGTGGCTGTACCAATTTACAATTCTACCAGCAGTGCATAAGGGTTCCCTTTTCTCCACATTCACACCAGCATTTGTTATCTCTTCTCTTTTTCATCTTGGCCATTCTAACAAATGTTAGGAGATCTCTCATAATGGTTTTGGTTTTCATTTCCCTGATGATTAGTGATGTTGAGCATCTTCTCACCTGTTGGCTATCTGTATGTCTTCTTTGGAAAAATGTCTATTCAGATCCTTACCTGTTGGCTATCTGTAGGTCTTCTTGGGAAAAATGTCTATTCAGGTCCATTTTAATTCATTTTTTTCTTTTTTCTATTGAGTTGTAAGAATTCTTTATATATTTTGGATATTAATTCCTTAACAAAATATTTGCAAATATTTTTTTCCAGTTCCATAGAGAGCCTTCTCATTTTGTTGATGGTTATTGCTATTTTAATGTTCATTATATTATTTTAATCATGCTTCTGCGTTTTTCAAAATAAGAACAAAACAATTGCTATAGCATTTATTAGAAAAGGAAGCAACTATAACCCCTTGAATACATATCACCAGCTGATCATTACCATCATTAATATTAAGGGACAGAAATGTAAAGGACCATGCAACACCTACTTTGCAATAATGAAGTAGAAAGTCAGGTAGGAACTTCCCTGGTGGTCCAGTGGTTAAGAATCCACCTTCCAGGAAAAAACCTACAATAACAAACCCAAAACAATTAAGAAAATGTTAATAAGAACACACATATCAATAATAACCTTAAATGTAAATGGATTAAATGCTCCCACCAAAAGACATAGACTGGCTGAATGGCTACAAAAACAAGACCCATATATATGCTGTCTACAAGAGACCCACTTCAGACCTAGGGACAATACAGACTGAAAGTGAGGGGATGGAAAAAGATACTCCATTCAAATGCAAATCAAAAGAAAGCTGGAGTAGCAATTCTCATATCAGACAAAATAGACTTTAAAATAAAGACTATTACAAGAGACACAGAAGAACACTACATAATGATCAAGGGATCAATCCAAGAAGAAGATATAACAATTGTAAATATTTATGCACCCAACATAGGAGCACCTCAGGACATAAAGCAAATGCTAACAGCCATAAAATGGGAAATTGACAGTAACACAATCATAGTAGGAGACTTTAACACCCCACTTTCACCAATGGACAGATCATCCAAAATGAAAATAAATAAGGAAACACAAGCTTTAAATGATACATTAAACAAGATGGACTTAACTGATATTTATAGGACATTCCATCCAAAAACAACAGAATACACTTTCTTCTCAAGTGCTTATGGAACATTCTCCAGGATAGATCATATCGTGGGTCACAAATCAAGCCTTGGTAAATTTAAGAAAATTGAAATCATGTTAAGTATCTTTTCCAACCACAACTCTATGAGAATAGATATCAATTACAGGAAAAAAATCTGTAAAAAGTACAACCACGTGGAGGCTAAACAATACACTACTTAATAACCAAGAGATCACTGAAGAAATCAAAGAGAAAATCAAAAAATACCTAGAAACAAATGACAAGGAAAACACAATGACCCAAGTCTATGGGATGCAGCAAAAGCAGTTCTAAGAGGGAAGTTACAGCAATACAATCCTACCTCAAGAAACAAGAAACTTCTCAAATAAACAACCTAACCTTACACCTAAAGCAATTAGAGAAAGAAGAACAGCAAAACCCCAAAGCTAGCAGAAGGAAAGAAATCATAAACATCAGATCAGAAATAAATGAAAAAGGAATGAAGGAAACAATAGCAAAGATCAATAAAACTAAAAGCTGGTTCTTTGAGAAGATAAACTGATAAACCATTAGCCAGACTCATCAAGAAAAAAAGGGAGAAGACTCAAATCAATAGAATTAGAGATGAAAAAGGAGAAGTAACAACTGACACTGCAGAAATACAAAGGATCATGAGAGATTATTACAAGCAACTATATGCCAATAAAATGGAAAACCTGGAAGAAATGGACAAAGTCTTAGAAAAGCACAACCTCCCAAGACTGAAACAGGAAGAAATAGAAAATATAAACAGACCAATCACAAGCACTGAAATTGAGACTGTGATTAAAAATCTTCCAACAAACAAAAGCCCACGACCACATGGCTTCACAGGTGAATTCTATCAAACATTTAGAGAAGAGCTTACACCTATCCTTCTCAAACGCTTCCAAAATATAGCAGAGGGAGGAACACTCCCAAACTCATTCTATGAGGCCACCATCACCCTGATACCAAAACCAGAGAAAGATGTCACAAAGAAAGAAAACTACAGGCCAATATCACTGATGAACATAGATGCAAAAATCCTCAACAAAATACCAGCAAACAGAATCCAACAGCACATTAAAAGGATCGTACACCATGATCAAGAGGGGTTTATTCCAGGAATGCAAGAATTCTTCAATGTATGCAAATCAATCAAGGTGATACACCATATTAACAAACTGAAGGAGAAAAACCATATGATCATCTCAATAGATGCAGAAAAAGCTTTCAACAAAAATTTAACACCAATTTATGATAAAAACCCTCCAGAAAGTAGGCATAGAGGGAACTTACCTCAACATAATAAAGGCCATATATGACAAACCCACAGCCAACATTGTTCCCAATGGTGAAAAACTGAAACCATTTCCACTAATTTCAGGAACAAGACAAGGTTGCCCACTCTCACCGCTATTATTCAACATAGTTTGGGGAGCTTTAGCCACAGCAATCAGAGAAGAAAAAGAAATAAAAGGAATCAAAATCAGAAAAGAAGGAGTAAAGCTGTCACTGTTTGCAGGTGATACGATACTATACATAGAGAATCCTAAAGATGCTACCAGAAAACTACTAGAGCTAATCAATGAATTTGGTAAAGTAGTAGGATACAAAATTAATACACAGAAATCTCTTGCATTCTTATACACTAATGATGAAAATATGAAAAAGAAATTAAGGAAACACTCCCATTTACCATTGTATCAAAAATAATAAAATACCTAGGAATAAACCTATGTAAGGAGACAAAAGACCTGTATGAAGAAAACTCTAAGACACTAATGAAAGAAATTAAAGATGATGCAAACAGATGGAGAGATATACCATGTTCTTGGATTCTAAGAATCAACAGTGTGAAAATGATTATACTACCCAAAGCAATCTACATATTCAATGCAATCCCTATCACACAAAAACAGAAATATAGATCAATGGAACAGGATAGAAAGCCCAGAGATAAATCCATGCACATATGGTCACCCTATCTTTGATAAAGGAGGCAAGAATATACAATGGAGAAAAGACAGCCTCTTCAATAAGTGGTGCTGGGAAAACTGGGGAGCTACATGTAAAAGAATGAAGTTAGGACACTCCCTAACACCATACCCAAAAATAAACTGACCTAAATGTAAGGCCAGACACTATAAAACTCTTAGATGAAAACATAGGCAGAACACTCTATGCCATACATCACAGCAAGATCCTTTTCGACCCACCTCGTAGAGAAATGGAAATAAAAACAAAAATAAACAAATGGGACATAATGAAACTTGAATGCTTTTGCAGAGCAAGGGAAAACGTAAACAAGATGAAAACACTTCCCTCAGAATGGGAGAAAATATTTGCAAAATGAAGCAAGTGACAAAGGATTAATCTCCAAAATTTGCAAGGAGCTGCTAGCTCATGCAGCTCCATATCAAATAAACAAACAACCCAATCCAAAAATGGGCAGAAGACCTACATAGACGTTTCTCCAAAGACTATCTTCTTTGGAGAAGATTGCCAACAAACACTTGAAAGAATGCTCAACATCACTAGAGAAATGCAAATCAAAACTACAATGAGGTATATCACCTCACACCAGTCAGAATGGCCATCATCAAAAAATCTACAAACAATAAATGCTGGAGAGGGTATGGAGAAAAGGGAACACTCTTGCACTGTTGGTGGGAATGTAAATTGTTACAGCCACTATGGAGAACAGTATGTAGATTCCTTAAAAAACTAAAAATAGAACTACCATATGACCCAGCAATCCCACTACTGGGCATATACCCTGAGAAAACCATAATTCAAAAAGAGTCATATACCACAATGTTCATTGTAGCTCTATTTACAATAGCCAGGACATGGAAACAACCTAAGTGTCCATCAACAGATGAATGGATAAAGAAGATGTGGCACATATATACAATGGAATATTACTCAGCCATAAAAAGAGATGAAATTGAGTTATTTGTAGTGAGGTGGATGGACCTAGAGTCTGTCATACAGAGTGAAGTAAGTCAGGAGAAAAATACTGTATGCTAACACATATATACGGAATCTAAAAAAAAATGTTTATGAAGAACCTAGGAGCAGGACAGGAATAAAGACGCAGAAGTTGAGAATGGACTTGAGGATATGGGGAGGGGGAAGGGTAAGCTGGGATGAAGTGAGAGAGTAGCATGGACTTATATATGCTACCGAATGTATGATAGATAGGTAATGGGAAGCAGCTGCATAGCACAGGGACATCAGCTTGGTGCTTTGTGACCACCTAGAGGCGTGGGGTAGGGAGGGTGGGAGGGAGATGAAAGAGGGAGGAGATATGGGGATATATGTATATGTATAGCTGATTCACTTTGTTATAAAGCAGAAACTAACACACCATTGTAAAGCAATTCTACTCCAATTAAGATGTTTAAAAAAAAAAAAAAAAAGAATCCACCTTCCAATGCAGGGGACAAGGGTTTGATCTCTGGTCAGGTAACTAAGATCCCACATGCCACAGGGCAGCTAAGCCCATGCACTGCAGCTACTGAGCCCTTGCGCTCTAGAGCCCATGTGCCACAACTAGAGGGAACCCTGCCTGCCACAACAAAAGATCCCACATGCTGCAACGAAGATCCCATGTGCCGCAACTGACCCGACGCAGCCAAATAAATTAATAAATATTTTTTTTAAAAAAAGAAAGTCAAGTAGAAAAATACAGTTCTGGAAACAACCTACAATGATGTCAAATCATATTGTAGTTGTTTCCAAATCTAGGACAGTAAAACATTTATTAGAGTAAATCGCAATTTTTAAAAAAGGGAGGTTGTTTCTTCTTTGTTTTTCCCTTATCAAAAACCTGCCTCCAACTTATCTTAGTGTTTGAAATGTGGCATTCATAGTTTCAGCTAAGACTGTATCACTAGCACACTGGATCATAGGTCTGCTGGTTTTGAAGGAAAAACTGAGTAAAAATGTTACATTGTTTCAGATGGCCTTTGTTTTGTTTTTTACTCTGGGGTTCAACAGTGACTGATTTAAATTCTGAAACTTCACATGCTATTTTGATGACTGTATACTCAATCACTTTTTTGGTGTCAAATTGCCACTCTTATTTATCCATCTGGTTTTCTTTGCACTGCCTGACCTTTTCACCCAATTAACACTTTTTTTTTTTTTTTTTTTTTTTTGTGGTGGGGTAAAGGTTTAAAGATCAAAACATTGTTAGTAGCAGACTGTAAAGTTTGCTGGAACTTTTAAAAGACTCTGTCTCATTCACCAATATGATCGTATCATGTTTAAATTTTTGAATGGCTAAACAGAATGTGCCATTCTCCGGAAGTAGATTTAGAATATGTGTAATTTGCTCTGTACGGTGGGCATAGGACTTAGCCTGTGTGACATAATGCTAGGTGAAACCATATTAGTAAGGGGGTCAGTGGGAACCCTAGGTTTGTGCACGTGTTAGCACGCGTTACAGTTTATTTGAAGTCTATGTGCTAAAACATTATAAAACCGCACAGCCCTGATGCGTAGTTCAGAAAATAAACTGATGAGCACTCACCGTATGCAACTGAAGAAGTATTTATGCAGTGCAGCACTTCCTCCAACTTGAATGTTTATATGAATCCCCTGGAGACCTCATTAAAATGAAAATTCTGATTCAGTTGTTGTGGTGCGACCTGAGATTCTGCATTTCTTACCAGCTCTCGGGAGATACCACTGCAGCTGGTCCATGGACCACACTTGGAGTAGCAAGGGGTTAGAAACAAATTATCTATCGGGAATGCAGTAAAGAATTCACTAGAGAGCTCATGAAGCAGATTCCTGGCCCTACTCCCAGAGATTCTGATTTAACAGGTTTAGGGTGGGGCCTCAAGATTCCGTTTCCCTCACAAGCTCCTACGTGAAGCTGATACTGCTGATCTTCTGACGGCAATTTGAGTAGCTCTGTTTTAGGACTCCCTGCATCTCTGAGATAAGGTAGAAGTTAGTTATAGTGGGATGGAACATGGCTTGGTGGAGAGTCTCTGAGATTGTCTAGAAGGGAACTAGGTTCTCTGGCCTAAGCCTCCCCTATCGGTCTCAGTTTCCCTACCTGTAAAATGGAACTAATAATTACTTCCCCACCAGCCCTGTATATCTACTATACAAAGCAGAAGGAACCCTTTTAATTTGACACATACACTTTAATTGTTTGGGCTGTGTCTCCCCTAACATTTGGAGGACCCAGGACAAGCGCACAAATGGAGACCTCATGACATATGGGTCAACATTTAAAAGTTGTATGTCAAGCCGAAAAAACATGACACAATATATGAATTGTTTATTATTGGAATGTGTTCCGAAGCTGCCATGTGCAACTGTCACACATGCAACACAAATTCATGAGCACGACAATTTGATACGTGAAGAGAATTGGAATGGATATTTGTTTCTCCTAGGAAGCAGCACTTCATTTTTTGAGAGCCTATTGCACTCATGCTACTTTACAGGAATATTTTGAGAAGTTAATTATTTTTCCCTTACCTAAACACTGCTTCTGCTAAATCCCCCTTCCACTCCAAGGTGATGTCAATCTCTGTGGTCAGGGGTTGCACAGTCCACATCCCTTCATGCTATTCAAATCCAGCCTTCGTTTATTTTGAGATACATGATAAGCGATGTGGAGAATCCTTTCCCTGAGGTCTTAACAATGTTAATTATGAGATCAGATGTTGAGAATGATGCGTCATACTATACCAGTGCTAAATGCAGGATCTGAAGTGACGAAAGTAAGTTGTCACGTGTGTTTGTGATGTGTGGGTACCTCTGAAGCACAGGATCCATGCAAGGGGCCCCTCTTGCCTGGATCTGGGATAGAGTTGAAGTGACTGTCGCTCAAAGATCATTCAATGTGCCTAGTGTTGGAGAGGGATGTTTGAAGGGCCAAACTAACAATTTATTTTTCTAGGTGCACTAAAATATAACCATATAAAAATTAGATTATGCTGAAGTCATATCATTTTAGCTACATGGAGGAAAACTTGTGCCAAATCAAGACATAATCATATGCTCTCTGCTTCTTTGAAAACAATATAATGTCTCTATTCGGAATATTTCTGTATCACTTGCCTAATTGCTATTTAAGGCATCCACTGTGTCATACAATATCCCTCATATGAGAGTTAAACAAGGTAGTCTTCCTTATATTCACTACTAGGTTAAGAGAAAGGAGATGGTCTCTTCAGACAAACTTGTGTATTTCTTGTTTTAGCTGCCTGGAAGCTCAGCACCAAATTTAATATTCACCTGCAATACTTGATCCAGCCCAAGGTCTATAGACATCACTGTTTCTTTTCTTGAGATGCCTTTATTTTCTTTAAAATTATACTTTAAAGTTCATCTATTTTTTAATGCGATTGAAAATCATCAGTTAACTCAGGACAAAGCAGCAGCATATAAATGATTGAAAGAAAGAAACAAATACTTGAGTGACCTACCTTGCAGAATTTCTAAAATGCAAATGGAAAAATATTGTACACAGTAGAATTTTGTAAATTATAAAACTTCCTATAATTTAAAGGTATTATGATATTTTATATACCTCATGGCCCAAGATAACTGCTAGAGTTTCAGCCATCATCAAGTTTGTGTATATCAGTGCATAAAGAAAAAAGAAATGCAGAAGACCAAAATGATGCCATTCTAATCTTGCAGTTTTTCTAGAGGTCCTTCACAACACTTGGCCACATGACCACATCTATTGGCACAGACTGCTGGGAAATGTAATATTTTATTCCTGGTAGCAACAGACTTAACTATATATTAAGTTCTTATTGTTGAGAAGGAAGATGAGCAAGGAGGTAGAGGTGGAGAATTTTAATTGCTGCCACATTTTTTTTTATTGAAGTGTGGAACTTTTAAACTTTGCTATAGTAATAACATTAATTTTTAAAATTATCATGAAATTTTAAAATATCAGGTACCCTCTGGGGTTGATCTTTATTCAAATACTTTCTACAATTTAAACATTCACATCTTACATCTCAAATTAGGATATATTTTTTTAATTCATTAATTTATTTATTTTGGGCTGTGTTGGGTCTTCGTTTCTGTGCGAGGACTTTCTCTAGTTGTGGCAAGCGGGGGCCACTCTTCATCGCGGTGTGCAGGCCTCTCACTATCAGGGCCTCTCTTGTTGCGGAGCACAGGCTCCAGATGTGCAGGCTCAGTAGTTGTGGCTCACGGGTCCAGTTGCTCCACGGCATGTGGGATCTTCCCAGACCAGGGCTCGGACCCGTGTCCCCTGCATTAGCAGGCAGATTCTCAACCACTGAGCCACCAGGGAAGCCCAAATTAGGATAATTTTAAACCATAAAGTAAATAAGATTTTTTACTAGGATGCAGATAACAACTTCCAGAATAGTTCAAGTACAATTTGGCTTTGTTTGCGAATTGAATCAATGATTTATTTTCATAAATATTGATTTTCTTTCCTGGTTGTTTTATGAACTGCGTGGGGAAGACTGTTGTACTTAGTGTTAATTTTGTTTCCTTGTATTCACAGAGTGCAGCAGTGATGTGGAGATTTCCCCAACTATTTGTATTTTAGACTAGCTTTTCACTGGTAAATTGGGCATGAGAAATATGTTATTAAATTGACCTCATTGCAAAGTGGCATTTGACATTTTCTATTTATAAACACGGTGCCTTTTACCCAATATCCAGGAAATTTTTGACGAAAATGAATTTCCATTGACTTATGTGTTAAATGCCAAAGCCTATTATTAATGTCTGAGTTGTACTAAACTAATTTCATCTTCTTTCCCAAGGTCAAGTGCATTAAAAGAGAATGTGCATTATGAATAAACATTATTAAAAAACAAACAGCCATTGCATAGTGGCTTTTCATAATTAACAAAAAAATTTTAAGATGACTAAACATAATTTTTACTCACTGAACTTTTAAAAGTTCCATATTGAATTAATAATCCCACTTCTTCTAAATATATATACATTATTTGCTACATGAAGATAGCAATTAATAGATATTGATTCTGATGTGGGTTATGGATGAGTGAATATGTGTGTCTATGTGTGTGTGTAAATAGTATGAAACACTGTGGTTCAGGAAAGTCAAAATTGGAAATGGATTTGATGTCTGGTTTATCAATCAACCATGATATCAATAATCCACTTACTGCTTATTCTGTCCTAAACAGTAGGTCCACGTTGTTAAGGGTAATTTCATGGGGTGGGGGGGGGGGGAGTACTGGAAATTTCCATCCTCCAAGTTCCTCACCATGATCAGCAAACATCTATCACTGATGTTTTTAACTCCTCAACTAGTTTTCACAATTTGTTGTCCTGTAAAGTAATAAATGGCCCAAATTTTCTACACACTAATTAAAATTCCATTTCTCATGAATTCCTTAATTGAGTGCAAGTCATTATGTGCTTTGTTGACTCTTAAGTGCAAAGATAATTGCAATGGGCAGCATGAAAAGGGTTTGATTATTGCCTGTCGACTCTTGTGAATTCTAATAGGTCTAATTGCATAGCATCAATTCATCATCTCAGCATCACTTCTTTTTATTATTAGCTCTTCAAATTGTAATGTGCTCATAAAGAAGTGTTGTAGTATATCAGAGCTGACATGGTACCTGGCCTATTGTAATTTTCAGCCCTTACCTTGTGCAGCTCTTGAAATTAAAAGTTTATTATGGATTGCCCTTTTTCTGAAACTAATTTTAAAACGCTCCCATATGATGAAATGAATACTATCCAAGAATCTGCATATGAATTTGCCTTTGTAATACTGCCATTAAATGACTGCCAAGACCTTTTTTGCTCAGATTGTTCCTATAAATTCAGAACATAATGTGTTCGTTGGAAAACATTTATTAGGCTTTTTAATGGGAGTTCCTGGTGGCATTTCTCAGGGAGTTTCTATACTATAGAGGCTGTTTTAAAGGCTCTGGAAAGAGGGAGCTTTCACTGAATATTGATGTGGAATCTTGCGGGAGCCCAATTATACGTATAGAGGACCACCAGCAATTGAGATGCTGAGCACCCTGTCATATGCACTAGGGAACAGAACAGCCCTAGTGTAGAGAAGGAATGTAAACCTTTAATCACTCTGCAGATAAACTAATGTTCCTATGTGTGAGAGAGCATATACCTAATATTAATGGCTGCAAATTTGCGGACTCAGACCCTGTGTCAAACACTGTACTTTCATTGTTATTTCTATTAACCTCAAGGGTCCTTATGAATAAAGTATTAATGTGACAATTTTACAGATGAGGCTCAAAATTTCACTCCAGATCACCAGATGGTATATGGCAAAGCTGGAATTTAAACACCAAGACAGAGACTGCCATAGCTTGTATATGATTTTTGACATACATTATGGCATAATCCAGGTGGGTGAAAACCAATCAGAATCGGTGACAGTGAACTTTGGAAGATGGACTGTATCCTATTCTCAAGTCTGACTCCAAGTCAACCCCAAAGTTAAATTAAATGTAGAACCTCAGGTACTTCCACTTCCTTTAGGATAATGTAGTCGGAAATGATTATAACCCATGTTAGGGAGTGAGTCAGTTTCATGTTATCACTTTCTGGAAAATAAGCAAACTGAACAAAAATGTCTCAGTTATTTACTGCTGTGCAACAAATCATCCCCAAACTAGGTGGGGTAAGCCAACAACTATTTTATTAGGCGTGCAGATCTTGTGTGACAGTAATTCAAATGGCCTGTCTCTGCTCCATATCGTGTGGTCCTTATTGGGAAAAATGTAAATGATTGGGGGCTGGAATCATCTGGAGGCTTCTTCACCCACATGTCTAGTGACTGGAATGGGATGGCTTATAGAACGGGCTCGGCTGGGACCGTCCACCAGAGTGTCTGCACATACGGTTTTGGCTTCTCACAGCATGGCATTGAGTTCCTAGAGGGAGCATTCAGTTACCAAATATTGCAAGAGACCAAGGCCGTTTTGGCAGGCTTCTTCTCACCTTTCCCTGGAAGTCCCATAGCATCACTTCAGCACACTTTATTGGTGATAAGCAAGTCACTACAGCCATCTGAGGTTCATTGCGAGGGGATTTATGCTCCAATGAAGGAGTGGCAAGGCAAGGTCACACTGCAGAAGAACACGTAGGATGGCAGATATTATTGTAGCCATATTTGGCTAATATAGCCTGCCACAGTGAATGAGTCAACTTTGTGTTATTTCTTGCTGGGCAGTAAAGCAATTTGGAGGAAAACAGTACCCCGGCGGGTATAAATTATTTTCTTAAACATCCCTCTGAAAACTACTTTAATAAGTAGATACCTCTTTGCTTCACCTGTGTATGTACCTGATGAAAAGCAAGAATAAAAATTATTTTTCTAAAGCAAATGTTTAGTTCTTTTAAGAAGACTCTTCAAATTTTATGGTTTAGATATAAATATTTTATTAAGTAAATGGGTTCATTTCCAAATATGAAGAATTAGAAGAGCAAATGTTTATCCTACATTTGCTGTACCCTGTGAAATGTGGACTATCACCTATATGAACAAGGAAATAAATGTTAAGTCACAAATATCCATTGCTTACATTCTGCTTTGAAAATTATAGATGGAACAGTGACATAAATGGAACTTGTGCTTATTATATTACCATACTCTTTTCTTTGAATTGAGATAAAATATACATAGAGTGAAATGCAAAGACCTTAATTAAGTATATAATTTGGTGAGTTTTGACAATGTATACACACCAATTAATATGGAAAATATTCGCCTCACACCAGAAACTCCTCATGCCCAATACAGTAAGTCCCCATCTCTCAAAGGCAAACACTGTTCTGACTTCTTTCATGATGTATTAATTTTATCTGTTCTGTTTTTCAAAAATTAATTATTTATTTTTGGCTGTGTTGGGTCTTTGTTGCTGCACGCAGGCTTTCTCTAGTTGCGGCAAGCAGGGGCTACTCTTGGTTGTGGTGCACGGGCTTCTCATCGCCGTGGCTTCTCTGTTGCGGAGCATGGGCTCTAGGCGCACAGGCTTCAGTAGTTGTGGCACGCAGGCTCAGTAGTTGTGGCTTGTGGGCTCTAGAGCACAGGCTCAGTAGTTGTGACACACGGGCTTAGTTGCTCTGCGGCATGTGGGCTCTTCCTGGACCAGGGCTCGAACCCGTCCCCTGCATTGGCAGGTGGATTCTTAACCACTGAGCCACCAGGGAAGTCCAATTTTGTCTGTTCTTAATATAAATGGAACCACATAGAGTATATATGTAATCGTTTGTGTCAGCTTGATCTCGGGTGGCCTCAGCCTGCAGTGGCTTGAAGCACGATTTTGGTTCCCCAGCCAGAGACTGAAGCCAGGCCACAGCAGTGAGAGCGCTGAATCCTAGTCACTAGACCTGTGGCCAGTGACAAGGCTCTGGCGCATCGGCTTTGTAGAAATGAATTCCCACAAAGAGGCGGAAAGTAGTGAAACAAAGTGTTTATTAGGAGGAAAAAGAGAATGTGTGAATAGGCTCACATGGGTGGGCTCAGAGAGAGTCAAGCCCTCGTGGTAGTTTGAATCACTTACATGGGGCATTTCTTCCAGGTTTCCTTTGGCCAGTCGTCTTGCTTTGCCTGGCTCTGACTTCGTATTTGGTTTATCTCAGGGTCCTCCCCTGTGTGCATTCACGTCTCTTAGCCAAGATGGATTCTAGCGAAGAGGCCTATGGGTAGGTTGACATCACCTACTGTGGGGTGGCGCCCCCTCACTTTTTGGCCCCTGAGGAGCCTTTCTACACATGTATAGTCGGGAAGGTCTCCTTAACCCTGAGGATGAGAAATAGGTGGTCTCTTTATCTCTTATCTGGGCAGGGCTCAGCTCCTCTCTCACTCCTGCTATTTTGGAGTATCTGTCCACAGGGGACAGACTCCAGTGGCTCAGCCTGAGGTCCATCTATCTCCTGCCTCAAAATTTCTTTTGTTTAGTATGAAGGCTGTCACATCCATTCATGTTGGATGTAACAATAGTTTATTTGTAACAATAACATGTAACAATAGTTGATTTGTCATTAGTTCAGGCACAGTTTACTTATCCATTCTTCCATATTTTTGCTCTCTCTTTTATTCTTTCCCCTTTCATTATGCTCTAAAATGTCTTCCTTTATTATTTCCTCTGTCTCAAGAACTTCCTTTAGTCATTCTTGTAGGTTGGGTCTGGTCTGCTGGTGAAAAATTCTCTCTGTTTACCTTTGCCTTAGAATGATTTATTTCCTCCTTCATTCCTGAAGGATAATTTTGCTAGAAATAGGATTCTGTGTTTGATTGTTCTTTTCTTTCGTCACTTTCTTCTGGCCTCCATGATTTCTGAGGAGAAACCCATAATCATTTAAATCGTTTTTCTCCTATGTAGACAAGGTTTTGTCTCTGTCTTGTTGCTTTCAAGATTGTTTCTTTGTCTTTAGTTTTCAGAAGTTTGATTATGCTGTGTCTTCGCATGAATTTTTTTTGAGTTTATCTGGTTTGGAATTTACTAAACTTCTTGATCCTTTGCTTATATATTTTACCAAATTTGGAAGATCTTCAGCCATTATTTTTTGAATACTTTTTAAACCCCATCTTCTTTCTATTCTCCCTCTGAGATGCCAATTATACAAATGTTAGATCTCTTCTCATAGTCCCACAGGTCCCTCAGGCTCTGTTCATTTTTTAAGTGTTTTCTCTCTGTTGTTTAGACGAATTTCTATGGTTCTGTCTTCAAGTTCATTGACTCTTTCCACTGTCCTCTCCATTATGCTGCTGAGCCCAGTCACTGAGTTTTTTATTTCACCTATTATATTTTCCAGTTCTAAAGTTTCCGTCTGGTTCTTCTTTATATCTTCTACTCTTTGCTGAGAGTTTCTATGTATTCATTTGTTTCAAGCATGTTCATCATTTATTGAATTATTTTTATGATGGTTGTTTTAAAATCTTAGTTGTGTACTTCTAACATCTATTGTCTCTGTGTTGAGTCTATTGATTATCTCTTCTAATTCAAGTTGAGATTTTCCTGGTTCTTGGTATAATGATTGATTTTGCATTGTATCCTTTATGGTATGAGACTCTGGATCTTATTTAAACCTTTTGTCTTAGGAGACCTCCTCTGATACCCCAACAGGGAAGGGATGTGCTGCCTCATTACTGCCAGGTGAAGGTGAAAGTCCAGGTTCCCTTCTCAGCCTCCTTTGACACCCCAGGGAGGGAGATGTGCCTTGTTTCTGCTGGATAGAATTGGGATTTCAGGCTGGGAAAAGGAGGATTGCCTTGTTACTGCTCCTCAGTTATCCTCCACTGACACAGCAGTGGTAGGGGTGGTGGGGGGACTGAAGAATTATAGTAAAAGTTCCAGCTTTCCTCATGGTATCCCCTAACACCACTCCAGGGCAAGTGAAGGTGGAAGCCCAGTATCTCCACATGGTTTATACTGACATTATGTGGGGAGGGGTTTTGTTATCACCATTCAGGGATGAAAGTCCTGACTTCCTACTCACCAACCTCTGATACCACTTGGGTGGGGAGTACCTCATGATAGCTGGGCAGGGGTGGAAATCAAGGCTCCTCAGTTGGCCTTTGCTGACAGGGGGCAGGATGGAGCCATGGTTTTGTCTGGAGTAGGACAGTTATTGTCTTTCTGTCTTATTAGGTTGGCCTTTCCTGGTTTTCTGGCTAGAAAAAGCAGGCCATTCTTGGAGCTTTTTTGGTCTCCTCTTGGTGGCATTTCTGGGTTCCTGGCTCCTCCAGCACCCAATCCAGGATATATGAAGCAAAAAGAAAACCCAGTGAATTCACCACCATGTCAGTCCTTAAGTCCCAATGCCTGCCTTTTTCTCACCACCTTTCAGAGTCTTCTTATATTTGTTTCATGTACAACTTCCAAGGTTTTAAGCTACACTTAACAGGAGGAACAGGGAGAAGTCCATCTGCTCAATCTTCATCCAGAACAGGATCATCTTTGCTTTTTTATGCATGTTTTCAGTACTAGGTCTTGGTGAATACCAAAGGTATGGAGAGATTAAAATAGCCTTAGATTTAGAACAGTATTTGCCACATGGTGAGAATTCAATGAAGAATAGCTGTTATTTTCTTCATATAATCTCAGTGTCTCTGAAAGTCCAATCTTCTCTTTTCATAGGACAGGCTATGCTCAGATTTGGAGGAGAGATGGGGAGGGAGATGTGTCCAAACCCCTCACCTCACCAGTGAGTGCAGGAATCTTCACAACATTTTTTTCTGGCTGCACTGGGTCTTCTTTGCGATGTGTGGGCTCTTTGTGGCTGGTTTCTCTCTAGTTGTGGCACAAGGGCTTCTCTAGTTGTGGCGTGCGGGCTCCAGAGCTCATGGGCTCAGTAGTTGCAGCATGCAGGCTTCTCTCTAGTTGCGATGCGTGGGTTTAGTTGCCCTGCAGCATGTGGGATCTTAGTTCCCCAACCAGGGACCAAACCCGTGTCCCCCAAATTGGGAGGCAGATTCTTAACCACTAGACCACCGGGGAAGTCCCCACAACATTTCTTAAGATACATAATGGAGTTATCTATTCTGTCCTGTCCATGAGGCTGACTGTACGTGCATATGTATAAACGCACCTAAAAAACCTCTGACTTTTGCCTATTGACGAAGGCAAACAAAGCTAGGGCCAAAACATACAGACTCTGAAAATCTTGCTAGAAGGATATGGGAAGGATTCTTCTTCACTTCCTAAGAAGGTGGTAACTTTTGCCTACAAGTGTTTGAAGTGAAGTCTTCTCGTGAAAAGATGGTTCTCCATAGAGTTTATTTGTGAAACAAAACATTATACTTTGTATGGCATCTTTGTAATTCTGGTGAAGGCCCTGTGATTGGATAACATGACCACGTCTAAAGACTTCAGATCTGATGGAGAACTGAATGTTTGTGATACCAAGCAGAGTTTATCTCCCTCTGCTTATTATTTATGACCTTCACATACATTTTATGTGCTTGGACAATGGACTAGTTTGCAGTGAAATATTCAGGCAAGCTCTTTGAAAAATGGAAGTGGCTCTCAGTCCTTAGATTCGTGGGCAGTTCTGAGTGGCAAGTAGTTCTCCTAATCTGTGTTTTGATAGTTGTTGGTAGGAGATGAAGTCATAGAGGGTCTGTCCTATGGGATACTAATCGAAAAGTTCAACCTGAGCCTTCCCAGTTGCACAACAAGTACCCCCATAGACAGATGTCCTGGGGTGACAAACTCCATTTTCCAAGTCTCATTTTAGAGTGTTGCTTTTCATGATTTTGCATATTCTGGACACAGTCAATATTAATTAATTAGCCATTTCAGGTATTCAGGGAGCAATTTACCAAATACGTATTAACTACCCCATGTCTGAATTTCCTGGCATGTTCCAAAACCATTTCTTTCTTTCTTTTTTTTTTTTGAAGTGTGTAATTCGGTGATTTTGGTATATTTACAGAGTTGTACAACCATCACCACCACTATTTAATTTCAGAATATTTCCAACACCTTAAAAAGAAACCCTGTACTCCTTAGTAGTTACTGCCCACCCACCACCCCACCCTCCTCGGCAGCTTGGACATTTCCTATAAATGGGATTATACAATGCTTGGCCTACTGTGACTGGCTTCTTTCACTCAGCATAATGTCTTCAAGATTCATCCATGTCATAACAGGTATCGGTACTTCGTTCCTTTTTATGGCTGAATAGTATTTCATTCTTTAGGTATACATTTGTTTTTTCATTCATTAATTGATAAACATTTGGGTTGTTTCCACTTAGGGGTTATTATAAATAATACTGGTATGAATATTTGTTTATGAGTTTTTTTTTTTTTTTTTTTTTTTTTTTTTTATGCGTTACGCGGACCTCTCACTGTTGTGGCCTCTCCCGTTGCGGAGGACAGGCTCCGGACGCGCAGGCTCAGCGGCCATGGCTCACGGGCCCAGCCGCTCCGCGGCATGTGGGATCTTCCCAGACCGGGGCACGAACCCGTGTCCCCTGCATCGGCAGGCGGACTCTCAACCACTGCGCCACCAGGGAAGCCCTGTTTATGAGTTTTTATATGGGCATATGTTTTCAGTTGTTTTGGGTAGATACCTAGGAGTGGAGTGACAGGGTCGTATGGTAACTCTATATGTAACATTTTGAGGAACTGTCTGCTTTCCAAAGTGACATCTACATTCCCACCACCAATGTATGATGATTCTCATTGGTCCACATACTCACTAACACTTGTTATTGTCTGGCTTGATTATAGCCATCCCAGTGGGTGTGAAGTTGTATCTCATTATGGTTTTGATTTGCATTTCCTTAATGACTAAGGATGGTAAGCATCTTTTCATGTACTTATTGGCCATTTATATATCTTCTTTCCAACCATTTCTTTTTTTTTTTTTCCCCCATCTCTGAAGAATTTATTCTTAAGAAATGCACAGAATCTCATGAGATAAATGGGAATTTACATATATTTCACATAAGTTTTTTTTTTTTTATTGGTGTATAGTTGTTTTACAATGTTGTGTTAGTTTCTACTGTACAGTGGAGTTCCCTGTGCTATACAACAGGTTCTCATTAGTTATCTATTTTATACATATTAGTGTATATATGTCAATCCCAATCTCCCAATTCATCCCAACCACCCCCTTGGTGTCCATATGTTTGTCCTCTACGTCTGTGTCTCTATTTCTACCTTGCAAACAGGTTCATCTGTACCATTTTTCTAGATTCCACATATATGCTTTAATATATGATACTTGTTTTTTTTCTTTCTG
Source organism: Phocoena phocoena (assembly GCF_963924675.1). Classification (NCBI taxonomy): domain Eukaryota; kingdom Metazoa; phylum Chordata; class Mammalia; order Artiodactyla; family Phocoenidae; genus Phocoena; species Phocoena phocoena. Next base: position 46,265,969 of record NC_089233.1, on the reverse strand, counting down.
ACTTACTTCACTCTGTATGACAGTATCCATCCAACCATTTCTTAATCCCTTCATTGACCCCTCTTTGAATCAATTCAAAGTCAAATTACTTACTTAACTAAACTTTTCTTCTTCAGTTTGGCCTGCTTGTTCTTTGGCTTAACTCAGAAGTGTGCTTTCTTTAAACACTGTTCTCAGTTACTGTGCATACACCCTGATCTTCTTATAATTTAAATAATTTCAATCAATGCCTCAATTAATGTTATTAATGTTCTGTTGACATTTAATCCAGAATGAGCTCTTTGTACTACAATATTTGTCCAAAATGTTCTTACCTTTGTAGCTCTTTGCTATAATTTATGAGAACTAGAGCTGAGATTGGACAAGTTTCGCTTTTGTATTATCTACATGCAAACATTCAGAGCTATAGATTGTCATTAGTGTGTGTAACACATGAGCATGGCAGGTCAGGAGAGGCCATACAGGTCAACAGAACATGGTTATTAACACAATATATAAGCCAAAGATTATAGCTGGAGGTGCAGTTGGTATGTAAATCCATTTGGCACAAATCAAGGTCAGACTCTTGGGTGCCAAGTCAAAACTGAAGTAGCAGATCATGGGTAGAATTTTTGTAAGAGAGCTACAGGTTGCCACTATTGGTTTAGACTAATAACTGGTTCCTAGACCAATGTGGTTCCTAGACCAGCAGGACCAGGATCATCTGGAAACTTGTTAGAAATGCAAATTCTTTGTTCCCACCTCCACCTCATCCCAGACCTACTGAATCAGAAACTCTGGGAGTAGGACCCAGCAACCTGGGTTGTAACAATCCCTCCAGATGATTCTGATGTACTCTCAAGTTTGAGAACCACTGCCCCAGATATCTTAGGAGGTGCAAAAGGAGAAGGTGGTTTGTTGACCTAGCAAGAGTTAAGGATTAAGTGAGGGCACCCAACAAGGGCATGCCTGTAGCCAAAAGCAATATCTACAGGGAGGTCTTCCTGCCAAAGAACTGCCTTCAGAGGTCTCTTATTTTCAGTCAAGGGTTCTGATATAGACAGAGTTCACCCTGGGTAGGAAAATTCATGGTAAGGGAAACCCATAAAAGTGAAGGTAAGCCAAAGCCTTGGCATAGGAGGGACTGTATGTCCAGGTGTGGGCTCCTCTGGTTCTAAGCCTTATTCCTTGAATGAAGGCATTCATACAAGTTGGCAGGAGCATGTCATAAAGAATAATGAGAAAGATATCAGTAAACGTTTGAGGTTTGTGAGAGGCCATATACCTCTGATGAGCCCATAGAACCTTCACGGGAATGATATGATAAAGCCAGATTTATCAGAAGCTACAAATACAATCAGCCATGTCCTGGGAAGGAAGTTGCTCTTTCTAGCACAAGAAAAGTCCAAGGGAAATTTTCTCTTTCAACAACAGGAAAAACCTTTTATTTCTCCTTTAACCTTTTGTGTTTACTCCAGCTCCCAGGCCAAGACCAGATATAGCCTCATTCTTCTCTGGCTGTATCCAGGACAGTGGTGACTTGAGCCATTTAGAGGGATGCCATCATTTGCTTCCAGCACGTGCAGACTTTGGCCTTTCACAAGCTTCTAGAACCTAAGTGAGGGCTCTGAGGGAATCCCAGGGATTCCTACCTCATGGATAGATTCTTAGGCCCAGAGTATACATTTGAAAAGGGACCAAAGTTGTCTTTGTGAAATTCTATAAATTGATTGCATCTGTGTGTTCTTTACGACTTTTTCTCCATTTAATAAGAACATTAAAAGGCAAAAAATAACAAAATATATTTGGGTCAATCCTATGGAAACGTTTGTACTATTTCATCAATAAAATTGTCAATGATAATTCCATTAGGTTAATTTTGTTGTTCTTTATTATACAGCAGTGTCTTGCAGTCCATTTACTGTAGTAGAGAGAACTAAGACATTAGTCTTTCAGAATGAAATAAGCAGTAAAATTGTTAAAACCCTATCAGAACATGTTATTGATGTTGTCTTCTGTGTTTTTGAAATGCTGCACTGCAAGGATGCTTTAGAAAATAATTCAGCTGCTTGATATGTTTCTGCTTTAAATATCTCTGGACAGCTAAGTGTGTAACAAGGCATATAGATCTACTAGTGAGGGTAGAAATAAATATTGCTTTTAGTTTAAGTAGTTTAAATAAGATTTGTAATTAATGCATAATTATTAGGTATCTAAAAACAACTCTTCAAATTTGAACTATTCTCTTCTGGAAAACATGTAATCCATTTTTATTTAAAGTGTATAATATTTATTAAAAATGGGGTCTAAAATAGGTCTGGTTTGGAATGTTGTCATCAGTTCTAAAAGAAGCTCTATGAAATAGCTAGAATGATGTGGATGGATATGTTCTGAGTCATGAAAACACCGAATATATTCCTCTTTTTTCTCTTTATTTTTTCCTGTGTGTTTTTGTATGTGTGTATTTGCAATTTGGAAGCATATGCTGTTTTATCATGTTGGGAAAATAAAATCATACCTTTTAACATTAAAAAAAACTGTGAAAATCTTAGCAATTTCTATAATCCTTTTGTTAGCTGCATGAGAAATGCATTCCTTGTTAAAATGTCTATTTATATAATCCAGTCACCAATTACAACATTACAAATACTTTTCTTTCTTATTAGAGATACCCTGACAAGGGATTAATTATTTGCATTATAAATAACAATGTGATGAAAATGCATATAATTTGTATGGGTCTCTAGAAGTATCAAGAAAAAAAAGTGTGAAGGTGTATGTTAAGTGAATTCAGATCCACTGAGAGATAGCTATAACAGAGTATTAGCCTGGGCAACAAAAGGATTTATATACAGTAAAAAAAGCTGTTAGAGAAAAGAATTATATTCAATACATGTAGAAGTTAGAAAAAGATGTTCTAACAAGAGAGGGAGAAATAAAAATTCCAGGAAGTTAAAACAAGAACAGAAATTTCAAATGAAGGGATCCATAATGGAAAGGAAACAGCTGAAAAGTTACTGATGCAAAGAATAAGTCAAAGAAATAGTCTAAAATGTGCAGCAGGTAAAATATTATATTTAAGAGGAAGTAAAAACAATTGAGATTTACTCCCAGCCATATATAACCCATCTATTAAGACTTCTAGAATGAATGGAGAAAAGGAAAGAGTAGTAATAACTTCATAACTAAAAGAGAAAAAAGCATTCCTGTCCTAAAAGAACCTAGACAGAATTCAGAATTCCAAGTATAAATTGGAAGTTCCTAAAACTTCTGGGGAGGAAAAGAAATCCAACTCAACTTATGGAGGTGTAAAAAATCAAACTAGCTTTTTCTCATGGTAGAAGGAAATGAAGCAAAATCGTCAAAATTCTGAGAGAAAAATTAATTTGAACCTTGAGTCATATATGCTGGAAAACTAACATTCAGAAATGAGAATGAACTAAAAGCTTTTGAAAATCTAGTGACTTGGAAAATTCCCAGCTACAGACCATCTCTGAAAGAATTACCCAAATATTTGAGGAAAAAAAAAGAGTTTAAGAAAGAGAAAACCAGAGATCCAAGAAATAGTAGAAGCAAAGAAGCCAGTAAAATATAAATTCTGACATAATCGGTTTCTATGAATAGTTATGAATTTTGAGAGTGTAACGATGAAATACTGATTAAATATGAAAGAGCTTATTGTTATCCTATTTATGCACACTGTGAATACAATTAACTACAAGTACTAACGATAATCAATCAAGTTAGAGTTCACCTACTACATGCCAGGTACTGTGCTTGATGCTTTCACATATAGTGGCTAATTTATTCTCCATTATGAACTTGAAAAATAAATATTATTCTGTTTTTACAGAGAGGAGAGGAAAGGTAAAATTACTTTTCCCAGTAAAAACTTGTGGGTAAACTTCCCACAAGTTTACCCAGTTCATGAGTGGGATTTTCCATTGGGATGTGAAGACTTGTTTTCTTGCTCTTTCCTGATATCATTTTTTTTCTTTTTTTTTTTTAACATCTTTATTGAAGTATAATTGCTTTACAATGGTGTGTTAGTGTCTGCTATATAACAAAATGAATCAGCTATACATATACCTATATACCCATATATCCTCCCTTTTGCGTCTCCCTCCCACCCTCCATATCCTACCCCTCTAGGTGGTCACAGAGCACCGAGCTGATTTCCCTGTGCTATGCAGCTGCTTCCCACTAGCTGTCTATTTTACATTTGGTAGTGTATTTCTGTCCATGCCACTCTCTCACTTCGTCCCAGCTTACCCTCCCCCTCCCCATGTCCTCAAGTCCATTCTCTACATCTGCATCTTTATTCCTGTCCTGCCCCTAGGTTCTTCAGAACCATTTTTTTTTTTTTTAGATTCCATATATACGTGTTAGCATACGGTATTTGTTTTTCTCTTTCTGACTTACTTCACTCTGTATGACAGACCCTAGGTCCATCCACCTCACTACAAATAACTCAATCTTATTTCTTTTTATGGCTGAGTAATAGTCCCCTGATATCATTGTATCTGATTATAATTACACATTCTAGTGACCATCTTTAGAGACTTCTCTATAATGTAAATATTTTACTACTCATAATAAACTCCCCATTATTTTACTCTGCCTGTTTCTCTGCTTATTATCATATCACGCAAGCATGACCCCATTTCCAAATAAAAATAGGAATTTTTATTCATTGGCCTACACAATAGTATATTACTAGAGAATCAATCACCAGATGTTATTTATTTATTTACATGTATTTCTTTCTTTTAAAATCTGGTATTCATTGCTTAATTATCAAAGCTTCCAGGCAAACATTCCATTGTTAGCCTCTGAATTACTATGGAAAGAACTCTTGGTTTTCTTTGAGTGGTTTTACATTAATGGTTTCCACTAAATAATTTTGCAGAGGCACATCTTTGAATCTCAGCCTCACAATGAATCATGTTTGAAAGGCTCAGTGATATTTTGTCTTCCCCTGAGTGATTCTATATCAGACCCAAAATAGGCAAGGAGGAACGTAAAAAAAAAGTACCTTGATACAGGAAAGTTAGTTACCTTCAACTGTACAAGTTTTGTTTGTTTGTCTTGCTAATTCTTCTCTTATTTTTGTCCCCTTTCTGCATTTTATTTTTATGTTAAGGATTGATTTTTAGAAGACTTGACAAGCACTACTATAAGTTGGACCTCAATTACTATATATTCTGATTTCCCCATTTCTGTCGTCCCCTCAGTCACCCAGAGTGGAGTTACTTTGGATGAATTTTAACTCTTCCCTTTCTTTTCTCCCACCCACCTTGAAACCATCATCAAAATTGGCCAGAACCTTTAAGTTTCTTGAATTATCTGTGTCCTTTCTCATTCCTGCCAACCTGGTTTAATGTTAGCTGGTCTCCTTCCCTTTAGTAGCTTCCAACTCATTCTATGAAGAAGGAAGCGTAAGGAAGGAAACTGTTGTCCTGATTTCTCTTGGGAATGCATGATCCTGAAGGATCTGTCTTTGCTTTATCCTGTGATGTGTGGTAGAATTCTTGTTTAAAAAGCTGTGCCTGCCATTTTCTTCTCTACTAGAATCAACTGATCTGGTAGCAGTCATCTTAGACTTTCTTCCTTGAGTCCTAGTTACTAGGACTGGATATTTATATTTAGGGGATATTTGTATTTAGTTACTAGATCTGGACTAGTCTTAAGTAAGCAAACTGCTTATTTAAGAAGAGCATCTCTATTCTCAAGCAGCTGGCATGTAGAAATGATCTGATCACTGTCTCACAAAAGTGGAAAGAGAAATTAAGTTCTAAAGATTGAGAATCTTTATATCCTAAAGACAAAAATTGCATTCAGTTAAGATTACTCTTGTAAAATCCCTTAAGTCATACAAAAGTTGAAACAGAGAAATACCATTTCTTAACAAGACCAGTACGTCTGGTTTTCCCTACAGAGTTGAAAGAGATCACTGTTTCTTCAAACTTGAGAACCAGATGAAGTAGTTAATGGTGCCAATTTTCCATTAAAAGTGGGAATATTTATTTTTAGTTACTAGATCTGCACAGAAAGAAGCTCTAGTGTAGCAATTCTCAAAGCGTGATTTAGGGATACCTCTTTCAGGGGATTTGTGAGGTCAGTACCGTGTTCATAATAATATTCAGAGATTATTTGCATTTTTCACTTTCTTTCTCTCTTCAGTGTACAGTGTAGTTTTCCAGAGGTTACATGACATGTGATAGCATCATTTCCCTGATAGTTAATTGTATATGTGCTTTTGTTTTCTTGTGTGATAGACATGACCCACCAAAACAAAAGCTCTCACAGGTCCTCAGTTAATTTTGAGTATAAAGAGTTCCAAAACCAAAAAGTTTGAAAACAGCTTCTGTTTTGCGCAAAGAGCCAATCATGTCTGGGAGGTAGGTGGGAATGCAGCCTGATCTCTTGGAGTCCAGCAATGTAAGTTCATGTTCATGCGAGAGCAAACACTCATTGTGGAAATGTTTAGTGAAATAGTCCTTATTATTTAAATATTTTGTCATTCTCACTCCTCCTAACCCCTTGTTCGTATTGTTGAATTCGTATAAGTGAACTCATGAAAAATGCAACTTCATAGTATAGAAACTTCCATGTATTTTTTTCTTTTAGAATCAATGTTAATCTCATTCTTAAAATGTTCTGTCCTTCTCAGTTGTCTTTTCTAAATAGAACTGTTCCTCTAGAAAATTAGATGTAGAGCCTTGTGTGGATGTTTATACCGTGAAAGTGCAACCCAGAAGAGAGTACAGGTGTAAATGTATGGAGGAGCTGTAGTCCAGTGGAGTCTTATGAATGTACTGGTCTCAGGGAGAAATTAAACCTGGTTTATTTTGATGGAGAGGTGGGTTCATTATACCCAAATGTCACTTTTTAAAGAAACGCGAAAAGTGATCCCATTAATTTTTTGAGAAGACATGTAGAGAATCTGCAATTTTCCATTTTGAGATTTGAGAGCCAAAACCAATCTCTAGAACAAAGCCAATTTATTCTAAAATGAACCATGTGCAGATGAGGGAAGTGACACATTTTAAAAATGCATTTAATTATCTCTTGCAGAAAAAGGCAAAGGAGTCACTGCACACTTTTTTTTTTTTTTTTTTTTCTGTTGGAAGTCTTGGGAAAGAATCTTATAGCTTTTCCTAAAAAGTGTGATGGTATTTGAATTGTGTGTGTGTGTGTGTGTGTGTGTGTTTAAATTGTAGTGCACTTATTAGGAAATCTTTGATCAGGCTTTGCTAAGTCTTTCTGGGAAGAAACAGCTTCTTAATTCTATAGAAATGTATGTTGAATGATCTGAACCAGTCAAACTACATTCCATCGCTTGCTCAGTCTAGTCTGTCCATTTCACCTCATTGTTTCCTCTAATCCAGTTTATCATCTCTGATTAGATTGATTATATCAGGCCAACTTTTATTGAATCACTCACAAATTCACTAATTATCTATTAGGCAATTGTTCCCATAGAGTTCTTGGCTTTGCCAGGAGACTCAGACATAGATTGGTCATGTTTTCTGCGGTGGAAGCGTAGTCTCCACATGAAGACAGGAAACACAGAATAACATCACAGAGTTAGAAGGAATCTCGATGCATACATAGTCATATTTGATTGCCTCTGATGACAGGAAATGCCCTGCCTCCTCAGGCAGAATGCTGTGTTAGTGGAGAGCTCTGACTGATGGAATCTTCTTAGTTGTGTGTACAGAAATGTTCATGTTAAAAGTCATGTAAACGGTCAAATGAAAGTGTTATTGGAGACCAGAAGAGGAGAATTGAGTTCAGTTTAGTTCATGTAGTGGGGTTCATGGATCATATCTTCAAGGAAGGTCAGTTCTTTTTGAGTTTCATGGGATGGGAAGGATCTTGAGAGGCAAGGATGGAGGTGCTCTCTTGACACCAGGAAAGGCCTGTAGTCAGAAAAAACACAAGACGTGTTTGGTGTGAGTGAACAGAGCAATTACCTTATGTACCTGGCACTTAGTGGATTTATTTATTTAAAACAGGAGAGAATGACTAAGTGAATGATTGCAAAAAAGCCTTTCTAGTCCATACTTGTGGTGGCAAGGGAGCTATAAAGGAAGGCTGTTGACAAACAAGCACACTGACCCCTCTGCACCCTTCAGTCCCAGCCTAGATTCCACATTTGTAGAGTTACCCTGTGGAGGGGACTGACATTCATTTATTTTTACTCACTACATAGAATTTTTAAAGCCTACTTTCCCCTTGTGTCTTCATAAAGTACTGGTTTTGCATCTCTCTGAAAAGGCTGCCAATTGCCATCCATCCCTTGAACGAGAACAAAGACCGTATTATTATTTTCCTTGAAAAAGTCATATTGTCTATCCGGACCTCCACCTCCTCTCACCCTGCTATTGAAGTATTAGAAATGCCATGTATTTGACTCACTTCCTTCTAGGATGTGTTCTCTTTTGGTTCATTCTAAAATGATGGTGAAATGTTGGAATTTTGCAGAAAATTCAGCTTCCCACAGTCTCTCTGAGACCCCTCTCTGTTGGAAATAACACTATTGTAATGCAGGTGCCCCCAATACCCTGTGGAATCTCCAAGATTCTATAAATGGCTGACCACAGGATATCCCTTTTATACAAATTTCAATCTATATTATTGCAAATAGACCCTTATGTGTAGGTGTCCAGATGAAATAGGACCCAGTCCCGTCAATAGGACTGACCTAAAATAAACCTTTGGCAGAAAAGGTAGAGCTAGTAAAAAATTTTAAATGAGTTTTGCCCCTTCCTTTCTTTTCTTTCTTTCTTTTTTTAATATGGAGGATAACATTTTGGTAGAAATTGCTCAAGTATTATTTTAAAACTTGACCCTCACAACTTAAGCTTAAAACTTCACAACTTTGAAGTCAATGAAACATGAAACATATTGTCAGCACAAGATGCCCGAAACGTGGCCACACTGTCACATTTTAATGTAAAAATGGGATTCAAACCTCAAACTGAGCTGGGTGTACTCCTTCAAGCTTTGACAGTGCATTCAGTGTGCCTTTATCAGCTGTAAAATGCAAATGGTGTTTAGCTACTGTGTATTTAATCTTAGACGTAGACGTAGACGTAGACATTTTATTTAGGGAACCACAGCACCAAGGAGGCTAACAGAGGTGAACTAGGGTGAACTAGAAGCCCTTTATAACCAAGAACACTGGAGGGAAATCTAACAAAACAGGCTCAACTCACAGACTCAAAGGAAAATGCACTAGAAAATAACATTGTTAAGTGCTGGCTTATCCCAAACTCATGCACAAAGCCGTATGACTAGTCTTTCTGAACACGGAAAGAAATCAAACATGCAGCTGAAGAAATGTATGAGAGAATAATCCAAATTTAGAAACATGCTGCAGCTGAAATCCAATCTAACTGATGTCTGCTGTAGATTGAAAAGGAACATCTTATGGACAATTGATTGTTTCTTGAAATATAATAAAACACAAGCTCTGAAAATGTGTTTCTGAAAACATTGACCTAAGTGGAGCAAAAAGACAGCATTTACTTTGTAACGCTATCAGGTGGTAATTCAATTTCCCGTTAACCGAACTTCAAGTATTCTGTTTCAGGTTGCAGATGGGTAGTGCTTATCATATAAATTGGCCAATAAGATTTGCAAATAATTCTTTTAGTGCTTGGTTTTGTGGTTGTAGCTCTAGAAAAGAAAATCAATTTAATTCCATGCATTGGTTTTTCTCCTTAAAATTCATGCAATTTGAATATGATTGACAGGGCACAACATCATTAGGCAGTCTGTTAGATGGACCGATTATGCTTATGAATACAAGAGTGGAGTGAATGAAAGCAACGTGTAATTGATTCTACTCTCGGTCTGACTCTTCATTAACAGTTTGAATGTAGCACAGTTGCTTCTCAGATGGAAAACGATGAGAGCAACCTATATGTGTTCCCTCAGTTGTTTTAAAATTCATTATGCTAATATTTTTTCGCAGAATGTTTTTGCTGCATTTGTTCTATCACGCGGAAGTCCGATCGGATCTTAGTAAATGATTCTCCTGCTTTCAGTATTTATTTGGCATTCCATTTGCACATTTTTAAATTTACGCATTTGGAAATGAAAGCATACTCCCTCCGGCACCCCCTTCAAAGACAACCTTCCATCCTACCCTCCTCTTCTATAGACTTCAGACTAATTTCCCAGGATAGAACGAGGTGGGGGGAGCACAGGTGGTGGTTATAGCTTCAAAACAAAAGAGCTGATTTATAGGCTGATTGATTTCAGAAATAGATGAACAAAATCAGGCTCGATTTGTCTTGCCACACTTTAGTCAGATAAAGTACAAAACGACCTGCCATCCCATTTTGCATACCTCTTCCAGGGCTCGCATTTGAGATGTTGATTAAATGTATAGACCGCATTGCTGTTTTCTTGGCTTTCCTCAGTTGTGTAAGAAAGGGCTTCAAGTGCATGAAGGCTGCTCTTCCTTTCTGGAATGTGGAGCTGGACAATTCAGGGAAACATTATTTTCATTGCTCACAGTGAGATACGATGCTGATTCTGTAACAGCCATCCCTGCCCTTTCCTTTGCCTACAAGTTTCTGCCAGACTTTAAGACAGAAGAAACAACAAAATTAGTGCTGGGCCAGGCAGTTCTGTCTAGGAGCTACGGTCGTACTGTGATCTCCAAATTAGATTGTATTTACAATTGATAAGCATATTAATTTCATATTCAGTCTTTCTCTAGCTGTGATTTTTTTAATTAAATCAGCAGTTGACTTATAAAGATAATAGGTCTGAGAACTTCATACTGGAAATAGATTTCTTTCTTCTGATGAGAACTTTTAAGATCTACTCTTTTAGCAACTTTCAAACATACAATGTAGTATTAGAAACTATAGTCACCATACAGTGCATTATATTTCCAGGACTTATTTATCTTATAACTGAAAGTTTGTACCTTTTGACCTCTTTCATCCATTCATGCATCCCCTCCTGCCCCTAGCCTCTGGCAACCATTGATCTGTTCTCTGTATCTATGAGTTTGCTGGGCTTTTTTTTTTTTTTTTGGATTCTACATGTAAGTGAGATCATACAGTATTTGTCTTCCTCTCTCTGACTTATTTCACTTAGCATAATGCCCTCAAGTCCCATCCATCTTATCACAAGTGGCAGAATTTCCTTCACTTTTATGGCTGCATAATATTCCATTGTTTATATATATAAAACCCATTTTTTCTGTCCATTCATCCATCAATGGACACTTAGGTTATATCCATATCTTGGCTGTTGTAAATAATGCTGCAGTGAACATGGGGATGCAGATATCTATTTGAGATGTTTTTCTTTCCTTTGAATAAATACCCAGAAGTGTAATTGTTGGATCATATGGTAGTTCTATTTTTAATTTTTTGAAGAACATCCATACTGTTTTCATGAATGACTGCATGGAAATAATCATATCAGTTTTTCCTATGATATCTTATTTATCTACCACAACACTTGGTATTTGATAAACATGCTAACCCCCAAAAAGCCCCAGGTGTCTGGTGAATCCTTCATTGCGCCCGTTTTAAAACTTGTCCACAGATGCTTTGCTACTTCTCCCATCAAGAGGTGAAGTCTGCATGATTCCACTTGAAATGGGTGGAATTTTGTGACAGTTGCAACCAATCAGGTGGTAACACTGTGTCGCTCTCAAGGCTGGGATAGAAAGGATAACACAGTGTCCACCTCTGGCGCACTTGGTCTTGGAGCCCTGAGCTGTCATGTGAGCAAGCTGACTGTTCTGAGGCTTCCGTAAGGAAACCCAAACTAGCCCCCATGGAAAGTCCCTGAGACCACAGGAAGAGGGAGAGATATCTGGCAGGCCGGCCTTTAGCTGCTGGAACCCACACTATTCCACTGCCAGCCACTACCCAACTACAACCATATGAGAGGCTCCATGCCAGACCCCCTAGTTGAGCCATTTCAGAATTGTTGATCCAGAAAAGCCATAAAAAATAATAAAGCGTTGTTGTTGTCTTAAGTTATCATGTTTTGGGGTAATTTCTTTCACAGCAATAGCCAATCAGAATTTGCATGTATACAAAGTATGAGGCTAAAGTAATGGAATTCATGATAAGCATGACAAACTTCATACATACAAATGTATGCCATTTCCTTCAATAAGTAGCCACACTGGGAAAAGTTTATTCATAATCATATTGTCTCTGTGATGGTGTGTCTCCCCACACTGATCTGTGACTTTGGGCATAATTCTTTCTCCTGTGGATCCACTGAGCAAGGGAAAATAGATTAAATTTTCTCTACTGTCCTTTTCATCTCTAAAAATTCTTGACCATTATACAAAATTCTTTGGTAACTGAGATACCTGAGAAATATGTTCCTGTCCTACATATTCACTGTAAGGTATCTAGGACTCAGTTTGCATATTAAAATTATAGTAAAACTTTAAATATAGATATAAGCCATATAGGTAAAAAATGTCATTTTCCCTACCATTTAAACCCTGAAAATAATTGTTTTATATAAAGAGATTATTGAGAGTAGCAAAATAAAAGAAAAATATACCTAGTGGAGTTATTATTTTAAATCCCTTGAAATTATATAAATATTTTTAAGTGTATTTTCTTGTTTATAGTGATATAAGATCATCTTTAGAGAGCACATTAACAGTCTTTATATGTTGTAGGAATATGGTAGATGGAATTCAGGAACTTGGTTTAACCATATGATCTTTGTTTTAATACTTAATTTAATTTTTGTATAGGTAACACATTCACATAATTTGAACATCAAAAATATTAGTAAACAGTGAAGTGTCTTCTTCCCATATTTGGCCCTATCCTTGTAGTTTTCATAGGTTAACCACTGCTGTTAATTACTTGTTTATCCTCCCAGAGATATTTTATACGTATATTAACTAAAACAAATATGCATTCTTTTCTACACCTGTGGAGGTATTTTTACACTAATGGTACCATGCTTAACATTTCTGCATCTCTTTTCTTCCCTCTCTCCTTCCCTCCCCCCCTCCCTTCTTTCCTTCCTTCCTTCCTTCTTCCCTCCCTCCCTCCCTCCCTCCTTTCCTTCCTTCCTTCCTTCTCTTTCTCTCTATTTCTTTGTTTCTTTCTTTTTCTTCCATAGTAATATATCCTGAATATCTTTCCATATTCATACATAAATACCTTCATTGTCCTTTTTACAGAAGCATAATGTTTCATTGTATTAATGTACAATTATTTCACTAGTCCCCTACTGATGGACATTTAGGTTGTCTCCAAGCATATCATCCAGAGAATATATTCCTAGAAATAGAATTATTATACCAAAAGGAGTCTACATTTGTAATTTGGAAAGATATGGTTAACCACTCTCTCTGGGAATGGTGCCAGTGTGCATTTCATTGTATAGGCATGTTGGAGAAAACTGAACCATGACTGATGTTCGTTTGTCTGGAAAATAGTGAATTAGACTACTCAGAACCTATAGCTTCATTCTTGATAGACATGTAGAAGCGGGATTGTATTTGAGAGCTGCAAAGAATCTTAGAGGCCATCTTATTCAACTCCTTTTAGGTTTTAAGACCAAAGCCCAAAGAGAAGAATGACTTGCCCAAGGTCAACAGCTGGTTAGTGACAGATCTGGGACTTCTGACAATTATAATCAGATATTAGGGCTTACAGTCTGGTGCTCTTTCCACACCAGAGGAAAGGTAACTGCCACTCCTGCCTGTATGCTCAAGATGCCTGGGACGCCACTGCTACTGATAATTAGTATTTCTTGAGTGTCTGCGTGTACCAGGCATCAGATAAAACACTTCTATTTACATTATCTTATTTATACCATGGAATCCACAAATTCATGGGCAGGATAATTGCATAAATTGAATGCATGTATCTCACGTGTCTCACGTGCATATGTCCGCTCTGAAGGTTGTATTGTGTTTAATAAAATGTAAATTAATACAAAGCATCATTGAAGTTTTAATAGCTGTTTTTCTCTAACTTGTTCTCAATCAGTGGATTTTGAAACTACTACGGTGAAAGGGTAGACCATAAGACTTTTGATATGAAAAAGAGGATCCTTATACTCAAAACGCTTGAGAGCCACTTAACAGTGTTTAAAGTCCTTTTAACTGCCCAGACATCATTCTGTACTCCATCTGGCTCCATTACAAGGTTAAATACTAATGATGCCACAAGCACAGAAGAGACCACAGAGATCATCTAAGCAGCTGATTCATTTTGTGGATAAGGAAACCAAGGCAGGGACCAATGAAAGGATGGCTTCATCTGGGTTACTCCACTAGTCAGGGCTGGAGCTGGAATCAGAAAGCAGGCCTCCTGACTGAATTTTATAACAGGAAAAGGGGGAGCTCCTTGGTGTGTCAGAGTCACCCATAAGTACTATAAACAATTAAAATAATGAAGAAAATTTCCTTTCGAGCCGTACAGGTTTGTGGATCTGAGGGGTTGTGATATTGGTCGATAATAACACTTGATCTTGGATGCTGTAAATTTAATACAGAGCATAACCAACAGAGATCAATATTTTGATGTTGAGGATGCTTTTATTGGCTCTTTGTCCTCAGACTTAAATTAAATGGAGAAGTGAAGAAATGCAAGGAATAATTTTTCAAAAATTCCATGTAAGTTTTGCAGAGAAAGATGGCTAAGGGAGAAAGCAAAGGAAACATTTATTTATTATGTCATTATTTCCTGCCCTTATGGACTTCTCTCTCTCTCTCTCTTTTCTTCCCATTAATGCCCCTAAGCCCTGTGTTCACTTGGCAAAAGTAGACACATCTTTATGACCTGGATAAGAGACATTTATTCTTGACCTTCTCCATCCACAAAATAAGGAAACCAAGGTCATATCCTGTTGCTCTTTTATATGGTATTTGATGGACAGAGGCACTGGGGATGAGGTCTAAGAAAACAAATAAAACAAAAGAAACAAAAGACATAGATTTCACCTTCAACAATGGCAAGGGGGGTGGTGCCAAAACTGCCCTGGAAAAACAGGGCGCAGGTTAATCTGTGGAAACTTAGGCCCATGAGGGACTCTGCAAACCTTAGGTTTAGTCAAATGTATTTTGGAAACAGAGCATTCTGTGTTCATCACCCCCCTCCCTTGTGGAGACTCACAATTCATTGTAGCATCCTAAGTGTCCAGAGGAACCCTACACTAAGGTAACTGATTGACTTAATCTCACCTGGTGATCCCCAAATTTAATTGACCTTTAAACCCATATCTTACTGAACCTGCTTTGGGACATCCTGTTGCAATTCTTATTACAAAAACAATATTAGTGTGTGTGTGTGTGTGTGTGTATGTGTGTCTGTGTGTCTGTGTGGTTTTGTTTTGTTTTTTGCTAAATACAACCTAATCTCCCTTTATCCTCTCGTTCTATTAATATGTCGTAGCGGTTCTCACTTTAAAGCCAGGTTTGTCTGTGAAATAACATCTGCATAAACTCACTAATGAGGTTTCTGCCTATTTTTGATAACAAGATATCATCTTCAACATTATCTGACAAGGGTTTAAATACTGTTTAAAGTCATTAAAAGTTGAAATCAACATTTGGGGATTTTCTCAACATTAAATAATACTCTCAACATTTAGCAGACAATTAACAAAAATCTTTCTCTTAGTGATTTATTTTCTGCCATTTAAATTTCATATGCAATTTAAAACTATTCCATAGTCGCATTTTGGTAAAGCGTTCTTATTCTCTTGTTACTGTTTTTGAAATTAAGTGGTACTGATTAGCCAAAGCAAGTCATTTATTTTCATTATAATACTCTAATGACAAAATTTCTTTTTTGATCAAAGTTGATTAGTTATTGTTACTCACATCATTTAAATAAGTTTATAATCCAGATTAACAGGTAAGACTGAGAAGCAGGAGTTACAAAGCATTTTCAAGTAATTTGTATTCAAATTTGGTCAATTTCTTACAACCATTATTGACTTAAAATGAGGACAGTTCTATTTAATTAAGTTCCTAAACTTAAATGTTTATGGATACCACAATGACTGGTTTTATATGCCAAAACAAAAATTTTAATTTTGTGTTTTAAATATAAATAGAGGATGAAAAGTACAGATTGATTTTTGAAAATTTTAATATAGTGAAAAACAGAAGTTAAGTAATTATTAGGAACCATTATCCCCAGCATACCTCACGTGTGTGAGGATAAGTAGGTTACATTGTAAATTGGTAGGGATGTTTAAAAATTATTCCTTTTATAACGCATATATATGGAATCTAGAAAAATGGTACAGAGGAACCGCTTTGTGAGGCAGAAATAGAGACACAGATGTAGAGAACAAACATATGGACACCAAGGGGGGAAAGGGGTCGTCGTGGTGGTGTGATGAATTGGGAGATTGGGATTGACATGTGTACACTAATATGTATAAAATAGATTACTAATAAGAGCCTGCTGTATTAAAAAATAAATTTAAAAAATAACCCTTTTAGTGTTATTACTGATTATTATAAATTCTTTTGCCACATTTCCAGGAACTTGCCCTTCTTTATTTTGTACAATGCCTGATACTGTTGTCTTATTTATAAGTAAGGTGATGTGTAACTTCACATCAAGTGATTGGTACTTCCTTCCCATGTCAATTCAGAATGTTCATTTTGTAGGCAACTATTTCTCAGTTTATTTCCCACTGAGGATTTGTCTTCTGCCAGCGTGCCAATTATTCACACCTTATATAATCTGTTATGCTTGGATCTGACCAGTAGCGATGGAACAATTTACTGGTAGGGGATTCCTTTTCACAATTATCACCTTCCTGGAAATTTGCCTACTTTAAAAAGCTGTGCTATCAAAAATCTTTTACCAGAGAAGCGTTTGCATCATCAGTATTTCTTAGCTTGCTTGTCTCCAAGCTCCAACACAAATACCTAAAATAAATAAAGCACCAATTATGTGAAAAGTGAAAAATATCTTGCTTATCCTATTTTTCCTTCCTTTTGTATTTACAGATGTTATCCATACCGTAGGACCAATAGCCAGAGGCCATATTAATGGTTCCCACAAGGAAGACCTTGCAAATTGCTATAAATCATCTCTGAAACTGGTGAAAGAAAATAACATCCGATCAGTTGTAAGTACTTTTATGCTTCTTATTTCTTATTCTTTTTCAGCCTCTTTATACTGGAAAATCAATCTTGTCCAAAATGAGGGTAGAATATCATTTCTATAATTCTAAAAGCTAAGTTTAACGACCTTAGTACGTGACGTAGTCTGTCGGTTATCGTGACTCCACTCGTTTGTATACCCTAAATATTGGCCTAATTGTTTTAGAATTTAAAAGTATAGAGTCCCAGAACTGGAACCATCACATCTAATTTATTTTCTCCTTGTTGCCCTTATCTTTTGAAGAAAATGTTTGTGAGTGTGTGTGTGTGTGTGTGTGTGTGTGTGTGTGTGTGTGTTTTAACTTGAAAGATGTTATTCTTTTAGATTGATTTTGGTCTTCCTAAACTAATACTCTGTAGTTGGGTATGCCACATCCCTTCTTAGTTCTATCAATTTAGATGGGAGAGTTCAGAAAATGTGGATCTAATCTATTTCCTTAGCAGTAGGCTGAGATGAAAGGGGGTCTCCTCTAGCTGGATTTGGAGGTATTTATTCACCTGCTTTTCTTTTGCAACATGCCCTACATTTATTACATCTCAATTACACCAGTAAAATAAAACTATGAGAAAAATGAGAGTGTAAATACCCAATCGTAAGTTAATTTGGGCAGAATCCCTTGGGTGTTTCAGATAGATGTTAACCTTGCCGAAATCATGGAACAGGAAGATAGTTAAACACTTGACTTCTTAGCAGGCTGAATGGATCAGCATTGCTTGCGAGTTCACAGAAGTGGTGGTTTTATTATTTGCATGAAGGAGCATTGAGAGTCAGACACATTTAGATAACCCTGGATGGTTGCTGTACTTTTCATGCATGATTATAATTATGAAGTGCCTTTTCCAATGTGAGTTTGCTTAAAATAAGACAACTTTTTTTCAAGCCAATTATACCGCCTTTTACATCTTTGCCTACTTGTTAACAGAGCTAGATATTTCATCTCACTCTTTGATTTTTAAAAATTTTCTCTTTGCAAATGAATCAATAAGTTAGACACTATTTTGTCTTAGAGGAGAAAGCTGAAGTTCAAAGAGGGAGCAAAGTAAGCTACTAAACCAGTTGACTCATTTTGTTCTCTAAAGGAAAATAACAAAATCAAAACAGTGTGCACTTTCTGGGAATAATTAAAATTTTGTCAATATAGCTTATTGATTAAAAGAGGCAAATGGGGCTGAAGTGCTAAGAAAAATGGATATGTATAGAAGTTTCCAACTTGGGAAATATGGACCTTGCGACGTGAAGAGAATATGCTAACAAATTCACTGACATCTCTAATGATTTTCTTGAAGTCAGTAAAAAGTAAGAAGAAACTAGCCCATTAGAAACAGTGTAAAAACATCACCCATCCTTTTAACAGAAAAAATAAACATCCCTAACTATGATGACCTTAAAATAATCATATCTGCTGTTACTGTACTTGCTACCATGAGGTAAAGAGTGGAAGAATTATCGACTAAGTTAAATTAACTTTTATCAGATGCCCTACAATGTGATACTCTAGTCATCCTGAGATTGGAATTAGGTCTATTCTATGTTACCATGTTTGATGATGATTTTGAGGGGTTAATTACATGTTGCTTGGATAAAATTAGCACGTGGTGGCACTAAACTGAAGTCATTGCAATGTTAGTAAATAAAAATGGAGATGGAAAATATCTGCAAAATATGAAGGAAAATGTCCAGCTAAATTAATCACCACGTTCTTACATGGTTGACTGGAGTTGCCATCGAATATCTTGTCTCATATTCTTTAAAAAAATCTGCCTTCATTACTTCTTTATTTCTTTTCTTTTTTTTATCGAACAATATTGACTTACAGTGTTGTATTGAATATAGTTCCCTGTGCTATACAGTAGGACCTTGTTGTTTATCTTGTTTATATACAGTGGTGTATATCTGCTAATACCAAGCTTCTAATTTACCCTGCCCCTTTGGTAACCATAAGTTTGTTTTCTGTGTCTGTGAGTCTGTTTCTGTTTTATAAATAAGTTCATTTGTATCATTTTTTTATACTCCACATATAAGTGATATCATATGGTATTTGTCTTTCTCTGTCTGACTTACTTCACTTAGTATGATAATCTCTAGGTCCATCCATGTTGCTGCAAATGGCATCATTTCATTCTTTTTATGGCTTTCCATTTTGTATATGTACCACATCTTCTTTATCCATTCATCTGTTGATGGACATTCAGGTTGCTTCCATGTCTTGGCTATTTAAATAGTGCTGTTATGAACACTGGGGTGTGTGTATATTTTCAAATTACAGTTTTCTCCAGTTATATGTCCAGGAGTGGGATTGTTGGATCATATGGTAACTCTATTTTTAAAGGAAGCTTCATACTGTTCCCCATGGTGGCTGCCTTTCTTTCATTTCTTGCAGGAGGAAATGGGGCTTTCTACTTTATATGGAATGGAATGTCATGTTCTTGACCAACATTAAAAAAAAAATGATGCTAATGTCATCAAATCCTTGTCATATGGGGGGAAATGGAAAATTCTTAGAAATGTTATCATGACTGGATACATCTTTTATTGTACAGGCTTCCACTTTATAGACGTTACTATAGATGGGGAGAGATGTCGGATATCAAAACCCTGGTTAGTAAGACGGAAAATAAAGTTAACTTGAGCTCATTTATATGCACGTCAAAGAAAATTTCTCATAAACCCTTTTATCAGATCAGCTTAGTGTGACCATGGAAAAGTCATGTCAGTATTTTGTAGCCTCAGTTTCCATATACAAAGAATCAGTAAATTATTACTGTCTAAATCATGAGGCTATTATGGGGATCAGTTGAAATAATGGATGTAAAATAACTGGAAAATGCATTCTCTATAAAAGTATTTGATAATATTACTTCAAGTGTAAGATATTTTCACAGTTTATGATTTGGCAAATTTAGGACATTGAGATCATTCTTGCTTTGATATTCTGAAACCCAGACCTCTAGACATTATCATATCATTTCTTGATGTTTTTATACAGAAATAAATTATCATGAAATACCCAGTTAGTATATTTGTAAAGGAAAATCTCAAGTTTTTCTTCCTCCTATGTGGGGAAAAATCTCATTCTTCCCTAGTGTGTGTTCCTTCCCTGTGAGTCTCCTTTACTACTCACACAGAACTGTTCGCTCATGACATTTCTGGTCACCAAATGTGTGGAGGTTTTTCCCACATTAAGCAATTATCTGCAACCCCACCTAGGTGTCCTATAATTTAACTCAGTTCTGACACTGTGTACCTGGAGATAGCGTCAGACCCCATAGATTCAGGGCTCAGTCCCACAAGACTGCCACCCCTCCCCCGCCCTTCACACACACCATTAAGATGCCAGTTGCAAGCTCAGGTTGTCACCTATGCTTCTGACCTACTAGCTATAGATTGGAAGGTCCAACGACCCTCTGCTTGGGTTCAATTAACTTGCTAGAGCAGGTCACAGAACTCAGGGAAACACTTACATACATGTACCAGTTTATCAAAGGATGTGATAAAGGATTCAGATGAACAGCCAGATGAAGGGATACATAGGACGAGGTCTGGGTGGGTCCGGAGCACAGGAGCTTCTGTCCCCGTGCAGTTGGGGTGGGTTTTTATCCTCCTGGTGTGGATGTGTGCACCCACTGGAAGCTCTCCAAACCCCAAACTATTGAGGTATTACGGAGACTTACTCACATAGGCATGATCAATCATTAACTCCATTTCCAGCCCCTCTCCCTTGTCTGGAGGATGAGGGATGGGAATGAAAATTCCAAGCTTCTAATCATGTCTCAAGTCATCCAGAAGCCCACTCAGAGTCAATTCATTAGGACAAAAGATTCTTCTAGTGCTCTAATCACTTAGAAATTTACAAGAGTTTTAGGAGCCCTGTGTCAGGCATGGGATCAAAGACAAATTCTAAAACAAAAGCTGCTCCCATGTTCTTATCACTTCAGAAATTACAAAGGTTTCAGGAGCTCTGCGCCAGTAACTAGGGACAGAAACCAACATATATTTTCTATTATCTCATACTACTGTGTTTATTTAGGCAGTTAAAACTATTAATGTTGCTAATAATGATTAATATCATCTTATTCATAATCATTAATAATATCATTGTTAATATTACCAACTCATGTGTGTACGGACAGCACAGAACATGCCACAAATCCTTATTGCTCAGTAGATGCACTGAATTGAATTAGATTATACTAATCTTGTCACCACATGCAACTGTCTTAAATTTGTAGTCTAATTTTTAACTTAAAAAAATACTCTTACGTTATCATGGTTTCTTCCACTATGTGTTGTTTTACAATAAAGCTACCAAAATAAATAAGGAGTAACTAGCTAAGGTGGGGTAGCAGATGTGTAACAAAGTGGCTATAAGGCAGTGTGGTAAATGCCATAAAGGGAATGTATTACTCTACTGGTCTGGATCAGCTAGGCTGTGCTACACCTACAAATAACCTCAAAATCTTAGTGGTCTACATTCAGAGACCCTGGCATATTAGGCATCGCATTGTCTCTGGGCTCTGCTATTTGGAGCTGACAACCTCCTCAGCCATGGAACTTTGCAAAATCATGCATAAACCTTTTACCGTCTCAGATTAGAAGTGACACACATAATTTCCGCTTCCATTTAATTGGCCAGAACTATTCACATAGTCCTGCCTACCTGCAAGTGGGCCAGGGAAATGTCTGTGAATAAGTGAAACATTTGATGGTACCACTTTTCTGCCAAAATGAAGCCAAAGGCTTTGGGGTCACAGCAGAGGGGTCAGAGATGTATGCTTTACTCTAATTTCTCTGAAGGAATGTATTCTTCAAAATTTTGCTGGCGGTAAATCAAATAATATGATCATATATTTATTTAATAAATAATAAGACCTACTGTGTTCCAAGACATTTTTAGATATCTCCTAAGACCTAGAGGATATAATGTTTACCTTCAAGTATATAATTTGTCTCAATCTCCTGACCATCCAGACAAATAAATAGACCAGATCGTCATGTCCATTGTATGATTTGAGAGTACTCTCTTGTTCTCTCATCACTTTTAAATATCTTCTCATGGAAGCCTGAAATTCTGTAATTAATGAGTAATTTATGATGGTCAGGAATTGTTCTTTCTCTGCAATTTTCCTTTAAAATGCAAATACTCAGGAGATCAGCAGATGATTAATTTCCTAATACCTTAATTTGAAGAAATTTATCAAATTACTTTTCACTTTGGCAGGATAAATTAGAGGACAATAAAAGTACCAAGCACTCAACCTGAGGGAGAATTGGAAGGGAGGTTGGGAGAAACAGGAAACAAAGTGGGGTACAAAGAAATTTCACTGACCTTCTAGTTGTGCTAAAAGGAGATACTTTTTAAATAGAGAAGAAGGAAAAGCAAGTCGCATAATTATCTAGGAATAAGGTAGTTATTTGGTTACTGGATGTGACATTTGTGGATACAATATTTTGCTATGAAAAAAAATTATTCCTTTTATTAATTTAGAAGAAAAAATTTCCTTAAATTTTTCTCCTGTATCCATTCTTTTGGTAACTTTTTAAAATATGTACCCACATGTTTGCTTTAGGTTGTAAAAGAATAAAAATAAATTAATCAATAAATCTAATGGTTCATTTTACAGTGGCAGCTCTCTTCTATGAATTATTAATTAGAACAGCTTTATTAATACCAAGGATGTTTAAATTTAGGGTTTTAATCATGCAATCTCACCATAGAGAGTTTCAGGTGAAAAATCTGACCAATCTTTCATGCGTCCTAGATGTGGTTTGTGCAAGTACCTTATTCCGTCCAACTTACTTCAAACATTGATTCAGTTATTTTCCTCCAACCATGAGTTCCCCTTGGGCAAAATTCAAATGTATGCAAATTTACTTTGGTATACATTCTTGACAACCTTGAGAATGTTGATTCCAGTGTAAGCAAGAAGCGTAAGTCACCATGTAGGTGATAACTAGAAATAGAATGAACTGGAAATGGACATAGGGAAAAAAATGAAAGAAAAGTCAAGGAGGGTGCAGATTTTCTCAGTAAAACATTGGAAAAGATAAAGGTAGATGTCAAAAAATAGATCCAGGTCTTAGAACCACAGTATTCTAATGCATGTAACTTGAGAAATGAATAAGCAGTTGCTCATGAAGTCAAGCAACTGAATGATTTTGATTTCTAGGACAATGTTATGTCCTGAGAAAATGAAAAGGGTGTTGTGGCACTGGAGGAGGACTGAACATATACAGAATATCCTTTTGAATGTATATTAGCTAAAACATGCAAATGGAAATTGTTTATATTGGTGAAACCTCAGGGGCAGAGGTAGGGTTGAAGACAGGAAGGAAAAATTTCTGTGGAGAAAGGGCTGGTAAATAGAGGTTAATAATACTGTATCCATTATCACTAGATGCTGATGTAGAGTTATTAAAGTAGCATAGGTATTATCTTATATGTCATGCTGCTTTTATCGTTTTTTGTTTAAGTGAACATGGAAATATAAGGATTTTTATGTTATTATTGACCTCTATTTCTCTCTCTTTTATTTTTTTTTTTACAATATGATTTAAAATTTCTCAATGTCAAATTCTTTTACCACCAGGTTCAATTTTAGGAACCTAAACCATGCTGTTCAAAGTGATCTCTTCTCTCAGCATCAGTTAAAAGGCATAAATTCATGTTTGCCAGTGATATTAGGTATTCAAGAAAACTGCTTTTAACTGACAAAATATAGTGTACCCAGTTTGACATTCTTAGAGTGAAAACATGCAATAAAAAATAGATGTTTTCATTAAAATGATTAGGATGTGAAAATAAACCATATTTTATGTAGGTTAAAAAATGATTTTCCCACGAGGTATAAGTAATAATTGATATATGAATTTGGTAGTTTTCTGTGATTATGGGCAGACTAAAAGATAGCTGTTTGTTTGAATGGTGTATACCACTGTGGTTTCCATATGAGTGTGATGCTAAGTGAGTTATGGACTGAAAACAATTGTAAATCTTCACTGGTAGGAAACATCCAATGCCCATAGAGTTGCCTCAAAGCTAGATGATGTTCCCTCCATGAGTCATAAGTTTTGAGAAGTAATACTTTCCAGTGGAAGAGATGCTGGACCTATCGTACCTCTAGGCACTGTGGCAGTAAGTAAGTTTGGAATTCTGCATTTAATTGTTTCACTGTGGTGTAGGTTTTCCTTTTAAGACATAGTCAAGTGAATCTTATTTTCTTATACAAGTTCCCTTCTGAGAGGGTTGCCATGGCAATGAGTTCTCAGCCTCAAATTCTTAAATGCTGGTTTTATTTCATTATCTGAGTTTCCATTACAGGCCACATCAATCAATGCAATCCTTTCTACAAGAAGACTTCTGCAGCCTTAAAAAGCTGACCCTTTAATTTGTTACCTCTGCTCCTCCGACTAACTTGATATCACAGTTTTTTTTTTTTTTTGTAGTCAATGTGTATATCATTTTATTTTATTTATTTTTTGACATTGTTTGAGATTTTATTTTAATCTGAAGACAACTGAAGTCATATTTTCAGCACTTTAAAATGGGATTAAATAATATAATTTTGTTATACCATGTAGCCTCCATGCAAAATAGTGTATCTGTCTCCATGTGTGTGTGTGTATATATATATATATATATATATATATATGTGTGTGTGTGTGTGTGTGTGTGTGTGTGTTTGTGTCTATATCTATCTATATCTATATCTATCTATATCTGTCTATCTATCTATCTATCTATCTATCTATCTATATATCCTACTGGTTCTATTTCCCTGGTAGAACTCTAACCAGTACAGATTTTGGTATCCTTATATCTTTTTTCTTTGTTTGTTTTCACATGTTTATTGGAAACTTGGTGTGTTAGTTTCTGCTTTATAACAAAGTGAATCAGTTATACATATACATATGTTCCCATATCTCTTCCCTCTTGCATCTCCCTCCCTCCCACCATCGCTATCCCACCCCTCTAGGTGGTCACAAACCACCTAGCTGATCTCCCTGTGCTATGCAGCTGCTTCCCACTAGCTATCAATTTTACGTTTGGAAGTATATATATATCCATGCCACTCTCTCACTTTGTCACAGCTTACCCTTCCCCCTCCCCATTTCCTCAAGTCCATGCTCTAGTAGGTCTGTGTCTTTATTCCCGTCTTACCCCTAGGTACTTCATGACCTTTTTTTTTCCCTTAGATTCCAAATATATGTGTTAGCATATGGTATTTGTTTTTTCTCTTTCTGACTTACTTCACTCTGTATGACAGACTCTGGGTCCATCCACCTCACTACAAATAACTCAATTTCGTTTCTTTTTATGGCTGAGTAATATTCCATTGTATATATGTGCCACATCTTCTTTATACATTCATCTGTTGATGGACACTTAGGTTGTTCCATGCCCTGGCTATTGTAAGTAGAGCTACAATGAACATTTTGGTACGTGACTATTTTTGAATTATGGTTTGCTCAGTGTATATGCTCAGTAGTGGGGTTGCTGGGTAGTATGGTAGTTCTATTTTTAGTTTTTTAAGGAACCTCCATAATGTTCTCCATAGTGGCTGTATCAGTTTACACTCCCACCAACATTGCAAGAGTGTTCCATTTTCTCCACACCCTCTCCAGCATTTATTGTTTCTAGATTTTTTGATGATTTCCATTCTGACCAGTGTGAGATGATATCTCATTGTAGTTTTGATTTGCATTTCTCTAGTGATTAATGATGTTGAGCATTCTTTCATGTGTTTGTTGGCAATCTGTATATCTTCTTTGGAGAAATGTCTATTTAGGTTTTCTCCCCATTTTTGGATTGGGTTGTTTGTTTTCTTCATATTGAGCTGCATGAGCTGCTTCTAAATTTTGGAGATTAATCCTTTGTCAGTTGCTTCATTTGCAAATATTTTCTCCCATCCTGAGGGTTGTCTTTTGGTCTTGTTTATGGTTTCCTTTGCTGTGCAAAAGCTTTGAAGTTTCATTATGTCCCATTTGTTTATTTTTGTTTTTATTTCCATTTCTTTAGGAGGTGGGCCAAAAAAGATCTTGCTGTGATTTATGTCATAGGGCGTTCTGCCTGTGTTTTCCTCTAAGAGTTTGATAGTGTCTGGCCTTACATTTAGATCTTTAATCCATTTTGAATTTATTTTTGTGTACGGTGTTAGGGAGTGTTCTAATTTCATACTTTTTTTTTTTTTTTTCTGTACACGGGCTTCTCACTGTTGTGGCCTCTCCTGTTGCAGAGCACAGGCTCTGGACGCGCAGGCTCAGCGGCCACGGCTCACGGGCCTAGCCACTCCACGGCATGTGGGATCGTCCCAGGCTGGGGAACGAACCCGTGTCCCCTGCATTGGCAGGCGGACTCTCAACCACTGCGCCACCAGGAAAGCCCTAATTTCATACTTTTACATGTACCTGTCCAGTTTTCCCAGCATCACTTATCGAAGAGGCTGTCTTTTCTCCACTGTATATTCTTGCCTCCTTTATCAAAGATAAGGTGACCATATGTGCATGTGTTTATCTCTGGGCTTTCTATCTTGTTCCATTGATCTTTATTTCTGTTTTTGTATGCCAGTACCATACTGTCCTGATTACTGTAGTTTTGTAGTATAGTCTGAAGTCAGGGAGCCTGATTCCTCCACCTCTGTTTTTCTTTCTCAAGATTGCTTTGGTTATTCGGGGTCTTTTGTGTTTCCATACAAATTGTGAAATTTTTTGTTCTAGTTCTGTGAAAAATGCCACTGGTAGTTTGATAGGGATTGCATTGAATCTGTAGATTGCTTTGGGTAGTATAGTCATTTTAACAATGTTGATTCTTCCAATCCAAGAACATGGTATATCTCTGCATCTATTTGTATCATCTTTAATTTCTTTCATCAGTGTCCTATAATTTTCTGCATACAGGTCTTTTGTCTCCTTAGGTAGGTTTATTCCTACATATTTTATTCTTTTTGTTGCAATAGTAAATGGGAGTGTTTTCTTAATTTCACTTTCAGATTTTTCATCATTAGTGTATAAGAATGCACGAGATTTCTGTGCATTAATTTTGTATCCTGCTACTTTACCAAATTCATTGATTAGCTCTAGTAGTTTTCTGGTAGCATCTTTAGGATTCTCTGTGTAGCGTATCATGTCATCTGCAAACAGTGACAGCATTACTTCTTCTTTTCTGATTTGGATTCCTTTCATTTCTTTTTCTTCTCTGATTGCTGTGGCTAAAACTTCCAAAACTATGTTGAATAAGAGTGGTGAGAGTGGGCAACCTTGTCTTGTTCCTGATTTTACTGGAAATGCTTTCAGTTTTTCACCATTGAGGACGATGTTGGCTGTGGGTTTGTCATATATGGCCTTTATTATGTTGAGGAATGTTCTCTCTATGCCTACTTTTTGCAGGGTTTTATCATAAATGGGTGTTGAATTTTGTCAAAAGCTTTCTCTGCATCTATTGAGATGATAATATGGTTTTTCTCCTTCAATTTGTTAATATGGTGTATCACGTTAATTTTTGGCATATATTGAAGAATCCTTGCATTCCTGGAATAAACCCCACATGATCATGGTGTATGATCCTTTTAATGTGCTCTTGGATTCTGTTTGCTAGTATTTTGTTGAGTATTTTTGCATCTTTGTTCATCAGTGATACTGGCCTGTAGTTTTCTTTATTTGTGACATCTTTCTCTGGTTTTGGTATCAGGGTGATGGTGGCTTCGTAGAATGAGTTTGGGAGTGTTCCTCCCTCTGCTATATTTTGGAAGAGTTTGAGAAGGATAGGTGTAAGCTCTTCTCTAAATGTTTGATAGAATTCACCTGTGAAGCCATCTGGTCGTGGGCTTTTGTTTGTTGGAAGATTTTTAATCACAGTTTCAATTTCAGTGCTTGTGATTGGTCTGTACATATTTTCTATTTCTTCTGGGTTCAGTCTTGGCAGGTTGTGCATTTCTAAGAATTTGTCCATTTCTTCCAGATTGTCCATTTTATTGGTATAGAGTTGCTTGTAGTAATCTCTCTTGATCTTTTTTATTTCTGCAGTGTCAGTTGTTACTTCTCCTTTTTCATTTCTAATTCTATTGATTTGAGTCTTCTCCCTTTTTTTCTTGATGAGTCTGGCTAATGGTTTATCTATTTTGTTTATCTTCTCAAAGAACCAGCTTTTAGTTTTATTGATCTTTGCTATCATTTCCTTCATTTCTTTTTCATTTATTTCTGATCTGATGTTTATGATTTCTTTCCTTCTGCTAACTTTGGGGTTTTGTTGTTCTTCTTTCTCTAATTGCTTTAGGTGCAAGGTTAGGTTGTTTATTTGAGATGTTTCCTGTTTCTTAAGGTAAGATTGTATTGCTATAAAATTCCCTTTTAGAACTGCTTTTGCTGCATCCCATAGGTTTTGGGTCGTCGTGTCTCCATTGTCATTTGTTTCTAGGTATTTTTTGATTTTCTCTTTGATTTCTTCAGTGATCACTTTGTTAGTAAGTAGTATATTTTTTAGCCTCCATGTGTTTGTATTTTTTACAGATCTTTTCCTGTAATTGATATCTAGTCTCATAGAGTTGTGGTTGGAAAAGATACTTAATATGATTTCAATTTTCTTCAATTTACCAAGGCTTGATTTGGGACCCAAGATATGATCTATCCTGGGAATGTTCCATGAGCACTTGAGAAGAAAGTGTATTCTGTTGTTTTTGGATGGAATGTCCTATACATATCAATTAAGTCCACCTTGTTTAATGTATCATTTAAAGCTTGTGTTTCCTTATTTATTTTCATTTTGGATGATCTGTCCATTGGTGAAAGTGGGGTGTTAAAGGCCCCTAATATGATTGTGTTACTGTTGATTTCCCCTTTTATGGCTGTTAGTATTTGCCTTATGTATTGTGGTGCTCCTATGTTGGGTGCATAAATATTTACAATTGTTATATCTTCTTCTTGGATTGATCCCTTGATCATTATGTAGTGTCCTTTTTTGTCTCTTGTAATGGTCTTTATTTTAAAGTCTATTTTTTCTGATATGAGAATTGCTACTCCAGCTTGCTTTTGATTTCCATTTGCATGGAATATCTTTTTCCATCCCCTCACTTTCAGTCTGTATGTGTCCCTAGGTCTGAAGTGCGTCTCTTGTATACAGCATATATATGGGTCTTGTTTTTGTATCCATTCAGTCAGTCTGTGTCTTTTGGTGGGAGCATTTAATCCATTTACATTTAAAGGAATTATCGATATGTATGTTCCTATTCCCATTTTCTTAATTGTTTTGGGTTTGTTATTGTACGTCTTTTCCTTCTCTTGTGTTTCTTGCCTAGAGAAATTCCTTTAGCATTTGTTGTAAAGCTGGTTTGGTGGTGCTTAACTCTCTCAGCTTTTGCTTGTCTGTAAAGGTTTTAATTTCTCCATCAAATCTGAATGAGATCCTTGCTGGGTAGAGTAATATTGGTTGTAGGTTTTTCTCCTTCCTCACTTTAAATATGTCCTGCCAGTCCCTTCTGGCTTGCAGAGTTTCTGCTGAAAGATCAGTTGTTAACCTTATGGGGATTCCCTTGTGTGTTATTTGTTGTTTTTCCCTTGCTGCTTTTAATATGTTTTCTTTGTATTTAATTTTTGACAGTTTGATTAATATGTGTCTTGGTGTATTTCTCCTTGGATTTATCCTGTGTGGGACTCTCTGTGCTTCCTGGACTTGATTAACTATTTCCTTTCCCATATTAGGGAAGCTTTCAACTATAATCTCTTCAAATATTTTCTCAGTCCCTTTTTTTTTTTCTCTTTTTCTTCTGGGACCCCTATAATTCGCATATTGGTGCATTTAATGTAGTCCCTGAGGTCTCTGAGACTATCCTCAGTTCTTTTCATTCTTTTTTCTTTATTCTGCTCTGCAGTAGTTATTTCCACTATTTTATCTTCCAGGTCACTTATCCGTTCTTCTGCCTCAGTTATTCTGCTATTGATCCCTTCTAGAGTATTTTTAATTTCATTTATTGTGTTGTTCATCATTGCTTGTTTCCTCTTTAGTTCTTCTAGGTCCTTGTTAAATGTTTCTTGTATTTTGTGTATTCTATTTCCAAGATTTTGGATCATCTTTAGTATCATTATTCTGAATTCTTTTTCAGGTAGACTTCCTATTTCCTCTTCATTTGTTAGGTCTGGTGGGTTTTTACCTTGCTCCTTCATCTGCTGTGTGTTTTTCTGTCTTCTCACTTTGCTTATCTTACTGTGTTTGGGGTCTCCTTTTTGCAGGCTGCAGGTTCGTTGTTCCCATTGTTTTTGGTGTCTGTCCCCAGTGGCTAAATTTGGTTCAGTGAGTTGTGTAGGCTTCCTGGTGGAGGGGACTAGTGTCTGTGTTCTGGTGGATGAGGCTGGATCTTGTCTTTCTGTTGGGCAGGTCCATGTCTGGTGGTGTGTTTTGAGGTGTCTGTGGCCTTATTATGATTTTATGCAGCCTCTCTACTAATGGGTGGAGTTGTGTTCCTGTCTTGCTAGTTGTTTGGCATAGGGTTTCCAGAACTGTAGCTTGCTGGTCGTTGAGTGAAGCTGGGTCTTGGTGTTGAGATGGAGATCTCTGGGAGACTTTCTCCATTTGATATTATGTGGAGCTGGGATGTCTCTTGTGGACCAGTGTCCTGAAGTTGGCTCTCCCACCTCAGAGGCACAGCACTGACTCCTGGCTGTAGCACCGAGAGCCTTTCATCCACACGGCTCAGAATAAAAGGGAGAAAAAGTAGAAAGAAAGAGGATAAAATAAAATAAAGATGAAATAAAGTTATTAAAATAAAAAAAATTTAAGTTAAAAAAAAAGTACGGATGGACAGAACCCTAGGACAAATGGTGAAAGCAAAGCTTTACAGACAAAATCTCACACAGAAGCATATACATACACACTCACAGAAAGAGGAAAAGGGGAAAAAATAATATATCTTGCTGTCAAAGTCCGCCTCTTCAATTTGGGATGATTCGTTGTCTATTTAGGTATTCCACCGATGCAGGGTACAAGTTGATGGTGGAGATTTAATCCACTGCTCCTGAGGCTACTGGGAGAGATTTCCCTTTCTCTTCTTTGTTCACACAGCTCCCGGGGTTCAGCTTTGCATTTGGCCCCGCCTCTGCGTGTAGGTCGCCGGACGGCATCTGTTCTTCGCTCAGACAGGACGGGGTTAAAGGAGCTGCTGATTCGGGGGCTCTGGCTTAGGCCGGGGGGAGGGAGGGGCACAGAGTGCCGGGCGAGCCTGCGGCGGCAGAGGCCGGCATGACATTGCACCAGCCTGAGGCACACCCTGTGTTCTTCCGGGGGAGTTGTCCCTGGATCCTGGGACCCTGGCAGTGGCGGGCTGCACAGGCTCTGCGGAAGAGGGGTGTGGATAGTGACCTGTGCTCGCACACAGCCTTCTTTGTAGCGGCAGCAGCAGCCTTAGCGTCTCATGCCCGTCTCTGGGGTCCGCGCTGGTAGCCGTGGCTCATGCCTGTCTCTGGAGCTCCTTTAAGTGGCGCTCTTAATCCCCTCTCCTCGCGCACCAGGAAACAAAGAGGGAAGAAAAAGTCTCTTGCCTCTTGGGCAGGTCCAGACTTTTCCCGGACTCCCTCCCGGCTAGCCGTGGCGCCCTAACACCTTCAGGCTTTGTTCATGCCGCCAACCCCAGTCCTCTCCCTGGGATCGGACCAAAGCCCAAGCCTCAGCTCGCAGCCCCGCCCGCCCCGGCGGGTGAGCAGACAAGCCTCTCGGGCTGGTGAGTGCTGGTCGGTACCGATCCTCTGTGCGGGAATCTCTCCGCGCTTTTCCCTCTGCACCCCTGTTGCTGTGCTGTCCTCCGTGGCTCCGAAGCTTCCCCCCTCCGCCACCCGCAGTCTCTGCCTGCGAAGGGGCTTCCTAGTGTGTGGAAACCTTTCCTCCTTCACAGCTCCCTCCCACTAGTGCAGGTCCCGTCCCTATTCTTTTGTCTCTGTTTTTTCTTTTTTCTTTTGCCCTACCCAGGTATGTGGGGAGTTTCTTGCCTTTTGGGAGGTCTGAGGTCTTTTGCCAGAGTTCAGTGGGTGTTCTGTAGGAGCAGTTCCACATGTAGATGTATTTCTGATGTGTCTGTCGGGAGGAAGGTGATCTCTGCATCTTACTCTTCCGCCATCTTCCTCGAGACCCCTGTTATCACAGTTTTCCTAGCCAGTTCATCTCCAGGTACCCTCTTCTGCAGAGCCGTCAGTTTGATCTTCTCTTCCGATTTTTGTAAGCAACATCTAGTCTTGGTTTTCAGTTCTCTCATTTGAAAAGGATGATGCTAAGTCTCTGTGTCTTTCCTAGCTGGGGTTCTCACAGCTGTGTGGCTAATGATACTATTAATAAATAACAAGAATGAAAGTATCTTTACGTTTGTGCTTCACTTTACAGTTTACAGCAATGTGTTTCTATACATCACCTTGTTTGTTATTCAAATTCTCTAACTAGCTCCCTGTATTTCTTTGATTTTGCCAAGGAGGGGAGAAAAGGCTAAATGAATACTTTTCCTTCCTCTTTCTTCCCTATCTTCACCTTTTATGAGATCTCCTAGTTGGGCAGAGGGGTACGAAATACGTAATAATACTCTCATCAGGTTATTATTGCTGGGAATGACAAGTGACCAAGGATGGAGAGAAGAGATGAGAAGGAAGGAAAGCATGAAATGATGGTAAATTCACAGATCATGCTTGGCAAACTTATACTTCTAAACTTATATTTTCATATATGGCACAATTTGTGTCTTCCAATGGCCACATCAGAGAGAGGATTTGAGTTAGAAGAAATCAGTCATTTAGCCATGAAATATAGTAATAAGAATAGCTAGTAAAAAAAAAAAAAAAAAAAAGAATAGCTAGTAATTTTTCACTTTGTGACAGGCACTGTATTTCACTCATTTAATCTCAGAGCAATCCTGAGACTGGGTTTTTCCCTTTATAGATAGGGAATGTGAGCCATAAGGACAATAAGTAAATTGCCAATAAAATTCCAAGCTCTCCTCAGGATTGCTCTGAGATTTAAACTGAGCCTGAAATACAGTGGCTGTACACAAAGCTGTTAAACATTACTAGCTCTTCTCTTTTTTTTTTTTTTTTTTTTGGTCTAAATTGTTCTCAGTAGTACTGCCTTGTAGGGAGCATTTTGTGAGGGTAGTTTTGGGCAGTCACAATTGGGGGGGTGCCAGTTCAAGGATGCTGCAACGTGTGGGCTGACCAGGCACATGTTGAGATAATGTTTTGCTGGACAGTCATGTAAGTAAAAACCTATTTATAAACAATAGTGTACATAAAAACAGTCTTTTTGCTCTTAATATATTCCTGAACGACCATGAAAGTTAAGGGAAGTTTGCACTTAGTTTGCTCAGAATTTTCCAAGAGTGCCTGAGAAAATCAGCCAATCATGATGACCGTGCCATTTGCGGTAGCTGGCAATGCATCCCACCTGTTTGAGTCTGCGTTTGCAGATGTTCTCTTGAGGCTGGTTCCAGGTAGGGAAGCAACTAGTTGACTGCTTCATCATGTGCTACTTTATTCATGATGTGTGGCATTAGGCACACCTAATCATACCTGAGCCTTTACACGTTGAAAAACAGAATTTTACTATGTCACTTTCCTTTTATATCTCTTTCATATTACTCATGGCATTATGTTGATTTTGAAAATTGACGTATTTTCTTGACTTGGGTTCCCCCCCGGAAGCAGACCCTCAGAGAAAGATTTGCGTACAAATACTTCATTTAGGAGAAAAACAGGAAGCACTGGCAGAGAGTAGGGAATGAGAAAGCGACGGGAAGGCAACCAAAAGTCACATTTTCAAGCAAGTTTCCTCTGTGGGCAGCTGAGGTTCCTTCCTGCTGGGGGGCTCCAGGAGACCAAGTAGAACATACCTAGGAGTTGTCCCATCTGAGGGATGAGAAGAACTGGGCTGTTTATCTTCCACTTCCACCTCTGGTTGGCTGAGGACTGCTCCTGGGACATTAACTCCCCCCTCACTTCTTGCACGCTTCTTGACCAGACTGAGAGAAAGCCCTGAGGCAGAGTCACAGGAAGGGTGTTTGCTGGAGGATGCTGTGGGTGGGCATATACTGGGACGATGAATTCTTGGAAGATGTGACTGGGGCACTGATACCCTCTGCCTGCTTCTTGTGGGTGAGTTATGCTACCTGTAGATGTCACCTCAGCAGAGTCAAGAGGGCTTTACAGAATATTTATTATAAAAAGGGCATGTTGGGTCTGATTGAATTGAGAACCATTGGCTTAAGTGAAACTGAGTTTCTGATAGAACAGTTTGCTAGACACAAGTTTTCTAAAGATTTTTATTCTTGAACTCAGCCATCCAAATTTTCTGCTTCTTTAAGTATGTGTGATATAAATGTCATAAAGATGGTGATTAATGAGACTAGTGTCACATTCTATGGAATGCACGGAGTTATGAAAGTGAGTGTAATGCTTGGATAGTGGAGGAATAGTATCACAATATTATGTCACCTTGGTTAATTTTTTTCTCAACATTTCATAATAATAAACTTTGATTCATCATGCAAACTCCAAAAGAGTTGGCCACCTAAGGTTGGCTGTATGTAAAATCTTTCATCAATTAGGAG
Organism: Phocoena phocoena; assembly: GCF_963924675.1. Taxonomy (NCBI): domain Eukaryota; kingdom Metazoa; phylum Chordata; class Mammalia; order Artiodactyla; family Phocoenidae; genus Phocoena; species Phocoena phocoena. The sequence goes on along the minus strand of NC_089233.1, from coordinate 46,231,270 downwards.
ACTCATACTGGCAGAGAGCAATTTGATTAGCAGGTTACCTTTGATTTTATTTCAATATAAGCAGTCTTTCAAATTATCTTCCTTAAAAATTTTAGAAAATACATTATCTTATATTTTCTTCAAGAGTCTTACAATATGATCAGTTCTTTCTGTAAGAGTGTTTGAAAAATTTTGCTTCATCTCATCTAACGTTGAAAGGATTATTTTTAGTCACTTGTACATTCTGCAGATGTATATCTACTAGAAAAAACCAAGGAAAATATGTTTAAAGTGAAAGTATAAAATAATTTGGCTAGATTTGTCAACTTGATTACTTTTAGTTCCTTTATCAGACTAGGGAACATTCCCAGGAAAATCATTAATGGTTTCTACAGCAGTGTCTTTCAGAGGAAATACTAGCCCAGGACACTGTCAAAGAAAGTATATTACAGTGCTATTTGTATGGAAACTGTACACAGGTTTGCAATGCAAGCTTTCGTCTTGAGTGTTTTATTTTTCCCTGACCTGAGCAACAGTTATTAGATCACTGTATCATGAGGAAATAGTCAATTCAGAACACGGACCACAGAATTTGGTTTGAACAACGGGGTAATTTTGGCATATATCTAGAGGGTTAATAGTCTAGAGCAAAGGCAATGGCTTTAAACTGTCCATTTTTTCTTGCAAATGTTCAGATACGGTTTTTTATAGAAGAGCAATTTCAATGAATGGAATCTAAGCTATTCTTAAGCTGTTGAACTGAGACACTAAAAGAGCAAAACAAAACCAATAAAAATCTTAAAATAGAAATAAATCTGTCTGTATCAAGAAAGCTCTCTAGACTTGTTTATGTACAATTCAATAGAGTTGCAAAGAGGACTTATTTATTTATTTTTAATGGAAGCATCATGGTTTATTCAGTCAAGGGGAAAGAAACTAGGGGAAAGAGAGGGGATAGTTTAACATATTTGGGCTGGGTGACAAGGAGTGGAAGAACCACCTATATTACTCCTGGTGACACAGTGCTTCCATGCCTTCTCTCTCTGCCATCTCAGCCTTTTCTATTACAGTGTGGATATGAAGACCAGAGTTGAGGTATGAGCCAGGCAACATGGCAGATGGTATCTGGGGCCAACAACACACACCTACTCTATGATAAAGACACAGGGGCAAGAGTGCCTGGCTAGTAGCTCATCAATTAGGTGATGAACAGCATCTGTATTTCTAAGTCAAAGCAGATGTAGGGCCAAATGAGACCATGATGGATATCATGAATAGGAAGTCACTTTAGAGCTCACATTGCTTTCACCCTAGAGGTGGCCCTTATCTCTTTGTATTTCGAGATAACACTTTTGTTTGTTTCATACATTTTATCATGGATCATACCTTAGAGGTTATTAACTTATAAATGTATTTGACATTCTATGAATCCTACCTATATCTCAGAATCTACCTTCTTAGTTTTTATCATTACTCAACACGTGAGTTTCATATATCCCATTTGTTTTTCTACTGTAGAAGAATTGAATATTCTCAAATAACACAATAAATACATTACACTTTTTGGATTAAAAGAGATGACATATGAATTTTGTAATGGGGATGGATGGGTATGTGGGTATTTATTACAGCCATCCCTCTATATCCTCAAGGGATTTGTTACAGGACCCCCACAGATACCAAAATTAAAGGATGCTCCAGTCCCTTATATAAAATGAGTACTGTCAGCCCACCATGTCCACCCACCATGTCTGTGGGTTCTGCACCCACAGACATGGATGGCCGACTGTGCACTGTTTCCTGTATTTTTTGTGCATGTTTGAAATTTCCCATAATAAAGCAAACTTGAATGTTTAAAAATATAAAAGGCAGTGATAAATATTAGTATGGGGCTTCCCTGGTGGCACAGTGGTTGAGAGTCCGCCTGCCGATGCAGGGGACACGGCTTCGTGCCCCGGTCCGGGAAGATCCCACATGCTGCGGAGCGGCTGGGCCCATGAGCCATGGCCGGCTGAGCCTGCACGTCCGGAGCCTGTGCTCCGCAACGGGAGAGGCCACAACAGTGAGAGGCCTGCGTACCGCAAAAAAAAAAAAAAAAAAAAAAAATTAGTATGTACATCCAAGGATTTTCATGAAGCTAAAATAAAACAATACTTATGAAGTGCTTAGGAGACTGCATAGTAAGGTTTATTAATGGTAGTTTATCCACCATATATGTATTGAGCAACTAACACGTTCCAGTCACTGTTCCAGGTTCTTGGGATATGTTGGCCCTTGTGGAGCTTACATTCTACTGGTAGTAATTTTCACTCTTACTATTAGATGGTTTTTTCTGGGGAGATGGGGTTCTCATATGAGAGTGTGGCCAGCAGTATGAGTAAAGAATAAGTGCCATGTTCGACAACTTAAAGTAGAACCATTTCTCCATCAGGTCCATGCTTAATGCAAGAAGCTAAGCTATGGATGGACCTAGAGACTGTCATACAGATTGAAGTAAGTCAGAAAGAGAAAAACAAATACCGTATGGTAACACATATATATGGAATCTAAAAAAAAAAAAAAAGGGGGGTTCTGAAGAACCCAGGGACAGGACAGGAATAAAGACACAAACATAGAGAATGGACTTGAGAACATGGAGATGGGGAAGGGTTAGCTGGGATGAAGTGAGACAGTGGCATGTACATATATACACTACCAAATGTAAAATAGATAGCTAGTGGGAAGAAGCCACATAGCACAGGGAGATCAGCTCGGTGCTTTGTGTCCACCTAGAGGGGTGGGATAGGGTGGGTGGGAGGGAGACACATGAGGGGGGATATATGGGGATATATGTATACATATAGCTGATTCACTTTGTTATACAGCAGCAACTAACACACCACTGTAAAGCAATTATACTCCAATAAAGATGTTAAAAAAAAAGCTAAGCTATATTATTTTTACCATCAACAAAACTGTAATTAGATCCCTCAAGACATGTATTAAACATTAAGGAAAACTATTAACTTTATAGTGGAGAAATCCAGCAGATACCACCTTAAGCAGATTAACCACCAGTAATAAGACATATCAAAATCAGGAGCCTCTTGATGTGATGGAATAAGAGGGGTACTTCATCACTGCCGTGGTATTTTTGCCAAAAAGGTATGACCTCAGTCCAAATATGAGAAACCATCAGGCAAACATCAGGTCAATATAGGTGTATCTTAAATTATCCATATATATGCAGTAGGACCAGCTTATACTGGCTTGTAAGAACTGATACAATTTCATGAATTTTGTAAGCCAGTTGTTAAAACATAGCTTTTATTAAAAATCAAATTATACAAAAATTAAATTATATCTATCTTGACACTCATCACTTCCTAATTAGTTTATTACATTTTACTATTATGTATGCTCTTGGGTTTATTTATGTCTATGATAACTGAATGGTAGAAATGCTCTGTGCTGGTGGCTGCTGTACATCTCTTCCTAATTCCATGTTCAGTGACATCACATAGGTAGCTTTAAATTGGCCATGGTGAGAGTGTTTACACCACAGAAATCAACAAATGCTGTAAATCAGGGCTTGGTTTATTGTTTTGCTGATTGTCTTGACTTAAGGAAATGATGAAAAATGTTAATAAAGCAGATTAAATGTGTTGTGTCCATAGCTGTTATATTGTGAAAACCACAAGAGATTGCAGAAATATTCCTCCAGTATTTGAAAGCTATTATTCTATTCAGCAAAGAGGCTGCTCACTTATTAACAAATGAGTGAAATTCTGATATATGTCTTTGTTATTTTGTTTTTGTCTTATTTGTTAATGTAAATGAAAATATTAACCAGCATTGATATTGGAACTACACTCATTTGTTAACTGCTATAGTAATATGGTTATGTGTGTATTTTAATACTACATATAGTATATATATGTACACTATTATATATATTATATGTGTTTCTATATAAAATTCTGTGTATATAGCATATATAGTATGTATATATATACATATATATAGTATATACATATATGTTTTTTGTTTTTGTTTTGTTTTGTTTTGTTTTTTCAGTACACGGGCCTCTCACTGTTGTGGCCTCTCCCGTTCCGGAGCACAGGCTCCGGACGCGCAGGCTCAGTGGCCATGGCTCACGGGCCCAGCCACTCCCCTGCATGTGGGATCTTCCCGGACCGGGGCACGAACCTGTGTCCCCTGCATCGGCAGGCGGACTCTCAACCACTGCACCACCAGGGAAACCCTACATATATGTTTTTTAAGGAGTCATAGATTACTAAAAATTATTTTAAAATTTTCAAGTGCTCCCAACTTTAGAAACAAAGTTTCATGGATAATGCCTTTAAAGATTCTAAACATAGTAACTGTATTTCAAAATAAAAACTATGCTGAAGAGTGAAAAAAATACAAGGATGCCCAATAATACCCTGTTTTTCACTGAATACTAACTATGTTTTTCTCTTTCAATTGAGCTCTCAAAAAGCAAACTGTTTCACACAGATGCACTAATAGCAAGTGCACAATTTCTGGTGCCCCAGCTTTGCAGCATGTGCTTCACACATGTTTCTCTGCCCACAGGCTGATCCAGAACTAAGGGTATAGGCAGAGGGGACAATGAGATGGCCTCTCAAACCTCATAGAAACGACCACATCTGCTTGTAGATCAGATACATTCTTTTAAAAGGAGTGTGAATCTACATGCCTCACATTCTAACACACATGAGCCTAGCAGAGCACTGCAAACTACATGCAAGTGTGCGAGCTAAATTTGAATTTAACTTCCTCTTGCAAAAGGCGAAGAAATGGCTCTGCCCCGTTTGCATAAACTAAGGGTTCCTCGTTATGCCTTTCAGGGAAGAGTAACTGCTCTGTGAATATTTTCTGCTCCCCATTTTATAAAAACTTGCTTACCTGATTAACTATAATCGCCACTGTTCCAATCGTATATATTCATGGGTATTTGTGGGTCAAAGTTGGAGAGACAGAAAGGCTAGCTCACCTCTAATGTCATACAGTATTTAGCCTCTGGAGTAAAACGTATCTCTTTCCTTCTACTTTCTACTGGTTTAGCATCTATGATTTATCTTTTTCATGCTATAAACATTAGAACAAAGATGCATTAGCAATATTAAGGTGGTCTTATTACTGCTTATGTAACAGCAACACAAAGGCAGAATCTGGTAATTCTATAGTAAGTGGTGGTTTTTGTATCTGGCAAGCCGGGATACTGAAGGAGGGTTTTCCCGTTGGATCTTAAGGCACGGAAGGCTTCGAGGTGTGGAGTGTTTGTTGGTTCGCTGCCTCACTGATGCCCAGATTGATCTTACTTACGTGGCTGAATAGGCAGACACTCCATCCCCTTCGTACCACTTCAAGTGCATCCTTCCAAAAGTTAGCATTTCTGGACAAAAAAGCATAACATTCCTAGAGAAAGGAGTCCTGACAGTTTTCCTTTGCTAAAAAATCTAAATAAATCTGAGGTTCTGATTTTACTTTCATTGTTAGGAATTGTAACTACCTCAACTGCAGTAGAGCATATTTTTAAAATTACAGGTAATTAGAAACCTTCTTTCTCTTAAACAGTGGTAAAGAAAACTCTGCCAACATTTCTTTGTGTTACTAAAAAATCTAATGCATCAGGCAAGAGATACGAAGTAAGCACACACTTGCCACTATTTCCAATTAGCACACATTTGAATACGGTAAGCCATTAGTTAGGAGAATTATTTCAAATTCAAGCTCAGCAGAACTCTCCGTAATATATACCTGTGACAGTATCACCAAAATATGACGTCATAGACTTGCTGTTAATAACTCAGGGATGTGTTGTGTTAATGTGAAACATGGGGAATAAGCAACTGAAAGGGACAATTCCATATTTATTGCATGCCCTTATTTATTTTCCACATTTCACTGTTTTGATTTTAATGAAACGGGGAAAACTTTCTCACAATGCGGTCTTAACTGCCTTCTTGTGAAGTTGACTTCTTCCAGACTAGAAATGTTCATTCGGTGTGAGGATTCTGACGTATTGCATCAACACCCTTCTGCTGCTTTAAACAAGAAAATATATTTAGTCCATTTCCTATGACAAGTGAGGGGATGCTGTTATGATGCTCAGAATGTATTTATATTATTTCTGTTAGAAAAATAAATATGAGAGACTAACTTAGGGGCCAGACACTGTCGATTTTATTGTTCTCTTCACACAACCTGTATGACAGCATCTCTGATTTTGACAGTTTTGGCTTAAATAATAATCCAATGAAGGTCCACACTTCAAGTATGTATTTTTATAAGGACCTATACTATAGGGAAAATTTTAAAATACTGTGCTTTGGGTCAATTTAAGAAGTGTGAAGACTTGGATACTTCAGTTTTAGGCAATCTGTACCTCCTTCTAAAATAATCCTGATCTGATGGCACGAGTAAAATGTCCAGATCTTGGGGACCACAGGCTAAAATCACATCATAAATCAATCTGAAGAACTACGAAGACATACTTTTAATGCTAACAAATCATCTTCTCTCATCATCAAAGTTATTACTGTAATTTATGTTCAGCGTTTTTGAAAGCTTCTATTGGTATATTGGTATTCTGTTGAGTACGTCGTTAAACCAGTAACATAATGAATGGGGCGCACATACGTGGATGTGAATGTGCGTGTAGTGTTCACACACACGCGTGTGTATGTGCATGTTGTAAAATTCACATCACTCCCTGAGTTGTCACACCTGAGTTTTTTTAAGAGCATCACTATGCCTTTATAACATCTTAATGTTTATATGGTTTCAAAATGACTTGTGGTATCACAGGAAGAAAGCTGGCCTAAGAATTTGAAAACTAATATTTGAGTCCTGGCTTTTCTAATTAATTGCTGTGTAGTCCCATCCTTCTTTATCTGTGAAGTGGGGATAATAAAATCTGCCTTTAATCATATCAATGGAAAAGAATAAGTGTTAGTGAGGATGTGGAGAAATTGGAAACCTCATACATTGCAGTGGGAATGTAAAATGGTACATTTGACATGGAAAACAGTCTGGCAGTTCCCAGAAGTTAAACATAGAGTTGTTATATGACCCAGCCATTCCACTCCTGGCTATCTACCCAAGAAAGTTGGAAACATATGTCCACATAAAAACTTGTACACTAGGGGCTTCCCTGATGGCGCAGTGGTTGAGAGTCCACCTGCCGATGCAGGGGACATGGGTTCGTGCCCCGGTCCGGGAGGATCCCACATGCCGCGGAGCAGCTGGGCCCGTGAGCCATGGCCGCTGAGCCTGTGCGTCTAGAGCCTGTGGTCCGCAACAGGAGAGGCCACAACAGTGAGAGCCCTGCGTACCGCAAAACAAAACAAAACAAAAAACTTGTACACTAATGTTCATAGTGACATTATTTAAATAGCCCCAAAGTGGAAACAGCCCAAATGCCCATCAGTTAATGAATGGATAAACAATTATGGTCGATCCATACAATGGAATATTATTCAACAATAAAATGAATGAAATACTGTTACAGACTGTGACGTGGCTGACCCTTGAAAATGCTGTGCTAAATGAAAGAAGCCAGTCACAAAAGACCACGTCTTGTGATTCCATTTATATGAAATGTCCAGAACAGGCAAATCCATAGAGACGGAAAGAAGATGAATGTCTGCCAGGGGTTGGGGATAGAGGATGAGGGAGGAATGAGAAGTCGCTTCTAATGGGCATGGAGCTTCCTTTTGGAGTGACGAAAATGTTCTGGAATCAGATGGTGATGATGATGCTTGCACAACTCTGTGAAAATGATTTTTTTTAAAAAAAAAACAATTGCATACTTTAAAATGGTGAATTTTGTGGTACAGGAATAAAAAATTAATTAAAAGTAAAACCCTGCCCTGCCTATATCAGAGGATTGTTGTAAGAACCAAATAAAACTGGAAAATGCTATAGAATCTAAATCACATACAGGAATCCACCACATAGAGAAGAACACAGGCCTCAGTGTTTGTAACTGGAAAAAGAAGGTTTGCATGAAAATCATCTTTATGTCCAGTCGTGGGAAAAGTCACAGGGACAGTTAATGCCTCTCAGGACGCTCGCTGTGAAGAGCTTTATGGAAGAGTTATAAACTCACAAAAAGGAATTCATTTTAGAGAATGGAAAGCACAGGAGAGATGTAGAGAAATGGAGCTTTTTGCTGGAATCTGCCACTATCTACTTTACATGTTACCAGTTGTATAATAACTGCCCTACTGGGCTGAAAAGCCCTGATGGACAGACGCTTCATTTGGTTCTTCTCCATTTCTTTGTACCCCTGGTCACAGTGCCCTGCCTGTGTGACTGCTCACCTGATATCAGAAGAGCTTTGTTGAGACTTAAAAGAACAGAACAACAACAACAGAAACAATATTCTCTTTGGAACCTTTGTAGCAAAGTCTACAGCTACTGAATGGACTGCAAACACCACCCTCTGAGGGTTTCACATGCTGTCGCTTGCTTGTTTAAATGAGGAAGGATGCGAGCTCACCCTAGCGCTCCAGGCAGAGCCAGAATTGAGGTCAGTTCATCCCTCTAGACCACCATGGTGTGTGTGTCTCCTCCAAACTCTGCCTCAGGGCTGCTCTCAGCAACTTCCCAGGTGTGGTTATCACACAGTCTTCCCTGCCCTTTTTGCCCTTATCTAACTTGAGCTCACTGCACTACTTGCCACCAGGACCATTTCTTTAGGACTCTTGCCTTTCTTAGCTTCCAGAACAACTTTCTCCTCTCTTCTCTTCCTTCCTACTTGGCCGTTCCTTCTTAGGAGTCTTTGTGACCACCTCTCTGGCTTAAGCCCTCTGTGGCTTTACTAATTCACCCTCTGCTCTTCATGGACAGCAATGTCTTTCCTTACCTGCATCAGCCAAACCCTAACAGTTTGCTGGTGATTGGGCTTCAATTAACTGCTTACATGTCCCTGATTCCCAAATCACAGTTCCAGCTAAGACCTTTCTCTTGATCTCCGTAACCAAGTATCCAACTACGAAAGGAAAATTCCATTGCGTGTCTCACAGCCCACTCAGTCTCAGTGTGTCTAGGATAAGCTTCTTGAACTTCTCTAGCCAATGCCTTTGTGTGTGTCACTGACATGAGCCCTGAGATGCAGCCAGAAATCCAGGAACCGTTCTAGATTTTTCTCTCCTTCTCTTCTCTCCTTCCAGTGAGTCATCGATTGCAGCATGTTTGACCTCCCTCATGTCTCTCATATCCTTCTGTCTTAGATTGTGTTCTCTCTAAAGCAGACTCTGAGACAAGTATCTGGGTTCAGGGAATTTACTGGGGAGTTTATATTTCCCAGGAAGCACCATGAGGGAGCAGGGAAATGAGATGGGAAGGAAGAAAACCTATAAAGGGTGTGTCAATAAGCAGTCTAGCTGTGGAATCTCTGAGAAACCATGTAGAACCCACCAATGACAAGGAAGAATTGTCCCACCAATGACAAGGAAGCTGGGGTATTTATCTACCAAACCTGCCACCCCTTCTTGTTTGAGGTTGCCCCTTTAGGGGAAGAAAATTACCCTTCTGAGTTCTTGGCTGAGACCCCTGTAATAAAAAAACATATTAACAGGAGAAAATTAAACAAAAGTTTATTAACACATATACTCCATATATACATGGGAATTACCCAGAGAGTGACTCAGAGAAGTGGCTTAGAATTCAAGCGTAAGTACCATCTTAATAGAGGAAGAAGTGGGTGTACGTATGTCTCTTAGGGGAGAGTAAACGATTTGGGGGAAAGATTAACAGACCTTAGAAGACTAGGTGCGAGAGATGATAGTTTGTGACAGAGTTTGTCTGCCAGTGGTGTCAGTTTCAGGTCTTGTCCTGTGATAAGGGTCAATCCTCACTGGTTGATGACACTCCCAGGGAGGGGATCGATGACACTTGAGTTTCTTTGGAGGATCTCTCTTTAGGCAGATAAGGAATGTCAGAGGAAGGCTCTCCCTGCATTTGCTGTTTTTAAAGTGCAGACAACTCAAAACAGTCAGTATACCAAAGTGACGTATTTTGGGCTGGCGTGCCCTGAGCTCCTATCGTCTTATTTTGGGGTGGCATATTCTGCTACCCTTTACCCCTCGCACAGTGAGTACCTCTTATAGCCAGAGACCAGCCTCAGATGGAGACTCAGAAGCCATCAGAGTGGATGGAAATGATCTTCAGAGGACGTCTGAGAGAGCCCGGGGCAGGGAGGCATCCGAGAGCCTGTACTGCACTGTCCACTCTGCTCCATCCCAGCTGCCGTTTCCCATCACTTCTCAGCTGAACCACTGAGCTGTCTCCTTGAAGGTTTAATTTTTTTAAGTTTTACTTTAGATTTTTACATATCCTGCCAGTCATCTTTAATGCACACACACACACACACACACACACACACACACACACACACACACACACCCCTGACCATTGCATACCTCCCTTCCCTTTAATTAGAAACCCTTAAGAGTCCCCATAGTTTCCAGGATGAAGCCCAATTCCCTTAGCTTGTGCTTCCTAAACTATAGGCAAGTTTGATGCCCCAGGCACCCAGGACAGCATAGAAAACTTACAGGGGTGGGGCAGGATACTTTAAAATTTGCAAAGAAATACAGATAATCAACATCTATTGGGCACCACGTAGACGATTAGGTTCAAGATAATGCACAGTTTCAAAATTATGCAACATTCCTTTCTGTGATTACTCCCAAGCTGTTTTTTTTTTAAGTAAATTTTATTTTTAAAATTAATTTTTTTTTTGAAATATAGTTGATTTACAATGTGGTGTTAGCTTCAGGTGTACGTAGAAAACCAACTTATGGTTACGAAGCTGAGTTTTTGACTATTATTGTGATTTAAAATGAAACACTGAGTGAAAAATCATGTGGAAGGGAAATGTGGGTGGCAGAGTCCAAACCAGTTCCAAAGTTTAAGGACTTGTGCTGTACCAACAGGAGCCCCATTCCATTAGCAAATAATTATGGTTATTTAAGAGTGAAATCAAAGTATTATGTTTCCTTTCACTTTATGCGTATTAGTTTTTCAAATGGCTACTGAGTTGTTAGTACACAAATACTTACATTGTTTGCACCCAGCTATTGAAGAAAGGAAACCCTTCGGCATTTCTTTTTGCCTAAGGAAAGCATGAAGAAATGACTGAAACACTAAGGGTGCTGTGAGCTGAAACATTTGGGAACCCCTACCTTAGGCTTTTCTCATAAGGCTCTTGCCAACCTCTCACTCATCTACCCCTACTTCATATTCAAATTTTTCACACCATAGAAGGTCTGAGAAGGTCATCAGGCCTCTATGCCATAGCATGAACTCTTCCTTCTGCCAAGATTACCTTTCTTAATCCCCCATCCGCTTTAGCTAGCCCTCCAAAACTCAGCTTCAGGAACACTTTGCCTAGAAGAAGAGTCCCCTGACTGGTGCTTTCTGCTCCAGGCAGGATTTAGATGCCCATGTGTCCCCATAGCACCTTATGCACAGAATGTGCGGCACCATTTGTGCTGTCTCCCATCAGTGATTCCTTTGTCTGTCTGCCACACTAGTCCATGATTTCAGTGAGCTCCATTGGCATCGACTTTTTGTTTACTCTGACCTTCATGGTATTTTTATTGGGATCATGTTAATTTAATTTATGGTTGATTATCATGAATGCCTAACATGGTATTATAGTTTCTTCCGAAACAGTAAGTTAATGAATCAAAGGATGAAGGTAAATGTAAGAATGAATGTAAGAATATAAGAAGGGGGCTTCCCTGGTGGCACAGTGGTTGAGAGTCCGCCTGCCGATGCAAGGGACACGGGTTCATGCACCGGTCCGGGAAGATCCCATGTGCCACAGAGCGGCTGGGCCCGTGAGCCATGGCCACTGAGCCTGCGCGTCCGGAGTCTGTGCTCCGCAACGGGAGAGGCCCATGTACCATAAAAAAAAAAAAAAAAAAAAAAAAAGAATATAAGAAGGAACCTTTACTCTTTTCCTTCTTATTTATATTTTAAACATTTTATGTCATGATGCCTTTGCATATGCCACAGGACCTTTGCATATGCCACCCTCTCTGTCTTGAAAGTTCTTCCCTCCCACTTCACCTGGGTTATCTACCCTCTTCATCTAGTCATCTTCCTCAGGGAAAAGTTTTACATTTATCTTTGTATGATTATTTGAATATTTCTTTCTTCTTCCCTGGACCACAAGCTCCATGAGGGTAGGGACAGGGTCTGTCTCACTCACCACTAACATCCATTATTGGGCATATTGACACATAGAAGCAGTCAGTAAATGTAGAATGAGTGTGGGATGAATAAATGAATGATTAATCTATAAAAGCTTCGTTTGTAAGTATCAAGACCTGACGATTACTTTAAAGAGATTGTGAGAAACAATTTTTCCCACAGAAAGTGAGAAAATTTCCTACTTTGTGAGAACTGAAGGCATTTAGGTAAGGGAGGGCAGAGATTGGAATTTTAATTTTCAGTTGGAAAGAAATCAGGAACTGTTCTAGGTTTCTGAAATAAGGAGTAGGGGTCAAAACAGGGCTGAGTACAATATCCAAAGTTATGTTTACTTAACCACCTCAAAATAGATTCCCCTGCCATTTAAAAGCTGCCATGTTTTCATTTGCTGGAAATTGATGAAGTTAGATCAACAATAATGCCATGTCTTTGTTCATTCCTTGGTTAGAAAACCTCAGACTTGAACGTTTCCTAGTGCGAACTCTCACTGAATATACATGAAGTGCAATAGTAGCACACTTGGCACCACTGAGCATTTTAGGATGAGAAGGGAGAAAACAACAAGAAAGAACACAAAACAAACTGTGTCTTCTGTAACCCTTAATGAAGGTCTTTGGAGTAAAATGGAATGTCAACACCAACTTTAGAGGAGACGTTCTTTGCGAAGGTTGGGAAAAGTTGGATTTGCACATAGTTTCCTTATTCTCAGTGATATTTTAAACATTTCATCCTTTTCCTTCCCTTCCTCCTATCTTGTTTCCTTTTTTACCATCTTTATTTCCAAGTGACTATTTAAAAAAAGAGAAAAGGTAGTGCTAATCTGCTATTTTTTTTAATTTAATAGATTGAGTCTTAGGTATCAAGATACTACTCTAAATTTTTAAATTAAGAACGTTACAGGTAACAACCTAAAAAATACAACTACCCAGTACACAGTTAATTAAATGTCTCTGAATTGTTACTGTTTGAGGTTGATAAGCCCCAAGTATGAATTCTTCAGCTCAAAGCAGGAAGTGATATTAAGAAGACAGTAGAAAGGAAAAATAATTAGCTAGTCTTTTGTAAGAGGTTGCATTAATGGTGTCTGGGCAGCCCTGACTAACTTTGTCAATTCAGTCTCTTATTTCAAGGTTCAGTCGTTTGAAGTATTATGTAGATTTCTATATTATGTAGATTTCAGGCACCATGTAAATAAAGGACTAATGTAAAGATTATTTTATTGTATATATTTCTGTGAATTAATTTTAAGCAGTTATACTAGGCTTCTGTTTTATGTCTATGGGCATTTTGAAAAGTGAAATTACATATATATTGCTAATCTAAAAACTTATCTTGAAGTTTGCTACAAATGAGAGTGTTTGAGATCACCTAGAAGGAACATCTAGTTCAGTCCTGAGACAGTCAGGATTGCCTGGGTCATGGTTAGGTGACTCCCAGCATGTTGGTGGATTACAGCCACACGTGTTTAGTTCTCATCCAGTCTGCGTGTTCATCATGGGTGGCTGCAGCTCCCCTGAAAGCTCACCTTCCCTCGGGGACCTGGCTGACATGGGTGCCTCTCACTAGAACAGTGCCTGTCACCACAGCAGAAGTGAAAGAGAGAAGACAGTTCTTAAAGCTTCTGCACATCACTTACCCTCACATTTCATTAACTACAACCAGTCATATGGCCCTACCTACGTTTACTAGGACAGGGAAACAAGGAAGTATGATCTTTCCTCAGGGAAAAGGTACCAAATATTTGTGAAAAGTCTACCGCTCACTCCTTCGTTTTTTGGACATGCAAACATCATTGGAACAATTAAGGAACATGCCCAGGATCTGGGCAAGAGCTGGTAGAGCTGAGATTGGATCCAGATCCCTGTTTCCCCTTCCTCCCAATGCTCTTGCATGTGAACTTATAGACCTGTACAATGGCTACAGGCCATTGTAGCCAGAGTCACAGAGAAGGATGCTATCTGGAGAGGCTGGCTGCTCCCCAGGGCCTGTCTCACACATGGTGTCACTTTGACATGGTCAACACATTTTTTCTCTGGATCTGTGGGTCCAGCATTTGCTCTTGTTAAGATATCTTGTACCAGTCAGGAATCAGTCATGGAAGCAGAGCCATTATACATTTTGGTGTAAGGGATTTATATAGGAATTAGAACTTAAACCATGTGGGAGGATCTGGGAAAATGAAGGTCCCTGAGGGAAGTTGAAGGCTCAGAGGAGTCACAAACCAGTTACTCTGATAAGCCAAGCATGTCCAGTCACCAAAATAGGATGGTGAAGAGGTTTGTAGGAATCCCATGGGAAGCTGGGCTTCTATGTGACTGTCACCCCTGTAGGACCACCATTAAGCATCTGTGGTTGTCCTGGGGCCATGATGGGTCAACTGGCTCAGGAACTGATGGAGAGTGACAGCAACCTGGAACTTATGGGCCCCTCTGTGCTAGTTTGTAACTGCATCTCACCATTACAACCTTCAGATTGTCATGGCTACTACTTCACCTCTGCGTTTCAAATCTAACTTGTAAACAGCACAGGGCAAAGATTCTAGAAACATAGTTACAGCTTAACCAAGCAGACGTAGACAACCTCTCACACATTCCGAGTTTGCAGAGGCCTAGTCAGACCCATGCTAACCCAATGTATTAGTTTCCTCCTGCTGCTGTGACCAATTACTACAAACTTTGTGGCTTACAACCACATGAATTCATTACCTTACAGATCTGGAGTTCTGAAGTTTAAAATGGGTCTATAACTAGGCTATAATCAAAGTGTTGGCAGGGCTTAGAGTTCCTTCTGGGGGCTCTAGAGGGGAATCTGTCTGTTGCCTTTTCCAGCTTCTAAAGGCCTCATCACTCTAACGTCTGCTTCTATCCTCATGTTTCCTTCTCTCAATCTAACTTTCCTGCCTCCGTCTTTTCCGTTAGGACCTTTGTGATTGCATTAGGCCCACCCGAATAATCTAGGATAATCTTCCTGTCTCCAAATCATTGACTTAATCACATCAGCAAAGCCCTTTTTGCCATGTAAGGTGACATATTCACAGGTTCTGGGGGCTGGACATGAATGTCTTTGGGAGGCCAGTATTCTGCCAACCGCACTGTCACGAGATCCTGATGGTCTGTAGCAGAGCTTGGCCAAATACTAGCCTGTGGGTCAAGTCTGGCCCACTGCCTGTTTGTATAAATAAAGTTTTCTTGGAAAACAGCCATGCCCATTTGTTCATGTATTGTTTTTGGCTGCTTTTGTACCACGATAGCAAAATCGAGTAGTTGGAACTGAGACTGCAAGATCCACAAGCCTAAGATATTTACTATCTGATCTTTCGTAGTGAAAGTTTCTTGACCCCTGGTCTGTAGGCCAGAAGATTGATTTGTTGATTTATAATAAGAAACTTGGCTATACAGCAGCTCCAGCAACTTTAGGTTTGTGAGATAATATTATTTCACAATGTCTAATCTGTGTGCAAAGCTAAATTATGATAAGGTTAACTACAATGCAAGAAAGCGCTTCCAACTGTTTGTAAGCCAGGGAACACTCACGTGAGTTGTGAGCATGGAGGTTACTGCCTGGACTGTAACCGCGGACGTCCCCTGGGCTGGACACTCGTGACCATGGGTGAGGCCATGCCTTCCCCTGGGACAACACTGTAGAATTCTGTACAAAATTGATGCAGTCTTACACTCTAGATTCCTTTTTCATGCTGAAGGTTGCAATCTTTATTCCCACAGAGTAAAAAAAAAAAAAAAAAAAAATTGCCGAGGCTATAGCCACACTCTATCCACCATAATTAGAATTTGATTATTACCTCAAATTCCTTAGCTGCCCAGGCAAAGGCTATAGCTTAGTTTAGATTGTTTTGTTTTATCAAGGGCTAATTTCATTTTAGGTTAGTTTTATGTGATTTTATTCGCAAAGGTAATCTTATCTTCAAATTTTATTGATCTCTGTATCCTCCACAGATAAATTTTCCTTGGTGTGACTTACAGGACTCTAACAGTATTCTTTTTTCAATCATACTCCCATTCCGTTAGTTCCAACGTGGGGGAATGCTTTTTTTTAAAAATGTTTCTTCCACCTGCAAGGAAACAAGATAATTAACGCAGACATCAATGTACAGTTTTAACCTGGTTATATGGTTTATCTCTCTGCGCCTTGTGAGGCAAAACATCGGGACTTTGCCAGGTTAAGAGGTAATTGATTACGTTTTCCCTTCAGTTCAAAAAAGTGGTAAAGAGTACAGATTCCATTAACTATCTCCAGGACTTTTCATCATAAAGAAGAATCAAGGTGCGTCAGGTAGAATCATTAATAACTTGATGGATATTCAAATGCAATGTGATTTCTTGAAACTTTCATTCTCTACAGTTCTGACATCATTCATTACTTAGCAGCACGATTGGGACAAGTGGGACTGTGGAGCAAACTGCCTGGATTTGAGTCTCAGCTCTCCATTTGCTGACTGTGTCACTGCAGCAAGTGATTTCATATCCTGAGCCTCATTCTTCTCATCTGTAGACCAGGGAAATTAATAGATTTTTACCGCAAGTAGAATCACAGTAGTTAAATTAGTTCATACATGTCAGATACTTAGGATAGTACCTGCTAATATATGTATTAATAAGTTTCTTGGGACTTCCCTGGTGGCTCAGTGGTTAAGAATCCTCCTGTCAATGAAGGGGACATGGGTTCAAGCCCTGGTCCGGGAAGATCCCACATGCCACGGAGCAACTAAGCCCGTGTGCCGCAACTACTGAACCTGCACTCTAGAGCCCGCGAGCCACAATTACTGAAGCCCACGCGCCTGGAGCCCATGCTCCGCAACAAGAGAAGCCACCGCAATGAGAAGCCTGTGTACCGCAAGGAAGAGTAGCCCCTGCTCGCTGCAACTAGAGAAAGCCCGTGCACAGCAACGAAGACCCAATGCAGCCAAAAATAAATAAATAAAAATAAATAAATTTATTAAACAAAATAAGTTTCTTCATCATCAACAAACAAGGTGATAAGTAGTCTACACTGTAATCATCACAATAGCTCTGTGAGGTTGGTATTTTTTTTTTAATTATAGCTGACATACAATATAATATTAGTTTCGGGTGTATAACATTGTTAATCTATATTTGTATATATTATGAATTGATCACCACTGTAAGTCTAGTTAGTAAACATCTGTCACCATACAAAGTTATTACAATATTATCGACTATATTCATTGTATCCCTGTGACTTAATTATTTTACAACTGAAAGTTTGTAGCTCTTAATCCCCTTCACCTATTTTGCCCAACACCCCACTGCCCACCCCTCTGGTGACTACCAATTTGTTCTCTGTATCTATGAGTCTGTTGCAGTTTTGTTGTATTTGTTCATTTTGTTTTTTAGATTCCACATATAAGTGAAATCATACAATATTTGAATTTCTCTCTCTGCCTTGTTTCACTTAGCATAATACCCTCTAGGTCCACCCATGTTGTCAAAAGTGGCAAGATATCATTTTGTATGACTGAGTAGTATTCCACTGTGTGTGTATGTGTGTGTATATGTATGTGTGTGTGTGTATATATATATGTATACACATGTATATATGTGTGTGTGTGTGTGTGTGTGTGTGTATATATATATATATATATATATATATATACACCACATTTTCTTTACCCATTTATCAATCAATGGACACTTAGGTTGCTTACATATGTTAGATGTTGTAAACAGTGCTACAATGAACACGGGAGTGGATATATCTTTTCAAATTAGTGTTTCTGTTTTCTTTGTATAAATACCCAGAAGTGGCATTGATGGATCTTATGTTAGTTCTATTTTTAAATTTTTTAGAAATCTCCTTACTGTTTTACATTGGGGCTGCATCAATATACTTTCCCACCAATGACACACAAGGGTTCCCTTTTCTCCACGTCCTCATCAACACTTGTTATTTGTTGTCATTTTGATGATAACATTTTGATGACAGACATGAGATGGTATCTCACTTTGGTTTTGATTCACATTTTCCTGATGATTAGTGATATTGAACTTCTTTTCATGTGACCGTTGGCCATCTGTACATCTTCTTTGGAAAAATGTCTATTCAGGTCCTTTGTCCATTTTTTAAATCAGATTGCTTTTTTGTAATGTTGAGTTGTATGGGCTCTTTATATATTTTGGATATTAACTTCTCATCAGATATATCATTTGCATTCAGTAGATTGCCTTTTGTTTTGTTGATTGTTTCCTTGACTGTGTAGAATCTTTTTAGTTTGATGTAGTCCCTTCTAGCACATAAAATATCTGCTAAAAAATCAGCAGATTGGGTGTTCTCATGTATGTAACTAGTTGTTTTTTTTTTTCTTGCTGCTTCTAAGATTCTCTCTTTAACTTTTGACATTTTAATCACAGTGTGTCTTGGTGTGGGTCTCTTGGATTCACCTTGTTTGGGACTCTTTGTGTTCCTGGACTTGGATGTCTGTTTCTTTCACCAGGTTAGGGAAGTTTTCAGGTATTATTTCCTCAAATAGTTTTTCTGTCCCTTTCTCTCTCTCCTCCCTCCTTCTGGAAACCCTATAATATGAATGTTAGTTCGCTTGATGTTGTCTCAGAGATCCTTTAAACTATCCTCATTTTTTTAATTCTTTTTTTTAATCCTCATTTTCTAAATCTGGTTGGGTGATTTCCACTACCCTGTCTTCTGGGTTGCTGATCCATTATTCTGCATCCTGCATCCTCTCATCTACCGTTGATGTTCTCTAGTGTATTTCCCATTTCAGTTATTGCATTCTTCAGTTCTGATTTGTTCTCTTTTATATTTTTCTATCTCGTTGTTGAAGTTCTCACTGAGTTTATCCCTTCTTCTGAGTTTGGATTATTTAGTTATAGATTATTCGGGTGGGCCTAATGCAATCACAAAGGACATCTTTATGACTATTATTTTGAATACTTTTCTGGTAAATTGCTCATCTCCATTTCATTTAATTCTTAAATTATTTTATCTTGTTTAGCAGGTATCTCTTTGTCTACTCTTTTTGCCTAATTCTCTGTGTTTGTTTCTATGTGTTAAGTATATCAGCTACATCACCTGGTCTTGGAAAAGTAGCCTTATGTAGAAGGTGTCCTTTGGGGCTCAGTGGCATGATCCCCCACTGGTCACCAGAGCCAGGTGCTCCACAAGTGTCCCCTGTTTGGGCTGCAAGCACCCTTCTGTTGTGGTTGGGCCGTGATTGCTGCAAACACACTGGTGGGCAGGGATGGCCCATGAGCCATCTCCCTGTGTGGCTTGTCTGTAACTGCTGCAGATGCCATGATGGGTGGGGATGGTCCCCAGCCAAGGTGATAGAGAGATATGGTCATGACTGCTATGGGTGTGCTGATATGAGGAGCTGGCCCCCTGGAATGGGAGCTGCTACAGAAGAGTGCCAATACCAGCCAGGGCCATCCACTGAGTGGGGTGGGGCAGGAACCACTTTGGAGGGGCCAGCTGGGGAAGGTGGGTTGTGTGAGGTGAGTCCTCAGGGGAACACAGTGTTAGCTAGGTTGATATAGAAATGGTACCCACCAGTGCCAGGCGAGCTAGGTGGAAGGAGAGTGAAAAAAAAAAAAAAATGGTGTTTGCTATCACTTCTATCCATGCAGAAAGTTCCACCAAACATCTGTCCCTCCTGCACATGCCCTAAATTAGTCAGTGAATCTCCTTCTTATTTTTCAAGCTGCTGCCTCTGCACGGGGACTTGGAGGGAGTGAGTTTCTGCACAAGCTCTTCAAGAACAGAGCCTCAGTTTCCCACAGCCTACCATCCCTCCTGGATGTAAGCCCTGCTGGTTTTCAAAGCCAGACATTAAGGGAACCTGTCTTCCCAGTGCAAGTTCCCCAGGCTGGGGAGCCCAAGGTGGAGCTTGGACCAACTTACTCCTCAGCAGAGAGCTCCATGGTGGTCATCTCTCCCACTTTTGTGGGTTGCTGTACCAGGGTGTGGGATCTGACTAGACTGTGTGTCTGTCCCTCCCACCCATCTCATTATGGCCTTTTCTCTGTATCCTTAGTTGTAGAAAATATGTTCTGCTCGTCTTCAAGTTATTCTCTGAGATAGTTGTTTTATTCGTAGTTGTAGTTTTGGTGTATCTGTGGGAGGAGGTGTGCTCAGGATCTTCCTATTTTGCCATCTTGATCCAGACCTCTCTCTCTCTTTTCCTTTTTCAACAAAGAAATTGAGGGTCAGAACAGTTAACTAACTTGCTGAGGGTTGCATGTCTAGAAAATTGTGAAGCTAAGGATAGAATTCTGTTGTCTGGCTACAAAGACTGTGGACTTAACTCGCCAACTGTAAAACATGAATTCTTTGAATTGCACCTTGAATTTAGGGCCAAGGTACAGCATTCCTTTGCAATTCAGAAGCTGGTAGTTGATTGAACACGGTATGGTGGTACCTCAGCTGACTGGAGCTCCTGAGAATACATTACCTGGACAGTCGAGCCAAAACCTGGACATGTCAAAACTTTTAGAATATTATTTGATATTTGGGTACTTGACAAAACTTTTAAAATATTATTTAATTTTGCTAGAACTCTCTGTAAAATATATTATACATTTCCCTGTCTTCTTATACAGATTATATTGAAGATGATTTAAGATTATATTAATGACTCAATCATTTATCACTATGAACTTCATTTTTATTCTGTCTTCTAATATAGGTACATTATGAGAGTTTACTGAAATAAAGAGGACTATTGTTGGCATGGACTCTTAGGTATTTTTAAGTTCCTGTGCTTGGTTTATAAAGTTTCAGATGTTTCCTGTCACAGTGGTTGCTACTTCTGCTTATCAGTGTACCTGTTTGGACTGTCAGTCTTCCAAAAATCCACCAGAAATATCTATTGATCAAACACAGCTGGGTTTATTAAACCTATTGTAAGATGAGAGACCATAACCTTGATAGTCTTGGTAGTGTTTCAAATGAGGAAATTCAGGGAGTTTATGTACAGTGTAAGGTATGAACTGGGTGATTTTAAGATGGGTCTTACAAGGCAGGGAAGTGGCTGTGGTTTTGCAGAGGTTAATGCATAATAGCTTTGGACTGGTGGGCACAGTGAGGGGACAGATCTAAAGCAAGCCTTGATGATCAAGCCGTTGGTATTAATAAGCAGGCTATTTCAGTTGGCTCCTGGTTATGTTTTACAAGAATATGTAGTTCCTGGAGTAAGAAGTTGTTATTTTTGCCTGGCTCCAATATTAAAATAGGCAAGTACGTTTGATTTCAGAATTGCATAGTACAAGGACAAGAAAGTACATTGGTTTGCTTTCTCGCTTGCCTTTATGATTTGGCATTTCTATATGCTATGGAATGGGAAACATGGTAACTGGAATTGTGAGTCGACAGTCACTAAAAGTTAAGTGGGAGCCTGAGAAACTGACTCGTGCATGCGTGTTTTGTGCTTAGGCAGAAACCACTTGTTTTTTGCTTAATTCTTTATTGGCTTCTTAATGTCATGTAAGCGACATTGTTGACTGGCTGATCATTCACTAGGCATCCGTTACTTTATTGCAAATGATGGGTTGGTCAGTTTTAGTAGAAAGTGAATCAAAGAGCTTTTTAGTCCTCAAAGTAGTACTAGTTGTTTTTTTCTCCTTTATTAATATTTTATTTGCATTATTATATTGAGTTTTTCACAGCCCTTAATAACCTTCTTTTTTGAATTTGAAAATTTATAAAGTAATGCTGCTTGGATGCAACATCTTTGCTTTTGGTGTGTTTTTTTTTTTTTTTTTTTTAACCATGAACTTTAGAATGTCTGGGGATTTTATCCATACTTTTAGAAAAGTTCTTCTGGAGTACTTGAGGAATACTATTGAAGTAAATAGTCTGAGACATTGGAATTTGGAGTGGAATGCATGGGAGATAAAGTTATTGAGCAAGTATGAAGTATATAATTATCTAAAATAAAATGTGTATTATTTTACATCTGTAGTCTAGTGATTGGAGAATAGTAAAAAAAGATCAAAGGTCCTAATTGTGTAGTAGCAAACTGGGAAAAAATGAATTTGATCCATTATTTAAAACTTCTGGCTGTTTATAGTAATTTAAACCAATTGAATAATAAAATACTTGTTCTGGCCAGCAAAAATCCTTTCTAAGAATTATGTATGGTAAGAGGATATGAGAAACTGATCAAACAAGGGTTTTGAAGCCTCATTAACCATGGAATTTTTAGAGACGCGACATGGATATTGTAGACTTGGATTTATTTTGAAATGACAGAAATTCCCTAACAATATTTGAAACCTATTTTGGTTACTGCTGTCAATGTTTGCTTTTCTTGTCTTTACTTTTTTTTCAATCTCATATTCAGTACTATAATTTATTGGCCTCTGGCCCAGGGAAGTGGGGAGCAAGCCTTCAGCAGCTTTTTACACTAAAAAGTAAATTCAAGTTCTGTTATTGAATTAACAGCTTTTATGTAGGGAGAATTTGTGGAAACCATACTGTAGATGACAGTGTGGCCTTTTTTCTTTCTTTTAGTTCATTTTCCTACTCTCGACTAGAATGTAGATATTTTATACATATCTAATTATATATCTAAATTTACACTTAATAAAAAGTACATATATATGTGTGTATATATATTTTTATGTATTTTATTAAATATAGGGGATAAAAGAAAACCTGCCTGCACTGCATATCTGAATATTTCTTAGGATGTACATATATGTGAAATACCAGGTGAGACAGGTTATGTCATATAACATGAGTTTTATGTCATGTTATGTCATATAACATAAGTTAAAGTCTATTTAGTAACACAGATGCCAAACTAAGGAAAGACAAGTATAAGCCCCTGGGACCAAATGCAGGTGACTGTGCTCCAGTGGTTTATGAGTGTGGTCATGATATTGAATTCAACAATGCACAAACAGCATTTATTGAGAACCTACCTATTAAGTGCCAGGAACACATGCTGGGTACTGCAGATCTAGAAATAAATGACTTTGGTTCTGAAAATTTCACGGTACATTGTCCCTTGCTATCCAAGGGGGACTGGTTTCAGTACCCCCCCCACAGATAACAAAATCCACGGATACTCACATCCCTTACATAAAATGCCATATAACCTACACACATCCTTCCATCTACTTTAAATCGTATCTAGATTACTTATAATACCTAATACAATGTAAATGCCATGTAAGTAGTTGGAAATACAAGGTAAATATTATACAAATATTTGCCTGCACATGTCAAATTTAAGTTTTGTTCATTGGAGCTTTATGTAATTTTTTTGGAATATTTTTGATCCATGATTGGTAGAATCTGCAGATCCAGAACCCTTGGTTGGGATGGAGGGTCAACCGTATAACTGAAAAGTAAAGCCAGTTAATTAAACAATATAAGTAATAAAGGTATCTAAATAAAATTGATTCTGCCAAAGTATAATATTCAAAACGTTAAAACTATGATTTTCACATAAATATTAAAGTGTCAAAGATTTTGTTCACCTCATTAGTTAATGAGAGAACCAGCAAGATGATAGAACCAATTCAAAGAGCATTCGTGGAGCTAGATATTTATAGGCAACTTAATAAAGGAATATTAAGATAAGATTGCTAGGTTAGATATAAAAGTAGTTAATTTCCTACAGAGCAATAAAGCATAATTTTTAGAATTATCATTTTTCCCAGATACACATTGTGTCTCACCTGAATAAAAATCTGCGAATTAGTATGTAACCTCACTATGTTTGCTATCTTTTCACAGTAGTAATCAGTGAGTTGAGCAAAGCGCATTCTCCTAGATGATTCTTCAGTGAGTCTTTGCCCCTGTATGGCCTTGTGCTGCCCATCTTTTGCCTTATTTTTTAAGTCTTGCATTTTTTTTATTAATGAAAAGTTTCAGGCACAATGGAATGTGGGAGAGAGGAAGACTAGTGGGATTCAAAGTTAAGGAGAGAAAAACATGAGGTAAACCTTCTATAAATGAGGAGAAAATGTCCAGTAAGACAAAGTCTTTGGGGACGAGGGGGTTGGAAGGGCAGTGACAGGTAGAATGAAGGGAGAAGTAGATGAGTGCCATTTCTTGAGCAGTTTTATATTTACTTGTGGGACGGATGAATCACTGTGACCAAGGGCCAACGTATGAGAGATCCTTACTTGATACTTTATTGTATTTGTTGTGGTGGTGGTTTTTAAAAAGTCAGAAAATCAAATCATCTGTGTACTGGCACGGAGTTATGCATTAGTTGTTTTTAAAGTCATAAATTCATATGTCAGTGACTTAAAACTCTTTTAGAAGGAAAGGCCAAGGACAATGAAAGCAGAAGATAGAGATCAGGATCCACCCAGGCACTAAAACTGAGCAAAGCCTCTAATTATTAGCCACACCCCCCAAATTCCCCTCTTTACTCCAGGAGCTTTTTCTCTCCCCGTTTTCTTTTTTCCTCTCCCATTCCTTTCCTCTCTTACCCCAGACATGAAATGTAATCTGGGAGCCATCACCATCTACATCTCACTGGCTGAGCAAGGTGCATCTGAAAGAAGCATCATCTACAACTTTCCTTCTTAGGTTGCAGGCAGAGAAGAGAAAGCACCAGGATGGAGCAAAATGGATTGGAATCTCTCTTGAAACACTTTTTTGTCTAAACGATTTCTGCTGTTAAATAATATATTGTTTACTTGGCTTCACGTTTCTCTCTGATATTAATTTTCTTTTTACAAAACAAGTCACATCCAGAAATGTTTGTTAATTTAAAATCTCTTTTATAGCTGAGCTTTCCCAGTGGGTAATAAACTATGGGCCATGGGGTTATTCAATCTTTTTTAGCATTATTTCCAAGGTGGTGGTAAAATAATGACCACACCTCAAACTCTTGGCCTTGCTGTATGAGCTGCCATGGTTAGAAATTTCCAGGCTCAGTTTAATGCAGCAGCAAACCAGGGGACCTCTAAATACAAAATAAATGAGGTGTTGCTCTAGTAATCCATTTATATACTGCATTTATTTTAGCCTTTTTTTTTTTTTAACTGTTGACAATTGATCATTAGATTTATAGTGATTTTGGAGAAGGCCAGTTTGGTTTTCCATATCAAAGCTGTCCAATATTTCACTTTTCATGTGGTCCTTCAGGATTAATTAGAGAACAATTTCAAAAGGGCCACTCCAGGATTTAATCTATTAATAATATTTGTTTAATCCCCCCAAATTATGAATGCTTATTTTATTCATTTCTCATTGGGCAATTTCACATTTTACCAACAAGTACAATTAATAAGCAGGTTAAAACAAATTACTTTGTTTTGACTGAGGATCTGAATCCTTTCAATAAAGAAACCCAGATTTTTTTTGTATCTTGGGGAAACACACACACACACACACACACACACACACACACAGAATCTTTCCTGAACAATTTTTCTTTTAAGGTGACTTAAGCATCTTGGGTCTTTTTAGATGAATATCAGGATTTGGGCTTTTGAAAGAAAGTCTATATCCTGAATGAAAAGGCTTCTATTTAGAGGGACCGATTAGCTATAACTAGCATGCAAGTTTTAATGATACTGTATGGTGAAGCTGATATGCCTGGGGCACTGAGGATGCAAGTCACTTCTATTGCCTATTGTATGCAAATCTAGCCACTCAGCTTTAATTAGATGTTGAAATCCAAAACAAATATCAACAATTGCTTGAGTGTTAATTAGCAGCGTGAACTGCCCATCATGACTTTTTAAATGGCAGAGGCTTATAAGCAATTGATTTGGCCCCCACAAAATGAACAGGCCTCTTAGAGCCCATACTTTGCACAACAAAGTCAAGGGTAGGCCAATCTGGCTGACAAAATTTCTGCTTCTTCCTGTTTCCTCTGATAGCGCCTTTTTGCTTTGCGAATATTAATGGAAGGTGGCTCTTGTAATAAAAAGGAAGTTCAAAATAAAACTTAGTATTTTAAGAAAAGGGAGATTGTGGACTGTTTTCAATCAGATATTTGATGGTTTATAATCTGGTGGGATTCTAAAAGGTCAGTTAGTAGAGTTCCTTCCAATTATTAACATGTTATGGTTTATATATTGTAAAGGAAAATCACTCTGTGAATTAACAGTCAGATTGCGATGTTCTTCGGCAACAGCAGAACCTGGGAAAATTGTAAAGTAAATGTAGTTGATCTCCTCTTCTTTCGCTGAAGAATTGCAGGGAAGAGGTGGAAAGCAGTGGCCATCTGATCACCCTGCAAGCTCTCCTCTGGTTCCCTGGTCCCAGTTTTCTCATCATGCTTTAGTTTGCCTGTCCTAAGGAGGACATAGTAAAAACACATTCACACTAAATGGGGAGTGACTTGCTTCCATTCACTTTTCCAGGACCAATTGTATCTCAAAATGGGACCCAGAGAAGGTAAATGCATTACCTGAAAGAATAGATGCTAACTTCCAGCCATCCGATGAGGAAATTTTGAGATGTCTTCCCTGTGCCCCTCAAAGCCAGCCACGTAGTGACCTGTCCCACTCCACCCAAACCATAAGCCATCCTTTCTTGGCAATCTTCCTTCTATCAAGACGTTTAGATAAGGGTGTTATCATGTGACTCAGTTTTTCTATGTAATTTTAGCTGCATGTAGAAATAAAGATGCTTCTTAATAGCAGATCTAAAGAGGGACAAATCACAAGCAGGTTCCAGTTAAATTTGTATTTCCTGTAAATATGCCAACGGCACTGTACCACTGTACTCTCTCCTCTTCCTCCCTCCCTCCTCCCTCCTCCCTCCTCTCTCTCTCTCTCTCTCTCTTTCTTTCCTTTTTTTTTTTTTTCTTCTTCTACTTTTCCTGAACCTTCTCTCACTGGAAAGAAAAGACAAAAGTCTATAAGCATTCACACAGACATCCATCTGTTTTGAATTACCTTGGTATGTTAACAAAGAGAAAAAAAGTGACTAGCTACCATTGTTCCAAAGGTTGGTTTCTGATTTTTCTAACTTCTGTTGTGTCTGGATTTCTCTCTCCATTTTTCAAAGAATGACCCTCAATAGCTTAATAAATCAGCTAATAAAATGTTTTAGCATCTGCTAAAGCTCCCTGAGTGTGTCACATGCTTGTTCAAAGGCTTTGTAAGGAAGCACAATGGAAGGAAACCACAGACCATTGTGAAAAGCAACACTATGAGGTTTCAAAATACTGTGGAACCTACATCTTCACCTTAAGACTTTGCTTGTAAATATTTACATTGTTTGCCCAGATGGTGGCAGAATTGGAAAATGTGGGTAACTTTTTTTTTTTAACATCTCTTAATAAACTAAAAAAAAAAAAAAAAAATTCATAAGCTGGGATTGCACACTGTCACAAAAACATTGTGTTGATTTGAAAAGTTTTGTTGCTATTGTAATGTTCCTTTATCACAGCAAAAGGAAGTGAAAAGATACAAGTCTCTTCAGGTTCTGGGGATGATATATTTTCATAGTGCCATTCACCTAAATAAACCTGAGGCCTTGGTAGCTTCCAAAATATTTCAATTTCAGGCAATCAACTTTCATTGAATACTTACCATGTGCCATACATTGTGCTGATGATTAAAGGGCCTCTCCTGTGTAATCAGGTAGATAAAGATTATACAGTTAAAGGAGCGAGGATGACACTCTTGCTAACTACCGTAAGCAGGTTTTGGCCAGAGTCCCCGATGGCATCCTCACCAACCAGGTGGGGAAAGGCAGTGGCAAGATGCCTTCTTCTCTCACCTGGAGAGCTTCAGTTACCTCCTACCTGTGCTCCCTGCTTCTGTTTCCATTCCTCTGCAACCCATTCTCAGAACCATAAATGTTCCACATCTCAGTTCCATGCCACTTGCTTCTTGTTTTAACGGATCCTCAATGGATCCCTTAGACGAATCCACAGTCCTCTGTATCAAGCCTCAAATCCTGAAGATGGTTTTCAAGGCTGGCCATAATCTGGCTGTCTCTTGGTCACCTCAAAGACCCTGTCACCCACCACACTTGTTTGCATCCCCAACGTTTTGGCTCACCCGCACAGAAATACTCACAGTTACCCAAATGGGATATCTGGGTCTGCCTCTGTGCTGTTCTCTATGGAAGAAAATCAGCCACTAGTAAGAGCACCATTACTGTGAGCCTCTGTTTTTTTCTAGAGTAGCAGGGCATGAGAAGGCTGGGCAGAGATTCTAACTGGAGAAGCAGGGTGGAGTGTTTATAGGCTTTAGCAGGAAGAGGGAGGAGTTATTCTTGGGGATTAGCAGCCATTGTTTGAACAATTTGAATTTTATTAGGAGAAGTGGAGAGAGTAGGGCCTAAAGGCATATGCTAGAGACAATGGAAAAGAAGAGATAGTTGTGGGAGCAAGGCCATGTGAGGGCCTCAGTGGAAACCTCTCTATCCTTCAGGGTCCCTTACATGTCTGTGTGCAGAACTGTCCTTCTATTCCTCTCCCCTCTGCGTCCCCACCCCTACCAGGCTAACTCCTCATGACCGTGGTTCAGAGGTTACCTCAACTCAGAAGCTCTCCCCATGCCTCCTGGGAACTCACCTCCCCCACCCCACCTCCAGAGACCCCGAAGTTCTGTGCTCAAATCTGGAAGAGACTTTATCTCAGAACGTTGTAATTTGCTGTTTGCTTTTCTGACTGCTGCAACAGATTGCTCAGTTTCTGGAGGGCAGGGACAGCACTTTGGCTACCTTTGTGTCCACAGAGCCTGGTATGATGCCTGGCACAAAATAGGATCTCAAAACTTTTGTCCAGGGTATGTAGTGAACATGGAACAGTGTCAAACATTCTCTTATAAGCATCCCGCCTCTGACCTAACTCCTGGGGGAGGCCACTATCCTCTCCCTCTGTCTGCCCCCTCCCATCAACAGATTTCTAGGCTTTTCTCCTTTGGATTTGGAAACTGGGCAGAACAAAGAAACAAAAATCAGAAGGTGGGAGGTGAGTGTGGGAAGTTAGTGAGAGAGGATAGAGAAGGAGATGGGGAGAGGCTGAGATGTGAAGATAGAGAAGGGAGAGTTTTAGATTTGTTTCATTTGATGTGTTCTGTTTGCGAAGGAGGTATCCAAGAGCAGTGCAGGATTTCAGAAAACTGTGGTAGAAAACAGAGGAAATGGAGTACGAGATGATTATTGAGACTTGTGATGTTCGTGGTATCTTTCAAGAAACACGTTTGAAAAATAAAAATTCTTCCAAATTAAAATTGTATTTAAATATAAATTGGGAATCCTCTTTCCTCTTCCTTCTCTCTTCCTATCCTCCCTCCCTCTCTCCCTCTCTCCCTCCCTCCCTCCCTCCCTTCCTCCCTTCCTTCCTTCCCTCCTGTTTGAACTGTTTCTCTGCATGAGTATAGGGATCAGACTCTGAGAATCTAGAAATCTTAAGGGTTATGAATGAGGGAATGAATTAACTATTGAAAAAGTAAATGAATGAGTGACCATGTTTCCCTCAGGGTCATGGCCAAGATAGCAGCTGGAATCTCCACCCATGAACTCCCCAGAAAAAATGCCTTCCCTCCAGACCTTGGGAAACAGGAAGCATCAGACCATAGTAGAATTGATTTTCTTCTGTCTGCTCATTGTCTCCTCAGAAGAGGAATGCTTTCTGAATTATCTCCCTTAAAACTCCAGAACCACAAGATTTCCATCAGCCTCCTCTGAATGGAGGAGGGTGGTGAAATTGTCAACAGCATTCATTTGCAAATCCTCTTGACTGAATATGTGGTTCAGATGGGAGCTTCTTATATATGTTTAAATTATTTTTGTCAGATTATAAATCATTGCTTTCACAGTTCTCCACAGGACACAGATAACAATGTTCACTGTTGAACCTTCCCACAGAGCACGTCCATGACTCTTCCTCACGCAGAGGGTCTGACTACACAGGCTAGCCAAGCCAACATGTCTCCATTTACCTTTCTCTTCCTGTGCTTAGACAAGACTTTCCCTTGGGGTCTGACCCTGTCTCATCCTCTCCCAGACTTCCATTCACCCATTCTTTAGCTGCCACCCCCCGACCTCCTACCCCATCCACCCATCTCCCTGTGGCTGCCTATGGCTTGTTGAGATCCATGTATTGTTTCTAACTGAAAATTAAACAGATAAGTACATTTTAAGGTGAAATGGCTAACTAATGATAAATATTGTCTGGCTCTAAAGGTAATTTTTTGGAATAAAGTTATAGTCAAGATTGGAAAATCACGGTTGGTGTATATCAAAAAGGAACAGGAGAATGGTTCAAGATGGCAGGATATGGGGATGTGCACTCCCTCTTATGAGAGCACTGAAATCATGACTAAATGCTAACAATAATCTATAGGAAGACACTGGAACTCACCAAAAAAGATACCCCACAACCAAAGACAAAAGAGAAGCCACAGTGAGATGGTAGGAGGGGCACAATCACAATAAAATCAAATCCCATAACCGCTGGGTGGGTGACTCACAAACTGGAGAACACTTATACCACAGAAGTCCACCCACTAGAGTGAAAGTTCTGAGCCCCACGTCAGGCTTCCCAACCTGGGGGTCCAACAATGGGAGGGGTATGCCCAGAGAATCAGACTTTGAGGCCTAGTGGGATTTGATTGCAGGACTTTGACGGGACTGGGAGAAAAAGAGACTCCACTCTTGGAGGGCACACACAAAGTAGTGTGTGCATCAGGACCCATGGGAAGGAGCAGTGACCCCATAGGAGACTGAACCAGACCTACCTGCTAGTGATAGAGGGTCTCCTGCAGAGGTGGGGGGTGGTTGTGGCTCACCGCAGGGACAAGGACACTAGCAGCAGAAGTTCTGGGAAGTACTCCTTGGCATGAGCCCTCCCGGGGTCCGCCATTAGCCCCACCAAAGAGCCCAGGTAGACTCCAGTGTTGGGTTGCCTCAGGCCAAAACAACCAACAGTGAGGGAACTCAGCCCCAACCATTGGCAGACAAGCAGATTAAAGTTTTACTGAGCTCTGCGCACCAAAGCAACAGTCAGCTCTACCCACCACGAGTCCCTCCCATCAGGAAGCTTGCACAAGCCTCTTAGATAGCCTCATCTACCAGAGGGCAGACAGCAGAAGCAAGAACTACAGTCCTGCAGCCTGTGGAACAAAAATCACATTCAAAGAAAGACAGACAAGATGAAAAGGCAGAGGGCTATATACCAGATGAAGGCACAAGATAAAACCCCAGAAAAACAACTAAATGAAGTGGAGATAGGCAACCTTCCAGAAAAAGAAATCAGAATAATGATAGTGAAGATGATCCAGGACCTCGGAAAAAGAATAGAGGCAAAGATCGAGAAGATGCAAGAAATGTTCAACAAAGATCTAGAAGAATTAAAGAACAAACAGAGATGAACAATACAATAACTGAAATGAAAAATACACGAGAAGGAATCAGTAGCAGAATAACAGAGGCAGAAGAACAGGTAAGTGACCTGGAAGACAGAATAGTGGAATTGACTGCCATGGAACAGAATAAAGAAAAAAGAGTGAAAAGAAATGAAGACAGCCTAAGGGACCGCTGGGGCAACATTAAACGGGACAACATTAAACGCAGCAACATTTGCATTATAGGGATCCCAGAAGGAAAAGACAGAGAGAAAGGACCCGAGAAAATATCTAAAGAGATTATAATCAAAAATTTACCTAACATGGTAAAGGAAGCAGCCACCCAAGTCTAGGAAGCACAGAGTCCCAGACAGGATAAACCCAAGGAGAAGCACACTGAGACACATAGTAATCAAATTGACAAAAATTAAAGACAGAGAAAAATTATTAAAAGCAGCAAGGGAAAAATGACAAATAATATAGAAGGGAACTCCCATAAGGTTAACAGCTGATTTCTCAGCAGAAACTCTACAAGCCACAAGGGAGTGGCATGATATATATAAAGTGATGAAAGGGAAGAACCTACAACCAATATTACTCTACCTGGCAAGGATCTCATTCAGACTCGTTGGAGAAATCAAAAGCTTTACAGACAAGCAAAAGCTAAGAGAATTCAGCACCACCAAACCAGCTCTACAACAAATGTTAAAGGAACTTCTCTGAGTGGTAAACACAAGAGAAGAAAAGAACCTACAAAAACAAACCCAAAACAATTAAGAAAATGGTAATAGGAACATATATATATCAATAATCGTCTTAAATGTGAATGGATTAACTGCTCCAACCAAAAGACACAGGCTCACTGAATGGATACAAAAACAACACCCATGTATATGCTGTCTACAAGAGACCCACTTCAGACCTAGGGACACATACAGACTGAAAGTGAGGGGATGGAAAAAGATATTCCATGCAAATGGAAATCAAAAGAAAGCTGGAGTAGCAATACTCATATCAGATAAAACAGACTTTAAAATAAAGAATATTATAAGAGACAAGGAAGGAAACTACATAATGATGAAGGGATGAATCCAGGAAGAAGATATAAGAATTATAAATATATATGCACCCAACATAGGAGCACCTCAATACATAAGGCAACTGCTAACAGCTATAAAAGAGGAAATCAACAGTAACACAGTACCAGTGAGGGACTTTAACCCCTCACTTACACCAATGGACAGAACTTCCAGACAGAAAATGACTAAGGAAGCACAAGCTTTAAATGACACAATAGACCAGATAGATTTAATTGATATTTATAGGACATTGCATCCAAAAACAGCAGATTACACTTTCTTCTCAAGTGCACACGGACCATTCTCCAAGATACATCATATCTTGGGTCACAAATCAAGCCTCAGTAATTTTAAGAAAATTGGAATCATACCAAGCATCTTTTCCAACCACAACGCTATAAGATTAGAAATCAATTACAGGGAAAAAAACGTAAAAAACACAAACACATGGAAGCTAAACATTACGTTACTAAATAACCAAGAGATCACTGAAGAAATCAAAGAGGAAATCAAAAAATACCTAGAGAAAAATGACAATGAAACACAACGATCCAAAACCCATGGAATGCAGCAAAAGCAGTTGCAGGAGGGAAGTTTAGAGCAATACAATCCTACCTCAAGGACCAAGAAAAAACTCAAACAATTTAACTTTACACCACAGGAACTAGAGAAAGAAGAACAAACAAAACGCAAAATTAGTAGAAGGAAAGAAATCATAAACATCAGAGTAGAAATAAATGAAATACAAACAAAGAAAACAATAGCAATGATCAATAAAACTAAAAGCCGGTTCTTTGAGAAGATAAACAAAATTGATAAACCTTTAGCCAGACTCATCAAGAAAAAGAGGGTGAGGACTCAAATCAGTATAATTAAAACTGAAAAAGGAGAAGTTACAACAGACACCGCAGAAATACAAAGCATCCTGAGAGACTACTACAAGCAACTCTATGCTAATAAAATGGACAACCTGGAAGAAATGGACAAATTCTTGGAAAGGTATAACCTTCCAAGGCTGAACCAGGAAGAAATAGAAAATATGAACAGACCAGTCACAAGTAATGAAATTGAAACTGTGAATGAAATTGAAACTGTGATTAAAATTCTTCCAACAAACAGAAGTCCAGGACCAGATGGCTTCACAAGTGAATTCTATCAAACACTTTGAGAAGAGCTAACACCCATCCTTCTCAAACTCTTCCAAAAAATTGCAGAGGAAGGAACACTCCCAAACTCATTCTACGAGGCCACCATCACCCTCATACCAAAACCAAAGAAGCTACAAAAAAAGAAAATGACAGACCAATATCACTCATGAACATAGATGCAAAAATCCTCAAGAAAATACTGGCAAACAGAATCCAACAACACATTAAAAGGATCCTACACCATGATCAAGTGGGATTTACCCCAGGGATGCAAGGATTCTTCAGTACATGCAAATCAATCAATGTGATACACCATATTAACAATTTGAACAATAAAAACCATATGATTGGGCTTCCCTGGTGGCACAGTGGTTGAGAGTCCGCCTGCCAATGCAGGGGACCTGGCTTCGTGCCCCGGTCTGGGAAGATCCCACATGCCGCAGAGCGGCTGGGCCCGTGAGCCATGGCCACTGAGCCTGCACGTCCGGAGCCTGTGCTCCACAACGGGAGAGGCCACAACAGTGAGAGGCCCGCGTACCGCAAAAAAAAACCAAAAACAAAAACAAAAACCGTGTGATCGTCTCAAAAGATGCAGAAAAAGGTTTTGACATAATTTCAACACCTATCTATAAAAACTCCCCAGAAAGTGGGCATAGAGGGAACCTACCTCAATATAATAAAGCCCATGTATGAAAAACACACAGCAAACATCATTCTCAATGGTGAAAAACTGAAAGAATTTCATCTAAGATCAGGAACAAGACGAGGATTCCACTCTCACCACTCTTCTTCAACCTAATTTTGAAAGTCTTAGCCATGACAATCAGAGAAGAAAAAGAAATAAAAGGAATACATATTGGAAAAGAAGAAGTAAAGCTGTCACTGTTTGCAGATGACATGATACATTGATATACATAGATAATCCTAAAGATGCCACCAGATAACTACTAGAGCTAATCAATGAATTTGGTAAAGTTGCAGGATACAAAATTAATGCACAGAAATCGCTTGTGTTCCTATACACTAACAATGAAAGATCCAAAAGAGAAACTAAGGAAACAATCAGATTCACCATTGCCACAAAAAGAATAAAATACCTAGGAATAAACCTACCTAAGGAGGTAAAAGACCTGTACTCAGAAAACTATCAGACACTGATGAAAGAAATCAAAGATGACCCAGACAGATGGAGAGTTATACCATGTTCTTGGATTGAAAGAATCAATATTGTGAAAATGACTACACTACCCAAAGCAATCTACAGATTCAATGCAATCGCTATCAAATTACCAAGGGCATTTTTAACAGAACTAGAAAAGAAAATCTTAGAATTTGTATGGAGACACAAAAGACCCTGAAGAGCCAAAGCAGTCTTGAGGGAAAATATCAGAGCTGGAGGAATCAGACTCCTTACTACAAAGCTACAGTAATCAAGACAATATGGTACTAGCACAAAAACAGAAATATAGATCAATGGAACAGGATAGAAAGCCCAGAGATAAACCTACGCACCTATGGTCAACTAATCTATGACAAAGGAGGCAGGGATATACAATGGAGACAAGACAGTCCCTTCAATAAGTGGTGCTGGGAAAACTGGACAGCTACATGTTACAGAATGAAATTAGAACACTCCCTAACACCATACACAAAAATAAATTCAAAATGGATTAGAGACCTAAATGTAAGACCGGACACTGTAAAACTCTTAGAGGAAAACATAGGTAGAACACTCTTTGACATAAATCACAGCAAGGTCTTTTTTACCCACCTCCTAGAGTAATGGAAATAAAAAGAAAAATAAACAAATGGGACCTAATCAAACTTAAAAGCTTTTGCACAGCAAAGGAAACTATAAACAAGAAGAAAAGACAGCCCTCAGAATGGGAGAATGTATTTGCAAATGAATCAACAAAGGATTAATCTCCAAAATATATAAACAGCCCATAAAGCTCAGTATTAAAAAAAGCAAACAATGCAATCAAAGAATGGGCAGAAGACCTAAACAGACATTTCTCCAAAGAAGATATGCAGATGGCTAAGAGGCACAACATCACTAATTATTAGAGAAATGCAAATCAAAACTACAGTGAGTTATCACCTCACACCAGTCAGAATGGCCATCATCAGAAAATCTACAAACAATAAATGGTGGAGAGGGTGTGGAGAAAAGGGAAACCCTCTTGCACTGTTGGTGGGAATGTAAATTGATATAGCGATTATGGAGAACAGTATGGAGGTTCCTTAAAAAACTAAAACTAGAATTACCATATGACCCAGCAATCCCACTACTGGGCATATACCCTGAGAAAACCATAATTCAAAAAGACGCATGCACCCCAATGTTCTTTGCAGCACTGTTTACAATTGCCAGGTCATGGAAACAACCTAAATCTCCATCAACAGAGTAATGGATAAAGAAGTTGTGGTACATATATACAATGGAATATTACTCAGCCATAAAAAGGAATGTGACTGGGTCATTTGTAGAGACATGGATGGACCTAGAGACTGTCATACAGAGTGAAGTATGTCAGAAAGAGAAGAACAAGTACTGCATGCTAACACATATATGTGAAATCTAGAAAAATTGCAGAGCTGAATTGGTTTGCAAGGCAGAACTAGAGACACAGATGTAGAGGACGAACATATGGACACCAAAGGGGGAAAGTGGGGGGGGAGGGGTGGTGGTGGTGGTACGAATTGGGAGATCGGGATTGACAAGTATACAATTATATGTATAAAATAAATAACTAATAAGAATCTGCTGTATTTTAAAAAAATGAAATTCAAAAAATTTAAAATTAAATTACAGAAAAGGAAAAAAGAAATAAGATTGGATAACCATTAGAATGATTATCTGTTCTGCAAATTGTCCCCAGAGGAGATTTGTTCATAGGCTCTGGGGCCACCTTCCTGTCCTTTAGGATTTGCTGTAGCAGCTGTCGCTATAATACTGAGGACTTAGATGCAACTTTGTCAGTCTTGGGCAGCCAGACCCCAGAGTGATTTGTAAGGAAAACAGTTCATACTTTGCACACACCTGCCTTCTCAACCCCTATTGTTTTCAGTGGGTGCCCCTGAAACTCCCTTCCCCTTCACTTTTCCACTCTCTGCCCAGCTGACAAAGCTTCTGTTTACACCTTTAATTAATTAATTTCTTCAGTGTTTATTTGGCACCTAATAGCCCCCCTGGGGGATAATAACACCTTAAGCTGTGATCTCATTTAAGAGAATCTGCATTTATTAAAAAGACTCTGAAAAACGTAAATGCTTTTAAGTCCCCAAAAAGGTAAATTTCCGATGGTTGGCAACCTACCTGGTTGGGAGACACAAACGTAGACTATGAAATAGGAGATGTCAGCAAGCAGAGCCTAGAGGCAGATTTCCCATGAAGTTAATAAAGCTTCAGCTTCAGGGCCTACACTTGGACAGACCAGTTTTTATAAATGCATCTTCTTTTTGGTAAATAGGACTTCAAAATTGTATAAAACTCAGACCCCACAAAATATGGAACCCAAATGGCCCCCACCCCCAAAAAATATCCCCGAAGGTTTATGAGGGTAAAAGACACAGTTACCCTGTTTACCAGTTTCTAAAACATCACTGGCATATTGTAGGAGCTCAAGAAAAATGTTCTGGTTGTTGAATAAATGCATAATACATATAAAGTGCCTAATTCTTTTCCTGGCAAATAGTATGGGCTCAATACATATTTGCTGAAAGAATGATTACTTTGATGAGTGAATAGATTAGTGAATGAAGGTGAAAGGTAGGGACACCCTAAATCTCTGTGGAGAAAGACGCCCTTTCTGTCCTAACCTCCCCCATTCATCTTAGGGGCAGCCAGGCTGGCCTCCCCACCCAAGACCAGTTAGCCGAACATGGGTGAGCACATCGAGAAATAGTTTCAGAACACAAAGTGCCTTTTACCCCAAGACACCATGTGGTCAACTGTGGTTAATAAACAGACTCTTGTCACAGAGGTACAGTTATGTGGAAACACTGTACTTCCATCTATGAAATGCTAGATTTTCAAATTAGAGACTTGGGATATGTTCCCAGTCCGCCTACCCCTAACATTTGTAATAAAGCACTGCCTAACACAGAATTATATTCTTAGGGAAAAATGAAAAACATGTTTGAAGAACTCAACCTTATTAACATCATTTTTTTCAGTAGCAGTAACCATGGAACAGTTATGCATTTAACCCCTGTAGTCTTTAAGCCTGCTAAAATATCTAATTAGTTAATTAGGAAATTAATTATGTGCTAAATAGGGAAAATTTGAAAAGTGTCTGTGGATGTATAAAACTGTGTTTAAAGTCAGCTTCTATTTTGAGGCCTTAGTGCTGTCCCAGTGTATTAGCATTTCATGATTCTTTGTATTCATTAAAATTTTTTTCACAAAAATATTGGAAAGTTTCCCAAAGTTCTCCCTCCCCACCTCCTGGTGTATATCAAACAGAATATTTGGACTTATCTAGTCAAATCATAGTTGGAATTGTTTTTTGTAAGAGAGTGGTTCCTTGGAAGTCATTCAGAAGCGAAGTGTAGGGAAAATTATTTTGATTTATAGGGTCAGTGTTTCTCTGTCATAATTCAGTGATAAGTAAACTGGTTCTCAGGAATTTCTTTTTTTGATACTTATAACAATCAATTTGTGAAGCATTTAGCATAGACAAAAAGATGTCTGTGTTAAGACCAAGACCAAGTCCAAGACCACTGGTAAGAGGCTGCTCCTTTGTTCCTCTTCAGCACTGTCCTGAAGATGTACTGTTTACATTCACTATGTAAATGGTGGGAACTCAGGGTCGTGAAGGCACAGAATGAACAGACACTTTCTGAATGCAGTATGCACATCGGAAAGAAGGCATTGATCATTTTCCGATCATAGGTCAATTATCTTTTCCAATTTGGGGAGTAAAATAATCTTTATCAGTTACTTCCAAATATAAGTACATTTCATATGGACTAGTGTTTGCAGTTGCCAATCCATCTTCCCATCCGATGCCCCTTTCCTGTGGTTCCCAGTATCCCTTCTTCTAGTTGGTCTGGACCTGTCATGGTACTTCTGTTGGGAAGTTTTTGCATTTGTTCATGCCGTTCCCTTGACCTTGAAAGGAAATCCACTATTTCCTGAGATCCTAAAAATTAAACTTTTCTACCCAAACTAACACCTTCCCTACAATGAATTGCCAAGAAAATGAAAGCCAACAAAGAAGGTGAGATTTTGACTTTTTAAGAGAACTGCTGACTAGGCATAAAAGAAAAAGCGATTTTGTCTGAAGGCCTAAAGATGGAGGGGGCAGTCTGGGTAGCTAAGTGATTGATTTCTCCACTGTCACTTAGAGCATCCCGGTACAGTTGTTGGCTCTGACAATTGAGTGCTGTGTTTGCAGGAACATAGTGTATAGTGGATGGTGGGAGAATTCAGGTCTTGGAGTCGTCTGACAAAAGAGTACAATAGTGAACAATTTATGTGATACTCTGAGCTTTGGTTTCTTTATCTATGAAGTGAGAATACTAATATCTACCTAGCCAGGCTGTAAGGATTGAAGACAATGTATGCCAAGCACTTTGTACAGTGGTTGGTTAGCATATAAGCACTAAATAAACAGAAGCTATTGTTATCATGATGACTGCAAGGTCTTTACCCTTCTATTAAGGGCGAAGTGAGCTAAGGCAGTTCTAAGGACTTCATAAAGCAGTGTTGCCTCATGACTGGTAAGAAGCAGGAGGCACGAGGAAAGGTGGTTATCATCTCAGGAATTCACGTGGATGGGGATGCACGCGACAGTTGATACTGTATCTTTGTTTGGAAACAGGTAAGACTGGAACACAGCCATCAGGATTATTTGTAGTAGGCTGAGAGTCCAGTTGCAAATAAAAGTTCCACTTTTTGATGAAAGAGTCCATTCTGACTGAGTCTTCATTTTGAACCCATCACAGTTAGACTCCAGTAGATTGATGTTTGGCTGCACTGTGGCTGTATGTCCTTCATATCCACAGACACACAGAACCAGTCTTGGGACATAACAGACCCTGTGCTTTTGCAAAAGTGATTTTGGTCTTTCCTGTAGTCCCTACTTTAGATACAGTGTTGTTGTCGGGTGTGCTCTCTTTCTTACTTCACTTGTGCTTCTCTTTCCCACTCATGTTGAACTGATGTAGGGGGTATGTTAACAATGGGACAGTTATTTCTTGTCCTTTGGTATGAAGGACCCATATATTCTAACTCTTCCCACACTTCTCTGAAGTTTTGACTCAAGCAAGAATGAGTGGGATCCATTTGTTCATTCATTCATTCATACATTCTTTCAATATTGAACACTTACCATGTATTAGGTGCTCTCCTATGTGCTGAGATAAAGTGATGAGCAAAGCAGACATAATTCCTGGCTTCAATGAGCTCATTCTGTCCTGAGAGAGATGAACAGTAATCAAATAATCCAAGAACTAAAAATGTTTCATTGCAAATTGAAATTTTTATAAACTTTGATTACTTTTTGATTATAAAAGTAAAAGGCTCATTATAAAGGATTTAGAAATAAAGTAGCACAGATGGTTCCTGACTTATGATGGTTTAACTTATGATTTGGGGCTTTATAGTGGTGTGAAAGCTGTATGCATTCAGTAGAAACTGTGCCTTGAATTTTGAAATTTGATCTTTTCCTGGGCTAGCGACATGTGGTGTGATCCCCTCTTCTGATGCTGGGCAATCACGAGCGTGAACAACCCATACACTTAGAACCATTCTGGATCCAGACAACCATTCTGTTTTTCACTCTCAGTGCAGTACTCAATACAGTATGTGAGATAGTCAACACTTCATTATAAAATAGGCTGTGTACTAGATGATTTTACCCAACTTTTGGCTAATGTAAGCATTCTTAG
This sequence comes from Phocoena phocoena, assembly GCF_963924675.1. Classification (NCBI taxonomy): domain Eukaryota; kingdom Metazoa; phylum Chordata; class Mammalia; order Artiodactyla; family Phocoenidae; genus Phocoena; species Phocoena phocoena. Next base: position 46,190,662 of record NC_089233.1, on the reverse strand, counting down.
CATGCTTAAGTTAGGCTGAGCTAAGTTGTGATGTTTGGTTGTTTAGGTGTAGTAGATGCAGTTTTTGACTTACAATATTTTCAAATTCTGATGGGTTTATCAGGACATTACCCCATCATAAGTTGAGGAAGATCTGTAATCATTTTTAAATTTTTTTAATTTTTAATTTTTTTTATTTTTATTTTTGGCTGTGTTGGGTCTTTGTTGCTGTACACAGGCTTTCTCTAGTTGCAGCAAGCAGGGGCTGCTCTTCGTTGCGGTGTGCGGGCTTCTCATCGGTGGCTTCTCTTGTTGTGGAGCACGGGCTCTAGGTACGTGGGCTCAGTAGTTGTGGCTCACGGGCTCTAGAGCGCAGGCTCAGTACTTGTGGTGCATGGGCTTAGTTGCTCTGTGGCATGTGGGATCTTCCCGGACCAGGGATCGAACCTGTGTCCCCTGTATTGGCAGGTGGATTCTTAACCGCTGAGCCACCAGGGAAGTCCCTGTAATCACTTTTAATGATGTAGTAGCACTGAAATATTTTATCAAAGTTCATTAGTTTCATAAAAATAATTCAGATTTTTATGACTTTGAAATCTTGCCAACCTTGCCTCATTCATTCAACAAATACTGGTGGCATCTCTTCTATGCCAGGTGCTATGTGGTGCCATAAAAGGTGAAGTGCAAAGTCCTTGCCCTCGAGGCTGGTGAGTTGTGCTTGTGTCCTAGATTTAAGTATCAAGAAAAATTGTATTATCCTAATGATGACCCTAAAATTTGTCAGGATTCTTGCACTGGATTAAGTGGGATTAAATGAGATAATACTTATAAAGCTCTTAGTACAGGGTCTCACACATAGTAAGTGCTCAACAGATGTTATTTCACTTTTCATTACCATCTTCATAAATACCATCATCATTATTAATTATTGCTTGTAAATAGAATTATTTCTAAACTGCTCCAATATAAGAATGTTCTCAGGAAATTCAAATGGATAATTCCCAGCAGGAGTGTTATTACACTTTACTTTTTCTCATTAATTTCTCACTACCTTGTTCATGTTACTAAATTTGAAAAACGCCACTGTGTTGTGTTCTTAGAGATTGATTTGCATTGTTGATTGATGTGTAATAATCGGACAGTGAATTGCGCTTTGGCTCTGAAATGTGTATTCTTTGAAATCAGGCTAAAGCCCTAACCTCCCAGCCTGGGGAATGGCTGAAATTCCATTTTAACAGTTGTGGCATCTACAGAGAGGAGCCATGCTCAGCAGCCGAGCTTTCTTGTCAATCCCAGGTGTTTCTCCGAGACGCTTCTCCAAAGGTCATATGGGTAATTGTAAAGGAGGCAACGACGGTTCAAAATGCCATGGCCTTTCTGTTCATATGTGTCTCCAAGGACTATTTAGAGGTTTTCTTCACTCTGCAGGAAGACTCAAATGTAAGCCATTATCTACAAAGAAGAAAATATATTTTAAAGTCTTTTATAGCTCTTGCCTTTAAGGAAGGAAGCTTCCACTAAGTACTTATTGCAGGTTTTAGGCAAAAAACTTAAACTCCTTTCATTAGCATTGAAGGAAACGGAACCCGGTCTAAGCACAGATACTGCCTTTTTTTATTTTATTTTTTTAGAATGCACTGCAAGTAGAGAGAAATGTAATGTAGCCAGAACTCCAGGAGAAAGCAGGGCACACTAGGCAACCATTTTACATTTAGGAAACATTTGCAAAACCCTGGGGCATACATAAAGCAAGGCCTGACGTGAGGACTCTTATAGTGAAAGTGTTTTGGAGTAAAATCATCAGGCTTAACTTGGCTCAGTTGTGTGACTAATGAAGACCAATGAAATAACATGTGCTACATGTTGAAATTCTATTGTGAAAGAAGCCCAGCCGCCCTCATTTCTTTAGAAGGAAGTTGGAAAAGGAGAGCTGGTTGGATTGGAAGGGGCTGGGATCAGAGAAATGATCAGTGTTTGCAGAACACTACTCCCTCCCCCAAGAGTTGATAGCACATTTTCATATCACTGCTATGGAGCTTGGGGGAGCCGTAAGGGATGTAACGAGGTAATGGACCTCCATGTGATGCCTGGGGGTCAGGTGTGCAGTGACCACTGGACTATTATTTCATTAGCTCTTTAAGGACACCTGCTGTATACAGCGCAGGAACCTCCATCTAATTTAAACCTTTTATCACAAATTACTACAATAATATCTATTGCCATTTATTAAGCACCTACTCTGGCCAGACACATTTCCTATTTGTCTCTAACATTTACTAAGCTCTGAAAGGAAGGTGTTGGTTACTTCATTTTATAACAAGGAACTTGAGACTTGGAGAAGTTAAGCAAAGCGCCCAAAGACAAGGGGCTACTCGAAAGCTAGGCTGGACTCAGGGATCCTGGTGAGGTCTTTTTACATGTCATTCTTGCTATTGAATCCCACTTTTCCTATCTGTCAAGATGACAAAGAGCCAGCTGTCCCTCTCAAGTCAGGACATATCCAGCCCTGAAGTTGGCTTAGGTGTGCCTTTTGGTCTTCTTAGAAGGAGGAGTTCTCTTCCTCTACCCTTTCCTTGTGACTGGTCCCTAAGTCTGTTACAGTTCCCTTCTGGGTGCCATGCAAGGGCCAAAATCTTTATCCTTCAAAACTCTATAACCCAGAACATAATATATACGTTGTTAGGCATCCCAAAGGTAGGGTTAGTTTTATAACTGTAACATCACTGCAGTATTTCAAAATAGCTTGCTATCACTGGGACCCTGAGACCTTTTACTCTGTTGTACATATATGCATTTGTCACCATTCCCAGGCTTTTATTGGTACAGTTTATTTATTATTTTTCTCCCCAGTTGTACTTATTAAATACCATCCTGTTTATTTCTGCCTGTTCTCTCAGTTTGTAACTATAGAGTGACCTTGACAAATTAGAAAAGTGAGCAGAAATCCCACTGCTTCAGAGATTCCTGTTATCTGGGATTTCTGCTCACTTTTCTAATTTGTCAGTCAAATTCTGCGTTTTAACAAAATTGAAATTAAAGTTTGAGAGACACTGGCCCAGATTATAGGAACTTATTTAACAGATATTCAGTCTTTCTTCCTGCCCAGCTGAACTCTGTTCACCCATCTGCCACGTTGCTCAAGGATAAACTTCATTAGCCAACCTCCCATCAGGAAGATCTCATTTGTGTCATTGGCAAATGGCTTGTGGGTGGCAAATGGGTCCAGTTCTTCCCAGTGAGGCATCAGAGAAATAGGCTGGGGACCTCAGGGAAAGGATTTCTTCCTTTTTATAATTAGTCACATAGGACAAAACAGTTGCTTTTCTACCACTAGATATTATGGTGTCTTCTTATGGTGCCAGGAGCTACGGCAGTCCTCTTGCAACTATTATGGGATGGATGGCAAGGACAAACCTAACTGGCTGCAGGTGGCAGATAGAAACTATAGAAAGTCAAAGCCACCTCATCTCAGGACTCCTTGCTTTTTGAGTAAACACATTTTTCTTGATGTTTAAGTTAGCTGTCTTGGGATGTTACTTGCAGCCAGAAGCATTCCCACTGATACCAATTATGTTCTTTTCTTGGTAATAAGTGTGTTACAAGAGAGAGCGTCAGCATGTTTGCTAAAGGCAAGATGAATGATACCAATCACTCAGTCCACTGAAAGACTATTAGTTTGATTAGATAAGAAACTTACAGGGCTTCCCTGGTGGCGCAGTGGTTGAGAGTCCACCTGCCGATGCAGGGGACACGGGTTCGTGCCCCGGTCCAGGAAGATCCCACATGCCGCGGAGCGGCTGGGCCCATGAGCCATGGCCGCTGAGCCTGCGTGTCTGGAGCCTGTGCTCCGCAACGGGAGAGGCCACAACAGTGAGAGGCCTGTGTACCACAAAAAAAAAAGAAAGCTGATGTATGATTTCTGGGAAGATTTGTAACCCCGCACCCCCCACAGCCAGTCTCTGATCCTACTTCTCTGGTAATAATGGGAATTGTCAAGGGTGAGATTTTTTTCAGCCACCTGGGAAAAACAAAGAATGAGTTCAATAAGTTAAACTCTTTTTATAGATCAGTAAAGCCAACTAGGTCCTTCTGTTGGAGAAATGCATATGAAAAATAATGATAAAGATTATTTTAGGAGAGTGATTTCATCAAGATGGTAACATAGTTTGTTCCCAACTTCAGTCTCCCTCACAAGAAGACCAGCTAGCAACTATCTATAGACAATCCTAGAACCCAGAAATGATGCTGACACACCCGCTCTGGACCACAGAGATGGAAAAGGACTGCATTAAAAGGGTAAGAGGAGTGGCTGCACTCTGACTGCATAGCCCTTCCTCCAGGCTGGAACAGTACCATACAGAGCCACCCTCACCCCTGGGCCTAAGATTTCTCCAGTGGGAAAAAGAGGGCTCAAGGTGGACATCCAGCTCCCACAGCATTGTGGTATGTTTCCTGAGAAGCTCAATCAGATCTCACCTCTTGGGGATGATGGGGGAAATCTGTAGGGATCAACCTCTGGAGATCAGATAGAGCCTAGAGATGGAAAAGGGAGGATAGGCTTACAGCAACCAGTGCTCAGATCTTAGTGGACTTGCAGTACTGATCAAACAGAAATCCCAGCCAGTGGTTCTGAACATCTACAAAGCCAGGCTGGTGTCCCCATCTGGCCAGGGAACTTGGCAGTTCTGCCCAATTTGGTCCCCAGACAACAAGCTATACAAGCCATGGAGTCTGTTCTATAGCCTCTCCTGGGCAGAGAATCAAATTTGCAGCACTGTTCAAAGCCGAGTGTAGCTTTCAGTCCAGCCAGACTAGGAAGCCTGGTCAGAGAGCCTGGGAAGCTGAGGAGCCCATCATACAATGCTGCTTGGGCAGGGAGCTAAGCCAACAGCTCTGCCAACTGTTGAGAATAGCCTTTGGCCCCATATAACCACGTAGCCTGAACAGTGACCCTGGGCAGGCTCGATCCCTGCTTACAGTACCACCCAGCTCTAGAGTCCTACCTATATCCCTGCCTCACAGCAGAGCCCAACCTAAGGCTCTGCCCAATTGCTGAACACAGCCTGCGGCCTTGTCCAGCCAACACACGCAGCCAGTGGCCCCACCCAATTATGGAGCATAGTCTGTGCCCCCATCCAACAAGGGGACCTGAACAGCAAGTCTGCCTGACCACAGAGCACAGTCTAGTCCACCCAACTGTGGGTTACACCTAGGGGCCTCTCCCAACCAGAGAGCTCAGCCAGTGACCTTACCCAACAGCAGAGCACAGCCAGTGTTCTACCTGATTGTGAAGCTGAGGCTATGCTCCGACCTACACTGGGGCACAACCTGCAGACCCACTTAAACATGGAAGACAGCTAGTGACACCATCAGGTCAGGAGAGATTGCAGAGCCCAGGCTGTAGCCCTGCCCAATCACAGAATACAACCATTGGAATCACCCTTTTAGGGAACACAGTTTGCCACCTCACCTGACTACAAGTGATTGCAGAGCCCAGATACAGAGCACAACCAGCATCCCTGCCCAATCAGGGAGCCCACCCAGCAGTCCCACTTGAATGTGCCCATAGAACAGGCCCATTCTACTATGGAGCCCAGCCAGCAACAACCTCCTGACCTCAGAATACAGGTGGTGGTCTTGCCAACTAGAGACCCCAACAGCAAGACCTGCTTGCACACAGACACTACCAGCTGAATTGTCCAGTACCTCAGTCTTAACAGACTGGTAAAGGTCTTTGGATGCCAAAGTGAACCTGGAAGAGGAGACCACTTATTCAAACACACAGTTTCCTGTGCAAGGAATTAAGGATCACAAAAATCAGGTAAACATGACACAACCAAAGGAAACTATTAAAGTTCCAATAACTGACTGTAAAGAAGAGATCTATGAACTGACAAAGGTTTCAGAATAATCCTCTTAAAGAAGGATTCAGTGAACTACAAGAACATACAGACAAGTAAAAGAAATCAGGAGAATGGTGCGTGAACAAAATGAGGAATTCAGTGAAGAAATAGAAACCATCAAAAAACCAACCAAACAAACAGAAATTCTGCATCTGAAAAAGGCAATGATTGAACTGAAGAATTCAATAGAGAGCTTCAGGATCAGACTTGACCAAGCAGAAGAAAGAATCAGTGAGTTAGAAGACAGGTCATTTAAATTATTCAGTTAGTGAAACAAAAAGAAAAAGGAGTGAATAAAGTCTACAGGACTTTTGGGACATCATCAGCTCATAGAAACCAAGAACGGAATGGTGGTCACCTGGGTGGAGTGGGAGTGGGTGGGTGAAGGTGATCAAAGAGCACAAACTTCCAGTTATAAGATACATAAGTTCTGTGGATGTAATGTACAGTGTGGTGATTATTGTTAATAATATTGTACAGTATATGAAAATTGCTAAGGTAGTAAATTTTAAAAGTTCTCACCACGCAGAAACACACATACACCCACACACACAAAGTGTAACTGTGATTTTTTGGACTAACCTTATTGCGCTAACCATTTCACAACATGTACAGTGTATCAAATCATTATGTTGGACTCCTTAAGCTTACGTTATATGTCAATCATGTCTCAATACAACTGAAAGAAAAGATTATTTTATTACTTTGTTTAATTTATTTGTATACAACCTAGTGATTTTTTAATATTTTATCATAGACAATTCCAAGTATATACAAAAGTAGAAATAACAGAATAATAAGCTCCCATGTCTCCATCACATAACTTCAGCAGTTATCATCTCACGGCCTAAATGATTACATCTGTACCCTCTCCCATGTTTTCTCCACCCGTGGATTACATTAAAACAATTTTCAATATGCCATTTGATCTGTAAATATCTCCATATGTATTTCTAACGATAGGATACTTTAAAAACATAACCATAATACTTTTATCATATTACAAAAATTAATATTAACTTAATTTTCCTTGATATCATCCAATAGTCATTGTTCAATGTTTTCTAATTGTTTTGTACCTCTTTTTTTACATTGTTTCACTCAGTCTCTCTATCTCTATGTCTCTGTCGTTCATTGCTATTTACTTATTGAACAAATTGGGTTGTTTGTCCTGTAGAGTTCCTTCTATCTAGATTTTCTACCTAGATTTAGGGATTGCATATCTAGTTCCTCCATCTAGGTTTAGATGATTACATCCCAGTTGTGTTATTTAATATGTTTCCTTGTTCACTGTATTTTCCTTAAATTAGTAGTTTTATAGCTAGAGGATTGATCAGACTATTTTAGATTAAAATAAAAAAAATTTTTTTCAGAGAAAATCTCAGAGGCAAAGGTGTATTCTGTAAGGAGAATATATGAAGTCAATTTTTCTGTCTTTTTAAGATGTTTGCAGTCTTTGATGATGTTACCTTTCCTCCTCTGCATTTTGACAGCCGAGGTGAAATTTTGTCTTTGGATAAATAACCTGATTAGGTGTCGTCAGAGTTTTGGGTCCTTCATTTTGCTGAGAAAATGTTGCTGGTTTGCTTATGAAATTTATCTATAGTTAGCCGAACAGTTTTTCTGACTGAATGAAACCTGGAAGTGAGTTGTTTTAATTCTCTGGATTATTGATATGGCTGTAATGTATCAATTTGTAGGTAGTGGCTAGAAAGTGGGTTAACAGCTCCACCACTGGCTGTGTGACCTTGGGAAGCCCCATGACTTCCATGCCATTCATCATTTGTAAAATGGGTCTAACAGTGTGTTCTATCTATCTATCTACCTCACAAAGACTGTTGCTCAATAAGTAACAGCTATTATGTTCATACTTTATATTGTGATTTATTTTGATAATGATTAAATAATAATACACTGTTGTCTGTCATATTTTATTGTTGATGGTATAGATTTTCCTGTATACGTGTGGCTGGGAGAACATTTATCTAATCAGAAATTTTGGTTCATTTCTCTTATTTTTATGACTAATGTTATGAAAATAGTTTAAAACTTTTAAATAGATAAAAGGAAGACTGCATGTTCTTTCAGTGTCATACTGGGGTATTATGTAATAGGCCCACCCAAAGAGAATCTCTTTTTCTGTGGGTATATATTGGGTTGGCCAAAAAGTTCGTTCAGTTTTGAGTGAGACACATTTTTCATTTTCACGAAGAATTGTATTGAATAACATATTCATTAACCGAACAAACTTTTTGGCTAACCTAATACTTTCCTGGGTTTATTTTGTTTGTTTCTTTGAATATTTTACATCTTTTAAAGGTAAATAATAGCTTGTAGAAAATTGAGGGTGGTACAAATAATTTTTGCCCCATAAAAATGCAAGTGAAATTTATCTGGTAGAAATGATAATCTTCAAAGTTTAGTGTTTAATTGTTAGCACAATAGCCAGTTTTCCATCTATCCTAGCAACCTAATTTCACAATTTTTTCAGTGCCAATATATACTCAGGGTCTCAAATTACCTTTGAGAATTTACTACCAGCTTTACTACCATGCTGTTTCCCTCATTAATGAGCTAAATAAATCTTTGACCCACGTTCACTTTGTATGAAAGCAATGCGTTTAACTTTTTGAAAATTATACCTCGATACTGTGTTTCCAACTTCAATGCTGAACTTTACTGGCCAGTTTGATATTAATTATGGATTCTAATTATACCCATGACATTTCTCTAGTACTTATTATCTTACCTCATTAACCCATCAGCAGCTGGAACCTATAATTGTTTTCAGTTATTTAGCCAAAGATCTAAACACCCTTATTCACATCAAATAAACTTAAAGGTGATATCACTAGGTTTCATACATTATGATGTTTTGAATTTATGAATCTACTCTGTTTAGAAAGGCAAGGATTTCCTTCATGAGAGTCAATTCTCTCTGAGTATTTTTTAAGTGCTGTCAGGTGTAAGTTTCTATTTTTTGTAACATTTATTCATATATATGTGACAATTGTAAATGTTTCCTAAGAAAGTATTCAGGGCTTCCCTGGTGGCGCAGTGGTTAAGATTCCTCCTGCCAATGCAGGGGACACGGGTTCAAGCCCTGGTCCGGGGAGATCCCACATGCCGTGGAGCAACTAAGCCCACGTGCCACAATTACTGAGCCTGCGCTCTAGAGCCCCTGAGCCACAACTACTAAAGCTCGTGTGCATAGAGCCCCGTGTTCCACAACAAGAGAAGCCCCTGTTCACAGCAACTAGAGAAAGCCCACGGGCAGCAACGAAGACCCAATGCAGCCAAAAATAAATAAATACACTAAAAAAAAAAAGTATTCATAAATTCCTCTTTGCTGAATTATCCAAAGACTGTCCTGTTATTTTCAGCCCAATTTCTATCCCATCTTTACCTCTTGCACTTGCATAAAGATGAAGGAGTCTTTCCTGCTTGGAAAAAATTTTCAGTTCAACCGCCTTCTTAAATGTGGAAAGTGAAGGGAGTGGGGAAACAGATGGAGGCAAGGAATTCATGAGAGCTGAGGAAGGGGAGGAGGAGAATTTTTCCGAAGGTTTGTGAGGGTGGGATCAGGGGGACAGGCAGCACGCACCCAGGCCTCTGACTCAAGAACATACCTTGACCCTGGGGTCAAACCATATTTATCAAATAATTTTGATATACCAAGTATCTCAAAGTACGTTAGAGGGCTTCCCTGGTGGCGCAAGTGGTTGAGAGTCCGCCTGCCGATGCAGGGGACACGGGTTCGTGCCCCGGTCCGGGAAGATCCCACGTGCCACGGAGCGGCTGGGCCCGTGAGCCATGGCCACTGACCCTGCGCGTCCGGAGCCTGTGCTGTGCAACGGGAGAGGCCACAACAGTGAGAGGCCCGCGTACCGCAAAAAAAAAAAAAAAGTACATTAGAAAATGGTCCAACATATTCCTTATTTCTAATTGGGCCATTTCACATTTTTGCCAAGTGCAATTAATAAGCAAGTCAATTCTAACTGGGGGTGAGGAGTGTAGCAAATCAACAAAGGAATAAAGATAGGATATGTTTATACATCAGGTGGAGAGGAGGGTTATGAAGATATAAAGCAGGCTGAGTAGACTGGAGAGAGAAGGGGGTGCGATTTTACAGAGGGCGACGAAGTAAGCCTGATGTTAAGGAAATAGTGCATTCCATTCTAGAAACGTAGGTAAAGTTCTTTAGATTGAGTAAACCAAAACAAGGAGACATAACACTGAATAAAAGTTTCCTCTTGTTGGATCCCTGTGTCCCAGTGAATCTGCATCCTTCAGAAGCTGGTCCCGATAATAGACATTTTTTAATAGAATTATAGAATGCAGAAATATTTTTGAGGGTGAACATGGCTTGGAGATGCACATTAGAGAGGAGAGAATTACAGTGAGCCCTCCCTAAAAGCATTTTCTATTTAGCAAAAGAGAAATTATATGACATTTCCCTAGTCAAGGTTTGTAACAGTTCCTTGGAATTCTCCGTGAACTTGTTTGCTCATCAGGGAAATGAAACGTGAAGCAACTCTCTTTTATCAGTTTGCGCTCCTTTGTCAAGGGACGATTATTTTCCCATAAATTCAGTTTAAAGGGAAGGAAACATAACTCACTTTCAAGGTCATCAAAAAGGATAAGAAAAGTTAGATCCTATAAATCAAAGTTTAATATGCCAAACTAACTGGCAGCAAGAAAGAGAGAGCGAGCTATTTTCTCAATAAATATTGTATAGATGCGCTTTGTCAATTAACTTTTTTTTTGTCTGTGAACAAAATGTGAATGTCATGGATAAATGATGGCTTTAATGATGTATTCCAGCGTTGTGCTCCATGTTACCATGACTTCTTAACAAAGATGTTAAATCATTATGGGTCATATTTCATGTTAATTAACTGCAAATCTGGTAATATTACCACTTCTCATTTGGCATGAAATGATGAGGGAGAACCACAAGGTTTATTGGAGGTACATGGCAAAGGACAGAGTGACTTAATGTATGTATATAAATCTTATAAAACTACCTATTGGACAGCATTTTATGACGGACATAAGTTTCCATTTACTCTCCGCTAGTGATAGACAGTGAGGGCTGCTGTAGAAGCAGAAAGCTGAGCTGGGACATCACCCAGGAGAATAGAAGGGGCTCTTGGTTTTTTTTCCTCCTCTTATTCACTCTCTCTTGCAACAGGTAAACAGTTCCTCGTTCTTGCCTAAGTTTTGAACAATTAAAACGTACTCGTATTAATTCTGTCTTATTAAATGTGCTTTATTATAAAATATGTAGTGCTACTTTTATAATTAAGGAGCTATTAGCATTTGCCATTTTAAACTACTGTTCTGTCTGTGTCTCTTTGAACTCTGAAATGTACAGCAAGCTCTTTCAAGATTCATTTTAGGGAAATGAAAGATAAGGAACATTTTGTGTTGCAAATATTTTCATCCCAACTTGCTCTGTTTCAATAGAGAGACAGTGGTTTGGGGTAGAAAGGACACTTTTTATGGAGTTTGATGACCTGGTTTGATTTTTCTCTTTTGCTGATTCATTTTTATCATGATCATTGTATTAATCAAAACGTTTTCCGTTGCAAGTGACTGAAATCCAATCCAAAGTAGTTTAAAAAAAAAAGGACTGTGTAGGCTTATGTAAGAATGAGTTGTCCCAACAGGGCCATCTGTACCAATCTTACCATGTCTCAACTTTGCTTTCCTTAGTCCAGCTTAATTTTTAGGCAAGCTCTCTCTACATGGTGGGCAGAATGGCAGCTCCAGACTCTTTGATCTTGATAGCTGGAGATCCTAGAAGGCGGCAGAGACTGTTTCTGATACTTTTGACTAAAGGCCAAGGGAAGACTCTGATTGGTCCTGCTCAGGCCAGCTGCCCATTTTCAAACCAATCCCTGAAGGTAGGAAAAAGAGAACCTTGTGCCTTGATGGGCCAGGCCTGAGTCTGTGCCTGCCCACCCCAGAGACCAATCACATGGTCTAAAGAGAATGAATATGAAATGGAAGAAGAGTAGTTTCTTGAAAAAGTAGATATTGAGTAGTCAAGCCATGGATCTACCACTTGACCTCACCCATTTGTCATTCTTTTCCACTGACTTTGAAAAATTAGACCCACCTTTGGGCTCTATCAGGTACTATGCCAGTAGTGATTTAAAGTTTTGTTTTGTTTTTTTTTTTTCAAGAACATAGCTTCTAGGAATTTTAATTCTAGAGGGAAATAATTATATAAGAAAACACATGTAATAGAGTCAGATAAAGTAGTCAGTCAATCACCTCCCAAGTGAAGGCTCTTTTATGTTTGCTTGTTAGAATCAGGGAAGCCTTCAAAGAAACAGCTTAGAGCAGTGTTTGACTTCCACTCATTGAAAAGAGTGTGGATGGAGCTGTGATAACATGCTCACACAAGGTTCTGGAGGGGGCCCCACTTCAACAGGTACAATCATAAAGAACAAGGGAAGTAAAGGGAGATGGAGCTGAATAGGAAACCAGGGGTAGATCTTGAAAAGCTCTTTACTATGTTGATCAAATGGGGTTTTGTCGTTTTTTCTTTCTGTCATATTGGGGTATGGATCTGAAGAATAGTATATACCAAGTGTGTACACTAAAAAGTTCACTCCTGTGGATACATGGAGGACTGTGTGAGAGATTTTGAAACTAGAGGCAAGGTGTGTAACCTGACAACAATAATAAGAACCCAGCTTCCCAGGGCTGCTATGAGGATGAGACGAAATAATGCAAATATGAAAGGATTTTGTAAACTTTAAAAGAGGGCAAGGTGTTATTTTAAAATATATGTAACGTATTTTTAAATAATCTCTGCGGTTGCTTTTGATTCCATGAGGCTATCATTTTCTACCCACAAGAAGTACCCGTGGGACAGAATAAATTAAACCAGAAGTTTTTACTATCTACCTGAAATAAGCATTATTGACCTCAGAATGTCAGTCTTTACAAGCCTCATTTTCAATGTTCTGGTTTTTCTTCCATTATGCAGGGTGTTGTGGGGAGACAGGTGTGTAAAAGCCAGTTGAGTTTCTTTTAAAATTGCAGACTTGGGCGAGAATGGTTTTGTTTAAAGCTGATTCATTGGGATTTCATAAGAGACGCTATTGTATAGGTACAATCGCTGTTTAGTGAGTTTCTTTATGAGACACTCAGGATTATGGATCCATAATTTGCATTCGTTGCAAACATTGTAACAACTTTCTTTGAGCCATTAAAAATGAAGGTATTGAAAGGCTGTTAAGGATGCCTCAAAGCAGTGAAATCACAACAGGTTCATTTATTGGAGAAAGTACCAGCAAGATACAAGCCAGCATTACAAATGCAGGTCTCTTCTGCTTCGTCGTCACATTTAACTTTTTCCAGCCTTGCTGTGCAAATGAGGAGACTGTGATTTGAGCAGGTTGGAGACTCTGAAATCACATTGCAATACACCCATCCAGCCAGCCAGCCATTCATCCGCTCACTCATTTTAATTCCTAGGTGCTGGAGCAGATGCTAAAGAAAATAATATGCTATGCCTACAGAGTGTAACTGGAGAGACAGGTACATAAGATACATTTGCAATAAAATGAAAAAGTGAAATGATAGGCTAAGTGCAGATTATTTTGAATGCTTCTGGGAAGACATGGCTGTAGGATGAAGAGGCAATTGCTGAGAAGAAAAGAAAAAGAAAGGACATTCCAGGCGGCCAAATGAATAAGTGAGCGTTGTATTGCAAATTAAGGTGTGAATTCAGCTCCCTGGGAGTCACTAATGCTGGCAAGTTCTATCAGGTAGCCATCTCCAGGATTTCTGATTTAAGGCAAATGAAGTTAAATGGTTGCTCCATAGTATCCAACACGAAAAACCCATGTAAACCCAAGAGACATGAGAGATGAAAAATAACAAGATGTTCCCAACCGAAGATGGCATAACGGAATATCACCTGGTTGACCTTTGCTGTTGCCCTATGAGGGGTAAAGATATTATTCCTCATATGCCTAAATCTCCTAGCACAACCCTGGCACACAGTAGGCCTACAATAAACCACTGATGTTTTCCACTGATGGAATAGTGGCTTGGCACACAGTATTCAAAACTGGCAAAAGAAATTATTAATTGCACATCCAATAAAAAAATAATTGTATTCTCTTCCACCTCCTAACTCAATTTTACCCTGGGTCTATAAGACATTAACAATATATAGTCATTTAAGCAAATCAAAAAGAAATTCAAATTTACTGTAAAAAAATGTGTCAGACTCTGTTCTACAGGTACACAGGAAATAAAATATTATTATTAAAGGCAATCATGGGCTTCCCTGGTGGCTCAGTGGTTGAGAGTCTGCCTGCCTATGCAGGGGACATGGGTTCGGGCCCCGGTCCGAGAGGATCCCACATGCCGCAGAGCGGCTAGGCCCATGAGCCATGGCTGCTGAGCCTGCGCGTCCGGAGCCTGTGCTCCGCAACGGGAGAGGCCACAACAGTGAGAGGCCCGCATACCACAAAAAAAAAAAAAAAAAAAAAGGCAATCATAACAGTTTCATGACCAAGAAAGGTAGGACATAGCACACCTGTTACACATCAAAAGTTAATTTCTAATTTTTTGTGTTTATAAAATATAAATCACCTCTATTTCAAAAAATAATCACATAGTGGAACATCTGTGAATTAAACAGTATCAGTTGTATTACTACTACTAACAAATTCACTATGATTCAAATAAAGCTACATTCGTGTAATAAATCGCAAAGAGCATCACAGGAAGGTAAAAATAAAATCCCTGTGATCCCTAGTAAAGTACCTGGTCCCTTGATAAAGTACCTGAAACTAAATAGCTTTTCTCTTGATTTTTCTGCATATTTTAATTGATACACTTCAGGTGAAAAATTCCAACTCTTATCCTCTGAAATTGTATGGCCTTAAGCAAGCTAATTAATTAATCTGTCAAATTGGGATGATATTAATACCCACCTCATCTAATTTTGAGAACAAAATGAGATATTATATAAAAGGCACAGCGTATGACCCCACGTGGAGAGGGTACTTAATAAATATTTGTCCCACTTATCCTCTCCTTTGCTTCATCATTCACATTAGTTTTTGCAATGTCTTTTGATTAATAAACAAAGTCAACCTTTTATCGTGATTTGCAGTATGTGGCAATTCAAATGCAAAATAAAAGGAATGTGGCTCAGTCAAAACTCTGGCTGTAATTCCTCAAGAAAATAACTCTTTTATGACCTTAGGCCAATCATTTAACCCCAGTGCCCTTAGCTCTATAATTAGTTATAGTTATAAAACACTATATCATTACTATGAATTATATTACATAGAATAATTGATATAATGAGTGTTACTTAAAAATTTTATGCATGCCTTATATCAGTTTACATTGTTTCACTGTTTTTTTCTCTTGATTGAATGCTTTGATCCAACTGTATTTTGTTTTCTAGTTCCTACTTTTTACATTTCAGCGGGATATTTTTCCCTTTTTTATGGATTTTAATTTTATAGGATCTTTAATGACAGGATTGGAAGGGAACTTACATAGAATCTAATGGGCTGGGGACACAGCTGCCACCATCATCTGCTCCCGTAGTATGGTGGACATCACTTGACTGTCTTCAGGGACTAGGGACTCACTGATTCCCAAGGCCGTGTGTTCCCGTTTTCAAGAAGTACCGCTATGAAATTCTTCCGCATATTAAACCAAGCTCTGGCATCTTTCTCAGCTATTTCCTGCGAAAATTTTACTGTTAAGGGTTACATAGAATAAGTTGGTACTCTGTCACACGGCAGCCCTTCAGATATCTGAAAATGGGTAACATATATGTCCCTAGTCTTTATCCATTCCTCATGTGCAATGCTTTAGGTGTTCTAGAAGCATGTTTTTATCCAAAGATTTATAATTAGCACACTGCGACATCTCAGAATGAGTTAAGTTTTATCACATGTTGCCTTTCTTATCACTGTATATACCGTTTGAAGACAAAGTATTTCGACAGGGACCTTGCGTCCCATAAGATGCCAGCACTTTGGACACCTCCACTGAATTTGGAAAAATCCTAAAATCAGAAGCAACTTAACAACAACAAAAAATGCTGAACAGGTCAAAGTTGCTTGGTCATGCCCAAGGTGGAAAAAGATCATCCTTATTGTGTCTGAAGCACATGAAATAGAGATAACTCCTTGCCAATCAATGAGTATACGATCATGTCTAGGGTGGAGCCAGGAGAACAGGGAGCACGTTCCTAAAAGACATTTGTTGACCCCAGGTAAAGAGGCGAACCTCCGATGCAAAGACGGCAACCTGGAGGCCAAATTTGGCCACAGATAGACATATTATGTGGCTGATATAACGTTTAAAAAGAAAAAAGGTTGCTTCTAAAAATCAGGAGATTCTATATAAAATCTAGATTTCCAGCTTCTCTTGAGAAGGCAGCACAGGGCTGACATTCCCACTAGTCAAGAGGCGGATAATAAAGCTGATGGGAAGGGACATCTCCAGGTGGCCACGGTGCCCACCTGTCCTCATGTGTAGTGTACGAGGCACAATGCTTCCATTTTTACTGTCTGCTTGATTCTCATGGGCATTTGATACCCAGTTATTTGGTGTCTCCAGGCCGTGCCTGCCTTTATTCTTCCTGCCACATCCTTCCCTCTTCTAAACTCCCCACCACCCCGCCCCGTTCTCTTTAATGCTTTATTCTACCCAACACAGCACACACGTGCAGGCTTTCTCAGGTGTAATTCTTCAGGCAACACAGGGCTGCTTTGATGCTCAGATCTCCTCTCACAGATGCTGAGATTTCTCACTGCCCCCTTTTCAACTCCGGTCTTGTGCTTTTCCAGCATGTCTTCCCGTCACGTTGCCGGACCAAAGGTATTCTCATGTGGGACACACTCATTTCTAACAGTGCTCACACTGGGCTGCGGTGAGGGTGCAGCTGTGTGCACTGGCTGAAACCTCTGCCCCCGCCTTCCCTTCACATATGGAATCTGACACTCTTGGTCTTTAATCACAAAAAACCAGAAGCCATTTAAACGGTCTGCCTAGCCAGTAAACACACGAAAAAACACTTAAACTCTCATTAGTAATCAGGGAAATGCAAATGAAAACAACAGGGAGAAGTTCCCCAGCCATCGGGCTGCTTATTACTCTTTATAACTTTTGAATATCTAATACATTTCAAAACAACAAAATTTGGAAAAAGAAAATAAGAACCTTTCAGGCCTTTCCTTTCTTCCCGAGTGCACAGTCTGTTGAGATGGGTATGAGAAGGGGGATATGTTGATAGGGACTTTGAAAAACAGGTGCTGGACCTGGTACCCAAAGATTAGATGGAGGGAAGTTTCTCTTTATAGAAGTGTTTTTTTTAGTAACTGACAAAGCAATGATAGAATGAGGCAGTCACAATTTTGCAACCCTAATAACGTAAAGGATCTGGGCAACACTCATCCATGACTGCCAACATCACACACGCGCGCACACACACACACACACACACACACACACACACACACACAAAACCCCCTAGACCTTATGTGACTCTTTCACATTATTACTTATTATTACTTACAGAGTAGTTTAGCCACCCCCATTCCCCTAAAAATAAATGAAGCTAAATTGAATCAATCCTCTAGATATAACTACCCATTTACAGGAAATACAGAGAAGAGAGGAACATGTTAAATTACACTATGGGGCTAACGAAATTCATACTGGAAAATCACAGACCAAATGACCCAGCTTTTTCAACATATAAATTAGAGGAGGGAGGGAGGGAGAGAGAGAATGAGAGAGAGCTAGAAAGAGAGGGGAGTGGGGTGGGAGAGAGAGAGAGAATCTATAGAAAATAAGACTTAAAAGACATCCCATCTGAATCAAATATAACAAAATATCATTATTTCATTCTGCTTGATACTATAAAGATATTGCATAGAATTATTCCCCACACTTCTCTATTTGTTTAGTTTTCATAGTTGTAATTACATTATGTTTCTTATAATCAAGAGCAGATAAGCATAAAAGACCTACCAACCACTTCCAATCAAAATTCAGATTTGGATATCATGTCATATACACATAAAATGTTTAAAAATATAAATTTTATGGTACACCTTGAACCCTAACAAGGCATTTAATGATCACGAGGAATTATTGTTAAGTATTTAAAGGTGTAGTAATATAGTGCTCTACTTATGGCCCTCCCATACCCTTAGGAAAAGAGTCTTTTTCATTTACAAACATGTATTTGGGATATACATCAGCGATACAATATAATATCTGACATTTGGTTCAAAAAATACAGGCAAGAGGGAAAGGGGTAGAAGCATAAATGAAATTTTGATTTTGTATATATTGGAAATATTCCACGTTAAAAGTTGAAAAACCAACAAACGGAAGAGCAGATGCTGGGTGGCTATGCCCCCTGACACAATCAGCGTAGGGGCAGTCCATAAGAATTCACCTGACTCACCACTGAACGAGGCCCTGAGGGACCCTCACACATGCGACATTTGGAGGGTGGGATCCTGGTCTAACAAGACTGTAACTACCCAACCTGGAAAGGAATGTGGTCGTTTCTGATCGCAAAGAAGAAAATCTCATTTGTCTCCTTCTGCAGCGTTATCAGAAAATGCTATGCGGCACATAAATGGCAATTCCATAAATGGATGTTACTGAAATTTTAATGAATTCGAGGTGCTGGCATAGTATACCCCTGCAGAGCTCAGTTAAAACAACAGAAGTGCTGCTTTAGTGCTGAAAGCTTACAGATGACAACAGCAGCTCTCAGACCAGAATGAAGGTAGCCTCAGTTGGGGGTGAAGATTTTTCTCGGCCTTGTAAAATTCTGACCTTGATTTTCCAGGACTCCTGGAGAGTCCTGGAAAAGGAGGCCCTGGGAGCCCCATGATCAGACATCCTGGAGTTTCAAGGGCTGGACACCTTACACAGGAGGAGGGATTCATGAATTCTGCTCTCATCCTTGCTGCCTCTGGATACTGAGGGCTCCCTATCAATATCCAGGGATATTGGATATTTAATTCTTTGTTGTACATTGTTTCTTTCTGCCCTTCTAAGTAGTCTGTAAATTCTATCCCAGAGGGGGCCTTGGAGAGTTATTGCCTGTTGATACACTCACCCAATTAGACGCTGAGTGTTCTTCCTTCCAGCATATGGACTTTGGCTCTGGGCCCAGAAGACCTGAGTCAATTTCAGAATAGCTGTTGCAATGCGTTTATATTTTTAAAGAAAAAGGTGTGCATCCTAAGATCTAAAAGCTGCCTGCATTTACATTCCAACTTTCTTTGTAATTAAGCGGACCACAAAGATCAATACAGAATTTACTGGCATAGAGGAGCGTACTGGAATGATTTGGTGAAAGAATTTTGCTACACTGACAAAGCAAGGGCAGGGGAGGTGTTCACCAAACCATCTTTAACTGGCTGGATGTTTGTCATTTATTTTACATTCCATTCTCTCTCTCTCCACTTCCCACCCCAGACCAACCCTGGACCACAACCCTTCCAGAACGTTAACCATGCCCCATGGCCTTGGAATGCACTTTCCACAAGAGACCAATTTCCCACTTTTACAATGCTAGAACAATCACGTGCATCGTTAGACACCCCTACATGACTTTGACTTTGTCAGAAGAGAGTAGTAATTCTCCACTGACAGTTCCCAGTAACTGAAAGTATAATCAAAGCCCATGCATTATTAATGGCTCTTCTTTTTAATGACTCAATCACAGTGTGAGATGCTGTTCAAACACTTTATTTTACATAATTTTTCCTCTTGGAAAAGTCTGCCCACAAATTAAGGAAATACCGTAGCTGAATAAAACCAGAAATATTGTGTTGGATATTCTCCAAACAAATTGGCCTTCAAAGAGATTGCCAAAGTAAGCTCTGATCGCTTTTTCCTGACAGGTGGGGATCAGGTAAATGATAAACTTGGATCTGGTTATCTGAGAGCACAGATTGAGAGCTGGGCTTTGGAATCTGAGAGCCTTGATACATCTGGCAGGTGTGATCTTGAACAAGTCCTGAAAAAGCTCTAAGTCTCGGTTTCTTCCCCTGTGAAATGAAGCTAATGATGCCCTTGACACAGGCATTGTGTGAGGATTAAATGAGATAATGTATTGGGAAGTGGGTTGTTGACTTCTTATTCTGGTTCCAAGCCCCAAGAGAGAAGACAAGGGCGAGGAGAGGAATCTTAGCAGCTGGTCACCCATACTGCTCTGAGCTCTTTGACAGGGTACCAGGACAGGGACGATTTGCCTTCCCTGTTTCCTTCCAACAAGTGAAACAAGCCAAAATATAACTACGACTCTTGGCTAATTTATTAGATGCTGTCGGGATCCCACCCATATCCTCTTGGCCCACCAGCTTCACCTCCAAATCTCAGCACCCGCATCCCTTTGTCTGAGGGCTTTTCCTGCAAACTCTGCCCATGCACACTGCAGGTTGGACATGCCAGGGAATTGGAGGGCCCTGGGAGCAACCTACAACCAGTAAATGATGGAGGTGGTGCGTAAACAACCCAAGACCCAAACCCTGTGGGTGGGATAACTCTGAGGCCTATCCTACCCCATCTCCCAGAGTTCTCCAGTGGGATCCAACCTCAGCTGCCATCATGATAACTTGCTGGATAAGGTGCCTCAGCCACCTTCCCTCACTTCCCTGCTTCCTTACTGCTCTTACCTGGGATCACCTTTCAAATAAACGATTTGCCCCAGAATCTTTATCTCAATATCTGCTTCTGGAGGGACCCAAACTAAGACATATTATTATCTAAGACTGGCTTTGACCAGCAGCAACTGGTACTGAGCTTGTAAGCATTTTTGGAAAATATAGTCCAGCTGTAGTTAGTAGACCTGATTCATGTTTTTGCTACACATTTCAGATAGACCATCAACTCTGGCAGAGAGTTTTTCCCCATCTTTCAGGTGACAGTCTTACTTCTTCTCTTCTGAATGGTTGAACCTCCACCTGGGCCCTGGACTGTGCCCTCTTTTGCCTTCTCGGTGACTTCACTCCTAGAATTATTCACCTCCTTTATGAAAACATCTTCCCTTATTACAAGGTCATTATTCCCTTTGGGATATAAACAAAAACAATAAAAATCAGAAACAAAAAAAAAAAAACCCAGTGACCCCACAAAACCTTCCACCTCATTCCCTGTCTTTTTGTTCTTTCACAACAAAACTGAAATCATTATCTCTACTATTTTCTCCACTACTTCATCTCCCAGTCTCTCTTTGACCTGCTCCAACCAAGATGTTGCCCTCGTGATTCTGCTGGAACCATTTTGATTAAGTAGCCAGTGACTATAGCTCACAAAGGCCAGGGATCACGTTTGCATTCTCATCTTACTTGGTCTCCCAGCAGTTTGTACCACAGTTGACCACTTTCTCATCCAGGACATCACACTTTCTTTGTTTCCCTCCTGCCTCACTGGCTGCTCCTCCTTAGTCTTTTCCTGATTTTTTCTTCTCTTCTTCCAGACCTCTGAATGTTGGAAAGCCTGCCTTTCCGTCTACAACTATTTCCTTGGTCATCTCTCCCACTGCATAGCTTTAAATCCCATCTCTGATATGCGCATCCTGTCTAGACTTCTCCCCTGAGCTCCAGGACTTATGTATCAAACGGCCTGCTCAGCATCTCCACTTGGCTCTTTAATAGGTATCTCAAATTTAAAATGGCAAAAAAAGACACATATATATGGAATCTAAAAAAAAAAAAAAAATGTTCTGAAGAACCTAGGGGCAGGACAGGAATAAAGACACAGACGTAGAGAATGGACTTGAGGACACGGGGAGTGGGAACGGTAAGCTGGGATGAAGTGAGAGAGTGGCATGGACATATATACACTACCAAACGTAAAATAGCTAGCTAGTGGGAAGCAGCCGCATAGCACAGGGAGATCAGCTCGGTGCTTTGTGACCACCTAGAGGGGTGGGATAGGGAGGGTGGGAGGGAGGGAGACGCAAGAGGGAAGAGACGTGGGGATGTATGTATATGTATAGCTGATTCACTTTGTTATAAAGCAGAAACTAACACACAGTCGTAAAGCAGTTATACTCCAATAAAGATGTTTAAAAAATAAATAAATAAAATGGCAAAAAAAGAGAGAAAGATACTTCTCAGTGTCCTCCTACCGTTCCTTCCGCATCTTAGTAAATTGTTCCATTATCTATTCAGGTGTTTAAGCCAAAAGCCTTAGCTCTTCTCTTTCCCTCATACTTTACACCAACTACGTTAGTAAGTTCTTCTGTCTTTACCTTCAAAATTATCTCAAATTCAATCACGTGTCACCATCTCCACAGATTTCAGCTTTGTCTTTCCCCAACCAGTCTGACCTACTCAGGACTTTTTATCATTTCCCGTCTCCACTGAATACATGTTTGTTGATTGACCAACAGAGCAGATAAGCGATTTAAATTTTGAGTTGGCGTGTGAACTAAACGTTGAGGGAAGGCATTATCATTTCGTTTACAGCTATGTGTTTGTGAGCAGTTCAGGGTCGACTATACACTGTATACAATTCCTCCATCTCTTCTTTCTTCATATCAGTTCCCTTTGCTTATGCTTCATTTATCTTATTCTTATTTCCCCCCATTGACTTTCCTCTGACCTAGATCATGCCATTATAAATTACCTTTTATTTTTTTCCAACATTGCTAGCTTTTTATTATTTCTAATTTTAATTAATTAATTTATTTTGGATTGCATCCTCCTCTCACATTTTGTCATGGGGAAATCAGGTGCTTTTTCAAGGATTAGTCATTGAAAAGTTGACGGTGAGAGTTGTCCTCACCCCATACCTCAATTAGAGTCTTGTGAAAGAAGAAATTCTCTATTCCAGGCAGGATCGTAACATTAACGGAGCTTTTGATTTCTCACGTGTGTGGCATTGAACTAGACCCTTTAGTGGTATAATGATAATATCAAACCCAGTAACTTAAACAAGGTATGGGTTATTTTTTTCCCCTCTCTCTCTCAGGCAAAAGAAGGCTACAAAGAGACAATTCAGGATTGACATGGTAGCTCCATGATGCTACTGATATTTCAGCCTTCCATTTTCTTAATCTGCTATCCTTTGCATGTGGTTTCCACTCTCTAGTTTGCCTTGTGGTCTTAAGATAGATGCCACAGCTCCAGCCATTATGTACAAATTCAGAGCAGGAAGAACAGGGAAGATATTATAAGTAATTTGCTAGCTGAAGCACACCCACTTTTAGAGAACTTTCTTAAAAAGACCCCATAAACTTATTACCTGCATCCCGTTGGACAGAATTTAGTTATATTGTAAACCTTACCTGTAAAGGAAACTGGAAAATGTAGTTTTCAAGCTTAGGACACTGTCACCCCCCAATTAAGAGAGGAATCTATATAAAGAAGAATGGAGAAAAGATATTGGATAGCCATACTATAATAATAATTATGATAATGAGGAATAAGTATTGAATACATTAAATGCCACATAACCACCAAGCAGCCTCCAAAGGTGAGAGGAGGAATCCAAGAATTCCAGACACAGGTCCAGTTCATGTAGTTACATGGGAATGATAAAGACTGTGACTACTGCTTGTCTGTGACTAACATTTAATAGATTACCTTTTAAAAATGTGAATTTTAGTTGGAGTCCTGCCTGTGGGTTGTTGGGTACATCCTACATTTACTTTAAGGCTTTATTTTATGTTTTAAAAGAGCATTTATGGAACTCACATGATGAAGAAGTACCTGGCTACCAGTTACTGAGTACCTCCTATATTCCAGGCATTTTATGTTTTATATCTTTCATATACGACGTCACTTAAACCTTGCACAATCCTGCAATGTATTATTATCCTCATTCTACTTATAAAGGAGCTGAAGTCCAGAGAAATTAGGCAATTTCCCCCAGTTCACATAGCTATTAAGTGGCAGGGATAAAAATTTAAATTCGTTTTTGACCCATTAATCTATATTCTGACCCCTAAACCCATCATATACCACCTACTGAAATAATCAGTGAGTCTATAGTTGTGATATTGCAAATAACTGAAAGTGATAAATTAGGAACCTAAAGCATATGTTGACCTGGGTTTGCTGTTTTTTTGTTTTGTTTTGTTTTTTGTTTTTGTCTCTGTTTTCTAACACTGTTGCCTCTGAGGCTAGGGCAGGAAAATAATGTATAATAGTGTGTGTGTGTGTGTGTGTAGACTGGTAAATCCATCCTAATTTATTTGCATCCTTTCTTCTGCTGTTTCTAACTCCCACTTTTGAAACTATCTCAAGAGTCATTATCTAGGGACGCAGCTGCTCACAGAACAAAATAGTCAGGGTCATTTAAAATCTCTTAGGCAGAGAGCATTTAAGTTTTCTCGTCTCTGGCTACCAGTAACAAATCTTCATTAAATCTTAAACACAGCATAAACAAAACAAGAACAGATTGTGACTGCTTCCTAATTCAACAATGAGAGATTACCACTTTGCAGATACTGCTAAATGTTGGAACGGATCCCAAGGAAGTGATTTTAAGGACCACAGTATTTTCATGTCTTTGGCCTAAGTCAGATTTTCCTATAGGAATCGACATTGCCAAAAATGTATGCATTTTAAGGCTGTCTGGACAAAGATTTATGCTTCTACAGCTGTCTTCATTATCACCTATGCAAGTCAGTCAATACTGTCTTAACCCAGTAACATCCCTACTGATGTTTTACGTATATTTCATGCACCTACGGGTAGGATAGATAGAAGGAAGTCATTGCAGAGGTAAGGCAAAGCACATGTATTAGGACTGAGTTTGAGATGCAGCTGTTTTATTGCTAAGCCCAGACCAAGACAGGTCTTGGGAAGGAACCTGG
The DNA here is from genome assembly GCF_963924675.1 of Phocoena phocoena. NCBI lineage: Eukaryota > Metazoa > Chordata > Mammalia > Artiodactyla > Phocoenidae > Phocoena > Phocoena phocoena. The sequence continues at coordinate 46,165,924 of NC_089233.1, read as the reverse complement.
AGTCTGCTTCAGTGAGGGAGAAAACTTACCTAAAGAGAATCTAGTGCAAGGGTCAAGGCCACATTCAACTGAAAAGAGAGGAAGGAAGCAGTCTAGTTTGTGTGTGTGTTACAGACCTTGTGTTATTTGAAGACAGCTGTTATGGCCTTTATAATATGATTCACTCACTCTCTCTTAGCAGAGTCCGTGATATCAATATCTCTCATAAAATGTTGCCCCCCCAAACTGAGCATGATATATGGCTCAGCCAAAGCATGGTGACAATGGTGAAAACTATTGACTTTTTTTTTTTTTTTTACTTAGAGAATTTAGCTTAAGTCTTGGCTTTGCATTACCTAAAGCCTTCGATATTTGTTATTCATAGTTAGCCCTTGCAAAGGAGCTCATCATTTCAAAACAGCGATTCCCAAACTTGGCTGTTCACTGGAATCACCTGGGAAGTTTCAAAAATAGTGTTTACTGTGTCCCACTGCCAGAGACAATGATTTAGTTGCTTTAGAGTGTGGCCTAGGTTTGGGGATTTTTAAAAGATCCCCAGGGCTTCCCTGGTGGCTCAGTGGTTGGGAACCCGCCTGCCAGTGCTAGGGGACACGGGTTCGAGCTCTGGTCCGGGAGGATCCCATGTGCTGCGGAGCAACTAAGCCCATGAGCCACGACTGCTGGGCCTGCGCTCTGGAGCCCGTGGGCCACAACTGCTGAAGCCTGCGTGCCTAGAGCCCGTGCTCCGCAGCGGGAGGGGCCGCCGCAGTGGGAAGCCTGCACGCCGCAGAGAAGGGTAGCCCCTGCTCGCCGCAACTGGAGAAAGCCTGCGCATAGCAACCGACCCAATGCAACCAAAAATAAATAATAAATAAATTTTTAAAAAAAAGTCCCCAGGTGATTCCAAAGCACAGCCAAGTTTGGGAACCACTGTTCTAACCCTTTCTGCCCAAAGTGTGGTCCATGCCATTGGTATCACTTGAGAGCTTATTAGAAATGCAGCTACTTGGGCCACCTAGACCTTCTGAACTAGACTCTGCATTCTAACAAACCTGTTCCTAGTGCTTGAATTGACTTCCTCTCTCCTCTCAGCTATCTAGTCCCTGGAGAGGGCAGAGGATGGAGGCTGCTCTCCTGGAGGGAGGAAGTCATGTGCTGGTGAGCTTACCCTGCCTGTGGCAACACTAGGAGAAAGGAGAACGCATTCCACTTAAGAACAACTTTCGATGTGGGAGACCTAGCAACATGGTAGCCAGCGGAGTCACTCCTTCCATTGGGAGGGAGGGCATGTAATTTCCCCAAAGTGGTTTCCTGGAAGCTTTTTCTATTTTAGGGACTAAGGTGAAAATGCAGGGAGAGGCTATGAGTCATTTCCCAGCCTCCCCCTCCCATCCCCGCTTTCGCTTGACTAGGACAAGGGAACAGATATCTGGCGGGCCTGACAAAGGGTGCTGGTGAGAAGGCCGTGGAGGAGGAACTAGACTGGTGAAAAGGAGGTATAAGACGGACAAGTGAGGCCCGAAAATAAGAGGTACCCAGGATAAGAGGGGGCAACTGCAAGAGCAGCCAGGGGTGGTCAACAACTCACATTGTCCCCAGATGATGTTTGCTCCCCCGAGTCTTCTTTTACTCAGGCACTTGGGGTTTGCTTTGGTGTCCTGACTTTCAGAAAGGTCACCACAGTTATGTAAGCATCACATCATTGGGTGAAGGTTAGTGAGGGTAGTGGTTGGCTTCATTGGATCAGTGGCTGCAATTTTGTTTTCCATTCAGGAATCTTGAAATAATATCTCTCAAAGGAGTGATTTGTCTTTCAGGGACATTAACAAAAGAGGGTCCAGGAGAGAGAGGACCATACTCAGCTCTTCAGCTTTCCACTGCCAGCTGTTCTAGGACCTGGCCTTTCTCTTGCATCTGTCTTTCATCTTAACTTACACATATGCTAAGTTGGTCTTAAACTCAGGAAGACAGAACAATGCAAAAACACAAACAGCCACCAACATAAAACACAAACATACCAAACATATGGAAACGCAGTCTTAGCTCTCCTTTCCACTGCCAAACCCGCAGTCTGCTCATTGCCCTGTTTCTTCTAGAGAATCATCAGCAGTCCTGGCACCACTTCCTCACCGCACCCTTGCTCTTTGCCTCCTGGAATTTGGCTCTTCCGCAAGTGGTCAACTGAAACCTCTCATCCAAAGGACACTTGTGGCCTCCTCTTTGCCAAATCCAAAAGCCTTTTCTTAGCTTCAGCTCCTTTAGTTTCCAAGGTCATTTATTTGACATTGTTGAGTATATTTCCTTTTTTCCCTTCAAGTGGTCAAATATGACCCTGGGTGAATAAACTATACACACACACACACACACACACACACACACACGACATTTACACAGATATGTGTTTTTTATTTTGCTTTGTAGAAATGGGATCATATTTTATAATCCTCTCTGCTTCTTGTCTTACTCACTTAATAGTTCACTGTGGAAATCCCTTCAAATGAGCTGGCATAGAACTAACCTATTCTTTTAAATATTATGAAAGTACCACAAAATTTGTAGCCATTCCCCTATTGATGGATCTTCCAATTTGTTTTCAGACATTTTCCACTCTGGGATGGTGATTTCATCCTATGGGATAAATTCCCAGTTGGGGGATGGCTGGATCAAAAGATACGTGTATATTTAATTTATATTTAATGTGTACATTAATTTTAATAGATATTGCCAGATGACCTTCTCAAAAGCTGTACCATTTCACATTTCCAACAGCAGTGTTTGAGTAGCCCTTTCCAGGAGCATTATAGCCTTCAAAAAGTTTTTACGAATCTGTTGCATTTCCCCAACTACCATAGAAATCGAGCATCTTTTCAAATGTTCATTAGCCATTTGGATGTGTTCTGTGAACCTGGCTATTTATATTCTTATTCCAGTTCCTTAACCTCCCTGAGCTTCAGCCGCTTCACAAGGTTATTACGAGGATTAAATAAAATATTTATATGAAGGCTTTGCCCAAAGTCTGGCACAAGCAACACGCTTGATAGAACAGGAGCTGGTGTTAATTGTTTTGGATTCCTTTTTCCTTATTTAGTTGTTCTTCATCCTCATACCTTTAAAATGTATTGATAGCTATTTTCCAAAATTCTACTGTCAAATCCCTTTCTTTCTGACACTCTATACTCTCTCTGTCAACAATCTCCATCACTTCCACAATTTCAACTTTACTAATGTCTGTCCTGCTGAGAGATCTGAGTTTCTAATTCTGATTTATCTTTCAAGTTCAAAAGGAGCAATTTCAGTATCCTACTGGACCCTGTGCTCCCAGCCTCTCCTCCCCCAAAACAGGCAAAGCAACCTCCTAAGTGAGATTCATCATCTTCCCACCTCTGCTGCCTGTATCCCTAAGAGCACTGTTTCCTCCAAGACCTTGGGACTTGAAATCTCCAAGTCACCATGCTGCTTTGTCCTAGATGTTCATTTCAGTGGCAAAGCTCCATAAACGAAACCTCTATAATGACTCTTATATCCATCCCCTCTGTTCTCCTCCCACTGTTTCTACTCTAGTTCACTACCTCAACAACAACTAAAATAGATAACTAAGCAGTCCTTCTTCTGTCAACTTCTCACTTCTCCAGTCCATCTGTTATATGACAGACAAAATATTCTAAAACAGTAGCAGAATCATGTCACCCCCTTAAAAGCATTTACCAGTCTCTTCTTTCACAGAAAAAGGTTCACATTGGTCTTGGTGGGCACTGTCCCCATGCCTTCGTGTACCCCATTTTTTCATCACACAAGTTTCCTTCCTCTCCACCAATATACCAGGCTTAAGCACACTCAAGTGTTTTTGCTCTGCTGTCCTGAGAGCCTAGCTGCCTCTCATTTCTCCACCTGTTGAAATGCTATTTCTTTTCCTCTATTGAGATCCTCCTCATTCACCCACCTGGATTGAATCAACTACTGTAGCTATTTCCTGCAGCATCTCCCAATTTAATTTTTCTGTAATAATAATTATTATAGTAGGTCATTTACATGATTCTTCTTGCTCCATTAGATTCTAAGCTTTTTGAAGAGCAAAATCTGCTTCTTGTTTCCAATTACGTTTTCTTTCTTTGCTGTGTTTCCCCATCTCAGTTTCTTATCTGGTACCTTATAAATGCTCCTTCCTTTTTAAAAAAAATTTATTTTATAATAAATGTATGACTGAGGTTTGGGGTTGAGGACAAATGGAATGAAACTGGAGAAAGCTTTGCCAAGGACCAGTTGTCTTAGATTCCCGTAGATGGCAATCAGAGGCAATGGGACTTGTCCATCCCATGGGTACCTTCTGTTTGCTCATGTACGATAGTATATGAACACATGTTGTACCAGTTGGCCAACATTTACAGCCAGAATATTTCTCATAAGCATCTGGCTTTTCTCAAAAGAAGGATCATTGGCAAGAGTAGATCTTTGTTCTTTGATGGCAAAATTGATGGAGATGAGCAACTGCAGCCTCCTTTGGGCTGGCACAGGTTCTCATCCTTGCTTTCACCCTACCTGGGTGCCCACACCCATGGATAGTACCTGCATGAACCCTGCAGGCATCTGATCCCATGATCACAGCACTAACTCCCACAGTGTGGGACCCTGGGCTAGTCCACTGACCATTGGACCTCATGTTCTCCTCTGTATAACGGGGGGTAAACCTGATTATTCTAAATCTTTTATTTACCAAAGTTTTCTTTTACTCATTTCTTCCCCATAGAACTCATGTTTAAAAATTTTCTCTGTGAAACAATGCACTTATTGAACCTACCTATTTTTTTCCGTTTATGCTATCTTCCTTTTCCATATTGAGTCATATTTTAACCTTTAGTTCATAATTATCTGGGTTATAATAATATACTGAAACACCATAATTTTCTATCATGCTTGTTTTGCTAACTAATCTGTAAAGTTAAGAAAGCGTATGAATATTTAAGTAGTCTTTATTGCTATTGGTTGCTAAGTTTTGTTTAGTTCTCTCCTTTCTATTCCAGACTGTTACTGTGACAACCTGGTATGGGTCTCTGGGAACTATGGCTGGATCCACTAGCTAGTAGCTTTGGCAATTCCTGTGATATCACTGGGAGCCAGTCAGAGCTATTACAATGTCAGATTGATAGAAGTACAGTGTATGTATTTATGTATATAAATATATATTAAATATATGTGTGTATATATATACTAAACATATATATGTACTAAAAATATGTATGTATATGCATATATAGAGAGAGAGCAACAGACAGACAGACAGAAGGAGGAACTTTTAGTAGCAAGTGTGGTAGCCTTATTATGATGGCATGGATAATGCTTATTATTGGAACAACCAAATAAACAACTACAGACAGTGAGGCATAAGGTAGAACTTGAAAGTTTCCGACTCTCTTCCCAACCTCATTCCTTAATTGTTTTGAATATAATTGTCTAATTCCTTTTTCTTTCCATGGGCACATTTTTAAAAATTTCAAACATGCTATAAACTCTATTATTCTGTTTGCTTCTTTTCCTCTTACTTCCCAATATAAGTTAGATACCCCTCCATTCCAGTACATTTTCATCTACCTCATTCTTCTTAATTTCTTCTTATCATTACAATGAATGTGAATATCATAAAGTATTTAACTAGTTTCCTTCTGATTCTCTTTCTAGTTTAATGATCAGTTTCCTTGTTAGAGAAGAAGGTAAAACAATCATTGCCTGACTGGGTTTCTGGCCAAAATGTTAACTAATCATAGGTATTCGAGAATTAACTTCATGTACATATGCAAAATCCTCTAGCAACTGAATTAGCTTCTAGATCACTTTTTTAGAAGTGAGAATCTGGACTTAATACCAGCTACCCATTTTAATCATAAAAATAGCAACTCACGCTCTGTGCACTTACTATGTGCCAGGATCCGTGCTAAGTATTTTATATAAGTTATTCACGTTTAATCCTCCCAATAATCCTAAAGGCAGATACTGTTATTACATCCATTTTACAGAAATATAAACGGAGTAATTTGCCCACAGTCACATAAGTCTTCAAGGGGCAGAACTGGAATTTGAACACAGTCAAACCCAAGCTGGAAACTATGTTCTTAACTTTGATTGCTGAGGGGACAGGAGACCTCTCATAGGGTCTGCTTTCCTTCCCAAACCCCCCATGTGTGTGGAGCTGTAACAGGGGGCTGAGGGGGGAAGAATGAAGGATCTCTCCTGTGTCCTACGCCAAGAGTGTCATCAGATCTAGGTTATTCCCAAAAAGAGACTGGTAGGAGCAGCAAAGTCAAAGCTCATTTCTGTTACAACTTGGTAGCCCTGGAATGCTTTCAAATGAGACGCTGTCTGCAGTTCTCTTGAGACCTAATTTATGTTTATGCAGAAATAGGCTGTAGCTGGGAAAGCCTCAGGTTCTTAAGATTTAGATTTGCCACGAACCCTCTGTGTGATCATGGTTTCCTTCATCAGAGAATGAGGCTTGGAACCCTTGGTCTCTGAGGGATATTTTTTTTTTTTGAAATAATTTGAGACTTACAGCAAAATCTCAAAAATAGTACAAAGAATTTTCGTTCCTATTTACCTTTCACACAGAATCCTCCATTGTTCAGATTTTACCATGTTTGTTCTGTTGTTCTCCATCCCGTCTTACACACACTCTCTCTCTCTCACACACACACACACACACACACACACACACACACACGTGTGTGGATTTGTTTTTAAAACATATCATCATTTTTATTTCTGAACTGTTAGGAGTAAGATGTTGATATCATGCCTCTTTACCTTTAAATATTTGTGTATTTCCTGAAAATAAAGCCATTCTCTTATCTAACCATAATGCAATTATTAAAATTTGGATATTAATATTGATAATAGTACAATATTCTCACCTACACAACTTACTTGAATTTTACCAACTGTTCTACTAATGTCCTTTTAAATAAAATAATTGTATATTTCTGGTCTAGTGTCCATCAAGATCATATATTATATTTCGTTGTCATTTATTTTTGGTCTCCTAAAATCTGGAACATTTCCTCAGTCTGTTTGTCTTAAGTGAGTTCAACATTTTTGAAGAGTACAAGCCAGTTATCTTGTGGAATATCCCTAAATTTGGTTTGTGTGATGTCTCCTCGTGGTTAGATTCAGGTTATGCATCTTTGCCAGGAATGTCACGGAAGTGATGTCGTGTCCTTCTTGTGCCTCATATTGGGAGGCACAGGATGTCTCATTACTGGGATTGGTTAAATTCAAGACCTGATAAAGATGGGATCTGCCAGATTTCTCCCTTATAAAGTTACTATTTTCCCTTTGTAATTAATGTGTGTCTTAATGCACTATCCTGTTTATCGTCAAAGTTTTCACCCAGTAGTTTTAGTAACCATTGATGATTTTTATCTGAAATATTATTTATAGGTTGGTTGCCAGATACATCCCGAGATTCTTGTTTTGTAACTTTTGTTTACAAAGGCCTTATTAACAATAATAAAAATTCATTACTGAGTGTGATTTCAGTACCATGTGGGGGAGTTCATCATCCAAATTTGATCAGTCATATTCAACTTTGCAGATTGTAATTATTGGTCGCATTTACTACTGAGGTTAAGGGAAAGTATATAAGGAAAAATAATAGCTTTTAGCATACTGTTAAGTATTTCTTACCCCAGTTTTGTGGAGATATAGTTTCCATACAGCACTGTATGAGTTGAAGGTGTACAACATAATGATTTGACTTACGCACATTGTAAAATGATTAACATAATAAATCTAGTTAACACCCATCATCTTATAGAGATTAAAAACAAAAGAAAGAAAACACGTTTTTTCCCTTGTGATAAGAACTCTTAGGATCTGTTCTTGTAACAACTTTCAAATATTTTTTCAAATATATCCAAGTGAAACTTTTTTTTTTTTTCTGCGCTGGGTCTTCGTTGTGGTACACTGGTTCTTCTTTGTTGCAGTGTGCAGGCTTCTCTAGTTGTGGCCCACAGGCTTCTCTAGGTGTGGCATGTGTGCTCCAGAGCTCGCAGGCTCAGTAGTTGTGGTGCTCGGGCTCTCTAGCTGCGGTGCGTGGGCTCTGTAGTTGTGATACTTAGGCTCTGGAGCTTGTGGACTCAGTAGTTGTGGCGTGCAGGCATGTGGGATCTTAGTTCCCCAACCAGGGATCAAACCCGTGTCCCCTACATTGGAAGGTGGATTCTTAACCACTGGACCACCAGGGAAGTCCCCTATCCAAGTGAAACTTCTGCTTTGTGAAAGAAACTCCCAAATGTTAAAGATGATGGTTATTTATGTGGGAATTCACACTCTTTTTATATTTGAGGTCCACTTACTTGCCAAATATCAAACATTTAGGTTCAAGGAAGAAAGCCAACTTAATTTCATGATTGATTTTAAGGGGACAAATAAAAGAAATATAGACATTTATCACTTACCAGCTGCAAAATTGACACTAAGGATTAACTGTCCATAGTGCATATAACCCGTTGTTCCTCCAGCCCAGGCTTCACTCATGCTCTCCACTTAGAGGGCTGGGCTCCCTCGCTGTGGTCCTCAGGAAAGCACTGAGTCATTTAGGTCAGAGAGGCTTGGATAAGCCTCCTTATGCTTTCTTGTTTCCTCCAAGCTTGGAAAGTTATACTCTAAACATGTGTTCTTTAACTTATGAGCAATTTCACTTCCCTCAGAGGGTTTTGAGCCCATTCTTTCTCTCCCCTAAAAAAACAATATGGTAACAGACATGCTCACTAAGATTGGTCCACTTCTCTGTACATTTAACTACATTAAAGTTAAGGAATATCTTTGCTACCTTCCACTCAGATGGAAAACTGCAAGCAATACTCCTGTGTATGAGAATCTTTCCTTGCTGAGAGTATGGAGTTATTTTTGATACAGACTCCTATGCTCAACCATCAGCAGGAGTGAGTCTCACACAGCACATGTGAGGCCAACAAGAATAGTGAGGAGGATGGGATCTACTTCACTGATCCCTCTGCTTAGGTCCCATGTCTCCTAGGGAAGGGCTGCAGACATCTTTTCCTCCAATTCTCTTTATTCTCTTTTCCCTCTATCGGGGGAAAGGAAGAACTATATTGGGGAGGACATAATTATCTGCTGATTCCCAAACTAATCTTGGCAACCTCCCAAGTGACCAGAAGAAATCACTCCTCCCATTTGCCTTTCTGAAGGATCTATAGATCTGGCAAAATACCACCATTTGCCTTTCTGAGGGATCTATACATTTATAGATCTGGCAAAATACCATCACATGCCCTGTCTTCATCCAGTGTCCACAAGCACTAATGACTTTATCACTTCATTGACTTTTTAATGGATTGATGGTTTAATTTAAGAAATATTTATCTCTGTTTACTTTGTGTCAAGAACCATGCTATGGACTGGGAATACAATAACAAATGAGACAGGAGACCTGACACAGGAGGAAACAGACATGGGACAAGTAGAATATTATCTTTTACTGTGTATAGATACCATGGACCACAAGGGAAAGAACCAAGGATTATGTCTGCAGAATTAAGGGAAGGCTTCCAGGAGGGAGTGACACTTGTGCTGGGTATTGAAGAATGAGTAGGAGTTCATCAGAAAGAGAAGGAAATAGGGATATTAAGCAGAGGGAAAAGCATGTAGGGGAGAAGCTTAGAGGTATGGAAAAGTATAGTGTATTCAGACAAAGGTTTAGAGTCTGTTGTGGCTCAAGCTTGTGCCATTTGGAGACGCCTCAAAGCAGCATGAATTGGTTGACAGAGCACAGGCTCAGAGGCCAAACTAACCTGGGTTTCAATCTCATTTCTGTGTTTTACTAGGAAAGTATCATTGGTTAAATTATTTAATCTTTCTAAGACTCCATTATGTCATCTGTAAAATGGGAATGAAGTTTCCATCCATCAGCCTTGTGAAGATTCAATGGGAATGTGTACAAGGGGCCTGGCACAGAGCTCAGGAAAGGGTGAATTTTCACCAGGGTTTTTCCTACTTCCCTTACTAGGTAGAGAGGTAAGAATGGCAACTGGCAAAACTGCAAGTAGGGTTTGGGCTCAGTACTGAAGATCTCAAATACTTTGCTCCAAAGTTTGGATTTCATGCTGTCTGATCAGCTTTCTTTAAACCAGCCAGACTTGCCGTGAGTGCCACATTGCATTCGTTGGTCTCATTCCAATCAAAATAAATCTCATTTCCTTGAGGGCTGCCAATCACAGCTGTGTACCTCTGGTATCTGAATAAAGTACTTTGCTTGAAGGCATGACTGTAGTAAAAAAGAGAATGATGCAAATGAGAAAAAAATAATCTTCAGCAACAACTTCAGGAAGTGTTAACTAGCCTTCAGGAACTGAGGGGTGAGAAAGTGGGTATTGCCTCACATGCATGAATTCGGAGGACAAAACTGCATTGATAATTGAGTTAGGTCTTCAGTGATTACTGCATCTTGCAGAAACAAAAAGTTCCTCAGATAAGGCAAAGGTGAAATCCAGTCAACCAGAAAGAGCTTGGTAAATGGCCTTTGTGTTCTCAGACAACACAAAGAAATTCTCAGTCCAAACAGGAAGGTCAGCTGTCAGCACCCCATTTTTCAGTATATCCCAAGAGAACCTACATGTAGTTTATGTGACCAAAGGCATTCAGGGAAAAAATTAGGATATTTCAATAAATAGTGGCCAGTGAGCAATGGCCAGCATGGTTTCACTTTCCATGTGTTTTTATTGCCCAGTAAACCAAAGAGAAAAAGATATTTCCAGAATGCAAAGGGGATGATAATAAAATAGTAGGCCAACGATTTGGAAGAAAATTATGAAAAAGCCACGTAGGAAACAAAATATTTTAAATGGTTTAGGATGTATGCTGAAAATTATGCAATAGTGGTTAACCAATAGTATTCATTATGCAAAAAGGCACAATTTTAAGGATGTACCAGGTAGTGATGTTTAATAACAACAACAAAATTGCAAACAATGACAGGAAATGATTGAACAAATTAATGTTCCTCATTTGGTGGAATTATGTGCTGCTATTAAAAGTTACATTTTGGAAAACATATTTTGGTGACCAAGGATAGTTTCATCAAAGTAATTTAAGTAAACTAAAATTAATGAAAGAAATAAAGATAAGGTGACTACACATAAAGGAAAAAAAATTAAGTATAGAAAAGGTATAACAAATTAAAGAAAAGAAGACAAACTAGGGGAAATATCTTTGAAATGCTTATGAAGAAGAGCTACAGGGATTTACCCTATAGACATACTCTCACATCTTCATAGCAACATATTCACATATACACTTTTGAGATAATTGGAAACTCAAACCCTGAATATTTGGTAATATTTAGGGATTTTTGTTAATTTGTTCAGATATGATGGTGCTATTTGGTTTTAATTTTTAAAGTCTTCTTTTAGAGACATAATCAGAAATATTTATATATACAACTCACCATACCATATACAAAAATAAACTCAAAATGGTTTAAAGACCTAAATATAAGACATAATACCATAAAACTCCTAGAAAAGAACTTAGGCAAAATATTCTCTGACATAATTTGTAGCAATATTTTCTTAGATCAGTCTCCCAAGGCAAAATAAATAAAAAGCAAAAATAAACAAATGGGACCTAATTAAACTTAAAAGCTTTTGCACAACAAAGGAAACAATCAACAAAATGAAAAGACAACTGACTGATTGGGAGAAAATATTTGCAAATGATGTAACAGACAAGGGGCTAATATCCAAAATATGCAAACAGCTCATACAACTCAATATTGGAAAAACAAACAACCTGACAGGTAAATGAGCAGAAGACCTAAATAGACATTTTTCCAGAGAAGGCATACAGATGGTCAGTAGGCACATGAAAAGATACTCAGCATCACTAAGTATTAGAGAAATGCAAATCAGAACCATGATGAAATATCACCTCACACCTGTCAGAATGGCTATCATCAAAAAGTCTACAAATAATAAATGCTGAAGAGCATGTGGAGAAAAGGGAACCCTCCTAGACTGTTGGTAAATTGGTGCAGCCACTATGGAAAACAGTATGGAGTTTCCTTAAAAAATGAAAAATAGAGCTACCATATGATCCAACAATCCCACTCCTGGGTATATATCTGGAAAAAATGAAAACTCTAATTTGAAAAGATCTGTGCACCCCAATGTTCATATTAGCACAATTTACAATAGCCAAGACATGGAAACAACCCAGTGCCCATTAACAGATAACTGGCTTAAGACAATGTAATATATATACATATATATACAATGGAATATTAACTCATCCATAAAAAAGAGAATAAAATATTGCCACTTGCAGCAACATGGATGGACCTAGAGAATATTATACTTAGTGAAGTAAGTCAGACAGAGAAAGACAAATATTATATGGTATCATATATATGCAGAATCTTAAAAATAATACAAATGAATCTCTACATAAAACTGAAACAGACTCACAGACATAGAAAACAAACTTATGGTTACCAAAGGGGAGGGGGAGGGAGGCATAAATTAAGAATATGGGATGAGGGCTTCCCTGGTGGCGCAGTGGTTGAGAGTCCACCTGCCGATGCAGGGGACACGGGTTCGTGCCCCGGTCCGGGAAGATCCCACATACCGCGGAGCGGCTGGGCCCGTGAGCCATGGCCGCTGAGCCTGCGCGTCCGGAGCCTGTGCTCCGCAACGGGAGAGGCCGCAACAGTGAGAGGCCCGTGTACCGCAAGGATTTACTGTATGGCATAGAGAATTTTATTCAGTCTCTTATAATAACCTATAATGGAAAATAATCTGAAAAAATATATATATGTATATATAAAACTGAATCACTTAGATATATACCTGAAACTAACATGATAGTATAAATCAACTCTACTTCAATTAAAAAAAAAAAGAATGTGATGCCTGGGATTTGTTTCAAAAAACCCAGTGTTTTAGGAGCTAGAGGAGAGACTAGATGGGAAGGGTCATGATTAAGATGAACTGATAATTGTTGAAGCTTTGTGATAGGTACACAGGAGTTTAGCATATGGTTTTCCCTATTTTTGTATGTGTTCAAAATGTCTCATAATTGTTTAAAGCAATGTATGGAAAAGTGTGCCTTGTATGCCTCTGTTTATTAAATTAAAAGACATATGTGTTTGTGTGTATTCATTCAATTATGCTTGTGTGCATAGAATAATATAAGGATAGAAGAAAGTAGGAGCATCATATATGCATATGCTTTATAAATACATACACATGTGTATGTGAATATATATATGAGCATGTATCTTTATTTATGGGTGTGTGTATATGTATTTATGTATATGTGTGTTTGTATTTATATAACTTTGACATCAGTTTCTTATCAAGTGAGATCAGAAATAATTTTATACTATGCTTTTGTAGTTTTTTTCTCATACTGTTCAGAACTTAATTTTCTGAAGAGACAGTCATATATCTTTAAACAAGTTTTCTTTGGGAAAAAAATGGAGAATTTTTCCCTTTTAAAAATTGAAATGCAATAACTGAACTGGATTTCTTATTTGAGTAATGTCTGGATCGTTGCCCTCCTGCTTTATGGGGTCTCTTCCAGTGCTCTCACCTTCTCTAGGGGCTTTCTTCTCACTTCTTTCAATGAAAGAGTCAAGGAATAAAATATGTTCAGCTGCTCACTATACTCCTGCCAACCACCACCGTGTCCACTGGGTGGGGTGGGGGTGGGTGTTATAGAGATCACTGAAGCTAGGCATGTATGTTGGATCAACCACATTCCTGAATGTGGTCTTTTCCCCACTAATAATGCATTTTGGCAGACTAAGAAATACATTTTTTCTCATCTATTTGCAATGCTGAATCAAGAAAAAGGCAACTTAAAAATGATAAAGAGCTTCAAGGCATTTGTACTTGACCTTGCCTCACACCCCCATCTCCCCCAAGGTTAGTAGAATTCTTGAAGCCCCTGTTTCCAGTGAGGGACCCTGCTTCCTGATTCTGCAGGGAGAAAATGAAACCTTATTCCTAAAGAATTGTGCTTGTCTATTCAAACCTGTCTCGAACTCCCTGCAGGACTGGGGCAAGGTGCTCGTCTTTGTTTTGCATAACTTAGAACTCAGGATGATAAAGCAGTGGGCATTTCTCAAAACTTTGTAAGACAAAGGAAGAACCTGCAGGCACCTGGAGGAAAAAGATTATGGTTGACACAAACAATATGACACTGAAAGCCTGGGAGAAAAAGTTCAGAAGGAAGTTTCTATGGGAAATTAGGGCCTTCAAAAGTACCTGTGTGTACTGAAGAAATTAGAAAGCCACATGCTTGCCCAGTGCTGGACACATGCTCAGAAGAGCCCTGAGAAGACACTGAGCTTTCAATTTTGTCAGTGCTATAGACTCCGTGCAAGCAGGGAGTAAAAGTAAGGCAGAGTTCTAAACAGCGTGGCTAAATGTTGAAGGAGTGACAGAGCCAGTGTCGCTAGGGGGTTTCAATGTCAGATTTAAGTAAGCAAAAGAAAGAACCAGCAAACTTGAAGATAAATCAGTTGAAATTATTCAACCTTATAGAAATAAAAAAGGGTAATAAGAGAATATTTAAACAATTGTACATCAACAATTTAGATAGCTAAACAAAATGGACAAGTTCCTAGAAACACACAAATTAACAAAACTGACTCAAGAAGAAACATAAAATTGGAACTGACCTATAACAAATAAGTAGATTGTATGAGTACTTAAACATCTCCCAGCAAAGAAAAGTTTAAGCCTGGGTGGTTTCAATGGTAAATCTACCAAACATTTAAGGAAGAATTGACATCAAACCTTCTCAAACTCTTCTAAATAATAGAATAAGAGGGGACATTTCCAAGACTATTCTATGAATCCAGCTTACTCTGATACCAAAGCCAGACCAAGACACCACAAGAAAAGAAAATTACAGACCAATATCTGTTATGAATATAGATGCAGAAATTCTCAATAAAATGTGAGTAAACCAAATCCAACAGTATACTAAAAGGACTATACACTGAGATCAAGTAGAATTTATGCCAAGAATGCAAGTGTCATTCAACATTAAAAAAATCAATAAAATATACCACCTTAATAGAACAAAGGAAATTTTAAAAAATGATCATTTTTGTTGATGCAGAAAAAGCATTTGACACAATCCAGCACATTTCATGATAAAACCACTCCAAAAACTAAGAATTGAGGGAACTTTCTAATATGATAAAATACGTCTATTTAAAAAAACACAACTCTCAATACTCAATAATGAAAAACTGAAATCTTTCCCTTTAAGATCAAGAACAAGACAAGTATGCCTGCTTTCAACACTGCTTTCAACATTGCAGTGGAATAGCCAGAGAATGTAGGCAAAAAATTAAATAAGAAGCATCTAAATAGGAAAGAAAGGAGTAAAACTATCTGTATTTGTTGTATGTTGAAAATCCTAAAAATCTGCAAAAAAAAAAAATACTAGTATTAATAAATAAATTCAGCAAAGTTGCAGGTTACAAGATGAACACTAGAAATGAAAACCTGAAAAGAAAATTAAGAAGACAAAATTTCTTATAAAATAGCAGCCAAAATAATAAAAATATCCAGGAATAAATTTAACCAAGAAGGTAAAAGACTTGAAAACTACAAAACGTTGCTGAAAGTAATTAAAGAAGATGTAAGTAAATGGAAGGACATCTCAAGTCCATGAATTGGAAGACTTAATATTGTTAAGATGGCAAAACTACCCAAAGCTAGCTAGAGATTTCAATGCAGTCCTTATGAAAATTCCATTTGCCCATTTTTGCAGAAGTGGAAAAGCCAATCCTCAAATTCATAAGGAATTGCAAGGGACCCTTAATAGTCAAAATAATATTGAAAAAGAACAAAGTTGGCATACTCAAACTACTTGATTTCCAAACTTACAGCAAAGCTACAGAAAAAAAAAGCAATGTGGTACTGGTGTAAACATAGACATATACCAATGGAATAGATTTAACAGTCTAGAAATGAACCCAGACATCTAAGTCAATTAACTACTTGGCTTTTGACAAATGAGTGAAGACTATTCAATGGGGAAAGAACAGTTTCTTCAACATATGATGCTGGGACAACTGAATATTCACATGTAAAACCTTGAAGTTGAACTCCTTACCTCACACCATATGCAAAAATTAACTCAAAATGAACCAAAACCTAAATATAAAGAACTAAAAACATAAGACTCTCAGAGAAGACTTCCCTGGTGGCGCAGTGGTTGAGAGTCCGCCTGCCGATGCAGGGGACACAGGTTCGTGCCCCGGTCCGGGAAGATCCCACATGCCGCGGAGCGGCTGGGCCCGTGAGCCATGGCCGCTGAGCCTGCGCGTCCGGAGCCTGTGCTCCGCAATGGGAGAGGCCACAACAGTGAGAGGCCCGCGTACAGCAAAAAAAAAAAAAAAAAAACTCTTAGAGAAAGAAAAAGGGGTAAATCTTCACAATCTCAGATTTGGCAATGATTCGTTACATATGACATCAAAAGCATGAGCAACAACAGAAAATATAGATAAATTGGAATTCACTGAAGTTAAAATATTTTTGAATTAAAAGGCAGTATCAAAAAAGTGGAAAGACAACATGTGGAATGGAAGAAAATATCAACATTTTCAAATCATGTATCTGATGAGTCTATTATCCAGAATATATAAAGAACACTTACAATTCAACAACAAAAAGACAAAAACCCAGTTTTTAAAAAATAGGTAAAGGATTTAAACAGACATTTCACTAAAGAAGACATGCAAATGGTCCCTGAGAACCTGAAAAATCGCTCAACATCCTTAGTCATTAGGGAAATATAAATCAAAATCACAATGGTATACTACTTCATACCTACTAGTATGACTTTAATCCAAAAAAGCCCTGAAAATAAAAGTGTTGGTAAGAAGGTGGAGAAATTGGAACCTTTGTAGTTTGCTGGTAGGAATGTAAAATGATGCAGCTGCTGTGGAAAACAGTTTGATAGTTCCCCAAAAAGCTAAACAGAAAATCACCATATGACCCAGCATTTACACTTCTAGACAGATGTCCCCCAAAATGGACAATAGGTACTTAAACAAATACTTATACATTCATGTTCATCAAAACACTATTCACAATAGCCAAAAGATGGAAATAATCGAAGTGTACATCAGTGGATGTATGGATAAACAAATTGTAGTATACAATGGAGTATTTTTCAGCCATAAAAAGGAATGAAATACTGATACATGGTACTTTGTGGTTGAACCTCAAAAAAATTGTGCTAAGTGAAAGAAGCCAGACACAATAGGTCACAATATTGTATAATTCCATTTTTATGAAATATCTAGAATATGTAAACCCATAGAGACAGAAATCAGATTGTTTGTTGCCCGGGTCTGGAGGAAGGGTAAATGGGGAGTATTGCTTAATGAGTATGGAGTTCCTTTTGGGGTGATGAAAACGTTTTGGAACTAGATATATGCGTGGTGATGGCACAATATTTTTAATGTACTGACTGCCACTCGATTGTTCACTTTAAAATTGCTGATTTATGCGACTTCCCTGGCAGTAGTTAGGACTCAGCACTTTCACTGCCAAGGGCCCGGGTTCGATCCCTGGTGGGGGACCTAAGATCTTGCAAGCCACGCAGGACATGGCCAAAAAACTAAATAAATAAATAGGCTAATTTGTGTTTTGTGGATTTAATTTCAATTTAAAAACAAAATAAAACACATTTTTCTTATTTCATATACTAATGACTAGAGTACTTAGTGAGATGGAATAGATTTTAAAGTCTTAACAGAGTTGGGTTCAAATTCCTGGTTCATTTATTTTATCCATCTGATAAGTTAGGATAAAATTACCAGTACAACAAATTATTGTAGTTATTAAATTGGATAAACAAATGTATCAGTGAAGCTAGCTTCAGTAGCAAACAAATCTCCAAATATATGTGGTTTATCACAATATACATTATTTCTCACAAATGCAACAGTCCTTTTTGTGTTCATGAGTAGGGGAACCATTATCCATGGTCATCAGGGACCCACTCTCTAGGTTTTTGTAGTTTCATTTTCCATCAACAAACAAATGGATAAAGACATCGTAGATCACTTGTGGAAAATTTTTATGAAATAGTACTACATAGTGGAATGCATCCCTTTCCCCCAGATTCCATCAGCCATAACTCAATATCATTGCCATGCCTACCTGCAAAGAGGCTGAGAAATGTAGACTAGCTATGTGTGGGGAAAAAAAAATTTGGTGAGGACAAAGCCACTTCGAATAATGTATACCAATCCTCTACTTCAGTGTCTGATAAAAGCAGGCACTCAATAAATGTAAGCTCCCTTCTTTGTGGGTAAGAGAAAACCCATCACAGCTTCTGGATGTGTGTCTCAAAATGCATGCCTAAGGAAAGACCATTAGTTGTGGCACTGTGGCAAAGTCAGTGGATGTGGCTGCCAATGAGACATTCAGCAGAATTCTTTCTGGGCTCTGTGCCTACTTGCTCTTTTCTTCTTTTGTGCTTTGGAACTTCCCTTGGCTTTGGTCCAGTTTAGTTTCCAATGTCTAATTTGGGATTTGCCTTTCTTTTCTCTTTTTTTTCTTTTCTGTTCTTTATTTATTTTTGGCTGCGTTGGGTCTTCATTGCTGCGCATGGGCTCTCTCTAGTTGCGGCGAGCGGGGGCTACTCCTCATTGCGGTGCACGGGCTTCATATTGCTGCGGCCTCTCTTGCTGCGGAGCACAGGCTCCAGACGCGCTGGCCTCAGTAGTTGTGGCATGCGGGCTCAGCTGCTGTGGCTCGTGGGCTCCAGAGCACAGGCTCAGCAGTTGTGGCGCATGGGCTTAGCTGCTCCGTGGCATGTGGGATCCTCCCAGACCAGGGCTCGAATCCATGTCCCCCGCATCAGCAGGCGGATTCCCAACCACTGCGCCACCAGGGAAGTCCAGGATTGGCCTTTCTTAAACAGCTTGCTCACCTCCAGCTTCTATATGCTGCAGCCCCTTGATTTTACCCTTTCAACAAACTGGTCCTGGTCCTTAAACTCCCCTTCACTGTTCGCTACCTTCCAGTCATATCTTGGAGACTTCCAACTTGAACACATTAATTTATTCTTGATACGATTGTTAAAATTTCTATCTCTTTCCACATCTTATAATTAGCTTAGCTGATTTTTAAAGAAACCCTCTAAGAATTATTTTTATGAAGGCCATCTGGTAAAACAAATTACTCTCCAAGGAATGTTAATCAGACTAATTGTTAATTAAATGTCTCCCTTGATTGTATCAGTTATAGATTGGAAAGTGTTTGTGATGTACATTAATTTTTGTGAAGACACTGAAAAACATTCTTTTTTTCCCCTTCAAGGGAATAAGTGAACCAGTTTGCATGTATGATGTATGTGTGTGGTGATATTAGAAGATGCACTTTTCCATTTTTCAAATGGATTGGTTGTTCTTAGATCAGGTCATTACACATGATCCTGGAAATTTTGAAGGCTGAAATTTATTTTAACCTATTGTTAATGTTTCAGCTTCACGTTCTTCAAATAGTTTTGTTGTTCGTGGACTTTGGGAAATATGGTTTTTAATAAATAAAACAATTGCCAGTAGGTTCAACTCAATCAAAGTTGGCAAATGGGTTTAATTTTATATGCCAATGGATTGATAGTAATTGCCTTGCGTATATTGTAAAGAAAGATTTGGAGGCTGGTTAAGGAGGGGACTATTTACCATGCACACACCATGCCTTCCTTTTTATGACACTGAGTAATGGTTCACAGGAGTGAAGCCATAAAAATGAAAATCATTTTTGCTTGACAATGACAATGTGAATCCTAAAATAAGATAAAATTTATTAGAATCAGAAAAACTGTAGAGAAAACCCGTTTGTTACTGAAATCTCTTTGTCCCAAGGTAGTTAAGTGAAAGAATGACTGAAAGCTAACGTCTACTCCCCCAACTCCCAACTCCTCCTCCCACTAATTTTGCTTGAGTTAATTATTCATTCATGAAAATGAGTGAGCATTTTTAGTTACAGTAATTTAGGTTTTATGAGTTACTTCTTCCTGTGGTTTTTAGTTACAGATTTTGCATAGAGTATGAATGACCTTTTTGAAAGCAATTGCAACCCATTCTCTCTAATTTTGTCTTTTCTTTAGTGGTGGATTGTTTACAATTGTATAAAACCTCAGGGGTCTTCCTTTTTTATTTCGGATTCCCCTTTAACAACTGAAGCATGAATAAGATCTCCATACTAGGAATATGACAGTGAATCTATAAAACGTTTTTATAAGAAATGGAATTTGGTATCAAGGAAAAATATATATATATATTTTTTTTTTCTGAGGAGTCATGTCTGAATTCTAGCCCTGCTTCTCTGTCAGTGAACCCTAATTGTCATTCTATGGTCCCCAGTGACTTCAACTATAAAATAAGAGTTTAGGTCTCACTTTTCAACTAGAATAGAGCTACATTTTGACATTGACATTTTGCCATTCTACTTGGGTCAATTGCCTAATTCACCTTCGTTACTCATTGAGCACAAGGGGGCAGTAATTGGCAGATTGCTCCATTTACAGTATTTCCTCTTGACGGTCAAATTCTCTGTCAGTTTGGAACCTCTGTTCTTGACTTTTCTGCCATCACTAACAGCTGGACTTGACAGGAGCATTGTCTTGCAGTAACATTCTACCCTCAAAAGTGAAGTCTATAATACTTACAGGAGCAACATACAGTATTCAACTTTTACAATAAAAAATACATGGAATTTACTTTATCAGTGTTGAAATAGTCAAAACTTTGAGACTTTTTAAATTTTCTTTTCCCTGAAAATTTTATATTTTTTGTAAGGATTTAAAAAAATTATATATAAAAACCCATAAGCACTCTCAACCCAGTGAGTCTAAAACTGAACTAATTTTGCCTCCACCAATTGCTGTTCCTTTGCAAACATTTCTTATCTTGGTAAATGATGCCATCATCCAGCCTCTGGCCCAAGCCATAAACCAGCCTCTGGCCCAAGCTATAAACTTCTGAATCATCACCCTTAGCCTTTCTTTTCCTACTTCCCTCCATCATTCTGCCTTTTATCTAATTGATTCCATAAATCTTGTTTATTCTACTTTCTATGTATTTTTATCATCTGTCCCTTCCTCTCCAGTGGATGCTTTTATGACACTAGTTTATACTCTCATCTGGACCATTGCAGATGTCCCCAGATCGTATCCGCAATTTTGAATCTCACCATGCTCCTTCCTTTAACCTCACCCCCAGGCTACACCTGAACAGGTATAGTGAAGACTGCAATATAGGCCTTGTACATCCAAACTCTATGCTATTTCCTTTTCATCCCTTTGCCTTTATTCTAAAAGCTACCTAAATAGGATTTTAGAATGCTGTCTGTGTTCCTTATGCTTGTGTTTCTTCTGCTCAGTGTGATCCGAAACAAAATCTATACAAGGAATCATATCAATGCTCCAGGAAATAATCACCCCACTGGTTTTTATTTATTTTTTTCAATTTATCGAGGTGTAATTGACAAATAAAGTTATAATTTATTTGAAATGTACAACATGATGATTTGATGTAGTATACATTGTGAAAGAATTCCCACAACTGAGTTAATTACATCCATCACCTCACATGTTTACTTTTTTTTTTTTTTTGATGGGAACACTTAAGATCTACTCTTTTAGCAAATCTCAATTATACAATACAGTATTATCAGCTATAGTCATGCTATTATAAAGTAGATTCTAAGAACATACTCATCTTATAACTGAAAGTTTGTACCCTTTTACCAACCTCTCCTCTTTTCCCTAAGCCTCAAACCCCTGGCAATCACCATTCTAGTCTCTGTTTCTATGAGTCTGATCTTTGTAAAAAATTAGATTCCGCATATGAGTGATACTATGCAGTATTGCTCTTTGACTGGCTTGTTTCACTTAACATTATGACCTCCAGATGCATCTATATTGCTATTTACATTCTCACTGGCAATGTACAAGTGTTCTCTTTACTTCACCTCCTTGCCTACATTTGGTTTTGTTTTGATTTACAGTTCCCTGATGAGCAGTGATGTTGATCACATTTTCATGTATCTGTTGGTCATTTGAATGTTCTTTGGAAGTATGAAAACTGTCCTTAAAGAATTATTTCTGCCCATGTGTAAAAAGGCATTCATAAAGCTTTCTTCCACAGGCAAATTGTTAGTCCTTGGACTTGTTGATAAAAATGTTGGCCCTTTTGTGGTAGTAGCTGAAGGAAAATAAGTGTATCCTAACAACCCTGACAATAGAAGAAGTCTAAAGTGTGAGGTTAGGATAACATCAGATCTTTCATCCCCTTGGTCCTTGTTGTCAATACCTCTGGTTGGCGAGGAATGTATCTATCCACTTCTTCTTTTTGCCAGGGTTCTATATTTGTACCTTGCAAATCTGAACATTTGACTACAGTCAGTGACCTCTGAGGTATAAGAGAACATGTTCTCAGTAAAGGATATTTACAAAGAGAAAGCTACAAAACCTTGTTATAGCTATGGCTAGAAACACACGTGTGTTTGTCTGTGGCTTGTCGCATTGGGACCTCTCCACCTTATTAACTCATTCTTTTTTATTTTAAAGTGTGTCTTCTCATTTATGCTTCATTCTCATTTTTATTTGAGGTGATGGGGAGGTAGGTTTTAAGGCAGCTCTTGGAAGGCAGGTGTTAAATTCTATATTGGTCCTTGGTAACCACCACGGTAAAATATGCCAGTATGTAATGGATGACTTCAATGCTATGGACAGATGTGCCCCAGGAGAGAGGAATTGTGTGTTCCAGAATCTAATCAAGCCATGACCTGCCTGAGTCCTAACTTATGTAGTGTAATCACTTGTATCATTCATAGCATGTCCTTCATTAATCAGAGCTCATGCAGGCAACAAGGGAACAGGGGTTCCATTAGTGTGACATATGGTGGCCTTCCCCAAGTCTTGGATGTTTTGGAAGACGGTCTCAGGGTTTGTTCCAATCATACAAGAGCTGCTTAATGACTTAGATTTTAGTACACTTTTTTCCCAGGGAGTTAATATCCTCCCAATTTCCTCCTTAGTGATTGTATTTAGGTTCTTGAGGTACCCTGTGATGTTTTCATATCCATCACATTCAGTTCCGAACTGCTGCTTGATTTGCTGCTTCATATTGGCTTCCTTATATCTGCCTCTAGAGAACAAATACGAAAGAGGAAGAAACTATCTTTTCTTAATTGTAAAAGTGATAAATGAGGTAAGCGATCAGGACCATTTTTCATATTTTCTAGAGAAGCTGAAAATACATTTAGATTTGTTTTCAGAGCAAAATGAGAAAGTTATTTTGGAAAAAAATGTTATAAGTTTGGTCACTTTGGAAATTTCTTCACAGATACTTACCTTGGTAACAGCATTTATCTTTGCTAGTCTCATATAACATTGTTGTTTCCTTTAAAATTGGACATTTTTATTAAGTCTAAATATCCCAGCTCTATACATAGCCCCAGATGTTCATAGATATATTTTAGCTTTATTTTTTTACCTTAATGGATAAACTGATACAAAGTACACTATTTATTTCACACAATTTTAATTTACATTATCTTAAATTTCTTATCTTATTATTGTTCTTTCTTTTCTCCTTCCCTCTCCATATGTTCTTTTTTTTTTTTTTTTCAATGTATTTTATTTTTTTGGCGGTATGCGGGTCTCTCACTGTTGTGGCCTCTCCCATTGCAGAGCACAGGCTCCGGATGCGCAGGCTCAGCGGCCATGGCTCACGGGCCCAGCCGCTCCGCAGCATGTGGGATCTTCCCAGACTGGGGCACGAACCCGTGTCCCCTGCATCGGCAGGCGGACTCTCAACCACTGCGCCACCAGGGAAGCCCTCCATATGTTCTTAAACATGCATTCCCTGGACCCATTTCTAAAAGTAAATAATATGGGATTCTTTGATCTTTCACCTCTCTCTCTTGGAAGAAAATTGTTGGGTTCCAGGACCTAAAATTCCACTCACAGTGCGGTTGGACAAGAATAGGGCTTTAAGAAGACAAGCAAGAGAGGACTGTGTATCTTGATGAGGAAGAACTTCTTTCATGTCTGCCCCAATCTCCAAGACCATGCATGTGCAGAGATAGCACAGGCAGCCAGAGAATTAAGACAAGAAGGCCCCCAGGGGCCCATGGAGAGGCGGGGAATATTACACATTGCTGGGTGAGGTAAACTGGTTCAACAGTGAATCTCCCAAATTACATGACAACAATAACATCAATTAGACTGTAATGTGGTAGATGATTAGATTCTGTTTTCTGCCCAACCCCTTCTCTCAACTTGGAACAGGCTAGCGCTCTTTAAAATATATGTATTTTTGCATTTATACTATGTGTCAGGGACTTTTCTAGGTGCTCGGGACATATCAGTTAACAAAACGAAGTTATCACTGCCCTTGGGGAGTTTACATACAATAAATAGTAACCATAATAAATAACTAAATTACGTAGTATATTAAAAGATGATAAGTACTATATATATATGTGTGTATATATTACATATATATATATTATTTTTGTGTGTGTGTGGTATGCGGGCCTCTCACTGTTGTGGCCTCTCCCGTTGCGGAGCACAGGCTCCGGACGCGCAGGCTCAGCGGCCATGTCTCACGGGCCCAGCCATTCTGCGGCACGTGGGATCCTCCCGAACTGGAGCATGAACCCGCGTCCCCTGCACCGGCAGGCGGACTCTCAACCACTGCACCACTAGGGAAGCCCCACAATACCTTTTTTTTTAAGTGAAGGTGAGAAGGATCAGGAGGGCCAAATGGTTGGGGCTGGGGTTCAGGGTGGGAGGAGAATTTACACTGTTTAATAAGGTGGTTAGAATAGTCCTCTTTAAGAAGGCAATATTGTGATAAATTCTGGAAAGAAGTGAGGTAATTTGCCAAGTAGATACCATGGAGAAGAGCATTTCCGCAGGTAGGAACAGTAACTACAAAGCTGTGTGTGTGAGCTGCAGCAGGAAGCTGCAGGACACAGTGAGCCAGAGAGAGAGAAAGAAAACAGGGGATGAGGTCCCAGGGGTAACCCAGGATCTGATCCTGTAGGGCCATGCAATGGCCTTGACTTTTACTCTGAGTGAAACAAAGCAGTGTCAGGATTTTGAGCAGAGGTGGTAGTGGTTGAGAATAGGGGGAAGGAGGCAGGGGGGGCTGATTAGGGGTTATTGCAGTGATCCAGGTAGCAGAGGATGGGGGCACAGTTAGTGTCGCCATCTAGAGGGGAGATGAGGGAATATAAAGGAGGGGGTCAGGTCAATTGGGGAAACAGCAACCATTGTCTGGGGTATTATCCTGAATTAGAATGGAGAAGCAGGAGATTTCTGACATTATTGCTGTTGTTCTGGAATTCCCGTTTAGGCACAGGACTTGGAATCATCCCCATAGATATTTAAATCAGAGCAAACAAGCATGACCTGGTGGTCAAATCAGCCTAGACAGGTTGCATTACACAGCCTCGCCTAGAATCCCATGCTGGCTGTCTGGGCTGGCTGGCCCTGGTCATTTCCTTAACCTTACACTGACATCCACATTGTATGCAGTTGAATTCTTCGGAATTCATGTTATGTTATGACACAGCTTTACTATTTGTATCAAAAACCATATAGAGGTTCTTATTTCTGACATAACCATTATAATTCTAGAAATTTGCTTAAAGGAAATTATTCAAAATGCAGGAAAAAATATGCCCAAAGATATTTACCAAGGTGTGGAGATATATATATATATGTATAATAGTGACAAATAGTGATAAATCAGAAACAATCTAAATATACATATACCACAATGGAGAAATGGTTAAAATACTATGGCATGTGTATAAGATAAAGTATTATTCACCACTGAAAGCAATTTTAATTATAGGAAAATTCTTGTGAAAGGTACCATTAATGAAAAAGATTAGAGAAGGTCCTAATGTCAGGGCCAAGTTCAGGGCCCCCGTGGGCTTGCTGGGGATGGAGATGGTGTGTCTGTAGTGACTTAGTGTGCTATTTGAAGTCTAGGGCTCCCTATGTGCCCCTGTGTGCTTCTTATCGGGCAGTTGAGTAGGATATACTTTCCCAAGTATTGGGTTGGCCAAAAAGTTTGTTCGGGTTTTTCCGTAAACCCGACAAACCTTTTGGCCAACCCAATAGTTCGGCCTGAAAGAAAGGGTCATATCATTTGAAAATATTATCATGGAAACGAATATGTGATCACTTAAAATAAAATCTTTCAGTGAACTCCCAGGTACCTGAGAAATACACTTTTCCCTCTGAGAATCTCTCGATGGTCTGAGAGTCTATGTCAATGGTTTTCAAAGCGGGCCTGTAAGCTTGTTAGAGGTTCAAACTCTTGGACTCCACTCCCAGAAATCTGTGTTTTAACAAACCTTCCAAGTGATTCTTAGCCCCTCTTAAGTTTGACAAGCATTGTTCTATGTGAAGTCCTCAGAAGTGTCTGGCTTTGTTACATTCTTGGCTTGGAGGCAGCCCAGGTTGCAGACAGCTGTTCCGTGGAAGCTGATGGAAAATGCAGAAGAGCTTCACCCCCTCCCTGAGAGAAATATGTCCTGGTCACGATGTACATTAGTGGTTGAGCATGTAGCAGAGGGCTGCACAGAAGGTAATAAGCAGCCCATTTTTATGGAAATGAAAAATGTAGGACTATTTCGTATTTCAGATTTTACCTCCAGTGAACCCAAACTGATGTTCCATGATCACAGCAAGGAAAAAGAAAATGCCAACAAGATAACCTAACTCAGAAACCTGCAGTCTTGATAGGAGTGGGGAAGTCAATACAGTCTTCCTTTGGTATCCGCAGGGCATTGGTTCCAGGCCCCCCAGGGGTACCAAAATTTGCGAATGCTTAAGTTCCTTATATAAAATGGCCCAGTGCACTGAACACCATCAGCCCTCTGTATCCTTACTTCGCACTTCTGACAAATGGATTAAAGTGATAACATTCACATGGAGCTGTTAAATCATCCTCTATGATGTAGTTGAACCATCAGGTTTTATAAGCTCAGAAGGCACCCCAAGTTTATAGCCGAAAGATGAAATTACTCTTCTCAGCAGGCTATCTACTGCACTGAAATAATTTCATAGATTGGCCTGTGTGTCTTCTGCCCCTGGTTATCTCCTACCTGTGGCTTACCTAAGAGCCCCTACACGTGCTACTGTCATTTTTCCCCTCTTTGAAAATAGGGGCAAAATACTTCAGCTTTGATGCTTTATAGGAACAGACAATTGTGATGTGTCCTTAATATGAAAAATCAGGCAAGGTTGTTAATATTTAATTATCTAAACCAAATGCAATAACACATGGGAATGTGCTTATAAGTTTGGGACGAGGATCTGACTTTAGTCTTCCACAACTTTCCAGATGTATTTTAGTTATTTTATAGAATTATGAGTAACTGATGAAATCTACTTGCTAAAAAATTAAATGGATTTATAATACAAAGAATTCTTTGTACACAAAATAATATTTGTCTCTTATAGATTTTATCTTCAAATTTTTTTTTTTTTTTTTGCGGTACGCGGGCCTCTCATTGTTGTGGCCTCTCTCTTTGCGGAGCACAGGCTCCGGACGCGCAGGCTCAGCGGCCATGGCTCACGGGCCTAGCCGCTCCGCGGCATGTGGGATCTTCCCGGACCGGGGCACGAACCCGCGTCCCCTGCATCGGCAGGCGGACTCTCAACCACTGCGCCACCAGGGAAGCCCTATCTTCAAATTTTAAATGTCTGTTATCTGATGGAGATAGGCTTTATCGTGAAGTCTACTTGGTTGAATTATTAATGAACCACATGCTGACTAAAGTTGATACGATTCTTTCATACATCAGGGTACAGTACTCATGTATTTATAATGTACATCAATTTTTTTCCCTAGAAAATATTATCTGTGTGAAAATTTATGCTTTTAAAAGAAATAGTTAATTTCAAAGAGATGCCTTGGGAATTTTGTCTTAGGAAATTATAAAAGTAAAAGAAAATAAGCTTCAGATGATTCAGTCTTCAAAACATAAGCTCTAAAACCTCATTTGGTCCGTTGCTCTAAATAGTATCAGATGGAACCATATTCCTAAAGATGGTCTTTCTTTCAAAACTTCTCTTATGCCATTTTCAGGAACTTATTATATGAATACTCTTTTCCAAGCTTTCTGAGAGCATCAGTTTGCAAATACATATATTCATGCATATGTGCCTGTATGCAAATATACATACGTAGATACATACCTAACTTCTCTAGGGTCATTTTCAGACAGTAAAACAAATCCGATGTTCCTGTGCTCCTGACTCTCTACGTGATTTGTATAGGTGTGTTATTCCAGCAATAATAATTAAAAAGAAAATAGTGTTTTCAGGCCTGAACGGGCATCTCCCTAGTTCCCAGAGGAATCTTACTCCTCTGTAACAGAAAAAAGCTTGAGATCATATTTAATAGGTAAAAGCAAGGACCTCAATCAAGATGAGTTCAAAAACCTGAAGAAATGAGTTACGATTATGCAGCAAATGGGAAAAGTTTGAACTGATTGAGTAGACTCCACTGCTGTTGACATGGGAATCCCACTTTTGTCTGTCTGGGCAAAGCCAATATTTAAAATTTTCTTTTGTATGCAAAATAGGCAAAATTGCATTTGCTGATGAAATAATGCATTATTTAACACAGCTGAATAAATCCATTTAAATCATCAGGGAAGTGCACATAATAAAATAATGTTTGTGTTCCTTCAGCTTAATCAATTCTCAAGCTTCTATTTGTTCTAGGTCTATAATTCCATGCACTTGGGAAAAGGAAGCCTTTATGCCCTAAAAATTCGGCACAAGTAAATTCTGTGCTAGGATACAAAACAGAGATTTGAATTTGGGCCTCACAGGCCAACATTAAAAATAGAATAGGGCTTCCCTGGTGGCGCAGTGGTTGAGAGTCCGCCTGCCGATGCAGGGGACACTGGTTCGTGCCCCGGTCCGGGAAGATCCCACATGCCACGGAGTGGCTGGGCCCGTGAGCCATGGCCGCTGAGCCTGTGCGTCCGGAGCCTGTGCTCCGCAACGGGAGAGGCCACAACAGTGAGAGGCCCACGTACCGCAAAAGCAAAAACAAAAACAAAAACATATATATATATATATATATATATATATATATATATATATATATATGCAGTGAATTCATGTGATTAATTTATAATTCATTTAGGTGAAAATGAGCTTTACATGTGGAATTCTTAATACAAATAGAGAGTATTCATATTTTACAAGGAAGGAGTATGTTCCTCCGTTGATACCCTCCATGAGGGGACATCCGACAATGTTGATGATGATGGTGATGATGATGATGATGGTGATTTATTGTGATCTTCTCCTGCTGTCAGCTTGTCAGCTTTCCCTTGTAGTTGCTTTGGTATGTTTTCCTTCTATCGGTTTGTGTAAAGAAGCCAGCCCTCTATGACCCTTGTATGATAACGAGTGTCCTTTCCTATTTGGGATGTAAGCTAAGATCATAGCCCTTTTTGCATAGGAATTGAGGTTACTAGTTAGTCCATGAAGTTAGAAAGGAGGTGAGGTTACTTATAGGAAGAGACAGGCCTTCAAAAAGGCAGTGGAAAACTCAGAAGGCTAGCTTTAGCCAAGAGGGAGAGGAAGCTTGAATTCTTCCTATGGGTCCCACTTCTCTTAGTCTGGGATCAGCAATGTCTGGTTGGAAGAGGATGAGCTTGATGACTAGATACTCTTTATGCCTGAACAATATGGCAGAACTTTTGGATAGTTGGAAAAACTTTTAAAGTTGTTTTCTTCTTTCAAGTAGGAATAAAAAGCTATTCGCCTAGAGCAGTAGTTCCCAGAATATGGTCCTAAGACCAGCATCAATCTGGAACTTCTTAGAAAAGAAAATTGTCAGACCCCCACCTCAGACAAACTGAATGACAAACTCCAGGGGTAGGGCCAGGCAATTTGTGTTTTCACAAGGCTCCAGATGACTCTAATGCAAGTTCCAGTTTGAAAATCCTTGCCTCTTGTCTGCTTCCCCTTCCAGCTAAAGAGCATTCAGGCTTCTTCACTCCTTTTCTTATCCTCCCTTCTCTTCCAAAGGGGACCATTTCCTTGACAGGCTAAATTTTTAGTCAGTTTAGACTTTTGTGATGCAGAATTGAGAGGAAGCTCAGAACTAGCAGAGGAATTTTCCCAGAGTTTGGAGATCAGTGCTGGGAGAGGATTTGCATGTATAGGGGGAATAGACATATCACTGTAGAGTCTGAAGTTGTCTCCAGGTTTGAATCCCGGCTCTGCCACCTACAACATGCATGTAATTGGTCCACTTATTTGGCTTCTCCAGGACTCAGTTTTCTTATCTGTAAAATGGAAATAAAGCAGCAGTAATAACTTAAAGGGATATTGTGAGGATTCAGTTAGCTAATTTATATAAAGAACGTGGAACAGTGTTCAGTATTCATTAGCTCTCATTGTTCTATGCAGTGCATTCTCTTCATGGTGTTCAAAAAAAAGAACAAACAAAGAATATCAGTGACTCCAAAAATTACTTTTGGATTGCTGGATTCATTGCTTTGCTTTAAAAACATGCTTTTTGAGACTGGACCACATCGGTCACAGCTTTATGAGGGTTTTATAAAAATATATTGGTCTAATTAAAGCAATGTTAAAAGGCATTCACAATCCAAGGCAAAGGAAATGTCCTGTTGCTACAAAGCTGTTGTGGATTCTCAGTTAAGTGATGAGTCTCTCTCTGTTGCAAATCTCTGACAAGGTCTTCTCAAAACAGGCATGCTAGTTCTCTGTCCCCAGTTTCCTCATTAAATCCAAACTTCTTGCATTCTAGTATGCAGGTCTTTTATTTTAAAGCTGGTTCCTTAAAGACATCAACTAGTTTTATATGTGTACAGTTTTTGAAACGTGATTGCTTTAGCCCTTGATTGAATATCCAGTGGAGATGTCTATAATAACTCTAGAAATCTATTATTTCTATAATAACTTTCTAAGTTTTTTTTTTCTTCTATCTTGTAAAGTTCTATTGGCCAATAAAGAGGTTATCTTGACTCACCAAAATAGACTTTTGTTTCTGATCTCCCCTCTGTATTACAGCAAAATAGTAAAAGATCATGTGGCGTAGTGGAAACAGCAAGACATTTGGAGCCAGAGACATGGTTCTGACTTGACCTCTGATTAGCTTCGACTCAGGAAAGTCACTTATCCTCTTGGATCAATTTTCTCACTTAGACCAGTTTTCCAACTGGGATAACAGTGCTTCTATAAGGGATGAGGAGATCAAATGGAAGAGTAGTGAACGCCGTTTTAAACGGCAAAGTACCATTCTAATGTTAGTTATTGAAAGCTGATTATGGTTGACATTCGTTGAGGGTTATCAGGAGCTGGGCACCATGAAAAGCCTTATATACGCATAATATCTATATTTACTTACGTGCAGGTATAAAGCATTACTGCGATATATTTAACGTTCAATTTATTAATTAGTAAATAAAGCTTAGAAAATGCAATTTTCTTAATCAATGTTCAAATCCTGATTAGAAACATTTTCAACTTCTGACTGCAAATAAGAGAAAAACTCTGCCTGAAACAATAAGGAAATGTACTGTCTCCTGTGTCAAGAAGTCCAGAGCAACAGTGGATTCCAGTGTGTCTTTGGCCACATCCTTTGAGTCCCCACCTTTCCTGAACAGCTTCACAGAAGGCTACCTGTGTTATAGATTTCTAAAGCTGGGAAGGACCTCAGTGGTCATAGAATCCGGAGCTGTTATGGTGATGAAGGTCAGAATTGGACTGGTTCTCAGAACTAGCTTGTTGGAACGCTGGGTATAAGATTGGGGATTCTGCTGTCTTCGTCCAATCCCTGATTGGAAAACAAGGCTGGGCCCTGGCGGTGAAGTGACTAGACAGCCAGTGTCCAATGGGATGCTGTTCAGTAGTTTATGCAGCACCTGCCTCTTCACAGCTTTGAGGTAGGACCAGCTGTTGCTCCTTCTTCCCTCTACAAAGAGATTGAGTCCTTCAAGGGCGCCTTTGTTGTTATTTTTCAACCCAAAGGGCAACATTCTGTACACATGCTGTTCCCAGGTAATTCCAAGTTCTTTTTTTACCACGAATCTGCGTATCAGCAGATTTGTACCCCCATCCTAGAAACAGTCTTGTTCGTCTTTTCGTCTAAGATGCTAGTAGGCTTTCCGTTTTGCTAGGGTGATTTTTCTTTCTGTTCCCGCTCCTTAAGGAGGGGACACATCTTCTTGTTTTCTTTGAATTCTATGTTTTTAAATCTCTGTACCAAAAACGTGGCCCTACGGGGGCATGTGAATAATCAATACAGTGGTAATACAAAAACAGCTCACCAGACAGTTTGCTAGAAGGAGATTTCTGGCTGTGGTCATGATAATACCAGATGCTCTGTAGCATAATTCTCTCAAAGAATGTCAGTGGACAGCCTTCCCTCCAGTGTTCCTTCTGTAGCAAAAAGAAAATATAAACAATATTTAGGAAGTTGAAATGAGGCTCTTGAGTCAATCACCAGCACAAGTGTTTGTTAACGTGAAGCCATGACAAACTGTGTGTAGAGCAGGTCAGAGTTTGGACATTGGTCCCCTCTGCTCACCATTTTTCCTGCCCAGCTAGTTTATCTGCCTTTCCTGGAAAATGCCTTGCACTTTCTGGCCTCCAGACCTTTGCTCACTGTGTTTCCCTCACTTAGGGTGCCTTCTTTGAGTAGCTCCACCTGTCTGAACCCCACCCTCTCCCCAAACCAGTTGGAAATGCCCTCTTCTTCATATCTCTTCGGACGTATCCAGGCCAAAAAAGACCCCAGATCCAATTCCCTTTTTGCCCTTCTTGATCGCTAATTGAACATTTTTTTTTCCATAAAATTAAACGAGACCTTGTTAATTTAAATGTTTAAATCTTGTCTCCGCACTTAGATTATAAGCAGTTTGAGGGCACAGGCCCCTGTCTTGTACGTTGCCGCTGTAATCTCCCCACAACAGATCCTGTGCCTCTGGGTGGAGCACAGTGAGGTGGAATCCTTAATAAACTTCTTTTCTGATTGATTGTATGATGAGAATCTCATAGTGCAGATATTTTAGAGTAAGAAGATCATTTTGGTTTACCTAAGAGGAAATTACAAATTAGGACCAACCACGAGTTTTTAACCAAAGAAAAAAAATGATGTGAAGTTTATGTTTTGTTTGCTGCAAATATGTTTCCCTTTTAAGGCTTTTCACAAAGATTAGGTGGTCTCTTGTTACCTCTTTGGCCCTCTTCTGCCTTTCCCTCTCATCTCTTTCTGCGTCACCCTCACATGGGGCAGGGAAATTTTTTTTTAATGGAGCATCCTCTAGGCTGCCCTGTAACCCCTCAATGTGTTTACGTATTTTTCTTCTTCGAAGGCCTGGGAGGAATTCAGCGATACTGCAGTAGTCATGCTACTTCAACATTAAACCTTTACCTGTGTGCATTCTGCTTGGATCTGCCCAAACTCTGAGTCTCTGCTTGGTCCTACAGCGTCCGCTCTCGGACGGGCACCTTGCTTCCAGTTTGGCCTTCGCTGTCTTGCACATTCAATTTCTCCTTTCTCCCAACATATTGTGGGTGTGTGGGTGTGTGTGTGTGCGTGCACACAAACATGTGTAAAGGTGTGTGTGTGTGAGTGTGTGGGCTTGTTTTTTTACCAAGGTAGTTATTGAACTACCTTGAGAGAACTTAAGAAACTAAACAGAGCTATTTCCTTGAGTAAGGGGATTATGATTGAACACAACTCTGTTTTTCTCCATCCTTGTCTTTAATTTAGTTTCTTCCCTTGTTTCTTCTTTCTGAAACATCCACAACGTTTTTGACCTGGAACTTTATTCCCTCAACCATCCCTATCAATATTGTACAGTTTTGAACTCAGGAGGTCATAGAGCCATTAAATAATACTGAAAACCCTTCAGTGGCTTTGAAATACTTTAGAAAATATACTAAGAACTCTCTCTCACTCTCAAATTAGCTAAAAAATTCTATCGCAAGACCATTTATTCCCCCCTATCTGCCTCTCTCCTCTCTTTTCTGTACATGTAGACACAAAACCCAGTTAAGCCATAATATGGCAGTGTAATTTTGATTCTACCCTTTATGACTTATAAAACATGGCTTAAAAATACCTTATATTGTATTTATTCAGTCAAATTTTCTCACCCAGCTTTTCTTTCAACCACGTTTTTCTTTTGTATGCCAATGTGTTTCTTTCCCAAATGGTCTAGCCAAATCTTTTGAGGTCTCCTGCTAGCTCTACCTCTGAAGCTTTCACTTCAAAGTACCCCACCTGCCATGGCTGAATCACCAACAGTCCTTTGCAAAAGGCCCAGAATTGTTTTCTTCTCCTTGGGTCTGGTTATCCATCAGACCCAGAGGAGCTTATGAGAACTGGCAACATAAGCACAAGGTGGTAATAACAGCAACTCATGTTTATCAAAGACTTAATGTGTGCCAGGCACTTTTTTAAAGGACTTTGCTTGCATTATTTCATTTAATTCTCAGAATAACTCCATGAGATATTATCATACCCATTTTGCAGGCAAGGAAACTGAGGCATAGAGAGGTTAAGTTTCTTGCCTGAAGTCTCAAAGACTTCTAAAAGGTACTAAAAGTTTTGCAGTGGGGACTGGATTATGAACACAGAAGGTCAGCTTCCAGAATTTCAGTACTTAATTACTCTGCCAAATGGTGTATTATATTAATACAAGTATGCCCCCCTCTCCTTTATCAAACTCCGATTGTAAACACAAGCATTATGGTTCATTTTAAAGTATGATTCTAGGATTGGGTTGTTCGTTTTTTTGATATTGAGCTGCATGAGCCGCTTGTACAGTATGGAGGTTCCTTACAAAACTAAAAATAGAACTCCCATATGACCCAGCAATCCCACTACTGGGCATATACCTGAGAAAACCATAATTCAAAAAGAGTCATGTACCACAATGTTCATTGCAGCACTATTTACAATAGCCAGGACATGGAAGCAACCTAAGTGTCCATCGACAGAGTAATGGATAAAGAAGATGTGGCATATATATACAATAGAATATTACTCATCCATAAAAAGAAACGAAATTGAATTATTTGTAGTGAGATGGACGGACCTAGAGTCTGTCATACAGAGTGAAGTAAGTCAGAAAGAGAAAAACAAATATCGTATGCTAACACGTATATATGGAATCTAAAAAAAAAAAAAAAATGGTTCTGAAGAACCTAGGGGCAGGACAGGAATAAAGACGTAGACATAGAGAATGGACTTGAGGACATGGGGAGGGGGAAGGGTAAGCTGGGATGAAGTGAGAGAGTGACATGGACATATATACACTACCAAATGTAAAATAGATAGCTAGTGGGAAGCAGCTGCATAGCACAGGGAAATCAGCTTGGTGCTTTGTGACCACCTAGAAGGGTGGGATAGGGAGGGTGGGAGGGAGATGCAAGAGGGAGGGGATATGGGGATATATGTATGCATATATCTGATTCACTTTGTTATACAGCAGCAACTAACCCAGCATTGTAAAGCAATTACACTCCAATAAAGATGTTTAAAAAAAATAAAGTATGGTTCTAATTTTTCAGTTTATAAGCACGACATTCATTATTTAGATGATACACTTTGGAATGGTATATTCTGTATACTTGTACATTTCATCCTGCAGTCACTGAAGCTTGTTAATATCAAACACTGGCTTTACCGGCTCCTGCAAATAAGTTCATTTAATCCATGATAGCTGGCCTCTAGCAAATATGTCATTAGTAGGAAAGATATTGTAGTAAGGGATATTCACTGTGTTTAGAAACTCAAAAGAGGTATTTCAGGTGTGTGTATGTTTATATGTATACAGATGTATGTACAGATAGGTACCTTTGAAAACCTTTTTCAGTTATTAACTCACTTAGTATATAGTGGTAATGGAGTTTCATCTATCATAGGTGAGGTGTTGGGTTGTATGTACCCTGATGTTCAGGTTATGTTTTTAAAGTAGTTTGGCAGAGATTAAGGTATTGACAGATGGGTTGCAGCTTTGGCAACTTTCACTCTAAGAAATCAATTGACAAATCACCAAAGAGCACAATATATTACTCATTGGCTGGTAAGTCATGAGCCCCTGAGGCTGTAGCTCATCCTGGTTGCTGGCTGCTTGCTGACTGTAGGGCAGATGGAAGAGCTGGCTGCTAAGTCGTTTCTAGCACTTGAAGCCCAGCATGACCCGGGATCCTGAGCACGGCTGGAAAAAATATTTCTCTAGTAACTTACGTGCTTATCAGTGAATTTACGTAGCCCAAGAGAGAGCTATTTTGTTGAGATGACTTCTTAACAAGTCAAATTCATGTTTCCAGTCAATTTCTAATATTATGGTTATAATTGGATGTTATTTGAACCAGTTTCTATTTATGGAACACTTAGAAAAATTAATTGAAAACATTAATTTTCTGATCTAAAGATTATTGTTGTAGTTTTGCTGGCAAAGCTGATGGTAAAAGTGCAGCTACATATCATGCTCTTATTTGGCCTGATTTAATGATGCCCCTCCCCCCCAAATTATGTCTTGTTATACCTCTCTTCCATTACAGTGTAGTTTTAATAATGCAGTGGTAAGTGGAGTATTGACCAACATTTCCTTTGTCTTATAGCTACAGAGAAAAATAAGCTAGCATGGGCTCATTGGCTCCCATTGTCTTGGTAAAATAACCAGGATATAGGGTTTGCTTTTCTTTTTTCCCATCTGTCAACTTTTCTTTTTACCTCTCCTTAGGGTAAACTTGGCTCACATCGCTACACTGAATTTTGATGAGTCTACAACAGTACTCTGCTTTAGTTTCCTGGCTTCAGAGCCCTGGGAAAGATGAATTAGCAACAGAAGATTACTTGGTGAACAGGAGATCATGAAAACAGAAGCAAGTGTCCTGGGGCTCTTTCCTCCAGACCAACCCATCCTTGTCTCACAACAGACACAATTTTCTGGACTAGGCTTTTCACACCCTTTCAATTCAGTATCTTCCTCTCAGCATCTGTGCTGAATGGCAGCTACAAATCCTGTTTGACTACTCACCCTCCACACACATAATTTTTCCCTCCATGCTTACTATTCTCTTTCTGTTCACATGGTCTTTCTTCAAAATACAGTTTTTTAGATTTCCTTTTCATGAAGTTACAATCACTTTGTACTCATATCTTGCAGAAAATATACCAAAATTATGTTTAGTAGAGAGTTGGAAAAGATACAAATCCTTAAATCACTAACTGACAGCATCAGGCTCCTTCTATAGATGACGAATCACTTACTTTTTTGAGCAGAGACCGCTTCTTTCATTCTACAATGATGCATGAAGGACCTATTTTATGTCTTTGGGACATAAAATAGGAAAGTATTAACAAGTAGTTTACATTATTTTGATTATATGATTTGTTCTTTGGTAACTTTTAAGTTTTTAATATTACTTACTAAATATTTAAGCAAAGCCCTATTCATGTAGACACCATCGTCAATTCATGTTATATTAAATAGTAATTTAAAAAATCCATTAATCTATACCGAGATAATATTATGGTATCTAGTAAGTTACCTTAATATGATATGATTCTGCTGAGTCCAAGACTACCTCATAAGAAAATGTACTTAGGTGCAACCAAGGGAAGAATATAAGAAATCTCCAGAGAATTTTATATACCTGGGCTTCACTATTGGTAATGCATTGCCCTGAAGCCATCTTCAAAGAACCTTTCTGTTTAATAATGGCTTCAATATCCATTAAGAAAAATGTTGGCAGCAAATCTAGAAGATGAATTGAGGGCTTATTCACTTTACAAAAGCAGTTCTTAAATATACAAAAGCATACACCTCTAAAACACTGTATTTCAGCCTCCTCTAACATTGATTGGTAGGTACTTCCAAGGGTGGGCGGGGACAAAGGGAAGGAGAAAAAGTATATAAATTTAAAATTAAGGCATTAAGAGTGATTGACAGTTTGATATGCCTCTAACCTAAATGTACAACATCAATTATATTATAATGTAAATCAATGGAAAAATGTCATATGATTTATAAAATGATGGTGAACGTACAGCCTTTCGAAATGCATTTTTCACGCAGGTCTAAGTAAGTTGCACAGATAGAACTAGGCAAATGACCTCCAGAAATAAGAGCTGAGTTTGTTAATTTAGGGTTTTTAAAGTGTCTACAATATGGGGGGACTTTGTGACTTTGTGGGAATGGAACCCCCTAAGGAGTAGGCAGCATTCCTGTAATAGGAACTTGAGTCCCCGGGAATCTATTAATGGAAATCAATGGATGTGTGGAATCCTTAAAATCATGGACAGAATTGTATGTGATGGGGACAAGCTAAGGAAATAGTTTAAGTATTTCTGTTTTTTTCTCCTCATCTGAGGAGGGTCTTTTATTAACTTCTATTAGATAATAGCCAAGTATATTCGATTGTGTTAAAAATAGCCGAGGACTAAATCACTTTAACATCGTGAAAACAATGTTAAAACGTGACATCAGACATTAAAGGGATGAAGGAGATGGCAAGAAAAGAGTGGAGATAGGAAGGGGAGTTTCTGGAGGGCTGAACTTTATTGATGGTGAGGGAATAAATGTGACCTCATTTTGGAAATCTTCTCCGTCACCCACCCACTTTGATATAGCTGTATGAAGAGTAGAGGGCTCTTGCTTTAATACTGCTTTTTTCTCTTTGTGATTTCTACCACATCATTTAACATCTTTCTCTTGTTGTTTCTTCATCTGTGCCCCTGGTGTTTTGCTACTGACCTCCCTTGGAGGGATGTTGTAAGGCTTAAATCATTAATGATTATGAAGTGCTTTGGAAATAGAAAGGATTGCTTCAGTGCTAAGTCAGATGCACCAAGGAATTGCAGCATGCACGATACAAAGAAAAAGCCATGTTGTCAGAATTCCTTATGGAGACACGGATCAGCCAGGCCTCCTACTCACATCACTGTGAATTAGGAACATGGACTCGAAAGCACATCTAATGCTGCTTGGCTTGTGCATGCTTCTGTTACAACATTATTTTGA
Organism: Phocoena phocoena; assembly: GCF_963924675.1. Classification (NCBI taxonomy): domain Eukaryota; kingdom Metazoa; phylum Chordata; class Mammalia; order Artiodactyla; family Phocoenidae; genus Phocoena; species Phocoena phocoena. Next base: position 46,126,835 of record NC_089233.1, on the reverse strand, counting down.
CATTTTGTGTGTTCATTTGTTGGACTACTTTAAACCCTTTTGTAACCAAAGAAAATCAAAGTGCCTACTACAAGCATTTTCTGAAGATGGTGTCAACCTGATTGAGGATGAAAAATTGATCTACTGGATAAAAATTTTGGAATAGCATGTTTATTTTACTTGTTTGGCCAGACATAAATAGGGCAATGGTTCGGGAGAAGTTTTTATTACAACACACTGTTTATCTAATACTTTGACAGTCAGTGATATTCTCTCTCTCTCTTTCTCTTTCTCTAGATCTCTCTATCTCTGTCTTTATCATATCTAATGCTGGCTCACTTCCAAACTTTGGTATCACATATAAGAAAACAGAGACCAATGGAAGTAAATAATCCAGCTAGTTAGTGCTAGGATTTAGACTAGAAACCAGGTATCTTGTCTCCTAGATCAGTACTTCAATATATGTGAGTATTCCTTGATCATTTCTAAGAAGAATAAGTAACTTTAACAAACATTCATTCTTCCTAAAAGGACCAGCTTTTCATTAAAGACCCCAGGATAACAGTTATTCGTAAAGCTGACCAGCCATGCATTTAGGGTGTGAGAGAAATCTGCTGTAACATCTGTCGTGTCACCAAACACCAAGATTGAGTTCTGTGATCTACTTGGTTTGATGAGATACCCCCTCTTCCCTTCCAGTCTACATAACCCCTTCAAATACGACTTTAACAGATAGATCAAGGCAGGCACAGGAGTAACCACACTTCCAAGCATTTTCTTCTTATCAATGTATAGAAAAATGTAGAAGTAGGATTGGGGGCAGCAGTCTAAATTAGCTCCTGAAGTTTTAGTTTTCTAGGTATGCATACTTTCAGTGAGATCCTTCTAGACTGAATTATTCAGGTGATAGCAGAAATTTTCCATTATGTTCCACATACAGACCCTGACGCAATGATGCATACCTACGTATCAATGTAATTCCCTACCCCTTTCTTTTTCCTTCTTCTCTCCAGCTTCTCTCCCACTTCAGAGACTCGTACCTCGAACCTTTTAACTAGCTCTTGTCCTCTTTCCCCTTGATACTCCTTAATCTATATGCTCTGTCAGATTGGATAAGCCAAAGTGAGAAGGTGTGGGTAGGACAGAGATGGGAAGAGGCAAAGCTCAGTCTTGTATGTACCGTTCTGGGTGATGGAGAGGGCCAGCAAAAGCTCGCCTGCACTACAGGCGTGGGAACAAAGAAAGCACTACTCCTGTTGAAAGACGTTAATAGAGCAATCGGGGGGTTCACTGCTCAGATGCAGCAGTAGCAGGGACCACATTGTCCTAAGCTCTGAGTCTTAGTTTGTTTTGTGTAGAAACTTTTGGTGTGTGTTCCTCCAGAGAACATCAGCCTTGAAAATCAGACTCACAGAGGACTGATTTCTGAATCTGCGTGCCCATTTATTCAACCAATCTGGTTTTGCAGCCACAATGGCCCTATCCGTTTATTCACCCTTTCTTGGTGTTAATGGCCCAAGATGTGGAATTAGTGACTAGAAAATTGGTGACCGTAGAAAAAGGATTGGAATTTTTAGTGCGTTATATAACCTGACCTGTAATGGAGCCTAGAAAATCATTCCCATCCCTCTGTGATGATCCTGTTATAATATAATTAACTGTACCACATTTGTCTGTTCATTCATTCGATACGTGTTTAGTACGCTTCTTCAACGTGCCAGTCACTGTCCTAGGTTGTTTTATTTATCAGTGAGCACAATAGGCAACCATCCTTGCCTTTAATTATCTATATCCTTCTGCACATACTTTAAGTCTTCTAGACTATGATTTCCATTAGCTCTAAGATCAGCATAGTTCAGTACTCATCTTTTAGTTGCATGAATGAATCAGGACTGACTCCTTTTGGCTAAATCCTTGTCCTTTGACATTTCATTTCCAGGCTCTAGATCAGTTGCTGTCCAGCAGAACTTTGAGTGCTGGTGGAAATATGCTCTGTGCTGTGTAATCTGGTGGCCACTAGACACGTGTGGTGTTGAGAACTTGGAATGTCGCTGGTACAACTAAGAAATTGAATTTTTAAATTTTATTAAACTTTAAGTAACCACACATGGCTGGTGACCATTGCATTGGGCAGTGCAGCTCTAGATGATCCATAGCTCCCTGTTGTCTCTGTAAGATTAGAAACCGCTGCTCCTTTGGCAGGTTGCTCCTCAGGAAATGGTGCAGTGGGCCATTTTGGATGTCCAGGGATCCAGAAACCAGACTGCTCACATGTCAAGTGTCAACAAATAAGAAGGTGCATAGCCAGGCAGGGGGAGTTTGCTGTCTGGAAATGATGTCAACAGGTAGCCACCCACGGACATGTTTGCCACTTAGAAGTTCTTCAAGATCTCCAAACAGGACAAGATGTCATTTATTACCAGCGTTCATGAGGTCTGGGCTAAATAGAGATCTTTAAACACTGGGTTACATTTCCGGAACAGAATCCCTTTTCCTGGGAGGGCTATTGAGAAGGAGACAAGACTCTCATCTTTAAGAAAATGTGACATGGGGCTGGATTTTGAGTTTAGGAAACCAAGGCAGCTACTATGGTGACCAGAATTGGAGTATCAGGAAAAAGGCAGATTTCCAAATAAAATAACTTATTTTCAAAATTATACAGTGAACAGCAGCAAAGTTCACATGCTGTTGAGTCCAGTGAGCTAAACTAGCTCCTTTTATTTTTCTTGCATGGATCTGCCTGGGCTGGGAGGTGGAGACCAGATTATTCCATCTGTTGTCAGGGAAGGAACTGGGGGAAGAGGCAGCAATATGTCCTCTTTGCTTTCTTAGAGATTCGGTGTGTCTCCTTGAGGGTATTTAGAAGAGAGGAATCATCTCTTAGAAAGGATTTCAATATAAATGCATTATAAATCCTGCCAAGGTAGCTTATATTAGCACTGGTTAATTCTCTCCATTTACGATCATCATCTTAAGCTTTAGTTCCATGACCAACCACAGTGACGCCTGGCAGAGATGGAACACTGTAGGATAATGAGTTAGGAGAAGCCACTAGGCATCCACAGCCTGAAATCTCTGGGACAGAGAACCAAACATTCAAAGCAAAAGGGGCAAAGCTGGCTTGGGCAGCTGAGCACAGGGCCAGGTACTAGAGAGAAAAGCAAGGGTTTAGGCTAAGAAAACCCTGAAAAATTCATTTCAGCTATTTGATCACTGCCTTGACAACTCTTTATTGGACCAGTTTTGGGCAAGGTGACTCTGTCCTGGGTCATTTTAAAGGTCTTTCAAGGCCACAGGTGACTTGGAACTTGCATCTCCCTACATAAAATTATTTCTCAAAAATCATTTGGCTTAAATGGATGCTTGTTCTGACTCTGCCATTTATATAGTCTCATCGGTCAAGACATTTAACTTCCCTTAACTTGAGTAGCTTCACACATCAAAAGATTCAATTAGAGTACATGAGGTCCAAGGTATTATTTTTTCCTGGATAAAAACTGCCTATCTTGGCTTTTACTTATTAGAGATGGAAATATAAACATTTTATACTTATTTTATCGGCTGGTGGATTATCACCTGGGTTGATACAAGAGAGAAGGTATCAGAATCCCAGGGAAGTGGCTATATTTTGATAAGCCATATTCAGGATTGTATCAAATTATATTGGGAAAAATTTAAATACAAGCCATCTAATGAATGCCTGATTACATTTTCTCATGGTACACATTGTCAGTCACTTCATTTTAAGTCGTGACTTAAAATTGTAACCCTTTCCTTCATGCACTGGCATTCTTTGCCTCTTTTTTCTCCCCAGTTCTGATCACTTCTAATATACTATAAAATTTACCTATTCATTTGTTTGTTGACTTATCACTCTCCATTAAAATGCAGTCTCTAGGCAGGAAGGGTTTTTGTTTGTTTTTTCATCAGTTATCTTCTTACTTAAATTGCTTCTGGCATACAGCATGCACTCAATAAATCTATGCTGAATGAATGAATGAATCTGATTGGCTGGTAGGGATACATAGAGTATAGACTCTAAAACAGGAGCCTTACAGGTAGTACTTTCTTTAGGAATTTATCGGGATTTACTTGGGGAGTATGGCAAAGACTAATGAATGCTCACGTAGCCCCTTTCCTTTCCTTCCTTGGCATCCAACTAGACCTCATTTCCCATCCACCCGTGTGTTAGATGACAATGTGTGATAGTGTCCTGGCCAATGAAATGTGGGTGGGAATTACATGCACGACTTCCAGATCTGGCTGTGGCAACCTGCCTTCTTGCTTCTCCATGCTATTTTCCTCTCCCAGCTGCCTGGAATGAAGCCGATCCCTAGGACATCCTTCGACTTCTTTGTTAAAGGTGCCCAAGTGCATGAGAGGGAAAGTTCTGTGTCCCTGAGGAGAGCCACACAACTGGGGAACCCTACTCCCCTCCACCAAACACACAACTGGATTTTAATATTAGCATTGTAACAGTATAGGAAGTAAGCATGTCTGTATTAAACCATTGAGATTTGGGGTTTGACCTGTTACAGTAGCAGTTAGTGTTTCCTTAACCATGAGCAAGAGATTTTTATATTTATTGAAAGAAGGACTCAAATTTTAGAAGAAGAAACATTGCTATAGAGTATGATTGTATTACAGAAACAATCTCAGCATTCCCATTACAGTCCAGTGTATCAATTTAAGAAAAGAATATCAACTTTAAAATACAAAATGGAAAAATATGCTTCTGCTTTTTCTAATCAGTTAACTGACGTGTTTTCATTTTTAAAAAATGGATTAATCTCCTTCATGGGAGAGAAGCAGTAGGCTCTGGAGAATTTTAGCATACACTGAGATAATTTTTTTACTTGACCTTTACATTTCTTTCAGAAACCACACAGTGTGTTGTTTCAGAAACGTTTTAAATTAATTGAATGTTTGTGTCAACTCGTTCAATTCAATAGTGCCCCCATGAGAGAACCAAGAAACATAATCTTCTTTTTTCAGTTTATTTGCTCTAAGTTCTTCTCTTTTTTTATTTATTTGCTGGAGTTTTTCATGTCTCTCATGTCTGGAGTTTAACTTGTGGGCCATATGTTGCTACCTAAGTAAACTGGCACATTGGTTTTTTTGTAGAGACATTCATCTTTTCCAATTTTTCTCTCCCATTAATTTTGGAATTTGTAGTTCAAGCAGTTTCTTTCTTGGATCAAGCATTAAAAAATATGGCTAAATAATGAGTCTTAATTTTAGTGGATGAAATGGTCAAAGTGGAAAAGCTTTCTAAGAATTTGTTTTCTTTTGCTGAGGGTTTCTTTGAGGGGCCTCACCTTGGCTGGAACAAGACGTTATATGGTAATGTCCATTTCCTTAACAGCCCAACTACCATCCTCCACCATCTTGAGATAAGTTTCCGATTGCCTATAGCTGGGAGTGAACTGGGGCTTCCTCTTCCATCAGCTTGAAGTGAGTGTATACTGTGCATTACGTATACAATTTTCAGCCCTGGGTTTAAAAAGTATAGGCAAAGAAAAGTCTAATGAAACTGACTTTGGTTAACTTGGAGATGTGATTAGCTGACAGAGTAAAGGAAAAGGATTCCTTTTGGCTGTCAGAAATATGGTACTCCTCACTTTCACCATCCATTTCTATATCATTATAGATTTGGATGCCGGTTTACAGTAAGGCAATGATCATAATAGGAAGATTGCTCCCTGTCACCCTGTAGGACCTCATTTAGACAGGTTGGTAGGGCTGGAAAGGCTCAGGTAAAAATAATGACTAAACATGTTTATATTTGACTTTTCTTTGTGATTTTTTTTTTTTTAAATTGCAGGTGTACTTCCATAAATAGAGTTAACTTTTAGTTCTCACCTGGATGTAGGTAAATGGGAGGAAGTGATGAGTGGAAGGAGAAAGCCAGCTAGATGTTCAACATTCCCATAACCTTTAATCACAAATGCAAATTGCTGTTTACTCAGATAAGAAATGGAAAATTCTTGATCTCATATAGGATCACATATCAGGATTTGAGTACTATGTAGATTGATCTGAATGTGTATTCATCAAAATACTGTGAATTATCATTTTATTGTATATCATACCAGAAACCTTCATTTTAAATCCATGTGTACCTGTGGACAGCATGCTAAAATAGTCTTAAATTGTGAGTCAAAAAATCAATATTTTAAGAATTTCTGAATAGTACTCACTGAAACAAGTTAAACTTAAAGCAGGTTCTTCATAACATGGAGAAATCAATGTGTACAATAGTTGAGATTGTTAATCTTTACATTTCTACTTTGAACAACTTAATTGGTAACAGTTTTTCTTTGCCCACCCACTCCAGGGATTGGCTTCCATGGATTTATAATAATAGTAACAGAAATCTCATCTTTTAATTAATGTAGCATCTAGACTACTAAAAGGGATTTCACCTGTAAGTTTTGTGTATTTGCCTTTTTGTAAGCACTATTTTGGAAGGAGTTAACAGGAAAGATTTTTGCTGTTTTGAGTAAAGACAATTAAAAATAAAATGTTGTCCCTGATTAATCCTGAGGATTCACTAGGCTCTCTGGCTGTTCTCTTCCAAAGAAATGTGAGGTGGGAAGTACAGGGCGAGGATGACATTAAACTGGGGTTAAGTGACTCTTTCACATCTATGCTATGACACAAGAGGACACATTGACACCCCTGAATCTCTAAGACTGGGTTGTTGCCATAGGCTGGGCAGAAGAGAAGGGAAAGAACTAGTTTTGGAGACTGATAGAATGGAGTTTAAATCCCATTTTAGCATTTGCTAGCTACAGGGCTGTGGACAGATGATTTAACTTTTGTGACCTTTATGTTATTTTATTTTTATGGTAGAAAATTTATTTATTTTACTGAATTGATGTGAGGATTGAATGAGGTAATATGAAGAAAATGTTGATACAAATGTTGGCTTAATTTTAGCATTAATTTCTATTTTTAAAATATTTCATATTGTGTAGTAAAGAATGAACTTTGCCCCAGGAGAAGATCTGGCTTTTTCCTTTGGCTCCTGGGAGGTAATTCTTGTTGCTTGGGAGCCTTGGGCTGGCCAGTTAGTAACATGATTTTGGGTGCAGGGTGGCCACAACCATATAGTCTTGGGGTGGACTAAAACTCACAGTTTTAGGATGGGACTGGCTGTGCCACATAGAACACCGTACAGTTTAGTCAGTCATTATCCTAAGAGAGTGAATCCTCTGAGTTCTCATCACAGGAAGATTTTTTTTTTTTCTTAGTTATTTTCTTTCTTTTCTTTTTATAGTATCTATATGAGAAGATGAATGTTAGCTGAACCTACTTTGGTAATCATTTCACAGTGCATCTAAATCAAGCCATCATACTGTATGCCTTAAACGTATATAGTGATATATTTCTCAATTATTTCAACTCAATTATTTCTCAATATAACTGAAAGAAAAAAGAGTCATTTAGCTAATATTCTACAGTTTGGAATGCTGTTCCATTTCAGTCCAACTGATTTGACACCACCTGGGGTACTGCAACACAATTCTCACATGAACCACCTGGAGTTGGTGTCAGACTCCACAAGTTAAAGCCTCAGGTCTCCACAAGACTCCCCTTACTTCAGATGTCATCCACACTTTGGCAGTCCCAGGCCACCCTCACTTGTGACCAGCTAGCTATAAATTCTGAGGTTCTCATGACCTTCTCTGATTTGATAATTTGCTAGACTAATCATAGAACTCAGGTAAGTACCATCTTAAGGATTTCAGTTTTACTGTAAAGGATGCAGATCAGGAACAGCCAAATGAAGAGACACATAGGGCAAGGTCTGGGAAGGTGAGGAGTCATGGAGCTTCTATGACCTCTCCTCATAGAATCCAGGTGCGTGACCCTCCCAACACATTGAGGTGCACATCAACCAGGAAGCTCCATTGAGCCACAGTGCCAGAGTTTTTATTGAGGTTTCATTACGTAGGCATGCTTGATCAAATCATTGGCCACATGATGTGATTGAACTCAATCTCCAGGCCCCCTTCCCTCCCCAGACTCCCTTCCCTCCCCAGAGGTCAGGCTGGCCCAAAGTTTCAACCCTCTAGTCATGTGGTCTGTCTTTCTGGTGACCAGTCTCCATCCTGAAGCTATCTTGGGGCCCATGAAGAGTTACTTCATTAGCATAACAAAGACACTCCCATCACATAGGAAATTCTAAGGATTTTAAAAGCTCCATACCAGGAACTGGGGGACAATGACCCAATATATTCTTTATTACATATCAAGTATCTTTTAGGAGTTAGGACAATTCATCTTTTGTTCTTGAGAAATCATTACCACCCGCCCCCACCACCACATAATGATTGATGACCCAATGGAAAGAACATTGGGTCTAACTTAATTCCAATCTCTTACAAACTCTGGTTTCAGTAACTAATAAGCAATGTAATTCTCCCCAAGTCCCCTCACTCTTCTGGCTTCTGTTTCTTCTTCTCTAATGGCTCTTTAAATGACATAAGAGGTTTCTTCTACTCCTAACCATCCATTGCTCTCCGGGTTTTGTTTGTTTTTTTTTTTTTTAGCATGGCTTATATAATAATTGGAGGCTATTTGTGATTTAACTCAAAGATCAGGAGTCATACTTTCTGGGTCCAAAGTCCACATCTACCATTTTCTAGGTGTGTGATCTCTGGCCATTTACTTAAGCTGTCTGTGCCTGAATTTTCTCATTTATAAAGTGGTGAGAATAGTAGTGTCTCCATTACAGTGTTTCTAAAAGAATAAGATGTGATAATGCAGGTAAAGACTTTAGCACTGATTTGGCAGAAATACAGTAAAGACTCAATAAATGTTCTCATAAGTAATTTATATTTTATAAAATTTTTACATGATTTTAACTCAGTCCTCTCTGGAATAAAAATGAATGCATCAAGGATCAAGAGAACTTCACTTGATTCTTGACAAGAATATCAGGCATGTTATCACTGACATACAATTTAAAAAGTACATATATCCAGAATTTTGGGGAGGAAAGGGGTATTATAATTCATCCTGTAACAAAATACTTCTGTTATAGGTTACCTAAATTGCTGTGAAGGAGAATGTCTTATGGATGTTTATACTGTCATGGAAGAATGACAGACACACTGAGTTCAGAGTATAACAAACTTATTGTATGCGGGTCAGGAGAGGATGACAGAGGTCTTAGAAAATCCTTTACGTGAATGGAAGAACTGAGGTAGCAGTTATACAGTGATAAATACAAGATGAATGTGTATGCCAAGTTCTTGACTATAAAACGAACCTGTATAACTAGTTAATGGAACTATCTCAGTAAGAGTTAGGAAGAGTGGATTTGCCTGAGAACAATTCTGGTGTTACCATATTCTAGCCCTGGGGCTTTGACCTCTGTAACAAGTTCTAAAAACAGCCAATGTGAAATACCACTACTTGACTGAATGAGAAGGGTTAAATTATATGATGCCATCCTGCAGATGTCAGTCATTTCTATCTTTTTCTATTTGTTGGCCTACTTATTATAAATACAATTAAAAGTTTATCTTAAAATGTAATTTACTTTTTAATAAACCTAGAGGACAAGAATATGTCATGCTTAATAGGAATTTCATATTTTACATTATTTTCGCTTTTTGTAATTTTGGCCTAAAATAAATCAGTGTTGCTATTATAGCAAGTATACTAATTTTTTTTTTTTTTTCTTGCGGTACGTGGGCCTCTCACTGCTGTGGCCTCTCCCGTTGCGGAGCACAGGCTCCGGACATGCAGGCTCAGCGGCCATGGCTCACGGGCCCAGCTGCTCCGCAGCACGTGGGATCTTCCCGGACCGGGGCACGAACCCGTGTCTGCTGCATTGGCAGGCGGACTCTCAACCACTGCACCGCTAGGGAAGCCCATGTATACTAATTTTAATTTTCTTCTCTTGTGTCCATGAGACACAAACACTTATAGAAATAATCATGAATATTAATATTACCAACGTCCAGATCATTAATAATAATTCCTACATTGATTACATGTTTATCAGATACACACATTTATAACATTCATTATCTGTGTATTTTTATTTCTTATCTACGTTGTTTTTAGTATGTAATACATGGAACTCTTGGACAAATATATAAGTAAGTTTAAAAAGCCTAAACAATATTTTTCTGAAGTTGAGATAAGTTGATTTATCAAGGTAAAGATGATATCCACATTCTTACTCTTCACTCATTCTTTCATGCATTCATAAGCATGAAGTGATGATGGTGAGAAATTGACAAGGGTATAGCATTTAGCAAGAGGGATAGGTCCTGTATCTGCATTGCTGTTATCAAAGACATCACATGTTGAAAAGTCTTAAGAAAGTATGAAGTGTTATAGGAGTTTGAAGAGAAAAAGTATTGGGGGGGATGAAGTGATCAGAAAAGGCACCTAGTATATTGGATGACTGATTAAATAAATGAGTTTTCCAGTGACACAGCTTAACAATATATCATCATTTTATTCATTAAATAATGGTATATGGATAGATACAGATATAGTCTTCTACAAGGGACATTAATTACTTAGAGGTCAATGACAATTTATTCCTCTTTCAAATATTATTGTATTGCTGTGGATTCGAAATAATTTCCTATTAACAGCCTATTGAGGTGAAAGTTTTATTGGCTCTTCTTCAAGGAGAACAGTGACCTAATGTTTCACTTAGAAAGGCTACCAAGTTGCTCTTAGAGTTTAATGGATTCAATCTTAGAGAATAGATAACTAAGGAACTGTACCTATCTCCTATATTGGTTCCTTTATGATTTTCTTATTCATTCACTCCACAGTATATACGTACTGATGATTTGATCTTATGAATCAACCTTCAACTGAGGAACCTCTTCACTCAGAATGGCAGATACTTGGGAAATATTTTCCATTTTCTTGGCCATCTAGGAGAACTCAGTTATATGAAATAATATTCTGGCAGCCACAAAACTATGTGCACCATCCAAAGTAGCCAACCTAAGGAACCTTTAAAAAAATGCTCTCTAAATATTTCTCAGTCATATATAGGTTTCTTTTTTTCTTTCATGTTCTCCAGATTTTGATGAGGAGTTTAGATCCACTTATAAATTGTATAAAATACAATTGATTTTTATATATTGATCTTGTATCTTGTGACACTGCTGAATTAATGGATCCTCTGAGGGCTTTTGTGGCTTTTTTTGCGACTCCTTGGGATTTTCTATGTGGACCATTATGTCATCTGCAAATAAGGACAGTTTCTTTTCTTCCTTTCTGATCTGCATAATCTTTATTTTATTTCCTTGCTTTATTTCACAGTCCAGGAGTGGTAATAGTGGGCTTCCTTGCCTTATTCCAAGTCTTAGGGGGAAAACATGAAGTATGATGTTAGCTATAAGTTTTTGTTAGATGTGTCTTATTAAGTTGAAGAAGTTCTCCTCTTTAGTTTTCTGAGAATTTTTATTGTGAATGATGTTGAATTCTGTCCAATGCTTTTTATGCATCAATTGATATGATGATGTGTTTCTAAAAAATCTGTAAATGTGGTGAATACATTGATTGGTTTAGAAGAACATTTTTAATGTTTATTCAATTTGTGATTAGAAATTAGTCATTCTTGCTCAATAAACAAACATTTCATCTGTGATCAACTAAACTGTTGAATGTTCATGAAAGGAGAAAAAAAAGATAAAGCTATGGAATCTAATATAGTGTTAATATTAGAAATAAACAAAGAAGAGACCCATAGGCATTCATGATAGTGTACAGGTTAACTTAGTTTCTATTAAACTATATTACTATATCCCTGGTATTTCTTTCTTTGTTTATTTTCTGCTACCACCTCTTCTTCTTTGTGAAGCTGGGTGTTCCGTGAATTGAGAATGCCCATGGAGTCCAGATTCAGGAGGCAAGTGGCCATCTGCTTATTTAGTGAGGACACATTTAATCATGTGCTGTAGAACCATTCTGTTAATAGAAGACCTAGGAGCCTCCAGTTTCAGCATTCCGTCTCTGACAGGGTAGAGCGAAGACAGTGTGAACATGAAGATGAAATAATATCACTGTGTAGACCTATGCATGGTGGGAAAAGAACATTTAAACTTTATAAGAAAAAGTTTCAGAAGACACAGGATAATATGTTGCTTTTATAGGACAATGACATAAATTCGGGGCAGAAGTGACCAATTGGGAGGGTTTTCTTGTACCATTAGCTTTGACCAAGTCAAGGAGATAAGACGGTGCCCACTGTGATTGACCAGGAAAACCCACTGTATCGTGGATCATTTGTTGCATAAACTCCACTGCAGGCAAACATTGCCCATCCAGCCCTGACCTGTCCTACATGCTTAGATTGTATTGCTGCAAGAAGAAAAGAAAGAAATACGGATCCACAGATTCATTGGAGAGCAATAGAAGCTCAAATTTAGTGTACTATAAATAAGTGCTATAGAGATGGAAGGCAAGATAGAGTATCATTATTATCCAGTATTTTTATAGCACTTTATATTTGCAAATGGCTTCACAATCCAGCATAATGAATCTGCAGGGGGCTGGTGGAGGGAAACGTTGCAGGTTGCAAGGAGTAGCAGTTAACACATCCATTAACAGTGCTCCACGTACATTTTTATTGTCTGGATTGTTCACGTGAACTCACCTCTCTTATTTTCTCTACAACATTTTTTTGGTAACTTTGGTAATTACTGATAAAATTTTAACGGATATGTTTAACTTTCTTTGGTTTTAAATTTCCTGGTACAAGCCTGACTTTCTGTGAATATGTTACTGCCTAGTATACAAGCATGAGAACTGGGTTAAACTAAGAACTTTTTTATTCTTGATAAAACAGTGACCAGCAAGGCCTTCATGACTGTGCTTATTATTTTTCTTTAAAAATGTCCAGGCTTTTTAAATTTTTCTGTCTCCTCCAAGCCACCTCCCTATTTAAATAAGCACAAATGCCACTGTACCAAGGTATGTTAGGGACCTTATGTGTATTAGCCAGCTGTCCAGTTGGGAGTGCCACTTTGAAGCTTCCTGCCCTATTCTTCCTGTAAATTCTTCTGTACTTTCAGCACAGGTGCCTTGTTTTGTTTTTACTATGGAAAGAACTGTCACTGTACCCAGGCATGTCCCCTCTGTTCTTCCCCGTGTAAAGATCCTTTAGCTCATTATGCATTCAGTGTTGGGGGAATGGTTGCTGGTGGTTCTGTTTCTCTTGCTTTTATTGATCGTCCCTCCATCAGCCTGTATCAAAGTCTTAATTCTCATAGGAGTGGAATTCAAGAATTTCCAGAGATTTACTTAATAATGAATTAATGACTGAGTTATGAGTCATGTCCATGATTTGTCAGATGTCTTCATCAGATCATTGCAAGTATGAGCACCTTCATGCCTTCCTTTCCTCTCTCATAGCTTAGAATGTGGATCAAGGACAGTGCTTGGTACATAGTAGGCCCTCAACGGGTGTGTGCTCACCAATGAACTGAGCTCCTCCAGGGATCCTTGTATGAACTGGAGGTTGCAAAAGCATTACCTTTAAGTTTAAAACCTAGTGTGGGCAATGTGAAAGAAAAATTGCATGAACTAGGAAATGTGTTTGATCCAATTTGTTTCCTCTAAAATTCTAGTAGCTGTAGAATGGGAAAAAAATGGAAGTCTCAAGTGAGTCTTAGGAGAAAAAGTTAAAAGATAACAAAGTTTAATCTGTTCACAGCTGTTTTACTAACAAAGGCAGAAAGAAATTCAACAGTGCATTTGTTGGAAAGAATCACATTTTACTCTGGTTAAGAATATGCTGAGATTTGCTTTTTAGGGCAACTTGATAATTGTACCACACATCACTTTTTAAATAACTGGAAAATATGTTCTGTGCTTCTAAATTATACTCTGAGGGTCAGAAATTTAAGGCATATGTTTTAAATCAAAGGCAGTGCTTTGTAGAGAATATACTTATATTTCTGAATATTGAAAAAAATCTATGTAAAGATGTTATAATGAGAAAAAAAAAAAAAAAAAAACTTGTGCCTTGTTCCGTAAGTAACAAACTCAGAACCTCTCTATCTAAACTTCTGAGCCTTTTTAGTAAAAATATGAGGAGGAAAATATTTTTTATAATAAGTAAGATTTCTGCTTTTATGCTTTAATTACAATGAGGAGAGTTTTCTATTTGATAAGAAAAATTACATTTCTTTCAAAAGAGCAAATTGATCACACAAAATTTTAACCTGGTTGCAGTTAAAGAAAAACAAAGTTGTCTAAAGTTATATCCACTAAGAAAAACCCTGGAATGTATTTATCTTACCCTCAACTGGTTTTACAATGTAGAAAATAAGGGAAACAAATTGAAATGTCAAGGTCCAAAGGTTACTGTTAATTTCAACTGGACAAAAAAAAACACTTTTCTTGCTTTAAACTCAAGAAGAATCTACTCAAGTAAATAAAGATTTAAGGCCTTAAGGTGATGTCCAACAGGTAGCCAAACATAGAGGCAGAAGAGAATGGAGGAGGATATCCTAAAAGTTTTAGTTGTCACCTTTGAATGTAAAATTCATCTTCTCCTGAACATTTTCCAGCTTGGACCAGCTTTTTGTGTCCAGTGAGCCCTCGTTTAAAATATGAAGAAAATTAAGTTATGGAAAATTTCAATCACCTTTTTATTCAGTATTTTTTCCACTAGCTTCTTACCTAACTATACCAGAAACTTCTACCATGTTCTGATCCTAGTGCTGTTAATATCAACTATCAGAAAATTAAAGTGACATTTTTGGAGGAGAATGAATATATTGATAAGAACTTTTTTTTTTTTTTTTTTTTCGGTATGCGGGCCTCTCACCGCTGTGGCCTCTCCCGCTGCGGAGCACAGGCTCCGGACGCTCAGGCTCAGCGGCCACGGCCCACGGGCCCAGCCGCTCCGTGGCATGCGGGATCTCCCGGACCGGGGCACGAACCCGCGTCCCCTGCATCGGCAGGCGGACTCTCAACCACTGTGCCACCAGGGAAGCCCCACTGACACAATTTTTAAAGAAAAAAATAAAAATCATCCATACTCTCAGTACTGTAATTCAACTCTTCTCCTTCCTCCTTCACCCTTCTTGTGCTATCTGAGCAGAGAAGTAATGTTGACATCTGCTTTTGCACATTGCATCCTTGTGTTGTCACACCAATCATAACTTTGGTGTTTAATCTTGAAACACTGTTTCATCAATTTAATATCCATAATCTATTAACTATTTCCCTGTCTGGAGACATGTAACTTGTTTAACTTTTTAAAAATATTGTAGAAAATTTTGGAAACATTGTTTCTGCCCATAAACTTTTTCTTGTTTTGAATTATTTCCTTGGAATAAATTTCCTCTGGGAGTCAAACCATATGCATATTACTTTTTCATTTTTACAATATTATTTTCTGTAGTAGTATCAATTTACAGTACTACTAGGTCTTCATTAACATGAGTTTCCCTTTAGAAAAACAGCTTTTCAAACACCATTATATTAAGCCCAAGGAGCCAATAAACACTTCCAAGATCATTACCCAAAAAAGAAAAAAAAAAAGATAAAGAAACCCAGCATCTTTTAAGTTAGTAAGACTTTTAAAACTCCTTATTCTACCTAAGGAAGCCTCTGAATATAAAATTTTGTAAATAGGAGGATTATTTAACGATATATGTTTCGGATATAAGGAATTTGACATTTCTTGATATTACCTATTTCTCATTTTGCCTTAATTCTTACGCATTAAAGTAGTAAACTGTGTATATCAGAAATCACCTTAGTATTATCACTTGGTATAGGTTGCAATAAGAAGATAAATACCTTCATGAACTGTACTCCATATTTTTTCCATTTTCAGAGGTCTGTTGGTTTTTTCTAAAATGTCACATTGGCGGTGAAGGGATCACTTTTGCCCTCGTTTGTTTCCAGAATAGTTTCCCAACCTAAAGTTTTCTTTTAGCTGGAGGATCGCAAAACGTTATTTCTCAAAATATATTATAGAGAACACAAGTACCTTAGGATGAAATTTCCGTAAAGAAAAGAAAAGAAAAACATTCAGTAAAAGTACGAAATGGGTTCTTAACCTCAAAGCATCTCAAAATGTGGTCTCTGGACTACCAACAACCACATCATTTGGAAACTTGTTAGAAATGTAAAATCTCAGTACTACCCCAGACCTACTGAATCAGGAAACTCCAGAGGCGGAATTGGCAATCCATATTTTAACAAGCCCTTCGGGTGGTGATGCCAATCACTAAAGTTTGAGAACCACTGCTTTAGCTTCTTCTTGGCAATTTATAATGTTATTACCTTATTAAAGTTTCTGAGAAGGGCTGGAGAGGAAAGAAAAAACACATACCACAGCACAACAAAAATCTCTAAATCTTGTTTGCCCAAAATGTTGACCATGGTAGACTTACATTTCATCGAACACCACACTCTTATAGAAATACAGTGAGTCTCGGTTCAAATTGCAGTTGCTAGCTTCAACCTGAGTTGTCAATACATTTACATGTGTGCGTTAGTGTTTGATGTTTTTCTTATGAGTAGACCATGAAGAAAACCATAGCCCTTTCTTAATCATAGCAGGATACTTTATTGCCTGCTGAGTTGATTCACCTCTGCTATCCTCCAGCACTTGCCTGTAGTGTATATCTTAATATTAATATATCTGAGCATGTGTGTCTTGTATGAGATGTATCATAATGGCTTCTGTGTTACCAAAACTGATAGGAAAGACTCTATTTGCAGTTGCTTACTATTAGAGATGATTGTGTATCTGAGTAAGAAGTGAGTGATAATATTCAGTGAGTGAACAGATCCTAAGTAAAATAAATTCAGAGCCTTTGGACCAAATACTTATTATCTGACAAGGGGGAAAAAAGCCACGTTACAAAATGAGAGTATAAAATTAATAAATAAAATAAAATAAATAAAAGGGAAAGTTGGAAATCATTATCTTTATATATGCTGAAAAGTTACAAGATGAGTCTTTCGCCTATTGTTTGTTGCCAGTTCAAAGGTTAATGGGAAAATACTGTTTTGATAGCGAACTTCTGATGATTTAATAATAGTGATCAAGCTTTATGCATTTTATTTAAACATCTATAGGCAACATCCTCTTTTAGTAGCTCTCTCTATACCTTTTGCAAAAAAAGGGAAAATGTTATGTTTTATCTCAACAAGAAGGTCTTGATTTGTATATGTTTTATCTTTGCATGTCTCTTATCCTGTGAGTTTAAATTACAAAGATATTCCATAGTTCAAATGAGCATGAAGTTGTTTGGTAAACTGAGATTACATAGCTGCAGAACCCTTGGTAGATGGTATCTATAGATAGAGGTACCTAACATGGAAGGTCTTCTGAACAATATAAATGGCCCTTTTTCAAAAAGAAGTGGAGAGGAGGAAAGCCTACAGCATTGATTTAAAAGACTCTAATTAGAATTAGGTTCCGATAATTAGATCCCAGTAGACTGAGTTCAGACTTTCTTTTCCCTCAAACAAACAAAACGTAGAGTGTAGGATGTCATTTCTGCAGGAATGAAAATAGAAATGGAATTTTAAATGAAGATTGTGAAGCGAAATGAGGCATTTTAATTCTTGCACCTGGAATCATTTCATAATGAAATGCAAATTAATTCTAAAAACCTCTGACCTCTGTTTTTGCTGATTACAGCCTAAAATCATTCATTTAATTTTTAGAAAAAGAGAAAATGCATGTCAAGATGAAACTATTTAGTACATATACCTTGAATTTCACAATAAAGTTATATGATTGTCTCCAGGGTTGAATGATTTCACATTTCTATTGTGAACAAAGATCAAAGACCAAGGATGGAATATTTGATATAAATTGGAAGTGAATCTACCACGATTATTTGAAATTGTTCATTGGCTTAAAATTGTACTTATCCTTCACCAGTGAGCTCTTATGGGTTGTTTACTTATTGTAGATTCTTTATTTCTAAATTTCCAAAAGAAGTAAAACTTGAACTTCCTTTTCAGCTTTGAAAAATATAAATCTGAGTTCCGTTAAGTAGCATTTAAGAAAAAGACAGACTCTAGATGGCAGTTTCACGTAGATGTTTAAGTAAGAGTTTATGTTTTTGTGATGTAGAGTATATATGAGTTGATGGAGGGATGAAGGACTTTTAAATCTCCTGGAGTCTAGCCCAATTACCTCTTGCTTTCTTTATCATGTTGACTGATGTCATCAGTTTATCTAGCAGGGAAACAAAAACTGGAATGTCATTAAAAATATGCACCACCAAAATATTACTATATATTTAGATGAACAAATAGAATATTCATCGATATTCATAAAACAGTTGTATGAGATCGGGAGACTAGAATATAAATTTTGGATCTAATGAAAAGAAGTCTTCTTAATTATTTATACCCACACCTCCTTCTAAAAAGAATTTGAAGCTATTTGCAATAAGAAAATATTGACTTTATTTTTTTAACCTTGAATAGAGATGAAAAATTGGAACGTATGCAAAATGAAAAAAGCATAAGGCAGGGTGGTAACCCATAGATCTAATATATTATAATTTCTTCCACTGCAGGGGGCATGGGTTTGATCCCTGGTCGGGGAACTAAGATCCCACATACCACATGGCACGGCCAAAAAAAAAAATATATATATATATAATATATACAATAATTTATGTAAAGTTAGACTCTGAAATCCTTGTGAATAAAAGCAAATAAAACCTCTATGTTGATATTGTCTTAATTTTTGACTGTAAATATAGTGAAAGTTTTGTTAGGTCTAAGAGTATACAGTATGAACACATTCAGTAAATGTTTACCGATGGCTTTCATCCATAGGCCACCTTGTTGAGTCATCAATATCTGAGTCATCTTTTAAAAATCTCTCAGTGTTTTCATTTTATTCTTAAATCATTCAGAACCAACCAACCAACCCAAAAAAACCTGGTACTTTATTTACTTCATTTTATTTCACTGCTCAGCTTGTTAATATTGGAAACCTGAGCAGTAGGATGGTTTAGTGATTGACTGGGCTCCCCATCACAGCTTGCTTTTCAATATAAGAAATTAGAATAACGGTTTTCAAATCTTGTCGCCTAGAGCAGCGGTCCCCAACCTTTTTGGCACCAGGGACCAGTTTCATGGAAGACAATTTTTCCTCAGGTGGATTGGGTGGTGGGGGGGCCGCAGTGGGGGGGGATGGTTTAGGCAGTAATGCTGGCGATGGGGAGCAGTGGGGAGCGGCAGATGAAGCTTCCTCGTTCACCACTCACCTCCTGCTGTGCGGCCCGGTTCCTAACAGGCCGTGGACTGGTACCGGTCTGCAGCCCAGGAGTTGGGGACCCCTGACCTAGAGTCCTCTTAGAGGTTTCAGTAGCCATTTCCTAGGTAAGAAGGGAGGATATTTTACCCAAACTACTTTACCCAGAACAACTTAGCTTTTCTTTTTTTTTTTTTTTACGATGCTGGATTCTACTCAGCTTTGCTTTGAAACAAAGTTCTGCTGAAAGCAATTTGATAACTGTGCTACTGGAGAAGGAATTTGTAGCTGATTCTGAGGGGTAGGTTTGTGCAACCTCTAACCAGGGGATCCTAACTCAGATTGATGCTTTTCAGAATGTTTGCGATGTTTAGGATGGTGTTTAGAATGTTAGTAATCCCCTGAAATTAAAGGAAAATTTTATATGTTTTACTTGTAATGTATCTGGAGGGAAGACCAATAGTTTTCTTTGGTTCTTTTTGTATTATTATTACATTTCAGAAATGCACAAGGAATACAAAAGAAGCACCTAGAATTAATATTAATTAATTTCTTAATAAAAGAAATAAAACATAATAGAAAAAGTTGAAATCCCTCCTTTAAATCTTCCCAAATATATTCCCTTTGTTTTCTCCCCAAATGCGTGTACTGTCTTTAATTTGATGTCTTTGATCCCTATCTGTTTTCTCACACTTTTACTACATATGTAAAGTTATTCATTAAAGTATATATTGTATTGATATTCATTAAAGTATATATTGTATTAATTGTGTGTTTTTGAAAATTTTCATAAATTTTATACTCTGAATATCATTGATCATCTTTTTTTCTTACATCACATTTTATTTTTGATTTCCATGTTGATACATATAGATTCTCATTCATTCATTTTAATTGCCGGCTGCAATTCCATATCATGAATATGTCACATTTAATCAGTTAATTTAATCTCTATGGAAAAATATTAAAGTGCCTTCTATCCCTTCACTTTGACAGACCAGACAGCATGGCAGTTAACATCCTTGAACACATGTTCAAGGGTTAAACTAGGCTGGGTGTATAACTAGAAGTGTACTTGAGACTCATAGACTATGCATTACTTCAACTGTATTCATAAAAGCCAATGTATTATCCAAAGTGGCTGTGGTTATTTACACACTCCCTAGCATTGTATTAGGGCTCATGTTTTCTTGCATTCAACAGTGGCATACTCAGACTGTTATTTCAGCCAAATGAGTATGAAATAGCATCTCATTGCTGCTTTAATAGGCAGTTCTCTGATTACCAGCAATGTTAAGTATCTTCCCAATTTACTTACTGTCCATTGGGTTTCTATTCTGTGGATTACCCTTAATGAACATTGCTCATTTTTTTCTTGTTGTAATATAGGAATTCTTTATATATTTGTTATATATCTTTTGCCAATTGTGTGTGTTGCTAACTTTTTTTTCTCATACTACAGCTCTTCTTTTAAGTTTTTCCATGGAGAATTCAGCATGTTTTAAATTTTATTGTCAAAAAATGTACAGAACCTTTTCTTTATAGTTTCTGCCATTCACACCTTATTTTAAAAATCCTTCCCTATTACCATTTTATAAAACTATCCTATCAATTCTATAAATTCTTGTAAAAAGGTTAAAATTTTGGCCCTTATATTTAGACCATTAATCCATCTGGCCTTCTTTGATAGGCCATATTTCTATAAATGTACAAATTTATTTCTATGACCACTTTTTGATACATTGATCTATCTCTGCTCCAGACTTAAACTGTCACAATGACTCTTGCTTTATAATCTTGATAACTGGAAAGGCAAAGCCCTATATTTCTTATTTATTATCTTCCAAGTTGATTTAACTATTCTTGACTTTTCCTCCTCCCGTAAAATTATAGGATAATTTGTTATTTTTAAATGAGTTTCTTTGGGGATTTTTATTGAGGTATCATTAAATTTGTAGATTAGTTTGATGAGGATTGATAAGTTTCTTAAATTGAGTCCTCCAATCCATGAACATTGTATACTTATGCATATTTTTACATTTTCCTTGGTAAATATTTGTATTTTTTTTTAGGATAGCTTTTAATATCTTTATCTTTTATATGTATGTGTTGTAAATTCATTTTAACATGTCTGAATTTGCTTTTATTTATCCTATTCTGGTGTATATGTTTTTGTTTTTTCCCCAAGATGGGTACTCATGTCTTTCTTCAGCTCTGGAAAATGCACAGTCCTTATTGCTTTTCTTCCATTTTCTCTATTCTTTTATTCTTTCTGGGACTCTTGCAAGAATATATCTATATCTATACCTAAGTTTGACTATATTGTCAAATATACATAAAATCTTGCAAAAGTTCCAGAAAGAATATATATTCATATATGTAGTCACATATGTGTGTGTATGTGTAGATGTATGAATATATCTGTGTATCGTCTTTCATAGTTCCTGAAGCTTTTTCATATTTTCTAACTATACCATCATAGTTATAATAGTTATATAGTTATATGACATTATAGTTATATAGTTACCATTAGAGATATACTATTTATATCTTTATATAATTGCCTTCCACTTAAGATTCATTTGAAGTATGGATCACAGTTGTCCCTGGACCCAGCTTTCCCTGAGTCTATGCATTTTTCCTCTATACAGTTAGGTTTGAAGATTATAAACATTTGATTTAATTTATCTTTGGAAATTCTACTCCCAAAAGAATAAAATACTAGAATAAAACACTATTCCTGAGCAAGAGGAATAGTTTCCTTCCAGTTTCATCCTGAATCTACCCACTCTCCCACCATACATATACATAAACACATGTACATATTGTATTGCATTTGTAACCTTTAGAGATCCAAGTTAGAGAACTGGCCAGGATGTATTTTAATGACTTTTGCTGCTAATAGTACAGAGCAAATTTTTTTAAAAGTCATACAGTTAAAAAAAAATTTTTTTTTTAAGTCATACAGTTTGCCTTGAGGGGATTAGTTACCATGTAAAATATATGACTTTGCCCCAGACAAGTACACAACAGAGGCCAAACAATTGCGCATGGATGAAGATGGATTCACAGCTTAAAAGAAGGGATTTTTTTGTTCAGGAAATGAGCTGCCATTGGATCAACTTCTATTAGTTCCTGCCTCCATTTATGTACCCTTACATTTTGCAAAATATGCCACTCTTCTATTATTCAAGTAAATGCGTCTACTGTCCATATAAATCATCCATCTTGGTGTCACTAAATTATCTAATTCAGAAAGTTTATCTATCAAGGGCTTCTCAGTTTATTGCTGATTTAAATCTATTGGTCTACCCAGCAGCAGAACATTTTACAGACATAATAAAGTCATATGGATTATAGATAAACTCATGAGATACCTGGGACTTGAAACTGTCATCCCTATATGGTTCCAAATAATACACTGTTGATTTGGACCATCAAGGTGGAGAAAATTAAGCCTTGCCAATCCCAGCTAGTGTTTTAATTGAAAGAGCTCCAAGAAAGACTTAGGTGCTATACTTCCGTGGCAGTTTGGTAAGGCAGCTGCTAATTATGAATCGAGAATGAAAACAACCTTGGGAAAAACCTCAGGATGCCAAGATTCACCCATTGCAGAACTAGAGTCTCAGCCAAATAGTAATTGGGAGGTTATTAAAAAGACTGACTACTAAAGTAGAGGTACCCGGACCAGGTGACTCTCCGCTTATTCTGAACTTTGAGTTAACCAGAAATTGTTTATAGTTATGTTTCTGGAGATTTTGTATTCAACTCTTCATTCCCTTAAAAGAAAAACAAAACAAATCAGGATTTAAATAAAAGTTGACAAAACAAGGAAGAAATGGGGCAAGCTCTTATTCTATGCCTATTGCATACTATGCTAGGCATTTTCATATTTTAGCTTATTTAATTTAATTCTCACAACCCTGTAAGGCTAGTGTTATCCCTGCTTTACAGACAATAAAGTTGTGTTTCAGAGGGGTAAGCAAATTTCTCAAGGTCACACAGCTAATACAGATGGTCTCCAACTTAGGATGGTTCCCCTTAACGATTTTTCAACTTTATGACAGTGTGAAAGCTATATGCATCTAGTAGAAACCATACTTTGAATTTTGATCTTTTCCTAGGCTATCAACAGGTGGTACTGTACTCTCTCATGGTGCCAGGCAGTAGCAGCAAGCCACAGCTCCTAGTCAGCTGTGCAAGCATGAGGGCACACAACTGATACGTTTACAACATTCAGTACCCCGACAACCGTGTTGTTTTTCACTTTCAGTACAGTGTTCAATTAGTTACATGAGGTATTCAATACTTTATTATCAAACGGGCTGTGTGTTAGATGATTTTGCCCAACCATAGGCTAATGAAAGTGTTCTAAGCACATTTAAGGTAGGCAAGGCTAAGCTATGATGTTAGGTGTCTTAAATGCATTTTCAGTTTATGATATTTTCAACTTGCAATGGGTTTATCAGGACATATTCCCATTGTAAGTCAAGGAAGATCTGCAACCATTCAAATCCAGTCTTTTTCCAAAGTCTGCTTACTTTCTTCTACACCAACAGTAATAATGAATATTTGTGTCAACATATGTTCATCTTAATGCTGCCTCAATGCTCCTTTACTTTTAAGTGTTATCTAGTTTATCTGAGAACTTTTTTGAGACCATGTATTTCATGTTTACAAGGTGATTCTTGCATGTCTGTCTGTCCTTGAGAACTTGTTGGTGGGTGTAAGAGATAGGAAATGTTGTTAGTAATTGTTATTGATACTTATTTTAGGATTTCTCACTCTGGCTACTTTGAAGGGGATGGGATTACACAAGGATAGGAACACCAAGAGGTGAGGAATCACGGGGTCCAGCTAAAAGTCTGTCCAACCCAGTCCAGTTAGGGAAATCTGTGCTCGGCACAAAGACCACAGCACCTATATGCATCACCTCTGGATAACATAGTAAAGTTCTATAAAGCCTGCAGATCATCAAAGAGAAAGCTGAGACAGATATTAGGACAAATGGGACTATAAAGCAGGGGTCCCCAACCCCCGGGCCACGGACCGGTACCATCGCTCCCCATCGCTCGCGTTACCTCCTGAACCATCCCCCCTGTTCACCTCCCCCAAATCCAGGGAAAAATTATCTTCCATGAAACCAGCCCCTGGTGCCAAAAAAGTTGGGGACCACTGCTGTAAAGTATCATTCTATTTAATAGGTAAGAAAATGCAGAATCAGAGTGACCTATCACTGTATTTACTGCTGGAAAATAAAAGTGAAGTACAGATTTCTCTGTACTCTGTTTTTTTATTAATTAATTAATTATTTATTAATTTATTGGCCTCATCATCTCTTAGTCGTGGCACATGGGATCTTTCGTTGCGGTGCACGGGCTCCAGAGGGCATAGGCTCTGTATTTGTGACATGCGTACTTAGTTGCCCCTTGGCATATGGGATCTTTGTTCCCCCACCAGGGATTGAACCCGCGTCCCCTGCATTGGAAGGCAGATTCTTAACCACTGGACCACCAGGGAAGTCCCTGTACTGTATTGTTTAATATCGAAAGTTATCGAGGATCCCTTTGGGTTTTGATAAAGGTGCCCCATCCCATATTAGATTACTCTACCACCAAGATTGTGAGAAAACACTTGTTAAACTACTAGAGTTGTCTAACATGCTACTACAGAATTACTTTTAGCCTGGAAATGAGAGACTAGAGAACTATAAAATTTGAAATCTAGATCAGACCTTTGAGATCACTTTTATTTTACAGAGGAAGAAACTGTGAAGTAGAAAAATAAATGAACTAGTTCAAGGCCAGACAGTTAGTTACCAATAAGACTAAGACTGAAAGTCAAATCATTTGACTTCTAGCTCAATGATGTACCCACCATGTCAAGTCCTGTTTTCTGTAGTTCTTATTTCCAATGTTCATTTGCTTATGTGTATTGCATTTGAACAATATAAAAATCATCTTTATTAGAAAACAGTTATTTCTCTGGAGTCTTTTACTAACCATCAGTCTCCATAGAGATAATGAAAGCCAGAGCCCAAAACAAAACAAAACATAAAAAAAAAAAAAACCCCACAGCTTTTACTTTACTATTAGCTGCTTACCACCAGATAAAATTGAAAAGTGAAATCTGAAAACCTTTAAACTCATGCCTTACTTTCATTATGAAGGAACCAGTACTTCTCATTATCTTCCAGCTCCTAAGTGCTCCCTGTGTGAATTCAAACATTTAATCCATGTAAGAAACATCGCAAGAAATGCCCACAGTCTAACACATTTCCAGAATGGGAATATTTTCCCTAATACATCGTCCTCCTGGGTAAAGAAAGAAGCCCTGTTCTTGCTGGTCTGAAACTTTGAGAATAAAACAGTGATCTTCCTTGAATTGCTTCACAGACGTTGGGATAAATATCTTTGCAGAGTGATTATAATTCCACATCTAGCCTCCTACAGGAAGGTCTGTGGTGAACCACAAATATGGTATCATTAGTCACTGAATACGGCAATGAGGACAGGAAGATTTAAATGGCAGGATTATAGAGGGGGAGGATAGATAGGCGGAGAACCATGAGAAGGCAGCTTTGGTAACCCTGGCAAGAGGAAATCATGCCATGCCTGACTGACAGTGGGGGAAGGAAAAGGAGGGAGCACATCCTAGAGATGATTTAAAGGAAAAGTTGAGAAGACATATGACTGACAATGTATTGGAGCAAAGATACTGATAATTATAATGATGTATCTTGCATTTATAAGTTACATTATACATTAATTTGTGTTCCAAGGAAGTCTATTATTGTGTCACTTATTAAATTATAATATAGTAGTCCTTTACTTTGAGAGGGTAATTTATTTCTTAAAAGGAGAAATAAACTATCATAGCATAAGTCCTTCTAAGTAAAAAGTTTATTTACCATCAAAATTGATGGCATGTGATCACCTCAACAGTTAACAGAGTATATGTGATCATTGATTTTTATATATTTGGAACTTTATAAAATAAAGCAAATAAAATCCAAACAGAAGAGTAAAAACATAAGAAAATGAAAAACAAATTGCGAAGGATACGTGAGATTATCTCTACTATACACTGGGAAACGATCAGTATCCTGAGAGGAGAACTCAGCACGACATGGACCAGTTATCAGACTGCAAAGATTACTGCATGGTGACTCTCATTTCATGGTGCTCAGCTGCCGCCGATGTGTGAGAATTCTACAGTGATCCTCATGACTGTGACGAAATTCCTTTAAGTCAAAGTATTTAAAGCCAAAATATTAAAGGAATAGATGTAGATGTAGATGCTGAATTCTCATAATCTGATTGGTTATATCAATGGCTATGACTTTATGTGAATGTGTTACAAATCGTACCGTCATAAACTATATTCACATGGTATTTTATGTTTATAAATTACATCCAGCCTAACAGTTACATAGGCTTTATTATGTGGATAGCATCTTCACATATCTTTCCACTGGTCTTCAAATGCTTATTAAATGAAACCATATGAAATTTCCAGTACTTGATCATTTTTGGTCTACAAAAATGAGAATTTCACATGGTTTCCTCTAATATATGCCACTCTCAACTTGACATTTCCTCTTGGCATTGTCATTGCACCATCCAGCTTATCAAAGTACAGTCTTTATTGCTTCACTGAAACCTCTTCCAACCACAGGGATCCCCATTTGAACATATGATTCATTCAGTTGCTCAAGCTTTAAAAACTTGGGCACTGTTCTCATTTTTTCCCTTTCCCTCACACTTTACGTTAAATTCATTTGTAATTTCCTTCAGCTTTGCCTGGAATATATATGTCTAATTTGTCCACTCTTCTCTGTTTTCATTGTCAACAGCCTAGTTTGTTATTATCTTTTGATTGAATTCATGCAAGAGAATCCAGCTAGTCACTCAGCTTTCCTCTCTTGCCTTCTTCTAATTCATTAAAAAAATTTTTTTAATTTAAAAATGTAAATCAGATTGTGACACTCCCTTGTTTAAAACTCTCCAAGGACTTCCTGTGACATATAGCATAAAATCCAAACTACTTACAATGATTTCAAGGCTCTGTATACCCTGACCCAGCTAATCTTTCTGATTTCTTATCCTACCCTAGTATTCATCACACTCGAGGTACATTGAAAACAGATTGGACATCCTCTCTTGGGACCTCTGCTCTTCCCTCTTTCCTGAAAAATTTCCCTCCATATCTTCACATACTTGGTCCCTTTTCATCGGTCATGTCTCAGGTAGAATGGCATGTCTTTAGTGAGGTCTTCTCTGACAACATATCCTGAATTATCACCCCCATCTGCCATTCTTTATCATGTCACCATTTAAAAACCTCTGCAGAACACATCACTATCTGAGGTTTCTTATTCATTTCTTTCTATAGCAGGATGTGAGAATGAACTTTAATTTGGGAACACTCCTTTACAAAGTGAACAAGTTGCAAATACAGTTTCAAAGTAAGACTTGGGAATCAGGTGGGTGACTGTAAAAATTCCTTACCCAGAAAATGAAAATTAAAGAATCACAAAAATGGAGATTAAGAGATGATCTGGGGAGAGTTTTTTTTCTTAAGGTAGTCGTTGGAGTGCTTTTATTAAAAATTAAATTATATAAACTTATAATTAATAACTTATTAAAAACAGAGATAATAAATATGCAAGACCCATCACTTCTTTATTATTTTTTTAATCTATGTTCTTGATGTCACTTAAGTCTATTATGTCTGTATGTTGGGAACTCGATATCTGTATATCTGTATCTCTCTATATATAGCGGTATATATAAAAACTATGTTTTTGGTGACATTACATTTATTAGTGGTTGAAATTAGCTATGATGGGAGTGTTTACATCAAGAAATTGGCAAACACTATACATAATTATTTTCTTTATTGTTTGTTGATAATTTTGACATAAAAAAGTAATCAAGCAAATGTTAATAATGCAGCCTAAACTTAAACATGTGTCAGGTCTGTAGCTTTTTGTCTTAGTCTATTAAGGCTGCTGTTACAAAATACCACAGGCTTGGTAGATTCTGAACAACAGGGATTTATTGCTTATAGTTCTGGAGGCTGGAAGTGTGAGATCAGGGTTCCAGCATGGTCAGGTAAGGACCTAATTCTGGGTGGCAGACTTCTCTTGTTATCCTCACTTGGCAGAAGGGGTCCTGGGGCTTTGTGGGGTCTCCTTCGTAGGAGCACTAATCCCATTCATGAGGGCTTGCCCTTCGTGACCTAATCACTTCCCAAAGGCTCCACCTACTAATACCATCACTTTTGGGGTTAGAATTTCAGCATATAAATTTGGGGGTGCACAAACATTCAGATCACAGCACTGTTACGTTATGAACTGTCACTTTCATATTACTCATTAATGTAAATGAAAATATCAACCAATATTCATGTTGCAATTATACTTGTTTATTGGTTGCAACTGTAGGCTGGTCACAGATAACGAAAGTTTAGCGTAAATTGATTAAATCATTCTGTGAGAATCAGCTGGCCATGTAGAATTTACAATAAATACTCTTGTGTTTTTTTTATTATTCTGTAAATTGTGTGCTATGCCTCCTCTATATCAGTAAAATTCATAATAATAAACTTATATACAGGTATATATGCATACTTCTGTTTTTTAGAGAGAGCTCTTTGTTAAACATTTACCAGCACAGCACCGTGCTAGACCCTCTATCTGTCCCAGAGGAAGGCAGGTTATTTCTCTTTTTACCTAAAGTCAAGAGGGGGACACTTTCCTAAGACCACTGAGAGAGTGTAGACTATGACCCTCAGAGCTGGGAAAGGGAGGCTGTGAATTGGAGTCATACTCCTCTTGGAAAATCTAAAAGCTGAGAGATAGACTTGGCTGGCTGCTGTAAGAGGAGGCGTAAAGGAAGGTTGCTGTTAGAGACTCACCCGCGTACCCAGTCACGATGGGGCAAAGTTGGACCTTGGACCAGAGATGGGCCTCAATGAGTCAAATCAGGTACAGGATCAACTCAGATCCGGACGAGTAAAGTGAATTGCTATGAAGAAGCTAGGAATACCCTTGGTTTTCTTGAACCGAAGAAGGAGAATTCCAGGCGAGAAGTCTTCTACCGGGAACTGGGAATCTCTGAAGACCCCCTTAATACACCCAACAGAGAAGAAGGCAGCTCTGAACGCCTAGAAAAGGAGACTATATTGCCAGTTTGTGGCAGTGCCGATCTCGTTAGGACATTCTTGCTCTGTTTCCTCATGTCTGTCACTAGGTTAGCAAGTTGAGTGACGAGGAAGACAAGTATAAATTGGGGAAAAAGAAACAAAGGACATCTATCTACTCTCCTTTCCCAGCAGCTGGCTTCTCACCTACGGCAGGTCTGGCTGTGGTAAGGAAAACTTCTCCACTTTTCATCAGGTTCACGTTTGATCATTACACGACACTGGATATCAAAGGAACAAAAAAAGACCCAACTCCCATCAAACTGAAGGACAGTGGGGCACAAATATATGACTGCCTTAGTAGTTCATACCTAGAAGTCATTCTTGTTGAATAAACCAGGTATATTTATTTAGTATATTTATTGTTTTCTCTCTAAATTGAAAGCTTTAAGAGAGCAGGGACCTGCTACATAGAGGGCACTCAGTAAATATCTGTTGCACGAATGAATGTACAAAGGGGTAAATGAGAGCTTATTGGTTCTTTTTTTTGGCAAAGTGACTCAGAGAAGCTGTGTAGGTAAATTGCTTGTAATATACATGTTCTCTTGTTAGAAAGAATAAAAAGGGTGAGAAAATACAATCCTGAATGATTAGAAGGAGGACAGAAATGGGTGGACCTTAAGAAGGGACCACTGTATGTGGGAAACCGATTCATATGGTTTTTGATCAGTGGCATGGAGGAACAGCTGGTCTGTCCACACACACAGGCAAGGTGTGTAGTCAGTAGTTTGAATAGGAAACTATATTCTGGACGAGGGAGAGACAAATTGGCCAAGAGCAGAGATATTGTCAAGGGATTTGGAAAGTTCTCTGAATCTGAGGAAGAGAATAGGAGATATGCAGGGGCAGAGAAACCCTTAGATAAGGTAAAGCTTTATAAATGGCCTTCAGATTTTTATCTTCATTCACTACTCTCCCCCTACCCTTAAAAAAAAAGGCAAAGCTAAAGCTACATGAAATCTTTAGTCTAAAATGAAGAATTAGAAAGATCCAGGATCCAGAAAGTAGGAGCTTAGTTTCAGTGGGATGAAGAAAATATAAATTTTAATAAACTGAAATTTGAACACAAGTTGTATGAAAAGAACTAGAATTTGACTCTACATATTTAGAAATATTCCCAACTATTTTCTAAGAAATTTCCACACATGATTAAGGATAGAATTGGTAAGAGATTTGTAGTTCCTGTTAGAGCGAGCCAGTGTTGGCTAACGTGACCTGCAATAAACCAGGTGCTGTGTTTTCAGTCCATCCAGCAGCCCTGAGAAGAAGCTACTGCCTTTGCAGTTAAAGGACTGGGAGACGTTAAAGCTCCCTGACTTCCCTCAGTTAATAAGTGGAATTTCAAACGCAGGTTGAACTAACCTAGTGCCCAGGTTCTTTTCACAACAGCATTTGTTTCCCGGTAAGGTTTTCAACTTTATTTTGACACGATGTTTCTTTTGGAGTAAATGTTTTTAAGGGGCAAAATGGAGGAGGCATATTCCACTGGCTTTCATGAGCATCAATCAATTGGATTTCCTTGTCATTATTATTTTTAGTCCTCTGTGTGCAGACTTGTGACACCGATCTACAGGAAAGCTTGTGTTTTCTGTTGTCACGAAGCATTTCTGAGAAGTGAAATATGATGTGTGTTCTCTTTTGAAAACAATTGATAAGTTTCAGGTTGAGTAGAAGTGTTTTATTTTCTGAGGCACTTTCCTATTCATCATAAAAGGAGTTATAATAGTGTGTTGGTTTCCGTAACCCAGGTCCATTCCCTTTAGTGGATTTTCTTTTACTAATACTTCTCTACTTAAATTCTTATATCAAGAAGCGGCCATTAATTAGCTCTGGGAGCAACTTAGTCATTTTTTTTTTCTGGGAAATGGGAAATCTGGTAAATGATTTGTACTTCTGCTTTGTCAAAAACATTTATTTTTCAAAACCACATGGGGACATTTAATGGCACTCCATAAATTTCATGCATTCACTAACATTGGAATGGAGGCTTTGGGGACTGCATGCCCTTCTTAATGATATGTTGGCTTGGCCTCAGCAACATGGCTTCAACTCAGTTCTTAATGGACATTAATCCATAGTGTCTAAGCTTCAGGTAGAACAATTGGTTATTTGTATCTTTCCTTTTCTGGAAAGGCCCAAGACAGATCCAAGGAGGGAGAAAATAGAAACTACATAATAGTAACTATAGCTTTGAGAAGAGTAGCTACGGCTTTCAGTTAAAAATATTTCCAATCAACTGTTTGAAACCTCTTAACATTGAGATCAAAGGATGCATCCTGCAAACCTTTACATACCCCAAGGCACTAATTCTTTAGTTCACCCATTCATTCATTCAAAAACATTTATTGAACTCCTACTCATTGGTCAGACACTGTGTCAAATGCTGAGGCAGGACCCATACTTGAGAAAATTGCATAGTTATATAGTATCTTCCAAAGCATTACTAATCAGCACATTTTTACAATTAAAATATGAAATGAAATGCGTGGGATCCACACGCATGTCTCTCTTGGAAGAGGTTACGTATGCTAGCAGTAAAGTTGACAAGACACCCATTCACCTAATTCTCGCTCTTACTCGCATCTTGGCAAATAGACAAGGGGTCCTCCCAAAACTGGGCTAGGGTATTCTTTGGTTCTAATTAAGCAAAGGAAGACTTCTCCCCTTAATTGGCCCACTTACTTGACAAGTCCCTATGAATCTGTGATATTTTGCAGGAAATAAACTGCTAAATCAGAGTAGAGGAGAGACAAAGAAAATATTGGTGCCACAGCTACAGAGACTATTCTGAAGGTTCTGTAATCAATAGAGCCTTGAGAGACACAGTCAAGATAGATTATTTCCAAATGTACACAGGAGGAGAACGTGGGGAGAGAAGGGGAGGTTTGGAGCTGAGATGGAGGACAGGGCAGGTGGTATCTATACCTGACAGATTCAAGTTCATGCTAACACTCTGAAGACAGAAAGAGAATCTGTCTTGAATAATTTTTGATTTAAGAAGGTAGAACTTTGACCTCATAAAAGATGGAGGTCAGTGAGTTTCGGAATAAGATGACTACTCTTTGGACTCAAAACTACGGAAAGCATTTTCCTGTAGAATTATAATGTATCCATTTGTCTTTAGCAGGAAATAAATGAAATTATTTCAGAATTGTGTCCCTGAGAAGGCCTGAAGCAATCATATTTTCAGTGTATGGATACTGAGTGACATGATTACATAATTCAGTGTGGTCTGGATTATTTGAGCAAACCACGGGACATACTTGTCTGTTTATTTTCCTACGTTTTCTTGACATTAGCGTCTAAGTACTACCCCGAAACCTATCTTCACATCCTCTTGAGAATGTGCATGGACTGACATAAATTATTAACTTCTCCCTAGACAGGTCCATTAATATTCTGTGCATTATTATGGCTTTATTTGTTTCCCATTGGTTATTCTTGGTCTCTTTCCATTAAAGAGAAGTCTACTCTTACTTAAATTTATGTCTTACAGTGAAGGTGAGTTTAACCAACTGCTCTTTGAATCTATTTAATCCTAAAATTATTTCTTTAGGAAAACTTTAATGTATCCTCAAGAGTCTCTTTTCCTGAAAATGTGAAAAAGAAACTTCCCTTAACTGAGCATAAAATAACAGTTCTTAGTCTTGAGTTGTTCCGTAAATGACGGTCTGTTCTATAAGGTTACTAGGTCAAAGTAGTCAGAATCTTTGGTGGTTTTTACAGACTGATACTTGAGGGTCTGAAAGACTGCTTTGTTTCAGTCCCCCATTGACAAATATTAAGATGTTGAGATTCCAGAAGTGACTACCTAAAATGCGGGGAGATGACAGCTATTGGGATATGATCCGGAAGTGGCCGTAAAGTGATAAATCACATGTATTTTTCCTGTGCTGTCCCAGTAGAGGTGTTTTTAAGCAAAATAGATTACATGTCGTAGTTACTGGCAAAAGGAGTTGGCTTCAGCACCTTTGCCCTGAACTATATTATGTTTGTAAGATCTTAAGCAATAGTTCAATGTACACCAATAATATATTAGCCCATTCTCTCCTGTATTATGTTCTGCTTCATACGGTTTTCAGAATTTTAAAGTTAGAAGGGATCTTAAAAATAATTTTGTACAAATCCCTCACTTTAAAGATGAAGAAAGTAAGATGCAGAGAGGGTAAGACCTGCCAAGGCCAAACCACTTATAGCAGTAAAACTTTTAAGAGTCTATTTGGGAAATTCCATTATGATTTCAGTGGATGTCACTAAAAGTACTATTGAGATATTCAAAACCCCAGAGTCAGGGAGTGATCCTGAATTGCTGGGTCCAGGGCTGATGGAAATTCCACTGAAGCTGTAATAGCTTACTTCAACCCCATTGAAATGCATTGCAGTCGTTGTCTGAAATGGTGAGACTATTAGTAGCAGAACATGTTCCTTCTGGAGGTGGGCCTAATGCCCTATTCATTTTTACCCCCTTGGACAATAAAAGTAGTGCTTGAGGCCATATTGACCAAGTCATTGGAAAATCAATTGTTATTGAGTTAGAGCTGAACACAAAATTTTGAAAAGCGTTTAATTTAATCTTCATATCATCTATTCTTTTAATGTTCTTGTAATCTGTGATTCCCTGGCCGACTCGTCTGTGATTCCTGACAGAAAACTTCATTCTCAAATCCTTTTTTCTTCTTTTCCCCTGCTATCCTTCCAAATAAGAAAATCACTTAAAGGGAAAGAAAAACAAAAGCATTCAGCACAGTGAGATAGGAACAATGCAGCCCAACTATTATCAGAGTAAAGCCTGTTTCCCTAACTAATCAAAATTCACAGTCAGTGTGCGGAAAACAAAGCCAAACTAGCAGAAATAATACAGTGTGACTTAGGAGAGACTTAGAATGCAGTCATAGCTCATAAAATGGTTATGCAGAAAGAAATCTGATGGCTGCAAGGTGAGAAGTTAATGCGAGCTCAGAGCGGAAGCTGAGGTCGCTGGGTGCTCTTCTGTTTCTGAAAAGTTCACCTGAAGTCAAGAGTCCACTTTCTTCCCCTTTCCCTCGTTTTTCTGTCCGCCCGGCCTCTCTCCCTCACTATATTCCTTCCTCCTCCTTCTCCCTAGCTTCTACTGCTTCTTCCTTCCTTCCTCTCCTCCTCCCTTCTTTCTCCCTGCATCCCTCTCCTGTCTTCCTTCTCTTTCTCACTGCCTCCACTTCTCTCTCTCTCTCCCTCTCTCTCTCCATTCCACTTTCCTTCTCTACATTCAAGGGCCTTTTCTCTCTTAGCTCCATCTTTCCTCTCTTCTCTTCTTTTCCCCACTTCCCTCCACAAACATTTCCCCAAGCTCTTCCTTTGTTTTACCTTCTATACCAGGTCCTGGGACCACATATAGTGTCCTCGCACTCCAGACCCACAGGCAAGGGTGACAGACAAGTTGTCAATACTCAGATAATGTGCGAAGTACAAAAACTCAGGCGTGTTTTAAAGTGTTATTGGAGAAGAGGTTTCTCTAAGCGAATCCAACCTGGGAAAATCTGGAAAGGCTTCTTGGGGGAGGGAAGACAGGGGAGGCTGAGGGGTCTGAGAAGAGGTTCTTGCCCTGGGAAACAGCGTGTGCAAATGAGGGGATGGGAAGAGAGACAGAGAAGCAGAAGCAAACGCAAAAAGGAGAAAAGGGGGACCAAAAAGGTACATTATCATCATTATTAAAACCCCAAACGGACTGTCTCATGGCCAGAAATATTGTAGTAAATGACTCTTCCCCAGGGATCTGTGAGGATAATGGCTCTTTCTTTTTTTAAAAAAATAATTAGTTAATTTATAAAATTGAGGTATAATTGATATATAGCATTGTATCCATTTCAGGTATACAGCGTAGCAATTCAATATTTGTATGTATTACAAAATGATCAACACAAGTCTAGTTCCCATCATCATCATGCCAATTTTTTTCTCCTTTGTGATGAGAACTTTTAAGATCTACTCTCTTGGCAACTTTCAAATATGCAGTACAGCATTGTTAACTATAGTCACCGTGCTGTCCATTAAATCTCCATGACTTAGATAATGGCTCTCTCTTGGTTAAGCCCAGGAGTCTTCCCTATATTAAAAAGATTTGATATTCAAAGTATTTAACAACAGGCACTGACCTATCAGAATGGCCATAGGCTTGAAGTGCTGAAGCAGGTCCTGGTCATAGAAGCCTCATTAGTTGCTTGATTAAGGGTAGTCATGAACATTCCATGGGAGGGTCTTGGATTGGCCAGGACTATTTGATGGGAATTTAAGGAACTTGGGGAAGCAGCTACCACCACAGGGGCCTTCTAGTATTTGAGCTACCAGTATGTACACAAGCAGCCAAAAATAAGCCCAGTCTGCCCCTGAGGTCCAGGTCAATGTTCTAGCCCCACCCCATGGTCTCTGGAGGCCTCCACAGGGGCTTAAGTCAGATCTTCCCTTCCAGGAAGAGCATGATGAAGAAGCTAACCAGATCTTACCCTCACTCACTGTAGCAAGAGTGACTGTTCCTACAGAGCCCCTTCCTCCTTCTCAGGCGTGATTCTCATGGAATCAACCAGGAGGCTGGAGCCCCACACGGTTAGATCATGTGCTGGTCCATGGTGGCACCAACTCAGCCCCCAGGACTGAGGTAGGAGAGAAAGTAGATGACTGGGGGTATGTGTCTCCAGGACTCCCAAAGCTCACCAGGAGTAACACTGGCAGGAAGCCGTGCTATTTATAGCCCTCCTTCCCTTCTCCTCCCCCTCCTCTCTGCCTCGCCTACCGTATTTGGTCTCTCACCCTGGCACACTCTACCCCTTTCCAAGCTTCCTGAGAACAAATGTTCCTGGTACTGTTTACTTCCGATTCATCCATTCATTCATTCAACAGCTCTTTTGAGCACTGAATGAACTGTTGAGTAAATGAACTTTCCTCTGCCTCTACTCTAGCTGTGGAAACAAAAAGAATCCATATTGAAAGGAGAGAGAGATGGTCCTCAAAATCAAAGGGACAACTCTGAAATCATTTCCCCATGGCCATCATAGTTGAGCCCCAAAGCATAGCAGTAGAGATGATTTAAAGTAAATGTAGGGGCTCTGGGAGTAGTAAGCCCTGTGCAGTTAGAACAAAATCCAGCAGCTTTACCGTGGCTGATCTCTGTCATCTGGCCATCATCTAGCTCTGTAAACTCATCTCCTCCCACCCGCAACCATCTCTGTTATTCTAACCACGCTGGCCATATATCTGCTCTTTGTATCGCAGAGACATAAAATTTGCCACCCCAATATCTGTTTCTTCGGCAGGAGGATTAATCTAGTCTGATTATTTTTCAAAGAAGACTCAGGAAGTCTTTCTTCTTACCTCCTTCTTAGCTGCCTCAAGAAGTTAGATAAAGGACCTATTCCTGGAATAGAGCTATCACCAGAGCCATCTGCCAAGAATACGGGCTAGCATGGTGCGAAAAACTAGGCAGGGCCTAGATATCAGAGTCTATTCTATGTCCCATTGTCTCTGCCTGACCCAGAGATTTGCTTTTCCACCTCCATGTAAATTGCCTTCCTCCCCTTTGAAGTCCGAAACCAATACCCCTGACATCCTCTTTTGGTTTTTAGCTGAAAATGGTACTTAGGATGAGGGTTTAGTCCATTTGGGAGTGTTACTCAGTTCTCCTGTGTCTCTCCCATGTATACATGTTATTAAACTTTTGTTTAATTTTCTCCTGTTAATCTGTCTCATGTCAATTTAATTCTTAGACCAGCCAGAAGAACCTAGAAGGGTAGAGGAAATGTCTTCCTCCCCGACAGTGATAATACACAGCCAACATACCTGCCATTGGGCTGTTCTTGCTATCGCTGTTCTTTCTGCTTAAAATACTGTTCTCTGGGACTGTCTCAGGGCCAGATCATTTCACCATTCAGATCCAGCTCAAATGTAAGCTTCTCAGTGAGATCTTCTTTGAACACCCTACCATATATAGCCTCACTCTCCCCGCCTGCCCAAGTTCACTTGTAACATTCCCCAGCTTTGTTTTTTCCTTAGCACTTATTACTATCTCAGATAACATTACTGATTTATTGTTTCCTTGATTTTCTCTTGATTTCTCTCACCACTAGGATCTAAATCCCTTGAGAACTGACACCTTATAGGCTGTGTCCTTAGCATCTGGAATAGGGCTTGGCACATAGTAGGTGCTCACTAACTATTTGTTTAGTGAGTAACTGCATTAGTGGGTGTAGACAACACCAAACTCTCTATGAATTAAGTGGGCATCTGTGGCCTGCCCTAGATTCCTATCCATCATTTACAAATTGATTTCTTTGGAAAAATATGTTCTAAGTTTCACCAAATGGCATTATAAAAAACTCTTTTGAAATGTAACCCATTTATAAATTTCAAAATTGCTACATTTAATAAAACAACCAGAAACGCATCATTTGGATAAACAAACATTTTGAAATATAACTACTCCTAATTGATTGATTTCTCATATAAATTCAACCTTTTGCAAAACAGATTTATTTAAATCAGGGAACTGAAAAAATTAGGAGCTCAGTAGCTGGAGCTGTGTATCACCACACTTCCTAATCCGTGCTATTTTGTTGATATATCGTTCGTTTGGAAGATGGAGAGGGTACCAATGTCTGTGGGTCCTAATATCCTAAGGCAGTGCGGGTGTCCAACACCACTTCACTTCATCAAGCTGGTATAAGATATACAGGGAAATAATGTGAAAACTGGCTGAGGCACCTAAGAAAATAGCTAGAGGTAACTGGAGAATTTGATGCTAGATGAACTCTACTGCTAGTAAATAAAAGTGGGCTAACAAAAATACTGGGCTGGATCCGCTGAAAGACTCCTACGTGCTTACAGGTTTGAATGATCATCTAACGTTTTTAAAGTGGGACTGAGGAATTGTCTTAGGCAGTTTGGTGCAAGCATTTGCTCAGTTTTGTTCTATCTGTGCATTTGTTTTTATATGTGTTGCCTTTTAAAAAGTAAAACATTTCTTAAATTTAATTTTTATTAAAGTATAGTTGATTTACAATGTTGTGTTAGTTTCTGGTGTACAGCAAAGTGATTCAGAATATATATATTCTTTTCCATTATGGTTTATTACAGAATATTGAATATAGTTCCTTGTGCTCTACAGTAGGACCTTGTTGTTTATCCATTCTACATATAATTGTTTGCATCTGCTAATCCCAAACTCCCACTCCATCCCTCCTCCATCCCCCTCCCTCTTGGCAACCACAGTCTGTTCTCTATATCTGTGAGTCTGTTTCTCTTTTGTAAGTAAGTTCATTTGTGTCATATTTTAGATTCCACATATAAGTGATATCATATGGTATTTGTCTTTCTCTTTCTTACTTCATTTAGTATGATAATCTCTAGGTTCTTCCATGTTGCTGCAAATGGCATTATTTCATTCTTTTTTATGGCTGAGTAATATTCCATAATGTATACATATACCACATCTTCTTTATCCATTCATCTGTCTATGGACACTTAGGTTGCTTCCATGTCTTGGCTATTGTAAATAGTGCTACAGTGAACATTGGGGTGCATGTATCTTTTTGAATTATTGTTTTCTCCAGATATATGCCCAGGAGTGGGATTGCTGGATCACATGGCAACCCTACTTTTAGTTTTTTGAGGAGCCTCCATACTGTTTTCCACAATGGCTGCACCAATTTACATTCCCACCAACAGTGTAGGGGGGTTCCTAAAAACTAAAACATTTAATGGCAGTACATACTGGAAGAGGAATAATCCTGGAGATATGAAGTTATGTGCTGGGATTTGATGATTTTGTTATATCGTAGCTGGGCTAGGACTTTTAGTTAGCGTTTGTAAGCCCCGGCACAAGACCTTGGAGATGTGTAGAGCATGGGCCAGCTCTGCATTGGTGGGGCTGCCACTACGAAAGGAGGGCAGGTAACCCAGCCACAGCTGGAAAGGAGTTCAGGTCTTGAAATTTATGAGGATTCATTTCTCCCAGCCATGGGAGTTACAAGATGGCAGTTACAAGAAGGGTTTTTAGGGGGGTTTTCACCTATGTCTTCCTTTAACCCCCAAATGCTCATTTCTTCTCTTTAATTTCTCTGCCTTTCTTCTTTACCTGTGTGAGCTCTTCTCAGAAACTATGCAGAATTGTGTGTGTATCTGTCCCTTAAAAGTGAAAAGGCCTTCTAAGCATCCCAGAGATTTCAATTTAGGTCACCATTGAAGAGCTTCACTTTTACTTAGAAAATATACCTAAAGTAAGAAAAAAAAAAATTAAGGCTCCATGTTAATCTCTGATGATAAACAAAAGAAGACAAAGCTTAGTGGTTATCGAGCTATCATCTAAGGTAAGTCAGTCTCCAAACTTTGCTTTTACGTCATTATCTCAGTATTTTGCGTTAGGATTTTTGTTTTTAATTTTAATTTTTTTTAATGTTCATTATTTCAGTACAATTTTTAAAGGTTACACTCCATTTACAGTTATTACAAAATATTGGCTAGATTCTCCGTGTTGTAAAATGCATCCTCGTAGCCTATCTTATACCAAGTAGTTTATACCTCCCCCTGCCCCACCCCTATATTGCCCCTCACTGCCCCTCCTCACTGGTAGCCACTAATTTGTTTTCTATGTCTGTGAGTCTGCTTCTTTTTTGTTATATTCACTAGTTTGTTCTATTTTTTAGAATCCATGTATAAGTGATATCATACAGTATTTGTCTTTCTCTGTTTGACTTATTTCACTTAGCATAATGCCCTCCAAGTCCATCCATGTTGCTGCAAATGGCAAAATTTCAAATTTCATTATTTTTTTTTAGTAATTTTATTTATTTATTTTTGCTGTGTTGGGTCTTCGTTTCTGTGCAAGGGCTTTCTCTAGTTGTGGCAAATGGAGGCCACTCTTCATCGCGGTGCGCGGGCCTCTCACTGTCACGGCCTCTCTTGTTGTGGAGCACAGGCTCCAGATGCGCAGGCTCAGTAGTTGTGGCTCACGGGCCTAGTTGCTCCACGGCATGTGGGATCCTCCCAGACCAAGGCTCGAACCCATGTCCCCTTCAGTAGCAGGCAGATTCTCAACCACTGCGCCACCAGGGAAGCCCAAATTTCATTCTTTTTTATTGCTGAGTAGTATTCAAATTTGTGTGTGTGTGTGTGTGTGTGTGTGTGTGTGTGTATACACACATAACTTTATCTATTCATCTGTTGATGGACGCTTAGGTTGCTTTCATATCTTGGCTATTGTAAATAATGCTGCTATGAACATTGTGGTGCATGTATCTTTTCAAATTAGAGTTTTCATTTTTTCCAGATATATACCCAGGAGTGGGATTGCTGGATCATATGGTCACTCTATTTTTAGTTTTTTAAAGGAACCTCCATATTGTTTTCCACAGTGGCTGCACCAATTTACATTCCCACCAACAGTGTACGAGGGTTCCCTTTTCTCCACATCCTTACCAACACTTGTTATCTGTGTTTTTTCTGATGATAGTGATTCTGACAGGTGTGAGGTGATATTTCATTGTGGTTTTGATTTGCATTTTCCTGGTAATTAGCAACATTGAGCATCTTTTCATGTGCCTGTTCGCCATCTGCATTTCCTCTTTGGAAAAATGTCTATTCAGTTCTGCCCATTTTTTAAACAGATTTGTTTGATTTTATTTTATTTTTTATTTTTTACGGTATGTGGGCCTCTCACTATTGTGGCCTCTCCCGTTGCAGAGCACAGGCTCCGGACGTGCAGGTTCAGCGGCCATGGCTCACAGGCCCAGCCGCTCCACGGCATGTGGAATCTTCCCGGACTGGGGCACGAACCCGTGTCCCCTGCATCGGCAGGCGGACTCTCAACCACTGCGCCACCAGGGAAACCCAATAAATAATTTTTAAAAAATCAAACAAATGGGCTTCCCTGGTGGCGCAGTGGTTGAGAGTCCGCCTGCTGATGGAGGGGACACGGGTTCGTGCCCGGAGCAGCTGGGCCCCTGAGCCATGGCCGCTGAGCCTGCGCATCCGGAGCCCGTGCTCCGCAACGGGAGAGGCCACAATAGTGAGAGGCCTGCGTACTGCAAAAAACAAATTTTAAAAAAATTATTTATTTTACTTATTTTTATTTTGGGCTGTACTATGTCTTTGTTGCTGCGCGCGGGCTTTCTCTAGTTGTGGCAAGCGGGGTCTACTCTTCATTGCGGTGCATGGGCTTCTCATTGTGGTGGCTTCTCTTGTTGTGGAGCAC
Organism: Phocoena phocoena; assembly: GCF_963924675.1. Lineage (NCBI taxonomy): Eukaryota > Metazoa > Chordata > Mammalia > Artiodactyla > Phocoenidae > Phocoena > Phocoena phocoena. The sequence goes on along the minus strand of NC_089233.1, from coordinate 46,085,193 downwards.
GGGCTGTAGGTGCGCGGGCTTCAGTATCTGTGGCATGTGGGCTCAGTAGTTGTGGCTTGAGGGCTCTAGAGTGCAGGCTCAGTAGTTGTGGCACATGGGCTTAGTTACTCCACGGCATGTGGGATTTTCCCGGACCAGGGATCAAACCCATGTCCCCTGCATTGGCAGGCAGATTTTTAACCACTGTGTCACCTGGGAAGCCCCTGTTTGATTTTTTTGATGTTGAATTGTATGAGTTGTTTATATATGTGGGATATTAATCCCTTGTTGTTCATATCATTTGCAAATATTTTCTCCCATTCGGTAGGTTGTCTTTTCATTTTGTCAGTGGTTTCCTTTGTTGTGCAAAAACTTTTGAGTTTAATTAGGTCCCATTTGTTTATTTTTGCTGTTATTTCTTTTACTTTAGGAGACAGATCCAAAAAAATATTGCTGTGATTAGCGTCAAAGAGTGTTCTGCCTATGTTTTCCTCTAGGAGTTTTATAGCATCTGGTCTTACAATTAGGTCTTTAATTCATTTTGAGTCTATTTTTGTATATGGTGATATAGAATGCTCTAATTTTATTTTTTTTACACTTAGCTGTCCGAGGATTTTTTTGTTTGCTGTTTTAAGTGGGAAAAATATGGAATGGGGAGAGAGAGGTACTCCTGATAGGTTATTTAGTTAACTTTTCTATACGATAAATGTCATTAGTATTCAAGAGACCAGTTATTATATACTTCAAAGCAGGTATAAGCAGGTATTTCTTATACTTATCCTTCAAAGGAGATTTTGATAGTTGGAGGAATTACAGAGAAATATCTTTTTATATTATGTAAAAAAAAAAAAAGTCCCATTCTTGCCAGTGTGGCTTGGGTTCACTAATACCTAATTATCTACCATCACTGATTTTTATTATGATTGGTTTTCTAATGGGTGATATTAATATTCAGTGTTTTAATATTTGGCCACTAGTGTGAGGAAAAGCCAGTAATGTGACACTAGTATCATATTTAATGTGATTTATAATTTTAATTTTTAAGGTGGCTCTTGATTATTCCATATCTTTAATATCACATTTCAAGATTGTTAGACATTTTTTTTTCAATTACTTCTGTTTTTGCATAATTGGTATCCTTTTACCTCATCTCATCTCCCTTAGGTGAGTAATAATGTGTCATTACACATCTCCACCAATGGGGAAAACTGAAGATTCAGAGGTATTAAAGTGATTTACCTAATTTTTTGAAAGCTCTTAACTTCTGTTTGGAGTACTGGTGCTTTCCTTCCCCCTTCTCTGTATTTCTTCCTTTACTCTTCCCTTCCTCCCTCTTTTCCTTCTCCCCTCCATCTCCCCCTCCTTCCCTTTCTTTCTTTTCCTTCCCCTTCCTTCCTTCCTTCTTTTATTTTTTCTCTTTTGAAGAATAATATACTGTAAGAAAAGTTTTCTGCTGTTTTATAATAGGAAATTATAAAGTTACGTTTTATATTCAAGGAAAATTCTAGGGCATGTCTTACCCCACTCTCAGTTCACGGTGCTGGTAAGGAGTGTGGAGAGGGAGAGATAAGAGGCGATGGCAGAGCAGCTGGAAAAGCACTGGGTGAGGAAGCCACAATCCTCAGGCAGCTGGTTTCTTTCCTTGTCTGGAAGCCAGATTTCAGTCTAAGATTTCCTGTAACTTTCCCCTCTGTCTTTGTGGCAGAGGATGAATCCCATGATTCCTAAAGTTGACATGAAGTAAAGAGCAGCATGGTCTCTTGTCAGAGTAACGACAGTGCCATCCTAGGTGCTGCGGTACTGTGATAAGCCAAATCATCTTAGATTATTTCATGACACTGATTAGAATAAGTGTGATTGGGAGCGAACAGATGGTGACAAAGGGTTAACTCTACTCATCTAAAACCTAACTCAACATCTCTTTCTCCAATCTGACTCTCTCTCTAGACTTTTCCGTTTCTCTTAGCGGTTTCATTATTCTTCCTTCCTGTCATCTGGGCTCAAAATATCCAAGTTATCTTTGGCTCTTCCTTCTTTCCATCCCAAGTCAGTACATAAATTTTTCCTTTCTGTTTGAGAAATCTATCTTTTCCACTCAAAATGTGGGCTTTTGTCTGTCTTCCCCCAACCCAAACTCTTGAGGCTTTTTCTTTCCTATTGCCCTGTGTCGGGATTTTTCTTTTCAACTGCATTCCAAAGTCCACTCTTAGTTTAATCAACTACCCTGACCAAATCAGCCTTTGCCCCAAATCCTTCAGTGCTTTTCTATTAGTTATGGAATAAACTATAAACCTCTTAGCCCAGAATGTAAGGTCTTCCACAATCACTCTTCATTTGTAAATCCCTTCACACAGTCCTTGTTCTAACAAGGCAAGCCTGCCAGTACCTTCTTTCTTGACTACTCCCTCTCTGAGTAGTTGCTAAGAGGATTCTCTCCGTGAGCAATGCTTTCCTACCTCCCCTCCCCTTGCTCTGCCCCCTCCCCCCGCTACACACATACACTTGTGCACACACACCTGCCTATGACCCTCCCTCCATATTACTCTCTGGATCATAAGTTCCTGGTAAATGGTTTGATGGTGATGAAAATAAAGAGAAAGAATAGAATAATTTCAAAGGGAAAACTTCTGGGGTGAGTTTCTAACCAAAAGGCTCGTGGTTGGAAATGGCATACTTGCCCTGTCACCATTCACAAGAGATTCCCTGAATGATGCAAGAGGGAAGAACTTCTCTTCAGGTCACTTAGTCTAACAGTGGAGTAAAAGCAACTGAAATATATTCTTGGCACAAAGAAAAATTATGGAACTCTTTATGAAACAAACAGTTTCTCCTTTTAAGCTAGGAGCACATAGAGGAACAAGAAAGGAAGCCAATTTGGGTCTCTTTCCACATCAGCCGGGGGGCAAGGGCAGCAGCTTAGTCTTTGGATAAGACGGCATCCTTCTTCCATTGCTTACTTTTCAGGCTCTCGTAGACCTGCAAGATTCCTGTGGCCTGCCCGCTTCCATCTCTTTCCCAGGAGTTGTGATATTTACAGTGCTGGTCAACAGAAGGCATAATTGATCCTGTTTCACATCTTAAATTCTTCCCATAGCACAGCCTGATTAAAACTTGACAATATTAAAAGCAGATGGAGGAGCCAAATAAACCAGCCATTACTCAAGGTCTCCACATTTTTCAGTCTAAGTTATTCAGAGGGACTGCCTTCACCCACTTTGTGGTGGCTTTAGGAGAACAAGACCTCAGGGTAGAGCATCTTACATGCATGTTCGACTCTGCTACTTTGTTAGAGTTTCTGTCAAATCCCTAATGGCATCCTGATTACAGAGTCAACAGTGGCCCTGCTGGCAACACGGCTCCTTCCTTCCTTCCTTCCTTCCTTCCTTCCTTCCTTCCTTCTTTCCCTTTCTTTCTTTCTTTCTTCCCTTATTTGTTTTCTGTGGCTTGGAGTTAGAGAAACCTGGAAGTCCAAAGTCCCCTGTAGGTTCGACTCAATGAGTGTTTTGGAGCAAAGATGCCAGAGCCAAATCTCTTCAGGGTCATCGGGATTGAGCAGAATAGATTTTACTAATACCCAAGTAAGGAACGCTTACTCTGCAAAATGGTGCCTATCCTCCAAGTGCATCAAGGACACTAACGACCCTCTCACCCCCACCCCCGACCTCCGTCCTTTGGATGGGCAGTGCAGAAATGAGACAAGGTAACTAAAAGGTATTCTTTCTGCTGTGTGATTTGATTCCACGATCAAATCCTGGAGAAGACCTCATTTTATTTGTCCTTGACTAGTATGCTCGCCACATTCCACCCCCTACTACATCCACCGAACAGAATGCTTTCAACTTTCAGGTTTCAAACATAAATAGAACACAGGTATGTGCTAAAGAGAATGCATTTGAATGTGGTCCGTTATTTAGCAATTGCGAGCTTCCAGTGCTTTTTATCTTTCTATTTTCTGTTTTTGTCACGTTTTTTGGACCTAAAGCAAACATTAGTTATTCTTCTTGTCTTTTCATTTTGTTTTTGGAAAATGTTCCTGTTATTACATTTATCCATTCATTCATGTATTCATCATTTATTTAACACAAGAGTTGGCAGACTTTATCTATGTGAAGGGCCAGTTAGCAAAAAAATAGCAAATATTTTAGGTGTTGCAGGTCTACAGTCTTTGTCACAACTACTCAGACCTGCTGTCAAGCATGAAAGCAGCCATCGATTGTACATAAACAAATGGACCTGGCTGTGAGTCAATAAAACTTTATTTACAACAAACAGGAAGTGGGCTGTTGTTAGCTGACCCCCAGTGTAACACACTGATTAGCTACCTCCTGTGTTCTCATTACTGTACTGGGTTCTGGGGAACAGAGATGACCAGAACTTAGTTCTTGCCTCAGAGTTCTAACAGGTTAATATTTCTAGAAACAAGGCTGGCATTCAACCAAGTTACTTTTGGTGTCTGTCCATCCCTCTGCTGCCCTTTGCCCTGCTGGTGTCTCAGGCCTTGTGCTGCCCACCCTGAGATGCCATTCAGAGTGTCCCGGTTTTACATACATTCTCTTCTATTTCTCACCATCACAATTTGCTGGCTCTTAGCACATTGACCTCACCTAGCCAGAGGACGTAATAAAATAATGTACATTGAGGAGTGAACCACTGGCAATAGTTTAATGTGTTCATCCTTTAAGAGTATTTATATATGAAAAGAAGGTTTTAAAATTCACAGATGTCTACTTCAACTTGTAAAATACCTGGCAGAGGGCTGGGGGAGGGTCAGGTAGTTCATAACGCTACCTAAACCCCACAGCATCAGTGACCACAAATTTTTTTCTGTGGTAATGAAGATAGACAACATACATTGAGTCAGTGTCACAGAAGTCATTATTCTTAGTGCTTTTCAGGTAAGATCTACTTTGAGCTTCCTAATAACCCTATAAATTAAGTGCCCTTGTTGTTTTGGCCATTTTACAGATGAGGAAACTGGAGTTAAGAGAGACTAGATAATTTTAAAAGTTACACAAGTCCTATGTAGCCCAGATTGTATTGAAACACAAGGATGTGCAGCCTTATCTCTGTAGCCATAAAGAAGCAAGACTTCTCTAGGTCAGAGATGGCTGAGCTTCATCATAGGATCTTATAAGATGAAGGAGAATTAGAGGTTGTTTATTAGATCGTTTATTAGATTGTTTATTAGAATCTTAGACTTAAGAACACGGAAACTGAGGCTCTGAGAAAGTTTTGAGTTTGATAAAGTAGTTGCAGACTGCTAGAATTAAAATGCTGCTGTTCTTAGTGTTTAAACAAAATTATTTGTTTTTGTTAGTTTGTTTTGTGTTTTAGTACTATATAGCATCTTGACAAAATAGCAAAAAGAGAACATGAGTTCGTTAGAAGATGATTTCTTCCTGCCGGGGTCATTAGTAACACGTGCCACTTCGCTCTTTGAAGCATCCTCTCATTATCAATCATGGGCCTGTTGGGGTCACCTCCTTGTCCCCCATCCACTGGGTGAGTGAGTGCCCACAGTGCTCTATTGAGTGGGAGAGCAGAACAGTGCATTCCTTCATTAAAAGCTTACTTCTAGATACCAGGTCTGACTAGACCTTCTCTCAGTTTCTCAGAGGGTAATTGAAAGCTTTGACAAAACACAGTTAAGGCAAAAGATAGCTGACTATTTTCTAAGAATGTAAAGAATCTGACAGTCTACTTTCTGTAGTGAATCCCTGTGCATTAGAGCCACAAATGCTCAATTAAAGCAACCATCATTATGCTAAACTTAAGGTCGTATGACACATTTTCACATCTTATTTTTATTGTGGGTATAATTTTATCCTCTTGTGTTTTCTGTGGGTACATTATCATAATTTTAAAATCAAGGAGGATCTTAGAAGTAAAAGAAGATCTAAGTATCATATATTCTTGGGATATGGGAATCTGATTGTGTAAACTGTCATAAAGTTAATGGAAACTCACAGCCTCGATCTGCAATGATGTTAAGAGTTTATCCTCCCAGTGTCTTCTCATGAGGATTGGTTTACATAAAATCAGGATTAAACAGCAGAGATATTCTCACCAACTCCACTGCTGGCTTAATTTTCATTTGCAGAAAAGAAATGTTGTACAGAGAGAAATGATCTCTGCAATACATAAATTACATGTCAAATCCCTTCTATATATGTCAATTTAGTAAACTCAGAGCAGAGAAAATCCACAAGTTCTTGCTATAAGGAGTATACAGAGCATAGATAGCTTTGGTTAACTGCCCGTATAGAGGGTCCGGTAACTCCTAGTGGTACTAAACTGACAAGGCAACAAGGGGTCTGAATATTCTGGAAATGCAGAATGTGGTGGTAGAAACTGGGGGACTTTGAAGCTGACTCAGGAAGGACAATAAGAAAATTGCTATTTATCCCTTACCCCCACCCAATTTTTGATTTATTGAGACTTTCCACTCCATCCCCTTCTAGATTTATTGAGATTCTAAGGTAACCATTACTTTATTTGTGTTGTTCGGCAAATGTACTGTCAACTCATATCATTCTCTTGATTTTTATAGAAGAAACTGGGACTCAGGAAAGTTAAGTGCTCAGGTCTACATTGTTATTAAGTGGTGTAGCTGGAATGTGGACCTGGGTGTTCTCATTCTAACCCGGATACTCTGTCTGCCGGATCAGGCTGCTCTCCATTTTGGGGGTTGGGGCGCAGGTAGAGGTGAGAGGGTAGTGGTGGTGGAGGAGAAGGAGGAGGACACTGTTCATCTCTCCTCACAGATGCTTCTAAGGATACGAATAATGGGATTATGGTGTCAGGAGTAGGCTGACACCATAGGCTCATCTGTAAATACCAATTTTCTCACAATTCCAGAGTTAGGCTGTCCAGGGCAGGTAGAGCTGCTCAACATCACTAAGAGAGATCTACGCAGCTTCTCTCTTTCTGCCCTGCCAGCTTTAAGGTGTTGGTTGTGAACTCATGAAGGTAGGATGGCTGCTGTAGCTCAACTTATCACAACTGTATTTAAGCATCCATATCTTTGCTTTTTTTTTTTTTTTTTTTGCGGTACACAGGCCTCTCACTGTTGTGGCCTCTCCCGTCGTGGAGCACAGGCTCTGGACACGCAGGCTCAGCGGCCATGGCTCACGGGCCCAGCCGCTCCATGGCATGTGGGATCTTCCCGGACCGGGAAACGAACCCGCGTCCCCTGCATCGGCAAGCGGACTCTCAACCACTGTGCCACCAGGGAAGCCCCATATCTTTGCTCTTAATAGGAAATGCAGATGTTTACCCAGAGCACCTAGCAGTATTCTGCTTCAACCTCTTTAGTTATAATTGCATCACATGGTCACTCCAGTGTTATGGGAGTGGTTATCTCTTCTGGGGCTGTGCACACTGCCATTCCCAAACAAACAGGGTTCTGTTAGGCAGAAGAAGAGGAAAATAGATATTGGATAGGCAATACACATTGTCTACAACAGTTACTGTTAGGGTGCTGTCAGCCTCCTTCTAAATACCCCAGTCCAGAAGTTTCATTGACAACACTTACCCTAGTCTCACCCTGGTGATTTTGTTAAGCTTCAGGGAAATAAAATGTAGCGGCTCTTCAAAAGAAGATGTTAGACCCTGATTTACTGCACAATACATTGTTTGCACTCCTGTAGCATTTTCCCAAAAAGAAAAATAAACCTTGCCCCCGAGGCCTCACTTTGTGAAGAGTATACCTAGCAGGGAATACTATTCTATTTTATCTATTCTGTTTTCTTGAACATTTCCTGAACCTCCCTCTTTAGTTATTTTATTATTTCTCTAGGACTTACATAATTTTAGAAGTCATTTCCTCCTATTCTTGTGTGTTATCTAGTCTTTAGCATAGCTAGATGCAAGCCATCTAAATGATGGAATTCTTCTTTACTCTCTGGGAAGAATAAGTGTTTTAAATGAATGAAAGAGTATTCAAAATTTAAGTTGCTGTTTCTAAAATTAAGGATCAATACTTAAAGCCATTCCCCATTCAGGACCTTCATGACTATCTTTTCTTGCACTGAGAAATGTATATTTAAGGGTCATCCTATAATTGCATAAATACACTGAATTGAAGGCATTTTAGGAGGCCCTTCCTAAGGAAGGCAGAAAATCTGAATTGGGGCCTAACAACATTCTAGCTCTGTTCCACGTGGCTCTTCTTCTGCTGTGAGAGGGGTCATTGTTTCGTGTCCCCTTTGCCCTGATGAACCAGCAATTGTGGAAGCCACCCAAGCTGAGTGATCAGTGGAAATGACTGTAAACAACTCTGGAAGACCCAGGGTCACTGTCCTCCGAGAGAATCCACTATGAAAGAAACTGAGAAATTGAAAAGAAAGTGACTTTTCCTTCACTTTGTTTTTCTGCTCAAGTCTCAGAATAGTCCTGTATTTCCCCCTTGCATTTAAACAACAAACCTATTTAAATAACCTAATAGAATATAAACCTATTTTCTTTAACTTGGTCTGTGTATTCTCTCAGGCTGAGCTAGGACAGCAGGCTGCCCCCAGTTTATCTCCTGCTTATGTAACTGGGCACCGTTGGAAACCCTAAGGCTCAGGAGATGCTTCTCTTTTTTTTTTTTTTTTTTTTGCCTCAGGTTAGATATCTTTTATTTCTGACCTCATGGTTTAGTTGCTTCATCTTCCTGGAAGTCTCATCACACATTTTAATTTTTCTGAGAACTCTTTTGTGGTTGAACTATTTCTTGTGAGGCTGGGTCTAGTTCATTGTTCTATCCTCAAGGCCTAGTTACGTGTCTTTTAGCCAATGGGAAGTCAGTACATGTCTTTGGATTGAAATTGATCTTGTGAGGGAAGCTGGGTCGGCAGGATTCGCTTCAGGACAAGAATAAGGAATGAGGAAGCTTCTGAGGTCAGTTAGCGGCTGAGTGGGGAAAAGGATGAAAGTTCCTTTGTTCTGGGTTTTCTCTCCATTATTTTGAGATGCCGTCATACAGGTTGGCTTTGGTTATTTATTCTGTTCCATTCCAAGTAAAATAAAATGTTTGTGTTTGGAATTTTTCAGCATTCTCTGCCAAACACGGGAGTGACTCGGTTTAGCAAGAGTTAAAACTCTACTGGTTTGCCTCCAGATTTTACCGGGTGGCATTGGCTAACAGGATACAGAGGTATTAATGGCAGGTCTCTCATTTGTGCCGCCTGAGAGAGGAAAGGGAAAAAGCAGCAGTGTGGTGCCTATGCTAAAGATCTCGGCATACACTTGTCCTCTTTGTTTAGCGTGAAGCCAGTCACACGAGATTAGGTTCACCGCTGGTGACTTGGGTAACAGATCTGGAGGGCTTCTTAACCTCAGGGAAGAAGGAATCCAAGTCAAAGTTGACCAACCATCATTCACAGGGACTGTCATAGGAATTTCTTCATCAGTAAAATTTGACAACATGACCTCCAAAGTCAAGGCCCCTTATTCCAATGACATGGGGTACGATTGTTTGGCGGTTAAAGCCTGGAGCCAAAAAGCCTGGGTGCAATCTCAGACCCACCATTGACTAGCTAGATGATATTGGGCAAAGTACCTGACCTCTCCATTTTCCTCATCTGAAAAATGGGGATAATTGTAACTACTCCATAACATTGTTATGAGGATTAAATTGGTTAATATTTGTAAAGCTTTTAGAATAGAACTAGGAATATAGAGTACATGCCTGTTAATAAATTATCAGCAAGATAACCAAGGGCTTCGAGGCTAATTACAGATAACAATAGGGAAATTGTAGGCACAGGATCCACCAGGTAGAGTTGAGAGACAGACAGAGGTGACCCAGCTGACAGGTGGAAACCTTGAGGGAATGTTCTCAAAGATAGATGGTTGAGATACAGACCAACAACTGGTCAGGGCCTCCTGCAAGCCTGGAAACAGCAAGGGCTTTGTGAAGTCTCTGGATGCCAAGAGCTTTACATTTCCTAAATATAATGTATTATTTTTGAGACGGTAAACTTTGCCTGTGTTCGGCTGGATATTTTCCAAGCTGTGCTTCTCTTCTGGACTTTTCATCACCTCACACTCCTTTGGGCATTTTCCAGGTTTTAGTAACCTCCCTTGACAAGAGAAATGTAGCTCAAGCTCTCAGCAGTGGTCCAAGCCTCACAGATGTTATGGGTCAAGGTGGATCAATTACATTTCCTAAGGTTCTCTTCACTGGGTTGTGGGACTGAGTGGATGGTACTATAGATATCTATCCTTGGAAACTAGCTGGTTGAAGTTTCGATAAAATTAGAGGAAGATAAAAGGTAAACTTGACTGTGTATATCCTTTCCATTTTATAAACTGCCTACATAGTAAGCACACTGACTGGCAAGAATTAGACCCATAATAAATGCAATGAAATTGCCCATTACTTGCATAATTGAAAACTATAAATATTTTAAATAATAAAATTGTGAAAGTTTCTCTATTAATGCTCTGAGAATGTCATAAATCTGTAGAGACTAGCGGATTCATAGGGATGGTTGAATATGAAATCTTTGCTTTCATATCTTTGAGATCAAATATTTTTCTGGGATGTTTCAAAAGGCTTCAAAATTGAAAAGCATGAATACGTAAATAGTCGCGAGGAATGAAGCCCAGAAGAGTGAGTGCAGGCTAGTCCTTCTGGGAAGATGTATTTAGGAAATGGGGGAAGAACAAAGAAAAAAGAAATGCAAAAATAGAACTAATTTGATACTGCATGTATGTCCTTCTCCATTACATCTTCTTTAGCCCCCCCACCAAAGGGTATAATTTGATGTGATTGAGTAAGGCCTTTTGCTTTAATTAGGTATCTTAGTCTTTGAAAATTGAGAATAATCCCCAATGTGTATGAAAGGCATGAGATACTTAAATATTATGAGATAAATACAAGAGCACTATAAACTAATATCCCAAGGCAGGTCCTCATAATAGATTTGTAATACTCATACCTAGAGGCAAAAAGAGAAATAGTTTCTGCTCTAATATTTTTATAGTTCAATCTTTAGTAGTTTTGCATACCTAAGTGTGTACGTGTGTATCTGTATTATATAACTATGGCAGACTGTGTTAGTTTTAGATGTAATATCCATGTTTACTTCTTCATTAATAATAAACCCAATTTTATTTGGGATGGCAGTTTACCCAGCTATTTAAAAAAAAAAAAATCCAAGCATGTTTCCCAGACTCATTTTCAGCTAGGTGTGATTGCCATGGTTCTGGGAAATGCAATTGAAGTGGAAGTTTGCTGGAGATTTCTAGCACATTTTTGTTTCTTGAAATGTGGAATGCCCCTCCTTCCTTTTCCCTTTGGAACTCAGCGGTTGAGACTGGAGGTGGAGACCATTGGGATGGAAGACCCGCCCTAAGGGTGGCAGACAAGAACAAGAACAATCCCAGGGCACTGATGAATTTGTGGAACCAACTTCATCTGGTATGAGAGAAAAATAAACTCATTTTTGTTTAAGTCAATCATATTAGCTGTTATAATAATACCTACAAAAGAACATGTAGGTCAATAGAACAAGAAGGGGAATAAGAGCAATTCTCATTCATTCAATATGCACTCCCAGGACTTAGATGGGCATGTCTCAGATTTGATACTGTTGGGTGGACATAGCTATTTGGAAATTTCAAGGAGTTCCAACTCGTACTACAGTAGAGTATTTTCATCTTCATAGTGCTTGAAAGTATGGTAGATACACTATAGAGAGCCCTGGTGTATTTATTTTTAGAATAATTCTTTTTTTTTTTTTTTGGGTGGGAATATCTTTACAGAAATGTATTAACAATATTTTTATTTATATAAAAATACATTTAACTTATTTATTTGATTTGATCCTTCCTCAATATGTTTATTCAGTATTTTATGTTATAGTTAAAGGGAATCTAATTGGCAAGATTATTTTTGATGCTGCTATGTAGATAAGAGGACACATTTTAAAACAAATTGTAATTAATAAATCAATAGATGTTAAGTGTTTAAGATACTATACTAGGGAGCAGGATGTGTGTGTGACATTTACAGCAGGATCAGGCATGCAAGGTGCTATTTATTTTCTTACCTGCTCCAACCTATGGGCCAAGAGGGGAGGTTGATCTCTTCTGGATATTTCCGAAAGCTACTATTCCACGTGTTTGTAAAAATTCTGTTCCTTTGATATTTATGTAATTGAACTCCCTTGTCTGCTATCTACCAAACTTGTACACACTCACCTCACTGACCAAAGATGTGGCCTAGGATGCGCAGTCTCCCCTCATCAGGCCTCGCTCTTCCCGGACGATTGGAATCTTTGTGTGTAACCCTCCTCAGCATCGTGTTTCATTTGCTGGATACCTTATCATACCATCCGTGAATACTTCCAAGTGTACCTCCCAAAGATGAAAACACTACTGAGAAACATGTTCATAGTACATGAACACAAACAGATATTCAGTTGTAGTTCACATGTTTTCAGTTGTCTCATTGGTTTTGTTTATTTGTTTAAAAAAGATCCAAATAAGGTCCATGTGTTGCATGTAGTTGGTATGTCTTTTAAGTTATTCTTTCTCTCTCTCTCAAATTTCCATTGAGATATAAAATACATAGAGAGAAAAATACACTAATCTAAGGTTTACAACTCAATGAATTTTTGTAAAACTGCCATTCAGATCAAAATATAGAACATGGTCAACACTCCAGATTTCCTCATATCCCCTCTTAACCTACGTGTCTCCTGCCAGAGGTGACCGTTATTCTATCTTAGATCTACTTAATCTATGAGTCTCCTCTCCATTTCTCTCCTTCTGTCTCTTTCTCTTCCTTCCTTCCTTCCTTTGTTCTTGTAATTGTTTGTTGTGTAGAGTATCTCATAGTTGAGATTTTGCTAATGACATCATTAGTGTCATTTAACATGTTCTTCTGTCCCCTGTGTAGCCTGTATCTGATATGCACCCACACATACGTAAATATACGGACATATTTGTGTATATATCTATGTATACATATATATATACACACACACAAATACACATACATACACCATTAACTTATGAAGAATTGCAAAATGGTGATGTTCTAGTTCTATCATTCCTTCTTTATTTATTGTTTGCAATCATCTATAAAGAAAAACTTCCCTTCATCAGCTATTAGGTTACTCAGAGTTACATCTCCAACAGGAAAGGCAAGAAAAATGCCTCATACTTTATTTGCCAGTTTTCAAAGTAGTGAGTTCATTCCTTAGTAATCTTCAAAAGGGACCAGTAGTTTTACATTTAAATATCATTAAGAAAAATGCACATGGATTTAACATGTTTTGTGTGTTCCAATCCATTGCACATATTATTATAAATACTACAATTGACCCGTTGTTGGCCCAATAACAGCCTATTCAAATGGACTCTCAAGTCTTTTAAACATGATTCTAATAGTTTTTGATAGCCTCTTTGCTCTCTGGTGTGACAAGATGTTGCAGGCTTATCTTGTACACTTTCTGCCCCAGATCTGGAATCAGCCATTTCTCCAAGGAGAATAGAAAAAGTGTTATTTTAGGATGAGAAATAAAGCCAATGATACAAGTAATCCAGCAGCAAAACATAACAAAACAGAAACTGATGACATAGGAGACAGAGGGAAGAAATGCTGGCATGTCTCTGGTAAAAGGATTGGACTTTAGTGGGAGCACACAGCTACTCCTTCTATAATAATATGAGTGCATTAGTCAGAGTCCTCCAGAGAATCAGAAGCAATAGGAATATATATTTATTATTATTATATATACATTACACACACACACACACACACACACACAGAAAGAGAGAGAGGGAAGGTTTTAAGGACTTGGCTCCTACCATTGTTGAAGGCTGCCAAGTCCATAATTCCAAAATCTGCAAGGCTAGTTAGCAGGTTGGAGACCCAGGAAAGAGCTAATGTTGCAGCTGGAATCCAAAAGTAAACTAAAGACAGAATTCTCTCTTCTTTGGTGGACCTTTGTTTTCTCTGAAGGCCTTCAGTTGATTGGATGAAGTTCATCCATATTACAGAAGGTAATCCCCTTTGCTCCAAGTCTACTGTTAAAAATATTAATGCCATCTAAAAAACACCTTCACACATCATACGAACTAGTGTTTGACCACACATCTGGGTATCGTGGCCCAGTCAAACTGACACATAAATTTAATTGTCCAGAGAAGTGAAAGTGCAGCTGCTGGAAGGCAGATCGACGTGATGGAGGGCCTGTAGGTTTCTTTATATCTCTACTCAGCTGTCACCTCCTGACTCTATCTCACCCCCTATCCTACTTATATCTCCGTCATCCTCACCGGGGCTACCACCATCTCTCGTCTGGAAGACAGTGCAGACCCCATAATGTTCTCCCTGCATGCGTATTGCTCCCCCTACTGCTGCAGACAAAGACGTGATTTTTTTCACATACAAAACTGATTGCATTATAACCTGCTCAAAATGTGTTTTTCTATAGTATTTATATAAACTTAGACTTCTCAGCATGATCTTTTTGACTCTTCAACACCCGGTCCCTGCCAGCCTCTGCAATTTCACCTGTCCATGTCCACTGGAGATGCTCACCAGTTTTTTTTTGTTGTTGTTGTTTTTTGTTTTTTGCTTTTTTGCGGTACGCGGACCTCTCACTGTTGTGGCCTCTCCCGTCATGGAGCACAGGCTCTGGACCCGCAGGCTCAGCGGCCATGGCTCACGGGCCCAGCCGCTCCGCGGCACGTGGGATCTTCCCGGACCGGGGCACGAACCCGTGTCCCCTGCCTCGGCAGGTGGACTCTAAACCACTGCGCCACCAGGGAAGCCCGCTCATCAGTTTTTGATCCCTTGAATGTGCCAGTCTGCCCCCATCGTGACACCTCTGCACCTTTGCATATGCTGTACCCTCTGCCTGGGTTGTTCTCCCTTCCCTTCTTTACCTCAGCAACTCCTCTTCTTAGCTGAGATCTCATCTCAGGTCAACTCTCCTCACTGCATCTCTGACTCTACCTAACCCCATCACCCCCATCGCACTCTCAGGCATCCATCACCTCTCCTTCAGGGCACTCACCACAACTGCAGTCCTGCACTTATTTATGGAGCCCTTCCATTAATGTCCCTCTTCCTCCTGTAGGAGCTCCATGTGGGCAAGGATGTCAAAACCCCACACCTTATCACAGTGCCTGACACACAGAAGATGCTCAGAAGAAGTTTTACTATGTGATTGAGTTTACGAGGCGTGAATATCAGGATTATTTTTTAGTTTCCAATATTAAATATTCATTAGAACGTACTAACATGAATAAGTGGCACAGATAAAAAATGTTATGAGTTCAGAAGACAGAGAAAGTCTACCGTGAGTTATTGAAAATCTGGCAGAGGAAGGACCTAAGATGCACCACACAAGATGAGTGGTGTTTGGAGGTGGCACGGTGTCATGGTTAAGGGCGAAGATGCTGAAGTTTGACATTTGGATCCCAGCAAGACCACTTAGTGTCTGCATAACCTTGGAAAAGTGCTTTATTGTCTCTGAGCTTCAGTCCCTTTATCTGTAACAAAAAAAAAAAAAAAAAATGGGAATAACATTAATGCTAGTTCAGACTTACTGAACACTTACTGTGAGCCCGAGAGTCTCAGAGCAGTGTGGATTATCCCACTGAAGTTCAAACCCATGAGACGGATGTTCTTATTCCTATTTTAGTGATGAGAAAATAGAAAGTCAGAAATTTGAAATGACTTGCTCAAGGTCACGTGTCATCATGGTACCAACTCATGAGTGAGCATTAAATGGGAAAATGTAGAGGTCATAGCACCATGCTTGGCACATACAGAGTACTCACTAAAGTATTATTTTCTTCATCTCTACGGATCAAGTGGAAAGGAAGCTGCCTGGTAGCAGGGCAAAGGCCTGAAGATATTGGAGCATAACATGGACCCCAGCAAAAGGGATCAGGCCCATCTTTCCCCTTAAGAGAGCATGAGAAAGGGTAGAGGGCAGAGCTGGCTGGAAAAGATGGCAGGGAAGGCCTCTGAAGTGCTTTACAAACACTGCTACTCAGGTAGGGGATAGCTATGTTTGGCACCCAATTGCTTTGTTCACTGCCTTACTCTGTACAACAAATAGCGAGGTGCTCCTTGGGTACCACGATGCTGCTGTTTGCCCATAGCTTACAGGCATTTCCCTCCTCCTAGTCCATAAGGGTCAGGGATAGATTTTTTTTTTTAATGTTTTTAATTGAAGCATTGAAGTGTAGTTGATTTATAATATTGTGTTAGTTTCTTCTTCCTTTTTCCATTTCACAGAACAATGTGCAGACTCAGGGTTTGTAAAGACCCTTATGAACAAGGCAACTGGGTGGCTGTAATCTTGTCAAAAAGAACATGGTGCAACCATTGTTCACGTTTCTTTTCTACTATTGAACATCTTTCATTGATAGCTGCCTTTGTGGATGTTTGGATCTCCTCAGACTTAGGAAAAATGTTTTTTCACCCCACCACCAGATTTATGAAAAGTGATTACCTAACATTTTTTATACTATATCCCACTTGATTAATTGGTGTTTGCCCCTCAAACTTTCTTAGTAAAATACATTTGGAATTTACTAGTTTATAAGTGGGTTTATATATATTTTTTCAGCACACTCGGCCTTTAATATGTATTTTGACAGTATTCACAAACTTATTTGAAAACTAAACTCTTCTTTTCTTTTCATAAGGAATCATGTGGGGGTTTGTTTAAATGCAGATGCCTGGGCTCCAGACCCAGAGGTTTTGGCATCATATGCTGGGGAGAGACACAAGAATCTGCCTTTTAAATCAACCCTCAAGGTGATTCTGATGTACTGTTTATTAACCACGTTGGAAAACACTGACTGGGACAAACTACCACTTAGGAAGAAGACTGAAGGAGCAAAGAGGAATCATGGGTGGTACTCTTTAGGAACAAATACATTTTCTTTCTTGGAAGTTAAAAAATGAAGGGTGTATCTTTTTTTTTTTTTTCTCAGAAGAGACCAACTGAAAGGCCATCTGTGAAAAATCCATAGCTAACATCATTTTTAATGGTGAAAGACTGAATAATTTCCCCCCAGGATCAGGAGTAAGACAAGGATATCCATGCTCACCACTTCTGTTCAACATGGTAAAGAAATTCTAGCCAGGGCAATTAGGTAAGAAAAAGAAATGAAGGGCTTTCAGATTGGAAAGGAAAAATACAAACGTAGTGTACTTGCATATGATATGTTTTATACATGGAAAACCCTAAAAAAGCTGCCAAAAAGAAAACAATGGAAACCAAAAAACTATTAGAGCTAATAAATGAATTCAGCAAAGTTTCATGATGCAAGATCAGTATACAAAAATCAGTTATTTCTACACACTATCAATAAACAATCTGAAAATGGGATCAAGAAAACAAGGCCAATTATAACAGCATCAAAAATAATAAATATTTATAAATAAACTTAACCAAGGAAGTGTAAGACTTTTGCACTAAAAACTACAAAACATTATTAAGATTTTTGTTTTCCATGGTAGTATTTATTAGTAAAATATAAATAGAAACTATTATTGAAGGCAGTGCTACTCTATTGAGAAAAGGAGGAATTTAATTGTGATGCTGAGAAAATATTGTATTAGTATTTGATATTTCTCCTTGAACTTGCCAGCCACTCTTTTAAACTAAGAGATGTTTAATTTTGGCATTTAATTTGAGAAACTTAAAATCTAAGGGTAAATGTGTTACCTTTTACTTTTAAGAAACCTTTCATCTCACTGTACTCGCTTGACTTGCTTCCCTTAGCTCTATGATGGCACCCGTGGTTGTCTAGGTTGAAAACTTTCTTATGTTGTTAGATCTCAGTAGGTTCAGCTGTGAAGGGCCAGGAAAGGTGGGGTCTAGGAGATATTTGAAAACTTTCTGCATAATTCATACATGACATTTTTTATTATCTTGAATTTTTGAATTTTATTTTATTTATTTTTTATACAGCAGGTTCTTATTAGTTATCTATTTCATACATATTAGTGTATCTCCTAATTCATCCCACCATGACCACCATCTCCCTGCCCCCCACTTCTCCCCTTGGTGTCCATACGTTTGTTCTCTACATCTCTGTCTCTATTTCTGCCCTGCAAACCGGTTCATCTGTACCATTTTTCTAGGTTCCACATATATGCATTAATATACGATATTTATTTTCTGACTTACGTCACTCTGTATGACATTCTCTAGATCCATCCACGTCTCTACAGATGACCCACTTTCATTCATTTTTATGGCTGAGTAATAGTCCATTGTATATATGTACCAAATCTTCTATATCCATTTGTCTGTCGATGGGCGTTTAGGTTGCTTCCATGAACTGGCTATTGTAAATAGTGCTGCAATGCACATTGGGGTGCATGTGTCTTTTTGAATTATGGTTTTGTCCGGGTATATGCCCAGTAGTGGGATAGCTGGGTCACATGGTAATTCTATTTTTAGTTTTCTTTAGTTTTTTTTTTTTTTTTTTTTTGTGGTTCGTGGGCCTCTCACTGTTGTGGCCTCTCCCGTTGCGGAGCACAGGCTCCAGATGTGCAGGCTTAGCGGCCATGGCTCATGGGCCTAGCCGCTCCACAGCACGTGGGATCTTCCCAGACTGGGGCACAAACCCATGTCCCCTGCATTGGCAGGTGGACTCTCAACCACTGCGCCACCAGGGAAGCCCTATTTTTAGTTTTTTAAGGAACCTCCACACTGTTCTCCATAGTGGCTATATCAATTTACATTTCCACCAACAGTGCAAGAGGGTTCCCTTTTCTCCACGTCCTCTCCAGCATTTGTTGCTTGTAGATTTTCTGATGATGCCCATTCTAACTGGTATGAGGTGATACCTCATTGTAGTTTTGATTTGCATTTGTCTAATAATAAGTGATGTTGAGCATCTTTCCATGTGCTTCTTGGCCACCTGTATGTCTTCTTTGGAGAAATGTCTATTTAGGTCTTCTGCCCATTTTTGGATTGGGTTTTATGTTTTCTTAATATTGAGCTGCGTTAGCTGTTTATATATTTTGGAGATTAATCCCTTGTCCACTGATTTGTTGGCAAATATTTTCTCCCATTCTGAGGGTTCTCTTTTCGTCTTGTTTGTAGTTTCCTTTGCTGTGCAAAAGCTTTTAAGTTTCATTAGGTCCCATTTGTTTATGTTTGTTTTTATTTCCATTGCTCTAGGAGGTGGATCAAAACAGACCTTGCTGTGGTTTATGTCAAAGAGTGTTCTTCCTATGTTTTCCTCTAAGAGTTTTATAGTGTCCGGTCTTACATTTAGGTCTCTAATCCATTTTGAGTTTATTTTTGTGTATGGTGTTAGGGAGTGTTCTAATTTCATTCTTTTACATGTAGCTGTCCAGTTTTCCCAGCACCACTTATTCAGGAGACTATCTTTTCTCTATTGTCTATCCCTGCCTCCTTTGTCATAGATTAGTTGACCATAGGTGCATGGGTTTATCTCTGGCCTTTCTATCCTGTTCCATTGATCTATATTTCTGTTTTTGTGCCGGTACCATATTGTCTTGATTACTGTAGCTTTGTAATATAGTCTGAAGTCAAGGAGTCTGATTCCTGAAGCTCCGTTTTTTTCCCTCAAGACTGCTTTGGCTATTCAGTGTCTTTTGTGTCTCCATACAAATTCTAAGATTTTCTTTTCTAGTTCTGTGAAAAATGCCACGGGTAATTTGATAGGGATTGCATTGAATCTGTAGATTGCTTTGGCTAGTATAGTCATTTTCACAGTATTGATTCTTCTAATCCAAGAACATGGTATATCTCTCCCATCTGTTTGTATCATCTTTAATTTCTTTCAGCAGTGTCTTATAGTTTTCTGCATACAGGTCTTTTGTCTCCCTAAGTAGGTTTATTCCTAGGTATTTTGTTCTTTTTGTTGCAATGGTAAATGGGAGTGTTTCCTTAATTGCTCTTTCATATTTTTCATCATTAGTGTATAGGAATGCAAGAGATTTCTGTGCATTAATTTTGTATCTGCTACTTTACCGAATTCATTGGTTAGCTCTAATAGTTTTCTGGTGGCATATTTAGGATTCTCTATATATAGTATGATGTCATCTGCAAACTGACAGTTTTCCTTCTTCTTTTCCAATTTGTATTCCTTTTTTTGCTTTTTCTTCTCTAATTGCCGTGGCTAGGACTTCCAACACTATGGTGAATAATAGTGGTGAGAGCGGACATCCTTTTCTTGTTCCTGGTCTTAGAGGAAATGCTTTCAGTCTTTTCCCATTGAGAATGATGTTTGCTGTGGGTTTGTCATATATGGCCTTTATTATGTTGAGGTAGGTTCCCTCTATGCCCACTTTCTGGAGAGTTTTTATCATGAATGGGTGTTGAACTTTGTCAAAAGCTTTTTCTGCATCTATTGAGATGATCA
Source organism: Phocoena phocoena (assembly GCF_963924675.1). Taxonomy (NCBI): domain Eukaryota; kingdom Metazoa; phylum Chordata; class Mammalia; order Artiodactyla; family Phocoenidae; genus Phocoena; species Phocoena phocoena. Next base: position 46,064,844 of record NC_089233.1, on the reverse strand, counting down.
TATGGTGTTTATCCTTCACTTTGTTAATATGGTGTATCACATTGATTGATTTGCATATATTGAAGAATTCTTGCATCCCTGGGATAAATCCCTCTTGATGATGGTGTATGATCCTTTTAATGTATTTTTGGATTCTGTTTGTAGTATTTTGTTGAGGATTTTTGCATCTATATTCAACAGTGATATTGGTCTGTAATTTTCTTTTTTTGTAGTATCTTTGTCAGGCTTTGGTATCAGGGTGTTGGTGGCCTCATAGAATTAGTTTGGGAGTGTTCCTTCCTCTGCAATTTTTTGGAAGAGTGTGAAGAGCATGGGTGTTAGCTCTTCTATAAATGTTTGATGGAATTCACCTGTGAAGCTATCTTGTCCTGGACTTTTGTTTGTTGGAAGATTTTTAATTACAGTTTCAATTTCAGTGTTTGTGATTGGTCTGTTCATATTTTCTATTTCTTCCTGGTTCAGTCTTGGAAGGTTATACCTTTCTAAGAATTTGTCCATTTCTTCCAGGTTGTCCATTTTACTGGCATAGAGTTACTTGTAGTAGTCTCTTATGATGCTTTGTATTTCTGCGGTGTCTGTTGTAACTTCTCCTTTTTCATTTTTAATTTTCTTGATTTGAGTCCTCTCCTTTTTCTTGATGAGTCTGGCTAAAGGTTTATCAATTTTGTTTATCTTCTCAAAGAACCAGATTTTAGTTTTATAGATCTTTACTATTGTTTTCTTTGTTTCTATTTCATTTATATCTGCTCTGATCTTTATGATTTCTTTCCTTCTACTAACTTTGGGTTTTGTTTGTTCTTCTTTCTCTAGTTCCTTTAGGTATAATGTTAGATTGTATATTTGAGATTTTTCTTGTTTCTTGAGGTAGACTTGTATTGCTATAAACTTCCCCCATAGAACTCCTTTTGCTGCATCCCATAGGTTTTGGATCATCGTGTTTTCATTGTCTCTAGGTTTTTTTTTTTTTTTTTGGTGGTATGTGGGCCTCTCACTGTTGTGGCCTCTCCTGCTGTGGAGCACAGGCTCCAGACACGCAGGCTCAGCAGCCATGGCTCACGGGCCTAGCCGCTCTGCAGCACGTGGGATCTTCCTGGACCGGGGCACAAACCCGTGTCCCCTGCATCGGCAGGCGGCCTCTCAACCACTCTGCCACCAGGGAAGCCCTCTAGATATTTTTTTACTTCCTCTTTGATTTCTTCAGTGATCTCTTGGTTATTTAGTGACGTATTGTTTACCCTCCGTGTGTTTCTGTTTTTTACTTTTTTTTTCCCTGTAATTGATTTCTAATATCATAGAGTTGTGGTCAGAAAAGATGCTTGATATGATTTCAGTTTTCTTCAATTTATTGAGGCTTGATTTGTGACCCAAGGTGTGATCTATCCTGGAGACTGTTCCGTGTGCACTTGAGAAGAAAGTGTAATCTGCTGTTTTTGAATGGAATGTCCTGTAAATATCAATTAAATCTCTCTGGTCTATTGTGTCATTTAAAGCTTGTGTTTGCTTATTAATTTTCTGTTTGGATGATCTGTCCATTGGTGTAAGTGAGGTGTTAAAGTCCCCCACTATTCTTGTGTTATTGTCGATTTCTGCTTTTATAGCTGTTAGCAGTTGCCTTATGTATTGAGGTGCTCCTATGTTGGGTGTGTATATATTTATAATTGTATATCTTCTTCTTGGATTGATCCCTTGATCATTATGTAGTGTCCTTCCTTGTCTCTTGTAACATTCTTTATTTTAAAGTCTATTTTATCAGATATGAGTATTGCTACTCCAGCTTTCTTTTGATTTCCATTTGCATGGAATATCTTTTTCCATCCCCTCACTTTCAGTCTGTATGTGTCCCTAGGTATGAAGTGGGTCTCTTGTAGACAGCATATATATGGGTCTTGTTTTTGTATCCATCCAGTGAGCCTGTGTCTTTTGGCTGGAGCATTTAATCCATTCACGTTTAAGGTAATTATTGATATTTATGTTCCTCTTCCCATTTTCTTAATTGTTATGGGTTTGTTTTTGCAGGTCCTTTTCTTCTCTTGTGTTTCCCACTTAGAGAAGTTTCTTTAGCATTTGTTGTAGAGCTGGTCTGGTGGTGCTGAATTCTCCTAGCTTTTGCTTATCTGTAAAGCTTTTGATTTCTCCGTCAAATCTGAATGAGATCCTTGCCAGCTAGAGTAATCCTGGTTGCAGTTTCCTCCCTTTCATCACTTTAAATATATTGTGCTGATCCCTTCTGGTTTGTAGACGTTCTGCTGAGAAAACAGCTGTTAACCTTATGGGAGTTCCCTTGTATGTTGTCATTTTTCCCTTGTTGCTTTTTATAATTTTTTTTTTGTCTTTAATTTTTGTCAGTTAGATTACTATGTGTCTCGGCATGTTTCTTCTTGGGTTTAGCCTGCCTGGGACTCTCTGTGCTTCCTGGACTTGTGTGGCTATTTCCTTTCCCATGTTAGGGAAGTTTTCGACTATAATCTCTTCAAATATTTCCTCGGGTCCTTTCTCTCTCTCTTCTCCTTCTGGGACCCCTATAATGTGAATGTTGTTGCATTTAATATTGTCTCAGAGGTCTCTTAGGCTGTCTTCATTTCTTTTCATTCTGTTTTCTTTATTCTCTTCCACAGCAGTGAATTCCACCATTCTGTCTTCCAGGTCACTTATGCATTCGTCTGCCTCAGTTTTTCTGCTATTCATTCCTTCTAGTGGATTTTTCATACCAGTTATTGTATTGTTCATCTCTGTTTGTTCTTTAACTCTTCTAGGTGTTTGTTCTTTCATTCTTCTAGGTCTTTGTTAAACATTTCTTGCATCTTCTCAATCTTTGCCTCCGTTTTTTTCCGAGGTGCTGGATCATCTTCACTGTCATTATTCTGAATTCTTTTTCTGGAAGGTTGCCTATCTCCACTTCATTTAATTGTTTTTCTGGGGTTTTATCTTTTTCCTTCATCTGGTACAAAGTCCTCTACCTTTTCATTTTGTCTATCTTTCTGTGAATGTGGTTTTCCTTCCACAGGCTGCAGAATTGTAGTTCTTGCTTCTGCTTTCTGCCCTCTGGTGGATCAGCATTATTAAGATTAATTAAGAAGAGTTAATAAATGGAAAGACATCCCATGTTCATTGATCGGAAGACCTAATATTGTTAAGATGACAGTACTCCCCAAAGTGATTTACAGATTCAATGTTATCACTATCAAAATTCCAACTGCCTTTTTTTTTAGAAATGGAAAAGTTATTCCTAAAATTCATATAGAATACCAAAATAACTCAAATAGCCAAAACAATCTTTTCAAAAAGAAGGATAAAATTGGAGGATTCCGACTTCCCAATTTTAATATTTACTGCAAAGTTACAGTAATCAAGTCAGTGTAGTAGTGGCATAAGGATATATATAGATAAACAGAATACAATTGAGAACCCAGAAATAACACATATATGTATATGGTCAATTAATTTTTCACAAAGGTACAAGACAATTCAATGGAGAAAAAAATAGCCTGTTCAACAAAAGGTGCTGGGGCAAATGAATATCCACATGCAAAAGAATGAATTTGGACCCCTTCCTCATACCCTATACAAACAAAAAAACTCCAAATAGATGAGACCTAAATATAAGAGCTAAAACTATAAAACACTTAAAAGGAAACATAGGTATGAATCTTGTGATGTTGGATTAGAACAGAGTTTCTTAAATATAACACCAAACGCACGAGCAACAAAATAAACAATAAATAAATTGGACTTCATTAAAATTGCAAATTTTTATGCATCCAAAGACAATGTCAAGAAATTAAAAAACAACTCATAGACTGGGATAAAATATTGGCAATTCATAAAACTGATAAGGGTTCTAGTATCCATTCCTCCAATTCAACAACAAAAAGACAAACCACCCAATTTTTAAAAAAATGGGCAAATGACTTCAATAAACATTTATTCAGTGATACACAGATGGCCACTAAGAACATGAAAAGATGCTCAGCATCATTAGGAAAATGCAAATCAAAACCAAAATGAGATAACATTTCACACCTAGTAGGATATCTGTAATCAAAATAGCATATAATACGTGTTGGGAAGGATGTGGAAAAACTAGAACTTTTGTACATTACTGGTGGGATAACAAAATGATGCAGACTGCTATGGAAAACAGTGTGGAAGTTCCCTAAAAAGTTAAACACAGAGTTACCATATAACTGAGCGATTCTAATCCTACATTTAAATGAAATCATTGAAGACAAGTATTCACACAAAAACTTTTACATGAATGCCATAGCACCATTATTCATAATAGCTAAAAAGTGAAAACAACCTAAATGTCTACCACCTGATGAACAGATAGAAGCAAAATGTGGTATATTCATACAATGGGATATTGTTCCATTCTGATGGAATATTATTATCATAAAAATGAATGAAGTACTGATTCATGGTACAGTGTGGTTCAACCAGAAAAATAGTATGCTATATTTAGGAATCCAGATACGAAAGGTCATATATTGTATGACTGCATTTACATTAAGTGTCCAGAATAGGCAAATCCAAAGACAGAACATAGGTCAGGCACAAGACGAGAGGAGAATGGGGGGTGACTGCTAACGAATAGCAGGGCTTTTTTGAGTGATGGAAGTGTTCTGGAATAGACAGTGGTGACGTTTTTAACAAGTTTGTGAATATACTAACAACCACTAAATGGCACACTTTAAAATTGGTGAACTTTATGGTATGTTAATTTTATCTCAATAAAATTTAAGAAGAGACTGATTGAGCCAGTTACGATGCTAAGTTCAGAAAAGGCAGAGACAAATATGGTCTTGTCTCAGCCCTCAAACACCTCATACAGCACAAAGGAGACTTACAATAGAACCAGCCCATCCGTGTGGGGCAGCCTCCAGCAGCGACAGGAAGATACTCCCAAATGAGATTCTGCTTAGGATAAGAGCAAAACCCCCTAATTAAGTCTTTCTGCCCTCATCGTGTGCCATGCTTCTCATGGAGTCTGGGCTCCAGCCCATTCTAGCTCCTGTTGCCTTCCTCAGCGCAGGGCCTTTGCACATACATTCCCTTCCCTAGGAATGCTGTTCCCGTACACTTGATCTAGTTAATTCCTCCTCACCTTACAGATCTTAGCTCCCACGTCATGGCCTCAGGGAAATCTTTCCACCCTGACCTTCATAATCAGGTCAGATTGCCAACTGCATACTCTCTTGTCTTACATTTTTCCTTCCTGCAAACTTTTACACTTGCACTTTCACACCAGTGTACTTCCTTCATTTAATTATCGTTTCCTGTCAGATTTTGAAGTTGTTGAGAGTAGGGGCCCTGCATGCTTTTGCTCACCCAAATAAGGTCAGCGCTTCTCAGTGTCTGGTACAGTGAGGTCTCAACGAGTCCATGATGATAAGCTCAATGAATGAACACAAAGAGTGACCTATGATTTACCCAAGAGAATCTGAGTTCTGAAAGGAGAGGTTAGTCCCCTCCGGCACTGAGAGGTCTATTCACTGCTGCACCCTTCTTCCCTTAAGTTGCCAGCATTTGGTCATCTTATCCTCCCAGGACCTGCTGAGGTGGTTTGATGTTACAGTTATCATTTACATTCGAATCACCTGCAATGTAATGCGAGGATAAGATGACTAAATGATGGCAAAGCTCAGCGCAGGTGGCCAGCATTGTTTTATTGGGCTGTTAGGTCATATCCAATTTGCTCAGTCAAATACTTCACCATCTTCTGCTACCAGGTCTATAAATGTCAGATAGTAACAACCCTTGACCTCCTGGCTCCAAGCTAAGAACGCTTCCAAATGAGTCTCACTGATCTTCTTTCATAAGAGAATCTTTAATATGGATTAATCATATTATAAGGATATATTTGCTCTTTTTATTAGAGTCCTTGGGGAATGTCTTTTACTGGTGAAGTGTTGTCTTACAGAGTAATAAGATCAAACTGGGCTTTATTCTTTAATTAAAAGAAGATGAAAAGTTTTGCTTAAAATATTTTTTTGAACGCCTTCAACTTGGGCAGAAAGTGCAAGCATGTTTCATTTTGCACTTATCCAAATTTTACTAGTCTTGGCAACTGAGCTAAAAATGAGACTCATACCTAATGGAACATTTGTAGAGAAGACAAATTGTCCAGAGTAAACAAAGCCAGCATTTATTTTTAATCGATAGTGGCTGAGCACGGGGAGATGCCTTTAGTTCAAGGCACAGATCAAACTCATTAAGTATCCTGGGACTCCCATAAATCATGGGATGTGTCGAATATCGAATTAAACCAAACAAGACAATGGGTCGGGATTCTTGCCTCCCATCAGGCATAAGCCGGGTTGGCAGAGAGACCCTTAGAGGGGCTTGAGCAAGGCTGTTTTTCCCCTTAGTAACTCCTGAGCCTACACAGTTGTCAGCATAGGTGATTTGCCTGTTCACAGGCCAAGGACTAGAGCCAGATGGCCTACGCATGTGTCCTGGCTGCTGCACTTCCCAGCCACGCCTGGCAGATGCTGTCAGTGCCTTGTCCTTGCCACTCAGCCTACCAGGGATGTTACAACCCGGTTTCTGTACTGTTCAAGGCGGCCTGCATTTCAGGCCTGGAGAGTTCTCTGGCTGAGAGGGTGTGTTTGGCTCAAGTGCAGGCAGGCCAGAAATTCAGAGAGTTAGCCCATCAGGATGGGAGCTAGTCAGGGAAATACCCTCTCCCAACCACCGCTCAATGGAAAACTCCAAGTTGTGTTCTGTGCACTTCCTCAGAGCGCCCCCTGCAGGAAAGAGTGCCGGTCGCCCAGACTAGTAACCCCTTCATTCATGTACGTGTGCTGCTTTCCTCTCTCCCTTGTCTCACGCGTCAGTCTACCTCACGGTACTTCTGAAATCATCTCCCAGATAAAACACTTTTTCCAAAATCCTGGTTTCAGTGTCTGCTTTTGTGGGAACCCCCTGAGACACTGTGCAGCTGTGGGTTTTTTACGCTTGGGACAGCATGAAGGAGGTCAGAGGTGGCTCTAGAGGCAGACTTGCCTGGTGGTAAAGAGGGCGTCATCTGCTAACGGATAAAGAGCAAGGTCCTGCTATAGAGCACAGGGAACTATATTCAATATCCTGTGACAAACCATAATGGAAAAGAATATGATAAAGAATATATATACGTGTGTATGTAGATGTGTATAACTGAGTCACTTTGCTGTACAGAAGAAATTAACACAACATTGCAAGTCAACTATACTTCAATTAAACTTAAAAAAATTTAAAAACAAAAGGTAGCATATAGATACCTTAAAAAAAAAATAAAAGAGGGCATCCTTTAGAGGCAGAGTGCCTTGTCCATCCTAGCTTGTCCAGTCACTGGCTGTGCGATCTTACATGAGACACTGAACCTCAGTTTTCTCATTCATGAAATGGGGTCAATAACAAAAGTAGTACCTACCTTATAGACTGTGGTGAAAATTGAGTAATCCATACAGTACTTTTGGAATACTGCATAGCACGTGGTAAGTGCTCGAGGATGGTTATCTGTGCTTATTAGAGTCACAGGACATCAGACTAGAAAAGAAGTTTACATATTAGCCGGTATGGCTTCCTCATTTTCCATGAGGCCCAGGGAAACAGAAGTGGTTTCCTCAAGGTCTCACAGCTAATTAGCGACAGCGAGATCCAAAGATCTCTCAGCCCAATGTCTGATACCCCAAAATCCAGCTTCAGAACAGTCATACCTCCAAATATTCCATTAAGACATGGGACGCAGTGTGGCCATTTAAATTTGCTGAATTAAAAACAAACAAACACCAGAAAAAACAACAACAAGAAAACTTCTAGGCGGTGCAAGGCAGGAAATATGTAGGAATTATAGAAGATTTCAAGAATCTCATGAATTTGAAACTAGAAGTTTATTTTAAGGGAATTTAAAAAATCAACCCTGCAATGCCATAGGCAGAATGTCTTCGTGGAGAATGTAGGATTTAGACACAAATGCCCTCTTCCGCAGAGTTTATGACAAACCTCGGCTTAACCTCCCAGTCCGGGCAGATGACAGGTCTGGCTGTGCAGTTGAAGTCCTCAGAGTATTTGATGGCATTTATCTGATTATAGCTCACAGCCTTGGTGGTATTTGCTAGCTTTTTGTACAAGACCTAATAAAATACATGTTTCTATAACAGTTCTTGGCTTTTTAAGTCTCTCTTTGTTATTCACTGCTTTAGGCAAGCCGCATCTTCTCATCTTACTTTTGACCTTAAAACCATGAAGGGGCAAAGCACGAGAACATACCAGAAGTGAATCGGAGTAAAGACCTCACTAAATGAAAGCTCTCCCTCCTGTACAGCCACTGAGATCAGTGGAATAAAACCACATTAAAGATGACCTCTGGCCCTTCCCCTCCAGAGACGACATCTTTCAGCGGCAGTGAGCGTGCCTCCGTATAAATACACAAGACATTACAGGGAGGAGAGAGCTCTGTGGTGCCAAGACTTGTAAATATTTGTCTGAGAGTCGTGTTTCTGTTATCTTTGAGGACGAAGGAAATCTGAGAGAATTTCTTCAAAGGTGAAGCAAGCTGGTTTGTGAAAATGGTGTCATTTTATCTATTCTGCTTCAGGGAAGTTTCTTTGGTCTCAAATACTTGCCACCAGATCAGCAGGTCAGGGAATTTTTGTTTCTTCAATTCTAACTACATATCTTGCACACCACTCATTTTGCCAGTAAGGAATTATCTCTGATATCTCCTTTGCTTGTTAACTGTCCCAATATTAATACATTTGGCCTCGTTTCTTGTCTACCTTTCCTTACCTATAACTGATAAAGCTGTAACAAAATCAATTTATTATTATTATCATTATCATTATTTTAAAGCTTCCATGGAAACCAATTCTGGTTTGGGATATAGATCAACTTTGTACACATGGACAATCTTTGAGCCTTTGTGCAATAATATAACCTCTACTCAGGACCAAATGATGCATGATACCCATACATGATTTTTCTGCTTAATTACCATGACTAGGCATCAAGCTCCCCTAAGATTTCACTTGTGTACTTCCTTGCCTTTATTTTCTGTATATTAAGTTGCGGGGTTTTCATTTTGCAATTGAAATGAAAGGTTTTCATTTTGCAATTCATTTTTCCGCTTTAATAGTGATCATATGCAGTTCCAGGAGTCACAAGGCTGCAGTCTGTAATTCTTCCAAGCAGCAGAACAAGGGTGTGGCAATAGAAGGCGGAAATAGCAATAAAGGGAAAGGGCTATTTGTTCACGTCTCTGGGAGAATAAAGATGGCTTATTTAAAACGTGTGCTTAATATGGGCACAGATTGCATGGGGTACGTACATCTCGGAATTGCCCCACCTGATACCTGTCACCTTCTCTTCTTCACCCATCCTGGCCAGAGAGTCACAGGGACTTGCGATGAGAAGGCACTGTCATGCAAGGGAACAGTGAACTTTAAGGTGCCATGGGTAGAGCATCAGTGTAATTTGCTACACACCAAACTACATATAGTGACAACTGGTTGAGCTAAGGAAACAAATCAGGGTGCAACCTTGGAACTATTAAATTGGCTGTTAATATCTGGCCCCCATGTTTTGTCTTGGTCTGGGTCTGTTCTCCTTTTTCCTCTCATTATTTTCTTTAAAAAAAAAAATGCTTTCTTCTTTTCTTTTAGTTTCTCAGAAAGATTGAAAATAGGTAAATAAAAAATAATTGGGAAACAGTAAAGATACTTGTAAACAAGAGGAAATTCTTAACCGACAGACATGAATAAATGTAATGGAAGAAAATTTTCATCCAGACCAGAGCCTCCCCCTAAATACAACTGTCGAATATCTCTAGCTTTCTAGTTCTTACTGCCATCAAGTGGATCTTGATAAGGAGAAATATACTGTATGGTAGCATTAATTTTTGAGCTGATAGTATATTTTGTAACTAGATTGAAAAGGAAAAAAATCATGTCTCCCCTGCATGAACAAGTTACTGTTCTTGGGTGTATTGGAGGAACACCATCTGTTTGGGGATCTCCTGCCTGCTCCTGAGTCAGACCCTCCAGCACCCTCTCCACCTTTGTTTCTGTGTTTCTGCCCACAACCTTTAGCTTCATCAACAATTGTTAAGTCCATTTGTCAAATATTACTGGCCTCTGGTAAGGGCGAAAAATAGAAGGAAGGGAACATTCCTACTGATAACTCGCATCCATATCAAACTCTATGTTACAATGCAGGCACTTCTCAGGCTGAATTCTGTCGCGCGTACCAACATCCATTAGCAAGCAGTCACAAAAATAGTCATCTAGTCTAAAAAAGGTCATTTTGAGCAGCCATTCCTGAAGGTAGATGAGGCCATGGACTCGTCCATTCAGTGTGTGATTGTAACATCAGTTAGAGCCGTGGACCTCGGCGTGTCTCTCAAGCTCTTAGGTGGTTGACCTTGCCAGATTCTCATGGATGTCTCATACAAAGGTGATGGTGCCCATACAATTTCTCTGGCCAACTATCATATCTCATCTTACCAATGAAGAATTACTTCTAATATCTCTGTTGGTTGTTAACTAACCCTCTACTGTTCAATATTGATAGTAGATATGGTTGATGTAGCCATCTGTGGAGAGTGAATACCTGATTAGGGTACTTAACTAATTGCCTCCAGGGTATATATACACACACCCGCGCACACACACACACACACACACACACACACAGACCAAATCACAACCTGGACAATATTCCAAAACAGAAACTCTTTAGAAATCATGACTTGCCTTTCTTGGAAAAATATTTCAATTTGAAATTTCCAGTGGTTGTTAGTCTGAAGTTTTAGTAAAGAGAATCTTAATATTCTTCATATATAGTATTGCTTCTTTTACTTTGTTAAATGGCTTACTTTAAAAATTTGCCAGAACTGATTTTGTCTGATAATGAAAAAAAAAAATTCAGATTTTGAAAATCCTGTTCCACATCCCCCCATCTCATCCCCCTTCTCAGGTAAATTTTGAAAAACTACATCTTGCTATGGATGTTTTATTAAAGTTTCTTGAAAGTGTAGGATAAAACTATGATCACATGAGTTTGAATAAATATTATAGAAAAATCCAATTTCCTCATACATCACAATGACATTTAGTCTAGTAAGTTCGTATTAGAACTGTCCCCAAATTACTTAGCTAGTGTTTCAGACTATATCTAAAAATTGTGATGATTTTGTGCTTTGACTGCAATTGAATTTTTTGACCCCATATGGAGCTGTGAGAAAAATATGGCCGAATGGGAAACACCAATGTTTATCACTAGCTCATCCTTCATTTTCCAACCCATAAAGCCCATCTACTACTTGCTGAAATGGAATCCCAGTCCACAAGAGGACGGATCCAGAAGGGCTAATCCTGGATGCTGCACAGCATCATGGGAGTGGTGTTGGAAGTGTCTACGCTGGCTGCTGCTGTGGGTATTCTTGTGCCTCTTGATACACCTGTGGCTGCATGTAGGTTCTCAGCACCTCTGAACATTCTCCCTGCCTTCTCTATTGTTCCTAATGCTAGTTATCTAGTGGTTGACAAAGAATGCCTGAAAAGTTCAGATGCTAAATCAGTGGTAATTAGTTTCTCATTATGTCCCCGAGGGTGCAATTGCAGTTGGAAAAAGAGCTGTTAATAATATTAGTTGTTGCTACCAGTTGGAGTCTCAGAACAACCTATAATTTTATTTGTGTTAATGAGACAATTGACCTGTGGAGAAGAGTTTAAGCAAGTTTGAGGGGATTTTAAAAAAACTGAAATAAGGGGAGAAAAGATCAAGAAGGGAAGAAAATTCAGCCCAATTAATAGAGTTAATTAATACCCTGTATGTATTGCCTTTCGACCACGCCAAGTCTTGTCAATCAATCAAAATGTAGTAACTAAAACATCAAAGCATATGGGCTAAGTGAACGACGCATCAGCACAGTGTAGGTTAAAGAAAACGTTTGTCTAAAATCATTTCCATTTGATTGATTTATCCAGATACCTTCATCAATTTTCTGAAGTTGTGGGGCCTTTGTAGACCCAGACTCTGTTTTCCAGCTGGAAATTGACAGCTGTCTGAGATCTTAGCACAGACACTATGTCGTTTAAATTATTGAGAAACCTCAGAGTAAAATTTCAGGCCTCTTAAAGCCAGAAAATGGCCCCAGTGAGATCACCCCCTGATCGGTCCATTCTTCTGGGAAGCTTAGGAATTATTATGTCTAATGACTTTGCCAGTGGTTCTGGCCTGTGTAATTAAGATCCAAATATAACTCTATGTTCATTCTATAACTAAATTTCTTATCTGGACAAATGGCCCATTTATAAAAGCTCATAAAATATCATAAAATTACACACTTAAAAATCTCCCTAATAAAATGTACCCAAAGATGTTCACATCTGAATTCCTAATAATTTTCCAAAAATATCCCTTACCACAAGTGACTAGAAAATACTGTATATTATCATTCAACAGGAGAAAAATAGAATAAAGATCCATAACTATAAACAAGTACCTTTCCTCGATTTCATTTAGTGACTGTATTTGCATTTTTCTTCCATCATTTCAGTTCCTGAATGTGACAGCAGAGTCACCATCAGATCAACATAATCTTGCAAACTTGTGCATTCACTGCAGAAAGCAAAATGTCATGAGATTTCCCATAGGAATATAATTTTTTTGCAAGTTTTGCTCCACATAAAAAATGAATGAAAATGAGGGTCAAGATTCCAGACACTTTGGAATTCTGAATGGAAAGACTAGAGTGACTGGACTATGGAAAATGCACCATAACTAAAGAAAAGAGACTCTTGTCTTTCCTTCCCCTTCCTAACTTTTCTGAAGCTATTGATTAGGAGCTCCAGTCCTGTAAGAGTGGTCCAACGTGCCTTGTTAAGGATGCCTCCACTGTACCAAATCAAAACAAGGAAAGAGTGGAGGCAGAGGTAGTAGAAGAGGAGGAAATGGCACAAGGGGGAACATTTACATGTGATTGGGGAGGATTATTAAATATTGGGGTGAGAGTTCAGAGAAGCTTTAGTGGAGCATTTTGAAAATTATAAATTAACTCGGGGCTTATGTTTCAATCTGAAGGCAAGACATGAGAATTCATATGTCATGGGTATTTTTCTTAGTCCTTAATCATCCATGCCTTCTAATTTTGACCAGGTTCTTAGAACTTTCTCAGATCCCTAAATCATAGCCTTTAGAGCAGAAATAGTCTCAGAAATCATTCCACAGGGCATTCTTCCCAACCCAAGAAAATATCCATTTGCAATTTTGACAAGAAGGGACACCTCAACTTCTGTCTTAGCAGGAATAAAAGCACCTGACATACTACGTGACTTCCTCCTCATCAGGTAGCATATTCACAACTACTACATATGTACACACATGTGGTTCACATCAGCAAATGAGCCCAAATCAAGCAGTCACTTACTATAGTAGTTGGAGATATCACTGAGAAGCTGGATCAAGCTTTATCTGAAGCTACACATATAACCGAAATTTTTAAATTATAAAAGATTATATATATTTTTTTCATTTTGAGTGCTACTTGGAGTTAAGTTTCCTGTCATTTGCACCATAATGGGTTTTACTGATATAGAGGTAAAATGAGAAGAGGGATCAGTGTGAAATTTCAGGGAGTAATGGTCTGAACTCTTGCTACTCAGACTGTAGTCCCAAGATCAGCAGCATAGGTATCTTCTGGGAGCTGTTAAAATGCAGGAGCTAAGACCTCAACCCAGACCTACTGAATCAGAATCTGCATTTATAAAAGGTCCCCCAGTCATTTGTCTACACAGTAATGTTTCAGGACTATTCTAGTCCAAATTGGAATACTTTGACTGTGGGTCTAAAATATAGAAGTGACGTGGACAGATAGGAACAAAATAGTCCCACCAGGAAATAATTGAGACTCTAATGTTGACATTCTGTTCATGTGAGAAGAAGGATAAGTGTATTTATCAGGATGAGAGGAGCTGGGTGTTTGAACAGAGCAATTTTGTGGGAAAGTACAAGGGTTGGGGGAAGAGCATGGGCTTCATCATCTGACCTCTTCCTGATTTATTACTAACTCCTGTGTAGCTTTGGAAGATCTGCCACTTCAGGTACCCGTGTATTAAGTGGGAACAGTAATTTCCTCCCTGTTTTCCTCAGGTTTCAACTCATGCAGTGTTGTCTTGAAAAGTAGCACTTGAAATGGTATTATTGTCTAGTTCCTTGCCACTGTCAATATACACAGACCAGCAATATTACCATCACCTGTGAGACTGTTAGAAATGCATAATCTCAGCCTGCCCCAGATCTACTGAATCCAGGTTTTCACTTTAGCAAGATGTTCAGGTGGGATGAATTGGGAGATTGGGATGGACATATACACACTACTATGTATAAAATAGATAACTAATGAGAACCTACTGTATAGCACTGGGAAACTCTACTTAGTGCTCTGTGGTGACCTAAATGGGAAGGAAATCCAGAAAAAGAGGGGATATATGTATACATATAGCTGATTCACTTAGCTATACAGCAGAAACTAACACCACATTTTAAAGCAACTATACTGCAATAAAAATTTAAAAAGAAGAAAAAAAGATGTTCAGGTGAGCAGATACACATTGACATTTGAGGAGCGCTGGTCCATGTACTTTATGAGCCAGTGAACTCCCCATCCTAGGAGAAGTTCAGGTGGAGCCTGGGTGAGCCTATCAGAGATGACGGAGAGAGGAGCAATGCATGGGCTAGTGGGAACGGACAAGTACCAGCAACAGTAGCACCTTTGGGATATCTGTGCTTCTAGCAGAACACTGAAAACCAGTACAGAAGTGGGAAGTGTGCCAAAAAGGCATCATTTGTAGTTTCTGCAATTAGATATGAGCTAGAGATCACATGACGAAATGTTGGTTGAGACAGGAATGCATTTCATAAGGTGAAGGAACCTTGGACAGCTCTTTGTAACTCGGGGGAAATAAATCTCTAGGGCAGAATCATTGGCCTCTTACTATGTCCTCAAAAACATTCCTCAGTGACATCTGTTACTAATGAAACTGTATTTTTTTCCATGTTGAGGATGTGTCCCACTTTCAACAAATCCCTCCCCAAAGAAACTAACATGGAGGGAGAGGAAAAACCGTGGGCAGAAATTCTTTCACACACTCGAAAGGAGTATAACTCTTGGCTGCAATAAGTTCTATCTGAGACAGAGTTACAATCTGTTATGGATGGTTTTTATTTTGTTTGTCCTTAAGAAAGATGCAATTATAACATTGTGGTTAAAAATCAAGTCCTTTACTTTGTGAGATCAAACTTTCAATGAAGTCAAAGTCTACCAGAGCTAGTGGTAGCTGAATCAAGCTACTACCCCTAAATCAAGAATTATCCCAACCATCCTTTCATCTACCTATCTTTCCATCCTGCCACCCTCATCCCATCCATCCATCCATCCATGCATCTATCCACCTATACCTGTGTGAGTTCCTCATTGCCTCTCTAACAGGAATGATGACTTAGTGCATACACTAAGTCAACTCCCTGAGAGTAGAACAAAATTTAATCTAAACTATTTTTTAGTAACTCACAGGTGTGTCACATTCTGCACAACTTGGTTTGTTCACCTCCCAGTACAGGAGCCAACACTGACCCTCCGTGTATACGGCGAAAGGCCAGCTGCCTGCTTCCTTCCTTGTGGTTCTGGGATGATTCTGGTTGGATTAATGCAGTGATCACTGGGAAATGTGTACAAATAACTCACCTCCTGTGGCCTGAGCTGTCAGACATCTCCTTGCAGACTGGCTGCTCCCCGTCTTGTTATTTTTGCTCATTTCCATAATAGAATTTGGTTGATAAAAGTCTTCACAGTGATCGATGGTCCACAAAGCACAGTCATTTTCAGGCCATGAGTAACAATTCTTGAAATTGGGAATTATGACTATAGTCAATTTCCTTTTCCTTTTCCTTGCTTGCTTTCCTTTCCTTTAGTCATTCCTACAGGGTGTGTCCTTTAGACACCTCTTTCTTAGTCATTATTCCCTAATTAATTCCCTTGTTCCATATAAAGTGTGTGTCATCAGGCTTGACTAATGTCTTCCTTTGTGACTAAGAAGAATGTATTACCTTTACATATTGATTCAAGCTGCATAATCAGAATTATTTTTACTTAAAGTCCTCATTCTTTACAAACCACGCTGTAGACCCCAAGCAACTGTCAAGAGAGTCTCACCTAACTCCCATAAATACGAAAGGGAGTCGGGTGTTTGCACAATTGAGTGTAAAAGTGCCTGCATTCATGTGGAAAACCATCTCTTTTTCTATGTGGTGATTTCAAGTTCACACCATGAAATTATGGAGGGGTTGAAGTGGAATTGCCCAATTTGTGAAGAGAACATGCTGACGTTTTAAGAGATGGAACAGAGCTGTCAAAAAAATCTACAGGCAGGAAATCTGCATATATGTTGGTAATCTGGCAATCTGCTCCCTGTCTAATAATATGGTCTGTGACAGATTAGCGAGCACAGAAAAGCAAGGAGCTCAGCACATCCCAGGGGAGCGAGTCTGTGTTGGATATGAGGAGGATGCAGCCTGGGCTACAGTTGTCTGGCGCAACGGTGGGAAAAAAGGCATTGGTTAGAACAGAATAACACAGTGGTTCTCAAAGTGTCCTAATTTTCAGTTACACGGTGGCACTAATCTTCAGCGTGATGGCAGATTTAATACTGTTGAGATCTGGTAGCTAGGGCCTAGAAGGGTTTTCATACTGTGTCGATGTCGAAAAAGAACTCATCTCTAACCAGTCCTTCCTCAAGGACCCGGGATGTTCAAGGCGGATTCTTCTCTCATCACCTCCCCCTTCTCCGTTGACCTTACTTACTCTGTTCTGCAGTGGAAAGTGTTTAGAATTTTGAGGCAAAAGATCAGGGCTTCTGTCTGAGCTTTTCCTCTTAGTCACTGTGTGACTTTGGGCAGCTTTCTCACTCCATGGGGGATGATAATAATATTGCTTCCCCCCAGGCTTCTCTGGTGTTATGAAAGACAGCAAAGCCCATGTAAAAACAACCGGGGAGCTTTAGAATTTATTAGACGGTATCTTTATTTCTATATATTTGCTTAAGCCACAAGAGGAGGAGAACCTGATAGCTGAAGCTACTGGACACCCTGGTATCATTTTCCATGGTCTTTTGGTAAATATTGTTGACTGTGTATTACCTCTCTCCCTTCTCACAGCTGTTCAGTTTGTTAACAGATCATTAGGGAGTCTGGGAAGAAGAGTGGAGACACAGGTTGGCTGAGAAATGGTTGAGTTACTCTATCCGTTGTGCCCAATCCATGAATAGACTCTTAGAAAATATCACCTCACCACCCAAGTGTGTCAAGGCTTTGGGCTGCTCCTCTATGAGACCCTCTGTGTTTCTTGTTTTGCGGTTGTTTGTCGGTAATGGATTTTCTTAAATGTTTCCTTTGGAAGTCACATCTTCAACTTTCTAATTAAGAAAAACATGGAGATGCAACTTATTATTAAGGAAGCCAAGGATTGACTCAAAGTCAAGAGTAGATAATAACCCCTACTTGGGTTTGTTTAACAGAAGTTTACATGGTGCACATTCTTTATGGGGCCTTGCCCTAGGCATGGAAGACAGAAAGTCCCAGGACCACTGCCTCCTCCCTGCATGGTCACTCTCTGAATCCCCTCCGGTTGTCTGTCCCTGACAGCCGCTCCTTGGTTTCCAGCCAGGTCTCTGTTGTTCGAGTTACTCGTGATCTTAAGGATGCTGTTTCTTCCCTCTTGCTTCTTTACAAGGATTCACCTGCTTTTACTTCTCTCTCTTACCAAGACTGACCAGAAGTGACCATGGGCTCTGTTTCCTCTGAGATTCTCCCAAAATCACCTGTCAGGTTTATTTCACTTTAGAAGTTCTACTGCAGCCGCATCAACCTTACTAACAATAGCAGATGCCTGCGCTGGTTCCCCAAAAGCAGTCTCTGGGATGAGGATCTGGGGGAAGGGGATTTGTTTGGACAATCCCAAGAAAAAAAACAGGTGAGATGTGAAGACTGAGACTGGAAGGGAAGGGCGGATGTCAGGCTGTGTCCCAGGTGACTGCAGAGTCCCAGGGCGAGGCTCCTCAGACGATGCAGGTCGCACCTCAGCTTTGTGCCCTCCAGGGCAGAGATGCAGGCGTATCCATTACCCTCTACACCCCGCCCATCAGACATTGATTGGTTAAGGGCCGCCCTGGAGGCGTTTGCAGATCCCGGGAGCTCTGAGTGCTTTGGCAAAGCGCCCGGCAGCCCGAGGGCATCGCTGTGCCAGCTGCTGTGTGTGGGGCTTGCCTCTGGCAGGGTTGGTAAAGGACAGGACACTGATGGTGTCCCAGACACGCTGAGGAAAGCTCCAGGGCCCCTAAGTCCTCCAGAGCTCCACCTACAGCCCTGCGCTCTTTCCAGCGGGGCTCTGGTCCCTCAGTACTATGTGTATAGGGCGCCTCCTTGTCATTCTGGCCCCCTTTTCAGCCAGGAAGGCCCCTCTGTGCGGAAACAGGCAGGCCTCGCGATGGCTGTGAGCTTTGGGCCTTTCAGTCTCAGTGGGTAATTTACTTCTCAGGGGATCTGAGATGATTGACTGTTATCTCAACTTCCCCAGCTCTACCCAGGAAAAGGTCACCTCAGGGCATCCCCTCACACCCACCACCTCGGTGCCAGGGATGCAAAGTGAGCCTAATGCATGTACTTAATTATGAAGAAGATGTGGGAGCAGATAATTCCGAAATTCGAGGTGATTAGGGTTATGGGAAAAAAAAATCATTTTAGGAATATTTTGTTTCAGTAGGAGCTTCCACATTGCACAGCTAGTTTGCTATTAATATGAGAAGGGTTTTTGTTTGTTTTCCTTTTTTTAAACTTTTGTTTCTTCCCTTTGCTTCTGTGTAAAGGGAGTTTACAGATGTAGACATTTTGGAACAGAATGCACCTTCTTTTGGGTTCATTGGGTTTATGGGGACTTGCTCTCCTTTTCACATACGTATAGTTTCCAGTAAAACATTCCTCCCAGTCACTCGAGAAAGCTCAGGCAAAAGGCAAGTATGTTCCCTTTGCTGGTTCTGACATTCTGCATCCTAATAAATTCATGGTGGAAGCAATCCAGCTGTCTTCTTGGAAAATATATAAAGTTTAGAAGAGGACTGTGAATATTCATGGCTATGTAATAGTTTGTTTTATACTACGTGGAGTTGTAGTTATAAACACAAAACCAGCTGGCAATAAATGACTTTATGACGGCTATTTCCAAGGTATAATGAAGAAAACAAAAACAAAGTTACTGCTTATAATTATGGTGCCTGGGCGAACCTGCACCACGCACTCCAAACACTACTCTGGCCGTTTCCACATGATCTCATTCACAGGCTCCTTTAAATGACCTTGGCCTTCAGGTTAGTTAGCTTTGGGGTTGGGAGTGCACTGATAGTATTTGCATTTTCCTGTGCAAGTTAAAGAGACAGCATCCTTTTGCTCTATTCACCCATGTAATGGGGAAAAATATTGGAATTATTGACTCTTCTCTAACTGTTGGAGAGATTTTTACATTGAAAAAATATTTTGGAGAGAGCAGTTTGTCAGTACAGTCAGCCCTCTGTACCCATGGGTTTCTGATCTACAGATTCAACCAACAGCAGATCAAAAATATTAAAAAAAAAAATTCCAGAAAGTTCCAAAAAAGCAAAACTTGACTTTGTTATGGACCAACGACTATTTACATAGCAATTTACATTGTATTTACAACTATTTACATTGCATTTACATTGTATTAGGTATTATAAGTAATCTAGAGATGATTTAAAGTGTACGGGAAGGTGTGATTAGGATATATGCAAATACTACACCATTTTATGCAAATGACTTGAGCATTAGTGGATTTGCATATTTGAGGAGGGTCCTGGAAGGACCGTATCTTCAAAAATTTAAACTTTTCCTTTAACTCAATGGTTAAACAAGTTAATTTTTAATCAAGGAATATATCCTACCAGAATATATTAGGTACACAAAGGCATAGTCAAGAATGCTTATGGCAGGGTTTTTATAGTAGTATTTACAAACAACCCACATGTTTATCATGTTAAGTAAACATCGTGTCCATGCCTAGAATAGTATGTAGACATTAGACTGACACTGACATTGAAAGTTCTCCAAGATCTAGTGCATGAAAAAAGCTAGCCTCAGAAGATATAACACAACATATGTTCCAATTTGTGTAGAAAAAAAAAAATCCGACTATGTTTGTATGGCCATATAACTCAATTATTAATTCATTCATCCATTCAACAGATATTTATTGTGTCAGGCCCCATTCTAGATGCAGCTGATACAACAATAAGTAAAACAAAGGTCTTCCTGGGTTTTGCCTGCCAGTGGGGGGTTGAGGTGGAGGAAGCAATGAACAACCAAGCACCTGTGTGTCAGGTGGTATATGTAGGAGTCAAGGAGATCCAGCAGCCTAAGGGAAGAGAGAGGAATTTAACTCGAGGCCAGAAAGAACCTCACTGAGGAGGTGACATGTGATCAGGGATCTCAAAGGAAGTGTGCCCGACAAAGGGATCAGTTAGGCCAAAGGCCCCGAAGCAGGACTGTGCTTTCTGTGTTTGCAGAACCAAAGGAGACCAGCATGGCTGGAACTCTGTGAGCAAGGGGACAAGTGGAAGGAAAGGAGGGTGGAGAAGAAGCCAGGAGCCAAATCACGGGGAAATTGGAGGCCACGCTCTCCTGACTTCACATTTTATTAAAATGTGATGTGAAGGGACTAAAGCTTTGAGATCAGGAAAAAGACACAAATCTCAGGCTTTAAAATGTAAACGCATGGAGTGGTGTGATGCTCCCGGTGCTATTGGTCATGATGGCCCAAGAGGAAGGTTTTCTAGTTAAATGCAAGAAAGAGAGGGTGAGGCTGTAGGAGAAAGTTCTCACTGCTGTCTGCCTACCCCTGCCTTCTTTAAGCCTTTTGAGAATTATTTATAAGTTCTTTGTATAATTCACAAGTATTAAAGGTAAAAAATCAATAATTCCTTACCCAAAATAAAGCAGTATCTTAGCATTCCGTTCTGTGACCTTGAAGAAGTTCACTTTCTTAGCTTTCTCTCCTCCATGTTTATGAAGAGGCGGGAATAGGTTCTTTATCACGGGATTGTTCATGAGAATGAATCAGACTCTCTGCAGAGAGCTTTTAGCCCATGCTCGGCACATTGGAGCAGAGTGGTCGCCCTTATCTATGGGGGACACATTCCAAGACCCCCGTGGATTCCTGAAATGTGGATAGTACCGAACCCTATATATACTATGTTTCTTCCTGTACATACATACCTATGATAAAGTGTAATTTATAAATTAGGTACAGTAAGAGATTAACAACAATACAGAATAATAAAATAGAACAATTATAACAGTATACTGTAATAAAAGTTATATGAATATAGTCTCTCTCTCTCTCTCTCTCAAAATATCTTGCACAAACGTAATGCCTTTTCCATGTTCACTAAAAACTTACCACACACCACGGCTCTAACTTTTGCGGTTTGATGTGTGACAGCAAAACTAACACGGATTTACTTTTTCTTCTTCACAGTTTTGTGATAGAAGATTCGTTCTTACCCTAATCTTAGCAACCTCAGCACACAATTGTTTTTTTCTTTCCTTATTGACTCGAGAGCTTTCACCTTTTCACTAAGGGAAGCACTGCTTCTCCTTGGCCTATCTGAATTGCCAGCATCACTACTTTTGTGGTTTGGGGGTAAAATAAGCGTTACTTCAACACAAGCACTGCAATACGGCTCTACTATGACAGCCTAGCTGATAAACTGAGGTGACTGACGGGTGGGATACATGGATGATTCACGTCCCAGGCAGGATGGAGTGAGATGGTGCTAGATTTCATCACGCTACTCAGAATGGAGCACGATTTAAAATTTGTGAATTGTTTATTTCTGGAATTTTCCATTTAATATTTTTAGACTGCAGTTGACCATGGGTAGCTGAAACTGAGGAAAGCAAAAACACAGATAAGGGAGGGGCCTACCGTAATTCAAGAATGACAGCTATTGTTGTTGCTAGGCTACCACCTCCCATGTCAGAACACCATGAGGAATTCAGGATGCTTCCCGGGATGGGAAGCATAGTCTACAGCCTTAAGGATTTCAGTGTTCCTACAAATGTGCTTGAAACCAACATGCTGGGCTAAGGAAGTATTTTCTAGGTGGCGGCCCAATCTGTAATTTCACAAAAGAAAATTCCTGTCTCACTCTCCAAGTCAAATGATTATTTTTCTTTCCCCCAAGAGAGAAGTGCATGATGATTTGGAAAACAAACAAACAAAACTGGCTAAAAGTCAAGTGCTATAAAGTTTCTGGTGGCTGTAGGGTTGGCCCTGATCAGCATTTAGACATCTTGCTCCTGGAGCTTGCTGGAAGGGGAGTTTGGAGCCTTACAAATTCAACTGATGATGTCATTCCCCAAGTGCTACAGGTGACTGCGGAGTTATATGCACTTAAAACAAACCAGGCTAATTGGCCTGGGTTTTGGTACAATCTATCATTCTTCCTTCCACAGGCGAGGATTTTTGTGGGAGGTGGTTATGTTAAATATAACTCTGAAATAAAGAAATCCCGTGCTACTCAATTCTGGTGGCCCCATCAGAAATTTATTATGGCAAAGAACACAGACTCTGTGCTGTAAAATCCCTTAGTTGAACTCACTTGCTCTCTCTTTCTTTCCCAATCTCTCTCTCAAGTAATAAAAAGTGATTAATACTGAGATTTAGTTTGGTTGAATTATAAGCAAAGTTGTTTTACATACAATGAGTTTTTTCCATGATATTGCAATCCCATCTCTGCTTTATCATTGCCTTTTTGTTTGAATTAATGCAATAATATTACCAAGGGCATCCTCCATTACACAACTGTTTGCCTTCACATTCAAGGCGACAGTGTCATTTTCAGATGAAGCTATTTGTCCTTGTTAAGACAGGCAAGGCAATTGGTACATTCAGACTCAACTATTAAGTTGCATGATTGATTCCAAGTTAGAGCTGGGAGCTGAGGCAAATGAAAGTTGCCATTAGCTGTTCAGTGTGCTCTCTCTTCTGCTAGATCTGTTGGGAAAACGACTCATAATTCTGTGCCTGAGAAGGAAGCAAAGGAGAGTGAACTCAGATCAGTTCCCCAGGAGGCAGACTCTGAGATGGAGTTTAGGTTACAGGATGTTTACTGAGCTGTGCTCTGGGGATCAACACCTGGAGAAGACAGGGGATAGAAGTGGGAGAGGCAGAGGGAAAGAAGAGCTGCCGTGTGGCTCAGTGATGGGCCTGCTCACCCCGTTGGGAGCTCTGGGGCTGCGGGACCCTTCAGTGCTGCATTGATTTGAGCCAAGATGACCAAGCCCTTTATACTCTGCATTGATTATGGGAAGGGGCATGACCCCAGTGAGGTGGGTCTTTGCATCTGACACAGTCCCTGAAAAGGTTAACGGTTGAAGGCTGTCTGCTGACAGCGCTGCTGGGGTCTAGGCACTAGATTCTAGGGCAGTAGTCCTCAGCCAGGGGTGATTTCGCCCCCTAGGGGACATTTGACAATGTCTGGAAATGTTTTTGATTGTCAGGACTGGGGGCCCTGCTCCTAGCAAGTGGGTAGAGCGCAGGGATGCTGCTAAACATCTGACCATGCACGAGGCGGCCGCCAGCAATAATCATCTGGTCCCAAATGTCAACAGTGCCAAGGTCAGGAAGGCTTGCTCTAGGGCAACAGATCCCGCCCCCCACCCCAAAGCAGAGCCTGGTGGGCATCACAGTGGCCACCACAAGAATCAGCATTAATTGAGATATTGTTACTTGTCAGCCACAATTCTCTGTGTTCCTTATTCCTTCTCATCTTCCTGCAAACCCCTTAGGAGAGCCTTAGAGTTTTCATCTACTATTGAGGGTGCTCAGAGCAGTTAAGTAAACTCCTCAACATCATGAACGGGAAGGACCCCCAGGTGGGATTTCAAGCAGACTGGCTCATGGAAAACATCCTAGTATCTTCTAGTTTCCGCTTGATGGCTTGATGCAGGTGTTCTCAAACTTTTCTCTTTGTCTACCTGGAGCACAAGATCGATGATGTTTACGTGTTCAGTTTGCTTCCATGGAATTCCTGGGGCACCAGCTATAAACTCACGTCTTTCTACCTCATTTAAAAGACACAATGACGCATAGCACAGGGAGATCAGATAGGTGGTTTGTGACCACCTAGAGGGGTGGGATAGGGAGGGTGGGAGGGAGGGAGACGCAAGAGGGAAGAGTTATGGGAACATATGTATATGTATAGCTGATTCACTTTGTTATAAAGCAGAAACTAACACACCATTGTAAAGCAATTATACTCCGATAAAGATGTTAAAAAAAAAAAAAGGCACAATGGAACATGAGTGAGCAAGGGACAAATTACAAGGATGACTCTGAATCCTCTCTAATTTGTATTTCTAAGCAGGCCATTCCTGAACTTCTGACCCTTACTGTTAGTAAGCATGCAGTTGCTTTCCACAGGCAGAGTGCAGCCTGTAGATAATCTTGGTGAATGCCTGTAAAAAGACTACAATATTTCCAGAAGAATTTGTTCCATACTGTCTCTTCATGTTTCTATGTCACTGGATAGATTGAGTTATTCAAGAACATTCTTCAGAACTTACTGGCACCTCAAGAATGTAAGGAATCAAAGAATTAACTCATTAATTCACTTAAAAAATAACCCCTACTCCATTCCAGAAACTGTCCTATTTTCTCATGAGAAACAGTAGCATTTACTAGTGAAGGAACAGAAAAAAAAAATCTCTCATTTCACAGACATATAGGTAAGCTTAACAGAGTCAATTATTACTCTGTCTAAAACAAAATCACGTAAATTTTGACTTTTTAAGTAGAACGTCCAAGTAAAGGGAATAAACATATATTCTATAAAAATGTTAAGGAAAATAAAATGTAGTACACATTTAACCCAAAGATATAAATAAAAAAGGCTTAAACATTTCATTATAGTTGAGCCCAATCATAATGTTAGTTATTATGGTCAATGGCAGCTGCGGTATTTTGAATTTCTAGTGCAATATCAGTCCTTTTAAAAAAAATTCTGTCATTAATTCCCACAGCATACTTCTATATGGTAAATGTTATCTGCATTTTCATTGGAAAATCCAAAGATGAAAACAACTTGATCAAATTTATACAAAGGTACATTGGCAGAGGACATTGTCATACTCAGATCCCTTTCTATTGTTAGAAAGCTCAATTTTGACTTAACTCTATTTACATTTGTTCATTCACTCTTTTCATCAAATTCTTTAAATATTGCTGAGTAAAATACAGCGTCTTAGTCAATTTGGGCTGCTATAACGAATTGCTGGGTGGCTTAAACAACAAACATTCATTTCTCACGGTTGAGAGGTCAAAGATCAAGGTGCCAGCCGATCTGGTGTTTGGTGAGGGCACACTTCCTGGTTTGCAGGTGGCTGTCTTCTCATTGTACTTCACTTGGTGGACAGCAGAGCTTGCTAGCTATCTTCCTCTTCTAAGAATTCTAATCCCATCATGGGGGCTCAGCCCTCGTGATCTGATTAACTCCCAAGCATCTCACCTCCAAATACCATCACATTAGAGTTTCAGCATATACATTTGGGTGGACACAAACATTCAATCCATAGCATATGGCATAAGCAGTGGTTTGCCAGTTTAAAAAGTGACTCAAAAAAATTTGTGTGCATGTCTGTAAGTTAATTTTTAAATTTGACTGATACAAAGAATGTATAGCACACAACTTAAATATAAGAATAGACTACACAATACCCTCTATTAGAAATTCTGTTTAGCCAGTTGATTCTTACAGAATCCTTTTGTTAAATTTTATCAAAATTTTGTATCCATAGCCAACTTCTGGTTTCAGTTGACCCACATGTATAGTACACCATGAACGTTGATTGATATTTTCAGATTTTACATCACCAACACGATGTCACTTAACACAGAGCTGGGACAGGATGCCCAGTAGCATACTGGTATGTAGTGTTTCCACCAGACACGTATGACAGACATAGTCATCTTAAAAGCAGAGGTAATAGTAAAATGTGGCACAAGGAAGCGATGATGACGATTTGTTTTAGATATAACTTAGCTCATTGAAGGTTTATGTGATTTGATTTCTTAATAATTGTTTAACAATTCGTTCCCAAGATTCCTGTAAATTTAACCGTTGGTTTTTGTGAGCTGGCATAATTGCTGGTAAAGAAAATTTTTCAGTTAATCAAATATGGCATTTCCATGATGTCTCCTATTCCAGCTGAGTGGGGTTCAGAGCTCAGAGTATGTGGGTAGAGGGCATCCCATTATCAAGCAAAACAGATCTTGAAATAGGTGATGTCAGGTTCGAGCAGAATCGTGCCTTTAAAATTTATCGTTATTTTTGTGGTTTATTCACAGGCATTTCCCTGCATCTCAACAGGCATTTATGGTAAGTGATCTATCTTTTGGGAATGTTTATATTTCTTTATTTTGTTGTTAAAATCAAGGTTAACAGGAAAAATAAGAGGTTCTCTGATGGATATAGTTTGCTGTGATTTAAAGAGACTCAAAATGGAGGTCAAATCCCATTGAGGAATCTTGAGAGGCTATTTGGATATTTTTGTGTGTTGTTGAATTTAGTTGTACTGCGTACCATGTGCAATGATTAGATGCACTGTGGCTTAACGTCTTTTGTCAGGTGAAAATTTTGCTCTAGTAGGATCTGACCTTTAATAGTATTTTCTTTAATAAAGTGAGGTTTTTCTGTTAGATGAATCGTAATGCATATAAAACCTAACATGACCATTATTTTGTTGTGAATTACAAAATAATAGAAGTGTTAGAATGCACACACATATATGTCTGTATATTTAAATTAAAAAAACCAAATATGTGACAATAAAAACAAATACTTTTAATAAGATGCAATTTTTTTTTCTGGTATTGATAGATTGTTTTAAGTAGTGGCTGCTTCACTTACAGATGGAAGCAAAACGTTTTTATCATTACTTGTTTTCACTAGACTAAAGCTCTCTAAATATTCTTCTACCTACAATGACATATCCCTATGCTTTTTATCTCAGGCCGTTAATAAATCTGTTTTGCACATTCAGGTAAAGCAGAGTTTTTCGTTTTAGGGTTTTCTGATCAAGCAAAGTAGATTACAACATTTCTGAGCTCAGACTTCTCACATGGAGACTCTTAAATGAAAAATAAAATATGTACAAATGTTAAAAATTATTTAACTTCATCACTATAGGGGAAGGATAGCTAAAGTGATATCAAAGGTAGGAGACTTATTTCCTCTTAATGTGGTATTTTTTTTTTTTGAAGGTTTTGGTGAGAATAAAGTGGAAAATGGAGGCCTGAATCAAATTAAATGGGGAAAGATTTGGCGACATTATTTAAAAATTTAAGGCATGCTTTTTTCTCTCTGGATTCCACTATAGCCTATCTTTGTGGAAACACATTGGACACTGGGCTGGTGGGCTAAGCTGGACCATCTGCACCATTATCCCCATCATGGCCACTCTTTCTGCCTCACAGATACCCAGTTATAACTCTTACTTATATATTTGCTGAAAGGAAGTATTACATGCAAAGTTTTACTTGGTCAAGCACCCAACTCTTCATTTCACCTTGTCTAAAAGCAAATCAGACTCCACCACAGAAATGGTTCTGATTTTTGAAAATGTTCTCTCATGACAATCTTGATTTTCCTTGATAAAAAAACGAGCAAAAACCCAACTACCAAAAGCAATCCTATGTCATATTGTCGATGTCCATTGTGTCTCTGAGAATCCTGTGGTAATGTACAAAGACTTTCAGAAGCTGAATTTAACACGATGCATTAAGAAGGGGGGAAGTGGCAGGAAAAGGAAATAGAGAAGTAAAGGAAGTTGAGGAGGGACACTAAAATGAAAGGCTGAGAGAGCATAGTAGAAACTAAATCAAAACTAAAGTGGCCCTTGGTTAATTTCAATCCCTGAAGGACAGGGATTCCTCCTTACAGTAACATGGCTCAGTGTATATAATAACCAGGTCAGTACAGCATTGTGTTGGGTGGGAGGGGAATATTGAAGACTGTTGAGAAAGGCACTGTTAGGGAGTCATGTCACAGCCTTGGAGGGTTTCCACCACATGAGCTCAGTCAGTGTTCACAAAGCTAGGTCAAAGAATTTAGTTTTCAAGTCCTGGCTACTCATCTCTCTTCCCCTCTAGTTTCTGAGTACATTTCAAAGTGAGGCTGATACCTGCAAAGTCAGGTGCCATGCTGTCTTTGGTTAGACTCACCTGTGCTTGAGACCTAGAATTACTTTTAGCTCCATGAGATCTTTAATAATGTTTACATTGCTCCAGGTCTCTTTATGAACTATTTAGCATTTTGCAACTTGAAAATTATGCCATATGTCCCTTGTGAAACTATAGCTTTCTGATCAGCCCTTGATTCTCTCCTAAGTACTCATATTTTATGGATCACTTGTTTTCTTGCTCTTATTCATAACTTAGTTCTGCCTCCTCTATTATCTAGATCAATTTTACTTTTATCTTTACTTATTGGCGTTTGAAAGAATACTTTATTTGAAGAAAGTGGTCCACAGCTAAAAAGAAAAAAAAAATTAAAAGCAGGCAAATAATACTCCCAACACTTTGTAAGTCATGCGTGCTGGATTATGAGCCAGTATTCAGAGCAGTCTCCTGGTTCCAGGCCTTGCCTTCTTATTCCATATTCTAAACCTCACTACATGAATTTTTCTAAACTAACGCTTGGTGCATGGTTTGCATCTGCTCAGGGACCTTTGATCATATTCTGTTACTTGTGAAGAGGGGAAAAAGAATCTCTTCTTGAGGATGTGAGTTGCTGTGCCAAGAATTTTATATGTACCTTTGCCTTTGCATCTTGAAAAGGCGGAATTTACTTTGTAGTATTTCCTAGGGTTAACTGTCCATAGAAATTATTCTTCTCTCACACTTTCTCAGGACTAGTGTTTTCTCCAGAATATAGTTTGAGAAATTTCTTGACATCCACCCATCGTGGACACATTTTCTCTTACACACGGATGAGCTGATGAGTCTCAGAACCTGGCATGTGCCTTCCCAGGTCCAATTCTGTGCGCCTTCCTTATAACACACCCACAAGCACCAAACTCACACACGCCATCACCACCACTATTCTCTACCCCAATCCCCAAACAAAAACACACCACACACACTTATATAGGTTGAAGCTTGATCTCTGAGGGTTCTTCCTTGAATATGCCAAATCTTGACGGTCATTACATCTTTTGAACTCTTTCAGCATTTGTAATCTGGACAATTAACAACTGCCTCTTCATAATGTTCCATAGATTTTTTTTTTTAATATATCCTGTGTTCATAGCCAATCTGGAGCTTTTTTCATGAGCAGGGATTCACTTGTGCATATTCTACGTGCACCCACCATCTAGCATTGTGTCTCCCGGAGAAGCTCAGGAAATAATTGCTGTTTGATGACAACAATAATGATTATAACCCCAATTGTTGCCTAACTGATGATACAAGAAGTAGAATTGTTGATTGGCAAGATAACAGGCAGAGAAAGCTACCTGGTTGGTATTTTCTTAGTGGGCAAACATCTCTATTTTAGGAAAAACAAATGTGCTTCTAAAACACGCTCTCAAACTAGGAATGATATCTGTAAGCATGGCAGTGTCCACCTTCACAAGGGGAAATGAAAACTCAAGAATTTGTTCATTTAGAATACCAAGGTATCTGTATGTCTTCTTTGGGTATATGTATAACTGATTCACTTTACTGTACATCTGAAACTAACACAACATTGTAAATCAACTATACTCCAATAAAGTTTTCTTGAAAAAGAAAACCAAGATAAATACAGCACTCTACTTCACTTAAACAAAACAAAACAAAACGCTTTGTTATTTATCATAGCCCATGGGATGATGGTCTCTCAGGGAGGTACCTGTTGCTCTGAGGCCCTATCCCGACTTTTCCTGACATGTCCTAGTCCCAGCCCCCTCCCCATCTGCTGTAATTTCTCAGATACCTCTTTGCTTTGGATTGACCTTCACTTTTAGATTTATGTCCCCAAAACTCAATGTAACTCTAATTCTTCTATCAGAACAAAAATTTTGACTATGGTAGAGCCTTCTTTGGAAGGGGTTTGAGTTATTTAATTGCCAAGATGATCTCATACCAGGGCAATGTCAACAGCAAGCATTTGCATTTTGTGGAATCATCACCATACTCCAGGCATGTCTGCAAGGATCCGGGCACACCAGTATTTCTGGGACACTGGAGACCATGGCGGAAACCAGTTACTCTCCCAGCCTCTCCTTCATCCTAGCCTTTTGGAGACAAAACCATCTGTACCTTTTTGCAGAACACAGACTGAAAACTATCTGCCATGTGACTCAGCCCCATTTAAGGGAGAAATACAATGGGAGCAGGCCCCGCCTGCTCTCAAGTTTCCCTGGACGAGGAGCCAGAATTTTCCTGTCTGATTTTCAGCCACCGCTGTTGCTGCCCCAATGTAATGTTTCCAGGATGGTTCCACGGGGCACCAGACTGCCTGCTTACACTAAGGTTGAAAAGCCACATTTGGTAAAATACCAAAGCAAGGCCTGTGTTACTTTTGGAAAAATAGATCCAGATGAGGCTTACAGGGTCTTTAAACTCCCAGATCCCAGTTAGAGGTCTGATTTGGCCACGAAACCGGACTCAGAGGGATAGATTTGAACTTCCCTGATGAACATTTCAGATCTTGCGTGTGCCTTCTGCCCTTTGAGCCCAACTTGGATATTCTGGTGCTAATAAGTTTAACACAAGAGGCTAGACATGATCCATAGCGATGGAATTTTTACTGAGAAGTGAACAGCAAAAATAATTTTCGCCTATTTTATGAGAGTCAATATAGTTAACAGAAATGAAGTCCAGGTGGAAAAGTGTATCCCTTGAGTAATTGGGAAAATATTCTTTCTGGAGGAAAAAATAAAAAACGTCAATCTTCCTTTCCAGGTACAAGATGGTGTTTTTAGAGAGGAAGGAATTTCAGACATTGAGTTATTGGCTGGAAATCTGTGGGAAAAATTTAAGTGCGGCACAACTTAGTCAAAGCAGCTCCCATATTTATTCATTAGATTTCTGTTATCAACGCGGAAGGCCTGTTTCTATCAAAGCACCAGGTCTCCCTCTGCTTTCCGTGAAATGCTGCCAGAACGCAACTTTCTAATTGAATCCTCCCTCATTTGCATTCAAGTTCGCTCTTCTGCTTCTAACTGGTAAAAAAAAAAAGATCTACGTGATGTTTTGTTAACCTTATATATACTTGGCAAATATTTTTATCACGACATATGTCTAAATTCACAGACATGACTTGGAAAAAAACCAAAGCGTTCTGCAATGGCAATGCTAAGGGCATGCCCTCTGTCAGGTTTAAATGCTGACAGGTTTCAGAGGGTGTGACAACCATGGCTGTGCAATTCTGGGCTTGCTGGAAGAGTTATCTTATGTAATGCATTTGGAAACCAGAGCAAAATTGACAAAAATGTGTGCCCCTCCCTTTCATCCCCCTGAAAGCTCCCCTCCTCCCTCTGGCTTTCTTCTCTTCCCTTTGATATTTCCATTTGCTTTGAAAACTTCCTTTCAGGTGGTCTAATGATGACTCTTTTTTTCTCTCATAAATTCCCTTCTATGACATCCTGTGTTTTTTGTCCTGGGAACATTATTCCCGCTGTAGGAAGTGTTATTGTTCTTGGCAATCCTTGAGTTAATTGCTGGCCCTCAAAGGGAAGTAACATTAGAATCAGCGTACCTTACTTCCCTTTGGGAAAATACAGTGCGGGGGACAAACCCAGCTTAATTCTATCACATTTGAATAATATTTTATGAACTGATCCTTACGAAGCACTGGAGAAAGAGTTTAACAGACAATGAAATTAGAGCTGTTGTTTCTAATCCTCTGAGAGCTTATCATTTGAATAGACAGTTCTAGCAAATTCAGTCACACATGTACACATTTATACATCCATCCCACAAAATGTGGTACAAACTCCCCTTTTACTCTCTCTAAACTGCATGAGTCTTTAATAATAAAAATGCATCAAGCTAAGAAACCAAAAGTACTACCTTTGCGCCGGAAGAGAGTTTCAAGCACCTAGCAACAAAATATGCTAGTTCAACTTACATAAAAATGACAGTGAGGGCTTCCCTGGTGGCGCAGTGGTTGTGAGTCCGCCTGCCAATGCAGGGGACACGGGTTCGTACCCCGGTCCGGGAGGATCCCACATGCCGCGGAGCGGCTGGGCCCGTGAGCCATGGCCGCTGAGCCTACGCGTCCGGAGCCTGTGCTCCGCAACGGGAGAGGCCACAACAGTGAGAGGCCCGCGTAACGCCAAAAAAAAAAAAAAAAAAAAAATGACAGTGAGACCCATGGGCAGGATTCCCCCAGGGGATCTGCCGAAAGAAATGAAAATCCTGGAAACCTAGCCTTCTGGTACTGCAGAAACCAGTGTCATTCTCCCTGGTGTTCTGTTCAAATTGAACAATTTTAGGACTTTATTAAAAGATTAAGTGTTTCAAAAAGTAATAAAGATTACAACTTTATTACTGTTTCTGAGGTCTGCATGTCTACCTCTTTGCAACTGTGTCAAGGTAAAAATTTGTCTTGGGACTAGAATGCAGAAATGAATTCCAAGTCACCCCATCCTCAGAAGCTGCCATATATTATTATATTACATTTTAAAAATGGCTTTTCTTATAGAAGAAGTATCAAAGCAGTAAGTCTTTTAAGGAAATAGGAAAACCACTTCAGTAAATTACAAAGCCTATCCATTTAACAGGAACCCTGGGAATATCTTTCAGCCATGTTGAAAACTGGGAGCTCTCCCTAAAGAACTTCCTAAGAATGGACCACACTTTCCGTTTGATCAGTGGAATAATTTCCATGCACTTGCTCATTTTTCTCATCCAGTCTTGAATGACACTCCTTTTTATTTGCTCCTTATACACACTTGTATCTAAAGGGTGACTTTAAATAAACATAGCTCAGCTCTCTTTAGAAAGGAATTCAAAAATAATTCTGAAAGCTCTTAGAGAAGTCAAGTATGTTTAGCTCTTTAGGACAATGATTTTCATGTCAAATCCTTTGTAGTCAATGATGCTATTTTTAAGAAAACGTCTTGAAATGCATTCGGAAGAGACTATATTAGTTAGGGTAAAGCTAAGCTGCTGTAACAAAGAGACTCCAAAACAGAGTGGCTTAGTGTATATAGATGTTGATTTCTTTCTATGCAAATAGTTCCAAAGTGAGCATTCTGCCTGGGGAGGATTTGTTCCACTCTGTCATTCAAGGCAACATTAATCTGCGGTGGTGTTAAGTAATCGTTCTGCCTTTCACAAGGCATTGTTCTCATATGGTTACCTTTCTCGTTTCTAATGAAAGAAACACGTAGGATGGGCACACATCCTATCTGATGGGCCCTGGACTCAGGGTAGCACTTATCACTTTCATCTCCCTTTCATTGGAGGGAAATTGGTCTCATGACCAACCTAACTACAAAGGAGATTGGAAATTTAGTGTGCCTTGTATTCCACGTGTCTGACCATGATTCTTTTATGTAGCAAGAAGAGGGCATTGAATTATGATGGCCTTCTAGATATCATTGCTCAAGGGGGAAAGAAAGTCAAATTAAATCAAACAGGTCACTCATAGGTAATTTAATTCTGGAGCACTTTGATTCTACACAGAATCGGTAAATATTTTTGAGAAATGATAGTCTCTGTTTGGCAAGAATAGTTGATGATTTTTATAGTATCTGCTCTATTAAAATGCCTTTATAATCCTGAATCCTGAAAAATTTCAAAGTATGGCATTCTCCAGGCATCAGTACAGTGACCTATTGTTCGTTGTCAGCCAGTATATTTAGACATTTAGATCTTACGTCAATTGTGTTTACATTTTTTGGACTATACTTCTTGCAAAATTTGCAGACACATCAGTGGAAACTAAAATCAATATATTGAGAATGAATAAATAATTGTATCATTTGTTACATTTCTAATTCTTGTCCATTTCCATAGAAATCCTTGGAGGAATCAATTATAGTTTGTTTCTGTAACACCTATATGGTTCTCTTTCACAACACTCATTACAACTGCAGCTTACGTTTACTGGGGTTTTATTTTATCAGTGTTAGTATCTGGTTTTGCTCACGCCTAAGTCCCCAGCTCCCAGCACAGTGTCTGATGAATGTTCAAGAGTAAATTCCTGTTAAATGAATGTACACAATTTCCTATTAAAAATATGCTCTGTGCTCTATATTTGTTATAAATCAAATCACTTTGAGTCGTGTCCAGACAACAGAATTAAAATGTATAGTATTTTCTCATGAGAATATGAATTATATGTTCCAAAAATATCAAACAGGAAACAACAGGTTTTGAACACAGACAACATAATAAGTTACAGTCTTTATATTTCATTTTAGGATTTTTTTTTTTTTCTTCTTTTCTTATAGTACTTGCAAATAAGTCTTTTTCTTTTATTATAAAGAACCAGGATTTGGTGTTTGCGTTGATCCTCTTGCAGTTATCCTAGGGTAATGTTCCTGCCAGTGGTCATCTTTACTCTTAGAGGACCATCCCTAAGACTGTTGCATGACTCAGAGTGGAAAAGCAAAGCGCCTAGTGACAGATCGCTGTACCTCAGGATTTTTCTATCAAGCCAGTCATTAGAAGCACTTATTCATTTTTTCATCCCCACTTCCAAACCTAGCGATTCACTAGTGTTTAGACTCTGAGTTACCAGCTGGCAGCCCTGTCCCCTTAATGTCTAGTATGGATAGTGAATGAATACCCATGACACTGAAATGAATCACACAGGTCCCCACTTTGCTTTGGCTAATAACTGACGAGAGGGTCATGATCACCACCCCAGACTTTAGAGGACTAGTGAAAAAATGTGGCTAGAGCATCTGAACACTGATATGGCACTAACGTTACCAAAGAGAAAAAGAGATGGAGGGACATTTTTTAAAGGTGTGCTTTTATCATTAAAATAATGTATGCATATGGCAAAAAACAGTAAAGCAGTATAAAGGTCATAAACTTTTAAAAAATGTCTTCCCACCTGAAACTGCCAGTATCACTCTTGAGAGGCAACCATTGTTGAATTTCTTGTGCATTTTCAAAAAAAAATATTCACTGAATATATAAGCCTATAAATGTAATCAACTTTATCAGTCTTTTTCTTCATGGTTTCCAAGTTAGGAAGGCCTTCCCACTTCAAGATTATTTTTAGAAGTTCTCCCACATTTTCTTCTGGTGAGCTGGTCACATTTTCAACAAACAGACATATGTATGTTAAACCATTTATTTACATATATGTTTGTGTACATACATAAATATACATATATACACATAAACATATACATATGCATATATATTATATACAGTATATTTATTTATACATACATATTTACTGTGTAGCATATGCTATGCACTATATATCATATATGTATGCATACACATATACATTTGTGTATAAACAAATGCATATATCTATATGCATTTATCTATACTAAAGCCCTTATATGCTTAAGGTACTGAATGAGAAGTAGTATATATTTTAAAGCATAATTACATGTTTGTACCTATGTATGTGTACTGGTTTAAAGAAAAATATGAATTTTTTCTTTAAAAAATGATTTTGGGGATATCCATAACTTTAAACGAGCATCTAATTAATTATTGCCCATTTCTTTCACAAACAATCCGTAGCTTTTAAATTTCTTTAGAATCTATAATTGCAAGCTAATACTTTTCTATTATTAGTTATTGTTTATATCTCATAGATATTATATATTTTCTCTATGTGTGTGTATATATCTGTTTATATGTATACACATATATGTTATAAATAATAGAAAATATATCACCTATTATGTGTGTGTGCGCTCTTGTGTATAGATATGAGAGGATGTGATATGTTTGCATCTGTATCTCAAACAGTTTTAATATAGCTGCTAGGAAAATTTTAGGATAAGATTTTCTTTGTTAATCTTCTTGTTATTGACTAATTGCGTCCATTTTTCACCTGTCCTTTACAAGATAATGACAATGAGATTTTCCCACTAAAGCAGACCTATTTTACCTACTCCTGTCCCCACAAATGAGCAGGTCATGTAATTTGAGAATAAATTAATAGCGCAGCCGTTCACAAGTTGTAGCTCAGGTATTTCTGAGGGACCATGAGATTTCTCAGAATTATAAGTACTGATGTCAGTTTGGCAATGATTTTCTACAAGTGCAAAACGTGATGGTGTCCATTTCATTCACCATCTGAAAGCAAATCTGATTATGAGACACATAGGGCTTGACAGCTAAAGACACTTCTTCATTTACTGACCTCTTCCTTTGGGACAATTTTAAAATTGCAAAAGCTCATCTCTTCCACGAGGGGGTAAGTAGCAAGTTATTTTGTGATAGTTATCAATGTGCAATTGCATATTGTCTTTTGGAAATAAGAGGGAAAAAATGATGGCATGCCTGCCATTTGCCCACCATCAGCATGTTTTAAACATCTCAGAGGGAGTCAGAGATACACTTCCCTTTGGGCTTTTTCAGCGTGAAGTATGGAATGAACTCTTTCACACCTTTCATTTGTGCTGTTAAGACTGAAATCAGAAGTACAAAGCATTTTAAATGGACAGAATAAAAAGCAAACCTCAGACTGGCTTTCCCTCCTATGGCGCTTGCCAAGAAGGCCAGGACAAACGTCAGCAAGTAAATACAAAAATGAGTCACCTTGACCCCTTCTTCATCTTTAAAACTCAGTTGAGAATGGGTTCCTTCCCTCTCAGGCTAAATCCACTGTGCTCTAGGGCTGTCAGCCCTGCAGAAAGGCCCTCGTCTGCCAAGCAGTCGGAGAAGACCAGCTGTAATTGGCAGTCCATTTCTCCATTTCCATTGTACAGCCATCCCTGACAAATTACTCACAATCAAGTGTTGGCTGCAGCAAGGGGCACCCTATGCGGCAGGGAAGAAAAATGAGGCCTCACACTGGTCTGACAGCCGAATCTTTCAACTCACCCCATTAGACTGAAGGAGGGGACACTGCGGTTTACCTCTCACTGCCGCCCATAAACAAACTGCTCTGTGCAGCTTGGAGCTTGGCTGCTGTGATCAGGGCTTCCCCGGGGCCTGCCAGTGACCTGACCAACCCGAGCTGTAGAGAATGGGGAAGAGCTTCATCCTGCTGAGCAAGAGGCATTGGGCAGTGGGATAGGAGATTGCTGAGGACAGCCTGGCCCATCGGACCCCTGGAGAGGGATGCTATGTCTGAGCGTTTGGAAGTTGGCGGAGGTCCATTGTAGGCTCCAAATGAGAGTGTCCATCAGTCTGTGCTTGCTGCTTGTCTATGGTCTGTCATTCATCATCTGGGTAGTGTGGTATCTAGCCCTTTCCTCTCAATAGAATTCACTTACTGGGCAACTTTCTCTACTCAACATTTAACCATGAAACTAAAGATACCTTTAAAAATGTTCTTCATATATATGCCCGGTGCCTATAAAATATTTCATAAGCTTTACCCATAGGAAATCTTCTCAGGCCATCACTCAGGACCTAATCACTCTTATTTTAGATGTAATTCTAACAAATGTTTTCTTGGACTATAGCAATTTAAAGATGGCAGGAAGATCCTAAGAGGAAAATGCTGACAGTATGAAGTGGCATAATAGTGAAAGATAACAAACAAAAAGCCAACTTTCTTTCCCTGCCCTGCCAGTATAGCCAAGAGAAAATCATATATATATTTTATATATATATATATATATATTTTTTTTTTTTTTTTTTTTTTTTTTTTTTTTCGGTACGTGGGCCTCTCACTGTTGTGGCCTCTCCCGTTGCGGAGCACAGGCTCCGGACACACAGGCTCAGCGGCCATGGCTCACGGGCCCAGCCGCTCCGCGGCATGTGGGATCTTCCCGGACCGGGGCACGAACCCATGTCCCCTGCATCGGCAGGCGGACTCTCAACAACTGCGCCACCAGGGAAGCCCCAAAAATCATATTTTGAAATGCTTATACTTTGTAAAAGACAGCCAAGCTATGTAATAGAATGTTCATGATGTTATCCATCCTAAGTTTAAGAGTCTGTATTCTCTCATGTCTCCTCTGTAATGCTGAAGACATTCAAATTGAACCAAGCAACAATAATAATGTCCCCTCTTTTCTCATCAAGTTTACCTTTGCTTCTTATAACCGTGGGCAGTGGCATTCACAGCTGTGACTGTGGATTTCACAAAAACAGGGACCGGCGTCTTATGGGTAGGTAGTAGTGGAAGGTTTTAATTCCTAGGAAAAGCGATCACTGTTCAGACTATAGGATTGTGTAGCATCATTTTCTCTAAATTTTCCATTTCACCTCTCCCAGACAACTGACTATAAATAAAGCATAATTAAAATGTGGGGTTTCATAACTTTTTAAAGCCAGGTATAAAACCTTTTCATCTCTAGTACTAACTCAAAAAAACCACATTTTTTCCTGTATATTTAGGACTAGAGATTCTATTTATTAACTAGAGTTAATTTTAAAAAAATGGAAGGGCTTCCCTGGTGGCGCAGTGGTTAAGAGTCCGCCTGCCGATGCAGGGGATACAGGTTCGTGCCCCGGTCTGGGAAGATCCCACATGCCACGGAGCGGCTGGGCCCGTGAGCCATGGCCGCTGAGCCTGTGCGTCCGGAGCCTGTGCTCTGCAACGGGAGAGGCCACAACAGTGAGAGGCCCGCGTACCGCAAAAAAAAAAAAAAAAAAAAAATGGAGATTTTCTGAGGTCCAAATTATAGCAAAGAAGTTCCCAGCACCAACCCGAGGGTGTCAGTGACTTGTCCAAAGTCACATAGAATCTGAACCATGAACACAGCATCTGTTTGGTCTTTCCTCAGAGGCACTCAATTTGAAATTTTCCTGATGATTAGCTTCTTTTTGGCAGAAAAAAAAAAAAAAAAATCTGAAAGGATGTACATCAGTTGCTATTTCTCTCTTACTCTCTCTCTGAGAAAGATATATAACAATTTCCTAAACCTATTCCAGCAACCTGAAAATTCCAGTGCTCATTGAATCATGGCTCATTAGTTGAACCACTCCCCTTCCCTCCACCCACCCCTCTCACCTCCTGTTCAAATGAAATTTTACCAGAAAGTGCAATTAATTTAGCTACTCCAAACATTTTCATTTGCTCTGTGCCTAAAAAATGTTTATATCATGTTGGATATTACAATTTAGATTAAAATGGTTATACACCAATTGAATTGAAGTATACCTTTAAGTTAATAATATTGGCTACTATGTCTTGGATACCTGTAATTGTGTCTGACATATTATGTGCCACTTCTAATCCTCACAACAATCTTGATAGATCAGTACAGTTATCCCCATTATACAGATGAGAGATCTGAGACTCTGAGAGGTTAGGTAACTAACTTAGAAAAGGTCAGAGGTGAGATAAAAACTCAGCCTTATTCTTCAGAAGTGCACCTGAATGCAATCCTTAGTTCTCCATGTTAAAGGGCAGTGCTCAGAGAAACATCCTTCTGTTCTAAAAAGGGCCATGGTTTAGGATGCAGTATCTATGATTATACAATGTATAATGCACCTTCATCAAGGTCAGAAAGAGAAAAAGAAATATCATATATTAACGCATATATGTGGAACCTAGAAAAATGGTACAGATGAACTGGTTTGCAGGGCAGAAATTGAGACACAGATGTAGAGAACAAATGTATGGACACCAAGGGGGGAAAGCGGTGGAGGGTGGTGGTGGTGGTGTGATGAATTGGGCGATTGGGATTGACATGTATATACTGATGTGTATAAAATTGATGACTAATAAGGACCTGCTGTATAAAAAAATAAATAAAATAAAATTCAAGAATTAAAAAAAAAAGTCCTCAAGTCTCTCCAGCAAGCATTTGGTCTGAAGAATCCAAATTCTCCTTTCCTTGTTATATTACAGCCTCTCTAGTTATCTCATCGGCTAAGGGACTTGAAGACCCAAGGTTGGGAAATCCATATGCAACTCTGACAGTTGTTCTGGAATCTGGATATTAGACCTGCAGCCATCGACTATTCTAACATTGACCTGTGTCTTCTGCATAATCTCAGCTTTATGCACCAGGTCATTACACTGCTTAGACAATGAATACTGGGAAGATGTGTCCCTAGCCAATTGCCAATACAGGCTATGAGCTTTAGATGAGGCTTTCAGTTGACACACAGTTATGACCAAAGACTTTTAATCATTTTTGTGTGTTTTAATTATCATATGTTTGTTCAGCTATATCTTTAATAAGAACAGAGCAGTATTAGGTTAATAGTTTTTAAAGCATTAGAGCATTCTTAGCTGCAGGTTGTAAGCCTCTTGCCACAGTTTTCAAGTTACCTAAATTACTCTCTTTCTTCCTTACATATTGCCCTAACACTGCCCTCTCCATCCTTTCTCCCTAACAAATGTTATCTCCTTTTCCTTCAACACACAATGTATACACACACACACACACACACACACACACACACATTTATTATGTCACTGTTAGTTGCAGGGCAACAACATTTTTCTAAATGTTCCTAAGTTAGGAAAATCCATGAGTTGTTATGAAGATCTTCTCTCTCCTTTTAAGTCTTATTTATCAGTCTTATTTATCACCATCAGACATGATGGTTGTGTGTATGTATTTATATACATACTAAGTATATTTGTACATATATACACAAGCACAGATATATATGTAGTTATATACCCATATGCATATATATATGTATCATATATATGTTTAAGATTTCCCTTTTCCATTTCATGGGAAGCAGCCCAACGTTCCAAACCAAGGTCCAGCACTACAAAGAAATGCTTTGAGCTATGGAGGTGACCTGTCATGGAGAAGAATTGATTATTAACAAGAATTGATTACTTCCTGAGCACGTACCTTGGGCCTTCTGCCTGGTGGTGGATCAGTTGTTCTATGTATATTAATCCATTTCATGCCCAAAATAATCTGTGGGATAAGTGCTGTTACTCTTATCGATGAGGAAACTCAGAACACCTAAGCTACTGGTTCAAGGTCATGCGGAGACCACCCATGTCAAAATGGCTTCAGATTGCCCTCACTTAACCAACAGCAAGAATTCCATCCTTATGGTGTTTAGGGGCTTTCTTCCTCTGCATTTTCGTAGACCCTCAGCTTCCTGGTAGTAGAGGAATATTTCACCAGTCACCAGTGGGCCCATTTAATAGAAAAACAGTAGAATACTCAGCACTTCTTTCAAACCAGCGATTATGTGGATAATGAAGGTACATATCGGTCCCCCTTCTGTCATCTGATTTAATGAAAATTCTAGTTGGTGGCAGCTTGTCCAGTGATTCTGGAGACTGATTAATGAGTTGTCACTGTTTTATTGGGTATAGGTAATCAGGGGCAGGAATAAAAGTGTCTTTAGCATCTGAGCAACCCAGAACATTCAACAAGTGATAAATGAAACCATCAAAGCCCTTCAGATGCGTGATTTATGTACATACCCTTGGGTGACTGCACTTACTTATAAAACGCACAAAGCCATCCTTACCCAAAATACTGATGAGTCTATATTTTAAAATTCTGCTTGTGAAATATCATATGGCTTTGAGCAAATAACTGTCAGACCTATCAAACTCTTCTCATAAAGGTCAGCCTATGAAATTATCGTTGTGAAATGTGATGTATATTTTGAAGAATAAATTAATTACTTAAGCTTTTACCACAGATTCACTTTCATTATCAGGTTTTCATTCTATTGTAGACTCTGCCCAGTTTTCCAAGGTGGGTTACAACCTTCTGGATGCCTCTGCCCTCTCATTTCAGCTTATTTTTGAAGACGGGAGTTGACTGACATTTTCACCAGTCAGGCAGGCTCCCTTCTCAAATCTGTAAACTAAAAATGAGCTTCTTGCTTTGTGAAATCTCTCTTTTATGAGATTAATAAAGACCTAGACAGGCCTGAGGGATAGCTCTGTGACCTCATCAGGTTCCGTGCAGCAGGAATTTTCTACAAAAATGTGATTTTAACCATTCCCTTTTGGGGAAGGGCGTGTGTGAAGTGATCATTGTGGTGTCTGACAGTAATTGTCAGGCAACTGGAATCCTAGAGGCAAATACTGGGAATCACAGAACTGTGATTCTGCACTTTTGGGGCTTTGCTTACACAGTTCCTGCCCCGGGAGCACCTTTCTCTAGACACTGTCTCTTCCACGAACGTGGTTAGATAGCTCTTCTGCTGACCATCTTCCCCAGGAATGTGTCTTTCCTTTGTATCCCCACTGTGGTTTGCTGTTTTGAGGACACAAATATGACTGCCCTCATCACTTTTGGTCATGATCAGTTATTGGTGGTTACAAATCACATTCTATAACTGAGTACAAGCTCCTCGAGGTCAGGCATGTGGTTTTTTGCATCTGGTAGGTAAACTCAAGTTGGCCTGAAGTGAATCTTTAGGCAAGGATGCTGATTCTTACCACCAAGTTCAGCTAACTTTCATGGAGCCTAGAAGCAGCCCCAGAGGAAGATCTGATATTGGTCTCTCCTTCTGGCATTTTCTCTAATGCAGTGGTTTTCAATCTTGGCTGCCTTTTGGAATCACCTGGGAAGCTAACTAAATAAATTAGAAAAATACCAATGCCTGTGTCCTATCCCTGGAAATTCTGATGTCATTGGTCTTGGGTGTGACCTGGGCATCAGGATTTATTTAGTCTCCTGGGGGATTCTAATGTTTAGCCAGGGCTGAGATCCGGTGAGCTGGTGGAAGTGAAGTTTGCTTACCCTTTCACAGGTGTCATAGTTTTATTTCAGCTTGGTTTTTACAGTGGGCAACTGACCTCATATCACTTCACTTTGTCTGATCTTTGGCAGACAGGCTGGCACGCATGAAGACTGGAGTTGTGGAAGGGGAATGAAATTTCATTTTTTATTTCTTTAAAAAGACATCTGACTTTTGAACATCCTCTGGGCTAGATGTAAGGATTAATTAAAATGATTATGATTGTCTTGTATTTACTGTATGCAGTAGAGCCTGAAATTCTAGTCCTCAAATTAATTTTTCTATTTCTTTTGATGTTATTAGAGGATTTAGAATTTGACAAGGATTTCTGGTCTTGACTATTCTGTGTCTGAGATGTTTCTATTTTGAGAAGCTAAAACTGTGTAATGATGGATATGGCAAGTCCATAAAACCTTTTGTTGTCCAACTTGACCATACCAATTTGACCATTATCTCCTTATTCCTTCTGGCAGCTATGAGTATAATCAGGTGCAATCTTGCAATGCTACAAATTTGTTTCATGGAATTGAGTCCCATGAGACAGAATAACTGAACTATTTCAGGTGGAAATACAAAGCACCTGGATTTGCCTGTTTGGAGAATAAGCAGTCCCATTCACTTTTTTTTTTTTTTTTTTTGGCTACGTTGGGTCTTTGTTGCTGCACATGGGCTTTCTCTAGTTGTGGCGGGCAGGGGCTACTCTTCGTTGCGGTGCACGGGTTTCTCATTGCGGTGGCATCTCTTGTTGCAGAGCATGGGCTCTAGGCACATGGGCTTTAGTGGTTGCAGCA
Organism: Phocoena phocoena; assembly: GCF_963924675.1. Taxonomy (NCBI): domain Eukaryota; kingdom Metazoa; phylum Chordata; class Mammalia; order Artiodactyla; family Phocoenidae; genus Phocoena; species Phocoena phocoena. The sequence continues at coordinate 46,021,173 of NC_089233.1, read as the reverse complement.
CACGGGCTCAATAGTTGCGGCATGCAGGCCCTAGGGCACGCGGGCTTCAGTAGTTGTGGCTCGCAGGCTCAGTAGTTGTGGTGCACGGGCTTAGTTGCTCCGGGGCATGTGGGATCTTCCCAGACCAGGACTCGAACCCATGTCCCCTGCATCGGTACGTGGATTCTTAACCACTGAGCCACCAGGGAAGTCCCCATTCACTTCTTTGAAAGGCAGTTTTGTCTGTTCTTGACTCTGGTACTAACCATGATGACCACAAGCCAGAATATGACTTGACTTTCTTAAAGTTGAGGGAAGAATGTGTTACCAAACTCTTCTGTCTTTGGTTGTTGAAATCTCTTGTGGCTCTTTCCCTGTTGTATGGCTAATGCTCTGAGTTATTTGGCCATTTGAAGACATGCTTTAGTCACAACTTTAATAAGTTTCATATCCCTGGGAAGTGCCTGATGTCCTGTGATGATTCAGGCCTTTGAAGTTGCTTAGACTGGGAGTTACATCCTATCTCTTGCTCTAATTGTTTTATCTCTATGAGCTATGGTTTCCCCTCCTCTGTAAAATGGAGATAATATAATTTAACCTAACAGAGCTGCTTTGCACATTAAGTGAAAAAACATGCATAAGTGCTCAGTGCCACATCTGATTCAGAGAACCGTTCCATAATAAATAATAGATATTATTTAGTTCTGTTTTCTAAACTCTAATCTCGAGTTACATTTTTCCAATTATTTCCACTAGTAAAAGGAAATTTGGGCTATAATTGCTGAATCCTTCCACACAGGGCTTGCTTTCAAACTGTTCTGAGCATTTCCAAAGACATTATGGATAATAAAGAATCCACATCCTGGGGCTTCCCTGGTGGCGCAGTGGTTGAGAGTCCACCTGCCAATGCAGGGGACATGGGTTTGAGCCCTGGTCTGGGAAGATCCCACATGCCGCGATGCAACCGGGCCCCTGAGCCACAACCACTGAGCCTGCGCGTCCGGAGCCTGTGCTCGGCAATGGGAGAGGCCGCGACAGTGAGAGGCCCGCGTACCGCAAAAAACAAAACAAAACAAAACAAAACATGGCTAATATTTAGAGCTGGGAAGCTTAACTTCATTGTTCTGTGATGAAAATTTGTAGAGAGAGAATAAACTCTCTTATCTGCAAAGTATTTTTCATTACTATCTTCACATTATCACTGCTATCACTGCCCGAGTCTCTCATATCTACTGTGCAGCCCTTCTGCTCACCCCATTTCAGTGTTGAGTTATTATGGGTGCTCGTTTGGAGGAAGGTTAAAGCAGAAGAGGGGTGCTAGGGGCTCTGTGCTGCATATATTCAACACCTGAAGCTTCTTCTTAACACCTGCTGTATAAATGGGAGCCTTCCCCCACACTTCCACCTCACTATCTTTTTATAGAAGTTTCCTTGATCTTTCCAATAACACTAAATTCTCGCCATTCTGATCATTATCTAATAATTACCTATGACACTTTCAGTCTTGATTCTCTAATCTTACTGAAGGATTACAGCTGCCTGCCAAGTTTCCAAAAATCTATGTAAGAAGCTAGCAAGGGGAACTGGAAGGGGAGTATGAAGTGAGTTAGGGCCTTCAGAGCTCAGGTGACCTAGTCACTTCTTGATCTTTTTCTAGACAGTTTCCCTCTCCTGGGAGCCTATAGATAGTGAGATTCTTACATGATTTTTAGGATACAAAGATGAGCCCTGTGGTTGCTATTTGTGTTTCAATTTCCGAGTACCTCACCTTCTTATTTCTTCAAATAAGACATAGCAATTCTCTAAATTTCCTTCTTGAGGCCACACCTCTACCCTCAGTTTAAATAGTTCTCATGGGTTTCCATCTCCAGCCACAGAGATGTAGTTTGTAACCTAGAACTCGCCATAATGACTCATCTAAATAGGCATGTAACAGAGGTCTGGTAAATAGATTGATTCTACTCTTTTGGCTACAGAAATTGTTGTAGACATGAGCACATGATCGTTGATTCCATTAGAGTAGTTTGGGGAAGTTACTAGAAAGAGACTCCGCTACTGAAATTGAACCTGTGAGAATGGAGACTTGTAGTTGCCTGTGGGCATTCTACTATCATTTGAACCTGAGAGTGATGGCAACATAGATGAAAGAAGATCCCAGAGATGGAGACAGCTTAGGTCCAGGATATATCACATGGGTACCTGGATCAAGCTATTCCTGAAGTGAGACAACTCTTGAAATTTTGAGTTATGTGAGCATATATATATATCCTTGTTTGTTCAAGCAAGTTTGAGTTGGTTTATTTATCACTTGCAACCTAAATTATCCCAAATGCTAGAAAATTACCACCCAAAGAACTTTTATGTGTGTATATATATTTTTCTCCAATTGTGAGGAAGGCTTCCCACAGTGTTAAAATGAAAACAAAACCAAAATCTTTTGGCTTATGTCTGATGTTCAATATAATCATTCCCTTTCCATTATGAAGATCCATTTATCAGGGAAGTGTTTGTTGTCATGAATTGTTTGCTCTAAATGTTTCATTATTAAAAACCTACTCTGTGTTTCATAATTCCAAAATTAAAGGCCCCAAGTTCTAGATTGTTACCTACTTTCTAAAACAAGTCCACAATTGCTGAGAGCAGTTCACTAGAAAGAGCATCATTTCTTATTCCACGGCTCCCTTTAATTAATATTCTAAAGTGATCTCAATGCATCAAAACGTTCCCTTCACTGAGTAAAGGTTCGTAAATGCATCTATGTATAGTTGGGAACTTAATGCGAGTTCAAATGTGGCATTTGAACTCCGTGGAAAAATAATAATTTATTTAATGAATTAAGTTGATGTAACTGTAATAAATCATGAGGAATAAGTCTATCTCATACCAAAGCAGAAAAACAAAGTACACATGGATTGATAACCTACAGCTTAAAAAAGAAAATAATTACATTAAATTTTAAGATAATGCTTGCATAATTATGTGGGTGGAAGATTTTGGATGGACATTAGATTTGACTAAAATATGTTAAACTGGAAAAAGACAGCATACTTGGCCATCAGAGTGTTAAAATCCTAATATGTAAAGAAGTCTCGGGAAAAAAAATGTAAACAACCTTATAGAAAAATGGACAAAAGGCATAAATAGTCATAAGAGAGGAAATATAAATAACCAGTAAGCATATGAAAGGATATCCAGTTGTCAGGAAAACAAAAATCAAAATTTTCCACGCCTTTGACTGGCAAAAGAAAAAAAAAAAGATTGATAACAACTAGTGCTGGTGAAGGTATGGAGAAACTAGCACTTCATATAATGCAGATGGGAATGTGAATTTTGATCACCTATTTTTGGAAAATAATCTAACTCTAGCTTTTAAAATTTGCATATCCCTTTGAATCAGTAGCCCCACTTTGGGGAATCTTTCTTACAGACATAGAAACATTAATGTTTAAGAATACATATATGTGGATTTCCATTGCAACTTTGTTAGTAGTGGTAAACATCTAGAAACAATCTGAATTCCTGAGTAGCAATATGATTTCATAAATTACGGGGCACACATAATATGGGTTTTTATGAAAGAGATAAAATAATGAGTCATAGCCGTACATATTTATATGGAAGGATGTCCATTATATATTTACAAGTTTAACTTGAAACAAACACAAAGAGAAGACTGTGAAAAACACATACAGAACTGTAGTCATCGATTGTATAGGGGAGTAAAATTGAAGATCAGTAACTATTTTTTATCTTTATTGACTTTAGAATTATTTGACTTGCAACCTCGATAAAAAAAGAAAATTCTTTGAAGGAGAATTTTCCTTCCTATGCATGTATTTTCTCTTTCTCAAAGCTATTGTGTAAATTGAGCACAGAAGTTTCACTCAAGCCCATAACAAAAAACAAACCTTCCCTTTCTGAGTATTTTACTTGTTCTTTATTTCTGTAAATCAAAGATGCAAAACAAAGCAATACCTCTGTTATCAATCGTAACCGCTGTACGCATCTTCTTTTTGTTCTCTTGCCTCCGTTTTGAAAATGTTCAGGTTCTTAATAGTCTACGATATTCTCCTGTGTGCATACACACTCTGCTCTGGCCACGCTGGAGTATCTGATAGTACCAGTCCCCTGGTCAGAGCTCACCATCACCACTTTCCAGGACCGGGTCTACAGTTTATTGGTCATATGTTCTCGGGCACATCATTAATGTCTCTGAGTCTCAGTTTCCTCAGATTTAAAATGGGGTGCACCATTCTACTACTGTGTGTACCTCAAAATCAGAAGGAGATAGTGATGTTGAAAGTCATGCAAATATTACACGGTAGCTTGCATTACTTCTTCCTGTATGATTCATTTTGTATTTTACCTCTCCTTTACTCAAAAAATGCTTTCAGGGCTTCCCTGGTGGTGCAGTGGTTGGGAGTCCACCTGCCGATGCAGGGGACACGGGTTCGTGCCCCGGTCCGGGAAGATCCCACATGCCGTGGAGCGGCTGGGCCCGTGAGCCATGGCCGCTGAGCCTGCGTGTCCAGAGCCTGTGCTCCTCAACGGGAGAGGCCACAGCAGTGAGAGGCCCGCGTACCGCAAGAAAAAAAAAAAAAAGCTTTCAATTCAACAAACTGGTTGTGAATCTGCATACCGTGCTACTGAGATCAATAATAATAATAAGAAAAAATATATATATGTGTGAAAAAGTCATGAACCCTGCCATTAAGGAGGGTTATCTGGTTATGAAAATATATCTCCCCTCATGGAACGTAAGGTACACATTTCTTCACCTCGTCGCGCTTCTGACATGACCAAGTCTTACAGGAGATGGTGTCTGGTGATAGCATCTAATGTTTGCTTTTGGCCAGAGAGCAGAGTGACACAGTCGTCACTATGCATCTGGGCAGTGTTGGAAATGGCATTCCTACTTCTAAGCTCAAGGGTGCTATGCTGTAAATGCCTTCATGGAAAATAGTCTCTTGTCCCAAATGAAAATGCAGTTTTCAAAATTGCCCACCTGGGTTGGTATTAGGAATATGGAACCAAATCTGACCAAATGGGCTCTTTTTCAATTTTGCTTCTGTGACGGACTGGCCGTTTGGGTGGATGCTTCTTTGGTCTCAGTCTGGAGGGCCTAACACCTTAGCAGCATGTGCAAGGGAGGCAACAGGGCAGGAGAAGTGTGCAGGGCACACATCCTGTCAGTGTTTGTACTCCTTCCCGTTTGTTTCCTGTTCCTGTTGACACGCCCACAGGGCCCTTCACCCTGGCCGTAGCAGTTGTTTCCAGCTTCCACCCTCTGGCACCCTGGAACCAGGTCCTCGCTTCTCCTGAGAAACAGCAGCACCAGCGGGCAGCACCCTGTAGGGGGCGCACAATTTTACCTCTGCTGTCTTAGGGTTTTTCTGCCAGGCCTGGGAATTAAACTGATACAAGACATATTAACAGGAGAAAAGCATCAAATTTATGTAAGTTTTGTGTGTCATGGGAACTCTCCCTCATAAGGTAATAAAGGCCCAGAGAAGTGGCAAAAACCTAAATACTTTTACACCAGGTTGAACAAAGAGGGGCAAGTATGGGAAAGTAACGGAAATATACACAGAGGTTAAAGGAAGATAAGAATTATTTTAACAGCATCTGCTTGGACGGAATTCTCTCAGCTCTGACTCCCTGTCAAAGAATGTTTCTTTTCTCCCAGTACAGGGAGGGCATCTTTCAGAAGGGAGTTTTTATTTCCTGTTTTCAGGAAGAAAAGGGGAGAATAGAATGCTCTGCTGCATCTGATTTTCTTTTTCTTTTGGTTGTTTGCTTGTTTTTGTTTTTTTTAAGTGCCTCTAGCTCCAAATAATCCTTATGGCAAAGTGGCACATTTGTGGGTGGCATATTCTGCCATCCTTCAATGCCCTCCTCAGAGATCTGGCTCCCTGAAACTTGAGGACCTCCTTCAAGGTCCTGAGCCTCCAGTACCAAGTGAGCAGTGCCCGTTCCTCAAGGTCTGGGTTTCCGCCCTGCAGGGGACACTCCTCCAAGCCTCTAAGTTCCAGTGATCAAAACTAGTTCCCTTTGTCCACTAAGCCTTTGAGTGGTAGTTGCTTCCTGCTTTGCATGTGTTACCTTTTAGTCTTTCAAAACCTGTTTGACCAATCCCTGTGAATACATTCTCTGTTACAATAACCGTGATGGTTTCTGTTTGCCTTTCTTGACCCTGAGGGTCAGAGCACTCCACTCCCTTTTCTATCAAATCACCACAGCCTCTTGCATATGCTTGATGATCTTTTTCTACTAAATCAATGATTTTCAAAGTGAGTTCTGCATGGCCCAGAGTAAACCACCTAAGTGTGATGGAGAATTGAGGCTAGATGCAGAGAAGATGGGCAAGGAAGCCTCACTCTTCTCACCACAAATAATTTTAATTTTTTCCATATTGTGTTTTTGCATAAGATTCATGTTAAAAGGATTCCAGGGATGTTCTTCTTACGATATAGATTTACATTAGAGGAATGCGATAAGGCATCCCTGTCTAGCCATTTGATTGAAGTTGTCTCTTTCTACCCTTGCCAGAAATAAATTCTCTCGGTTCTGTCAATAATTTTTGTATTTTTCTTAACACATTCACTATTTTTACTTAATACTAGGATTATATGTTGCACTTTTCTTCTCTACTAGACTGTCCTCTGTAGGAAGGCAAGTTACAGCATTTTATTATTAATGAGCATGGAACGAGGGCTTAGAAGTCCTTAGGCTGAGTCCTTACAGTATTATACACATTTGCTGGATTATTGTAAGCAAGTTATTAAACCCTCCTTTGGCTTGTTGCTTTATTTTAATACAAGGATAAAAAGACCTACCTTACATAAATTGTACGAGCATTTGAAGCTTAAGTGAAATACTGCTTATTTTTATTATTAGTTTTGCATACCTCCCCCCACTGTATACAATACAGCGCAATGCTTCTACCAGCCCTCAGTAAATGCCTATTGAATAAAATGAACTGGGCTAGTTACTATTGTTGTCTCACAACCCATCGTGACACTTGGTGGCTTAAAACTGCAACCTCAGGGTTTTCCCTGAATTGCTATATATTTTGTTTATGCATTAAAGGTATAAATGAACCCTTTTCCGTGTAAAAAACAACCAAACTGTAGACCTCTTTGGGTAAACTTGCTGGGTAAAAATAAGATTTTTTTTTTTTTTTAGTTCTAGAAGTAAATTAACCCAATTTATATCCTTTATTGAACATACTAACAACTGCTGGCATTTTTTTCCCTTTAAATCTATGAACAAATCAAAATCACAGACACTACCCAAGTTATGTTGGAATCCTGCTAGGTGAAAATGATATGTCTGTAAGAACCACATGAATTCTAGTTTCCAGATGGAGTTCCCTTCTTGCCAATTTTGGGACTATCCCAAAACATTTCCTCTTAGAAACCATCTAGGTGAAGTGAAAATTTACTCTTGGAAAATGATTGGAGAGGATGCTTGTGAAATGTGAAGTATGACTTCTGTATGGGCATTGTCCATGTTCACAGATAGTTTATGAATGCCTTTGGGCTATATAATAACAACGCCAAGTTCTTACTAGCTTTGCTTTTTTTTCAGAAAAATAGAGACCACCAAAAATTAAGCGTGCCTAGTGAAAATATTTCAGAACGAAGTCTTTACTGTAGGGCAGTTGCAAATAATCTATAATCAGAAGCGATGAGAACCCCTTACATATGTATAGCATATGTACTTTTCAAGGCATGTCATGACCTCTTGCTTCTATAATTCTTTAAAAAAATCTTTGTAATATAGTAAAGTAAACTGCTATTACTATGATATTTGGATAAAGAAGCAAATAGATATTACAGCTGTGCCATTTTATTTATTTTTTATTTTTTTGCGGTACGTGGGCCTCTCACTGCTGTGGCCTCTCCCGTTGCGGAGCACAGGCTCCGGACGCGCAGGCTCAGCGGCCATGGCTCACGGGCCCAGCCGCTCCGCGGCACGTGGGATCTTCCCAGACCGGGGCACGAACCCGTGTCCCCTGCATCGGCAGGCGGACTCTCAACCACTGCGCCACCAGGGAAGCCCATGTGCCATTTTAAATACACTAGTGGTAGTTTGGTTTCTTGATGCTTTGGTTTACTTGTTGGTTTGGAAGCTACTTGACTTTTGTTCCACCTCAAGTTTGCTAAAAAGGAGAACAACATTTACTGACTGAAGAGAGTTGTCATTTGTAATATATTTGTGTTATAGTTTTGTTTTTGTCTGCCTTGAGGGTGCTATAACTACAACTTTTGGCAGATTTCACAGGGTAAACATTGATGCTCCATGCCAAGGACAACCAAGAACCAGTGGTACCCAAATTTATCCAATAAGAGGGGTTTTCCGGTAACATCAAAATAAAAGTCACAGGTCTCTATTCTATAGTAGTAAAGAAGGAGCTATGACTTCTGTAATGTTTTACAAAGTATTTGTATTTTGTTAACTGAAATTAATACATACACTTGTAAAATAGTAACATATACATGTATGAAGTGTGCTAGTCATGCCAAAGGCCAGTCTTGGTACACATTTGGATTCATAAAACTCTTTGAATAACGCTAAAGTTCCCTAGGAGCTCGTGACGAGTGGGTCACGAAGCTCAGGGATGGACAATCGGCTACATCTCATATGTCAGTACCGATGGAGAGGAATGGCTTTCTGAAGGGCTGTGTGGAAAAGGACTGTAAGTCCAAGCGTGGGTTCAGAGAAAAAGAGTACTGTTGTTGATTGGTGATGTCTGCCAGAGAAGGAGGAGAGACTAGGTGTGGAAAAGCCACATATTTGCCATACTTGACTTAGACTGTGTGGACCATTTGATTCAGCTTACGCCAGGAAAGGATAGTGGAGATAGCCCCTAATACAGAGATCTAACAAAGGCTTAAACTAAGAACTCAACTTTAAAAATTCATTTAAAACTGCTCTAAGAAAAGAGTCTATTTTACAAAACACATTTAAGAAAAAGTTAAGTTTACTGGATATTTCATCACAAACTTACCCTGCTATTAAGCACCCTGTTCTTGTTCCCTCCACTTGAGAAAATCCTGTTTTCTCCAAGCTTAATTGAATATTGTAGTCGCTTCTCTTATTTTAGACGTTTGATGGGGGACCTCTGCTACCTACCAATGGGTGCTCCCTGGTTGATGCAGCCATCCCACATGGCTTGTTGGTGCTTGGTTTATTCTGACTGTCTGTTCTTCTCTTGAAAGATAAGTCACTCACTGAGACCATTTATTCAAAAGTGGGAGTGGATGAGAGTATGTGGTAGACAGCTTTGCTCCATCGACCCAATACTCCTATTTATAGAAACGAATTTCTCTAATTATAAGTCACTTATCCAAGCTTCTTCTTTACTGATTTTTGAAATATCTTTCCAGAAAAAAATAAACTCCAGTGATATGTTTAATTTATATGTTAACCATTCCTGGAATCTTCCAATTTCTTCTGAAACACTTCTGCCTTTGCTTTATTCTCTGAGCATGTTGGAACAAATTACAATAACCACATACTTTAAAAAATTGTTTTAGTGTGGTTTCCTTCAAATTCTGAACTCATCATAAATGCCCTGTTTTTCTGGAAAAAAAAATGCACACTCTCTCTGTCTCTTATGTACCTATTTGGCTACTAATTATTTCAAAAATCCATCTTCAGATATCACCTCCTTGGCCAACCCTGAAAATTGATTGCTCTACCTCCAGGCCAGCTTTGTTTTGACCTTCATTACTGTTCTTCTTGAAAAGTGTATTTTTCACTTGGGCTGGTTGAGCGCAGGTACATGTCTTAGGCATCACTGTATCTCGAATGCCTCACTGTGAATGGCTCATGGTAAATGCCCCGTAAGTGCTGGTTCGAACTGACATACCTATGAGCCACCATCTCCCTGTGGAGAGAGACCAGATTGATTCTTTGACTCCCTTTCTGCAGTCAGCTTCTTCCCTACTGAAAGCTAGTTTGCATTTTTTTTCTTCTCTTGGTACTCTCTTTTTCCATTTTTCTGAAAGTACATCACTGTTTTTTACTCTATATAGCAAGAATCATAAATAACTATAACTGAAGTGAGTGAGAGTTGCCTCAGTGAGTGAGATTTCTTTATTAGGTATAAAGTGTAAATGCTGTTAAATTTTTAAAAATACATCATATTTTAAGAATTGTTTTTGACTTTTAACATGAAAATAAAACACATTAAAATATGCCCCTGAAGTGTAGGCAGGCGGGGTGGGAGTGGTGTTTTGGCCATATTTCTGTCTGTGTTAAGAGCTTTCAGATGACCTGACTTCATTGAGGTTCTGGCTGGGCTCCCAGACGAGAGCTTGGCAGTCCTGGGACAGATTTCCCAGAAGAGGCAGAATTTTCTCTGATAACTTTAAGAGCAGATGAATACACATTCCTCTGGGCTGCTTGAGAGGCAACCCTACTCAGGGCTGTCTGTGGTCCACCAGCAGGCAGCGTGGTGTCTCAGGTTCTTCTCTGGGCTGGTGAGACATGAGAAAACAGGACACACCTGCAGTTTGGGAAGGAGGGATGGACACGGGGCTGATCTTTACCTAGAGTACATGGTCATTTCATCAATACTAAAGACCTTGCATGAAGGTATATCCTCCACATCCAACCGAACTCATGTGTATGCCCCTATGCCCACCTTACCTTCAGTGGTTTCTCTTCTTTTGCACCTTATGGAGGTGCTCTTGATGGCCACTCTTTTATTTATTCCATCCAGAAATATTTACCAAGTCCCTACTATTTGTCAGATGCTGTCCTAGACACCATGGACACAATGACACAGCTCTCAGGTTTTACTCTAGTGGGGAGAGATGGAGGTCAATAAGTATGTGGCATAATTTCACTGTTTCATTTACTCTAAAGGAAATAAAACAGAATTATGTGATAGATTAAGTCACTTACGATACGAATTATCCAACCTTCTTCTTTACTAATTTTTGAATAGTGACTTTGAGGGGATAAGGGTGGCGGGGAGGGGCTACTTTAAATTTGATCCAAGACTTGATTGGTCAGAGAGTGAAGATCTGGGCATTCTACACAGGTCTTTGTCTTTATGTGTTTATTGTCTCATTCATTCATTCATTCAGTAGCCATGAATGCTTTCATCTACTTAAGCTCATTACCTGGCATTATTATGATACACTGACTAGGCAGCCTCCCAAATTAGTTTAGCCATGGGATTATTTGCATTTATTCAAGTTAATTAATTAATTCCTTCATCCATTCATGCAAGTACTATGTTGGCAATCTTACCTGGAGGCAACCATTGGTATGGGGCAAAGGTTGGTAAAAATACACAGGATGTGTAATTCACCTGGGATCTTACAAGTCAACTCTGGCGTATTTATGAACTGGATCAGCACCTAATAAAATGCCCAAATTTTTAAGCCCCTCAAAATGTGATTTGACCCAGGGACATATAATGGGCACCAATATGTCCATCATTCTTTGTCATCCCTTCCCCTCTCTACCACTTCTAGGCCAAGAATTTCAAGATACATTTTTCTTTGGTATGCCTTCTATGAAAACCTTAAAAGCAAGAGCTTGGAAAAATACTGAGACAAATGAGATTGTTTTATAAATATAAAATGAATTTTATTTACTTTAAAGTCATTGTCTGATAGTCTATACGCAGCCCTCCCAAGTTATTTTATTCCCTATAATGAGTATATTTCATGGCTAGAGTAGACAAGCTCTTGTAGACTCTGAGATCTCCCCAAACCCTATAAAAATTGAAATTAAATGTTTACTTCTGAAGAGGAGCACTTCTTAGAGGCCCAGCAAGTCTTTACAGATGCAATGATAATTGGAAACTATTTATTGAACGTGTCCTGGGTGCCAAGTACAAAGTCAGGCTCTGCAGCAGGTGCAGCCCCTGCCTCTCCTCTCCACACTCATCGTGTCCACGCAGCCAGCTGGACATCCACCCACCAGAACCTGCATCTCTCTCTGAAAGCATCCTCTGACTTCCGGAACCTGCTCTGCTGAAGACCAGGGCAGGCCAGAATGTCAAGGAATCAACATCGCCACACACACCAGCCACCTGCAGTCCATGAGTGCTGGGATGTGGTGGATAAATACCCCACTTCTTTTGCTCCTCAGACAAGATAACTCTGAAGTGTATGTTCTGCACCATTTCCCAAAGTTCCCCAGTGGGATTGTGCCCCAAATGCCCACAGTGGTAACTGGTTTGATAACCACCCTTTGTTAATAGTCTCCTCTTCCATCCCTCGCTTCCCACTTTCCTAACCGAGTTTCTGGGATTGTCCTCCACACGTATTACTGCCTTGTCTCAAGGTCTGCTTCTGGGGGAGGCAAGCCAAGACAGGTGCATAGCATACGTGATCTCAGTTCGTCTTTACGGCCTCTCCGAGGGAAATGTTATTATCCCCATTTTACAGATGAAGAAACTGGGGTTCAGAGAGGTTAATTAGCTTGCTCTCTTATTACAAATCCACTTCCTTTTCTAGTTATTGAGAAGGGACTGGCAAGGTATGGTCTTTTAAGAATGTGCAGCCGTGTGGTTAATGAATTTTGCAGCAGAATAATAAATCAAATATTTATTGATTCGAACTGCTGTAGTCATGGTCAAAAATGCAGGAGGTGGAATTCTGTTCATTCGTTCTACAAATATTTATTTTCTCCTGCTACGTACCAGGCACTCTGCTCCTTCCTGAGTGAACAGTGGCAAATGAGAAGCTATCCTCTGAGAACACCTGAATGCAGACTGATTTGTGGAAAATTCTTATGGTGGTATTAGAGCTTCCTGTGATGCCAGGATCTTAGGCTACTATTCAAGAGATGTTCAGAAATGGCACGCCGATTTCCACGCATCTACTCAGATGCCAGTTAGTTGGCTTTATGTCAGAAAGCAGAAACACGTTTTTCTGTTTCGTGTTTTTTTTTAACTTTTGGATCAACCTTTTTATTTTATGTTTTCCTTTAACTTGAGTCTAAATGCCTTTTGTAGATAATGAATATTTCTGCCACTGCATTGCATTCGAATAAGGGACAATGACCAAATTCTGAATATAATTGCAGGGTCCACATCAACTTAAAAATTGGATACAGAACCCTCTTAGAAAGTGCCTGGGCTGAGGAAGTATTGAAGATGTTAAGAGAATATTTTCCCCATACTTTGATTCAATTAAAAGGAGAGAGAGAGAAGCTCTTGATTTAAATCAGTGGGAAGAAATTGGTGTTTAGCCTTGCTGGCATCTTAACTACAAATGAAACCAATATCCTTGTGTCATTCCATTCTGAGTGCTCTGATGATTTCACGGTTGACTAGTGATTTGTACCTTGTTTCAAATTACTTAGGATGTATTATGGAATAATCTATGAAAGCAGTTGGGCTCTAAAAAGACAGCCTGTAAACAAAGGGAGGAGCTCGGGCTGTGCAGTCACAGAGCAGGGAGACCGCAAAAGTCACCTGATCATGAGGGGCCGTCGTTGTTCAAAATGGTAAATTCCACAAACTTGGCCCCCTCGTCTTTTTTACCTGTCCCCTGCTTTTCTTGCATTCCTGCTGTCTGGGAACATCTGCTGTGTAAAAGGCCATGGTGCTTTGCTCTCAGTTATCCGTGTCCGTCTTCCTTTCTGTCAACCATCTCAACTTCCATGCAAAGTACCACCCGGTAGTGGAATAAAACATTATCCCTTTGGGGATCATTTCCATTTTTTTAGAAATGATGAAGGATGGAAGGGTATTTAAGACCCAAAGGATGAACCTATAATAGTGGAATTTCAGGTACTTTGAAAGGCCTCCAAGGGTAAGAGAGGTACTTTTGGACCACATTCCTAGCTAGAATTCATTTCATTTTCACAGAGCTCTCTAGAATATAGAAGCATATTCAGGGACTAAAGAAATGAATTCTAAAGCCAGTTGTTTACAGCTGTTGATTGATGACTGTGTATTTAACACTGGCATACGTTCTGTGAGAGAGGAAAAAAAGAACAAAAAGGAAGACACAGTCCTGGCCCTAAAAGGGATCACTGCTGGCTGGAAGACACATATAATGTACAAGAGAAAAGAATGTATGGTAAAGTCCGTTAGTTGACATAGTCAGGACTGAGTGGAGGAAGTGGGAGCTGGAGTTGATCTGAGATGAGGGGTAGAGCCCTCATCAGGATCCTCAGGAAGGAAGGTGCTGGAACAGTACAGGGAAAGGTGTGGGAGGTAGAAGCAAGAGGGCAAGAGTGGAAGCCTGGGATGCGGTTGAAGTGAAAGCGCTCGCTGGGGAGTCGTGAAATACAAGTGGAAAGCGAGAGAGAAGCGAGGCTGTGGAGAACCACAAAGATGATGAGCTTGTGGTCATGGGAGGTGGGACCCCAGTGTGTGTTCTTGGCGGGGACGGGGGTGCTGCCTGACAGCGGCGTACGGACAGGTCATCTGAATTCTCTTAGTCTAAGATAAAGTCCATCATCGTGTTTTCCTTTTCATTTCCTTTTCTTTTTCTTTCATTAATGGCAACACCATTATCCAAAGGTTTAAGTCTGCAGTAACTTATCACCATTTCTTTTCCCCTGTTCCCACATGTAATTAGTTACCAACTATTTTCGAGTCATCTTTTCCCATAGCTATTGGATATTTCCCTCTTTTCCCCTCCTGCCATCACCCGAGTTTATTGTATTCCCAATTATTCCAATATCTTCTTTTATTAATTTGCTTCTTACCTTATGCCCCAATCTTCTTTCCCATAACTATAGACTTTCTACAGTGATGTCCAGTTTTGGTCCCCTGTGCCTTTGTTCACATCATCTCTGCAGAATCTTCCTCCCCATTTCTTATTTAAATCCCATTATTCTCTGAGGTTTATTGTAAATATACTTCTTCCAGAAAGTTTCCTTGATCCCACTTTCTCTGCCTTTCATTCCCAAACTGGTAAAGATTTTTGTTCCTAAATTCCTAAAACATCTTCTCAGATGTCTTATTATCTTACCCACAGTAGAAAAGAGTAGCAAGAATGTAGCCTTTCGTGTCCAGTCTGCCTAGATTGACCCAGCTCTGTTCTCACCAGCTGTGTGGTCTTAAACTTGTTACTCAATGTCTCTGAACTTCATCTTATTCATCAAAATAACGAGAATGACAAGACCTGGACTTCAAGTGTATTGGGAGGATTGCAAACAGTGTATGACACAGCCCCTGATTTTGTTTGGCTTGGAGTTGCTATTCAGTAGCTATTTGTAGAATGAAAAGTTCTCTCCAGGTAGAATATGAGATGCTAGAGGGCACAAGCCATGGCATAGATGGGCATTCAGAAAACGTTTGCACAGTGAAAGGGCTGGACTTACAGGAGGCAAAAGTCCACCACCAATTTCCTCCATTGGTTTTATAATCTGTCCACCAGGAGCCAGAGAAGGCTGAAATTAGACTGGGTGAAAGTCTGACTCATTTGTCGTCTATCAGGGAGTGACTTTTGCTTGAAGACATCCCCTGAAGACAGTAGAAACCAGCATTCTAAAATTGCATTTCAACTGCTTGTAGTGACCACAGACATCCTTGGTCCTATTTTCTGAGTTGGGCATTACATTTACTGTTTTCCAAGCTTGAGGGAATTCTGCCTGTGTGTACATTTTCAAAAATAATAGCTAGTGGTTGTGCTACAGTGAATTTGTCAACTTCCTCAGCTTTCAAACTCTACTGACATGAACACATCCAGCTTTTAAAGGTCCACTGAGTTACCTCCTTTCTCCACTTCCAGTTTGCTTTCCTTTCATAAGTGATGCTCACTTGGGGTTATTGATCAGATTTGCTTTTTTTTGTTTGTTTTTTTAAGTAGCATATTCCCCAGAGGTTAAAATGGTCAGTTTTCTACCAGTTAACAGAAGCAAAATTATCTTGTGATCTTTTCTTTTGGTTTCTACAATAGAAATGTGTCTGCACGTTACAGAGTGTGGCTTTGGAGTTCAGAGTGCCTAGATCTCTATCCTGGCTCAAGCATCTATTGGCTCTGTGAATTCAGGCAAATGTATGCCCTTGTGAACCTCAGTTTACTCCTGTCTAAAATGGGTATAAGAATTAAACCTATTTCATCTGAAAGTGGGAGAACTTAAATGAAATGAGGCAATTAAGAGCTCGTAACACGGTGAATCGCATATAGTAGAGCTCGATATGTATTAGCTATTAATATTAACATTTCATCATAAATTTTTTAAAACTAACAAGTTCATTGTTGATTTTATACTTTTAGCTTTCCAAATCGTGTGTGTTTATTCATTCTAGGTTTGTTGTTTACTGGTTTATTTTACGTTGATTTGTTTTCATTATTCTTTAGGGTAAAAATCTCAATGAGTCAGGCTTGATGTTGTTCTGACTACCCTCCCTGCCCACTCTTGATCTCTGAGTTGGGGTACCATGGGCAAGAAGAACTAGAATGGAAAACATCCCTCAGGCTTCTCTACAATGGAAGTGTTCTCCCAAAATTCACTTCACAGGTTCCCAGCTTTTTTTCTTTTCCCTGCCTCAGCTTGCCTAACATATTCCCATCAGTCTCAGTAACTGACTGCTTCTCATGGGGGTACAGATTTAAACAAACAAACAGAGAAAAACTCCTCTCTGAGTTCTAGGACAACTACCATCCCACACATTGACTTGGTACAAATCAGAAAAGACAGCCCTTTCTGAACAGAGGCAATCCCATAGCTGTGAGGCTTGGCAGTTGAGGTGCTTTGGGGTAAGAAAAAGTAGTCTCTTCTCAGGAGTGGTGGATGGTGGGGAGGTTGTCACCCTTGAACCTGAGCACAGGCGTTGGCAGCTGACCCGAGCTGGATTTCATCCTGATCTACATCTTGACTCAGCACAGTCTTGCATGGCAACCACCGTTGTACCCGGAGACAGCGGTAACCTTGCCCTCATTCTCACCAGTAACACACCGCCCTCACCCCCAGGTCCCCGGCCATCCTTTTCTCGCTTTTACTGGGAGGTGGATCTCCAAGAGCTTTTGAAAGTCATGCAGGTGAAACTTCTGCTGGCATTAATGCTACGGTAAGGTGTCTTTTGCAGGGGAGTGAAGCGTGGGGATCAATTCTTTTCCAAGAGAATGGCGTGAGAGTGCTTGGGAAATCTGCATTCTGATGAGAGAAAATTTAATGCCGCCTATGGAGGGGGGAAAAAACAAACCCTGCATTTCTCAGCATTTACTGCTATAAATATGTTCGCTCAGCAAACCTCTCCACCCCGCATCAGCTGCACCCAGCAGCCATTCATCACGCGGTGGAAGGGACCCTGGCTGCCTGTCACCCGCACGCCAAGGGGAAGCCCCTGCCCTGCAAGTACCGGCAGGTGTTGTGACTTGTAAAGAGTCCGGGAAGGTGTCCTCATCCATGTCACCCTTGGAGATTAGCTCCGGGTGAGTGCTGGAGGGCTGCTGGTGAACCCACTGCGGATCCTTGTGGAAGAAAACCTTCAGTTGCACAGCTCCTAACCAGCCTGACTTTCACTTGTAGCTTCTCAGGCTCTGCACACCCTCTAAAATCATATAAGAGAGAAGAAAATGCTCTTTACTGCCTTCTATAAGGGAAACAGGTTGCAAAAAAAAAAGAAGCACAGGAGAACAAAAGACGAGGAGAAGACGAGAGTGTTACCTGTATTCTTCTATTAAGTTTATGTTGCTCAGTCTTGAGACTCAAGCAAAATATTTGTGACCAAATACATCTTCTATAGAATTACACTAAAGGGATGGTATATCTAGATTTTGGACTGACTTAACACTTCGCAATGCTATGTTTTGTGGGAACCAAAATTCTATCAATTATAAGATGTCCCTGCAGTTTTAGAAACATTCAACTATGATGTGATGTCTTATTACCCCTTAAAATTTGTATTTTATACTTATCAAGAGTACTTCATATTGACTTTAGACACAGACTTATATCAGTCTTTTGCACACACAAAAAGAAAATGAAAATAAGTGAGTGAAAATATTCCTCAACCTTCTTCACAAAGTCTGAATTTTCCGAATCTCTTGCGCTGTGCCGAGTCATCGATAACCGTGTTGTTTTTCCCCATAGTCGCATCCTCTGTGATGTCAAAATGTGGGTGGTGTAGCCTTTCTTTAAAAAAATAAAGGGCAGTATTGTTTTCCAGTTTTGAAACTGTGTTCTTATTTCGCTTCGCCAGTGAGTCTGCAAACTTCTTGAACATAGTATAGTGGTCACGTCCTTATTTTGGTAATCACCCTCAGCTAGGAGGGTTGTGTTTGGCTGTGTTTGGTCCCCAATACATAATTCAGTTGGATTGCTGCATCCCATTTCAGTAGCAGAGAAGGAAAATTAGCAAGATCTGCCTGCACAGTATTTCTGCAGTCTTGGAGTCCTGCAGATAAAATTGTATGTCTTCAGGTATTAGAAAAATCTGGGTCGTATGCCACCACTTGGGAACTTGAGAGAGTTTCGATAAGTGCTTCATTTCAGGATGGTGGTATGTCCCTCCTTCGTTGGCTCTGATACAGGTATTTTAAGAAGAAAGGAAGGGGACTTTCCTGGTGGCACAGTGGTTGAGAATCCGCCTGCCAACGCAGGGGACATGGGTTCGAGCCCTGGTCCGGGAAGATCCCACATGCTGAGGAGCAACTAAGCCCGTGCACCACAACTACTGGCTCTGTGCTCTAGAGCTGGCGAGCCACAACTACGGAGCCTGCACTCTAGAGCCTGCAAGCCACAACTACGGAGCGTGCGTGCCACAGCTACTGAAGCCTGTGCACCTAGAGCCTGTGCTCTGCAACAAAGAGAAGCCACCGCAATAAGTCCGTGCACCGCAACGAAGAGTAGCCCCAGCTCGCCGCAGCTGCAGCAATGAAGACCCAGCGCAGCCATAAATAAATAAATTTATTAAAAAAGAAAAGAAGGGAAGGGAACTTGCAAATTACTCATTAGGCTATGAAAAATGTTCTCATTCTTTGAAGTTTAATTTAAGTCCTTCCTTCTCTATGGCACTTTCTGGAATTCAAATTGGACTGATTGAACCCTGCCTGAAGTTTTGTAGTACCTTAGTTCCTTTTGTTTATTTAACAGATTCTGCCTTCAGATACCTCACGTTACATTTAAAATAACTTGATGGGCATGAGTGAGTCTTCTAATTTGAGATAAGGATTTGGATGAAAGAAATTTGTGAAGTAGTCCCACAAACACCAGTTGGTGAATAGAAAAGAGAGACAGGAGAGGGGAAAAGCCAGAAACGGGTACATTAATGAATGGCTTACTGGTGTAGGCATTTTTATTGGAGACTGTGGGTGGCTCAATTACGGCCCTACAAAGAGGTCTGCACCCCAGTACCCAGGAACTTTCAATATATTACCTTACATGACAAAGTGGACTCCACAGATACTGATTAAGTTAAACACATTGCGATGGCAAAGTATTCTGGATTATTCAGGGGAGGCCAATATAATTACAATGGTCCTTACAAGAAGAAGACAGAAGGGTCATAGAGAAGGTAAAGTGACAACAGAAGCAGAGGAAGGGAAGGACAATGTCACAGTGATGTGGGGAATGTGCAGGCGGCCTCTGGAAGCTGGAGAAAGTGAGGAAATGGAATCGTCCTGGAGCCTCCAGAAAATCCTGCCAACCCCCGATTTTAGCAAAGTGAAATTTATGTTGGACTTCTGACCTCAAGAACCGTAAGATAATAAATTTGTATTGTTTTAAGTCGCTAAGCTCAAGGTAATTTGTTACAGCAGCAGTAGGAAACCAATACAGAGATTTCTGGGAAACCATATGGACCATGTTTCATAATTGTGCCACTGAGGGTCAAGGAAACCAGGGGATTTGTCCACTGACTCCCATCACTCATCAGGTAAGAACTGTCCACAGGGGCATTAACTTTCCATTACGTCTGACTTGTCCAAGCTAAGGAACTCCTGCCTTCTCCAGGGGCCAGAGAAAGCCTCAGCCAGAGAGACACGGGTGCATGAAATGGGAAGTCACGGGCTCGTCCACGACTGTCCACCAAAGACGCAGGTGATAAGTAGGGAAGGCCAAGAAAATGTGGATGAAGCACCAGCATTACCTGCTAGCATGCATAAGTCCATGCATGTGGGTGTGCTTGTAGGTGTGTGAGTCTTGTTTCTCTTTATCAAGTTCTTTGAAGCTAGAAATTCTCTCCCATTCACCAGAGGCCCCAGCCCAGTGCTTGACATCTAGGAGAAACTTCCTGACAAACTGGGTGACAGAGTATGACAACTTGTGAATGTCACAGTAAATAAGGAAGTTGGCTATTTTACAGCGATGTTTTCTCTAATTCCCAAATTAAGACTGCAGGGAAGGAAAAATGGCTATTTCTTGGAAAGAGATTCAAGAGGTTTTGTAGATCCCAGGCCGTTTGGGTGCTTGGTGGCTGTCAATCACAAATGCGATTGTCGCTAGGCAAAGTGGCCGTCTCCTGGTGCGTGATCCATATACAATCTAAGACTGCCTCGTCAAGGTTAGCAGATAAATCAATACAAGGAAGAGGAGAGCATAGCAGGTGGTGCTGATGTCAGCCGTTTCACGTGTCTGGCAGAAAATGGAGCATATTGGTAAAGTACTAAAGACTTCCTTCATGAAAAATCAGATTAACTCTCACAAATCCTTCTTGACACCTGAGAGACAGTTTTCTCTTGACAAAGGCTTGGAGAGGACAATGTGATGAACGTGGTGTGGCTTTGCTAGGTACCTAACTGGACCTGGTTTGGGGGGGCACTTGTTAAACACCAAATACTGCTTGCCCCTGGCTTTTTTTTTTTTTTTTTTTTTTTAAGCAATGAACTTTAGCAAGTGCTGTACTGCTGTTTGCAGATGTGTTCTCTCTTTACTTTCTGCCCTGCCAGGTACATTAGCCTTCAGAACATATTTAAAATGAAGGCTGAGTGCCTCTTCTTTAAGAGAAACCTGGGAAATGGTCTTCATTTTCCGCACCAGCTGCTACTCCTGATTTGAACATGCCAGACGAAAGTTTGATGCCCTTGAATGGTATTTGACTAAGTTCATTGACACTCGCTGACTGTTAAAATCACCCTGGGGTATTGGAAGAGCTATACATATGTAAATATAAAATATATAAACACATATGCACATAAACACAGATATGTTTGAAAGGCCACTCTGTACTTAAAATATTTGAAAATAATAAACAGTAAATGTAATATATCATATTAAAATAAATTGATCTTTTCAAAGACTATCGGGATCTGAACGAGTTTCGTGTGGGAGAGAACGTGATTAAGTCCCGATGGATCCATAGTTTTGCTAATTATGTAAAGGTCCTGATTGCCACAGGCCTCAAGGGAATCTGTCCACTGCAGATTCATGGACTGTGAATATCAGCTTGTGAGTTATAAGCTTGTGGAACAAGTAAGGTTGCGGTCCCGACACTTTGGACTCACTCTCTGAGAAAGCAGCTTGCCACCTAACTGAGCAACAAGCCTCCTCCCCTAAGACTGGGCACGTGTTGGCATGAGCCGGATTCACCAGTTCCCACCTGTCTGCTTGAGTTCCTGGACCCGTGGCTCATAGCCAAAGTCACATTTGACCAATTCCGGCTGCTGTGCCATTTCTGTGTGCTGCCCTGTCTTTGGGGCTCTGTCTGTAGTAACTGCCACTTTAGAAGTGATAACCTGATGAGTTAACTTTGGTGAAGGTTGTGTTTTATAACAGCGCAATCCCCTTGTTTCTTGGTGATTCTGTTTCCCCCCTCCTCCCCTTGCCCTCCCTTCTCTGTCCTGTTCTGTGCAAGGCCACCCCAGTGTCCCTGCTGCCTAGACTCTGGGTTTGGCTGATAGGGGAGGGGAGAGTTGGGGTAACTGCAGGATGGGAAGGTGGGAGGAAGTGCTTGGGCTATTTCTCAGCCGTCCCCACCCTCACTCCCCTAACTCCCTACCCTCCTATCCTCCCCCCCACCCCACTTTGGCCATGGCTGTGCCCCTCCATGACTGTGGTTCACTGGGCAGCCTCCTTTCCCTAACCATAGCGTTCTTTGAAAGTAAGGAAACTATGTATTTAATATTTAATTATAAAACGCTCACGTTGACACATTGCAGTGTTGTCGTTCTCATTTGGCGAGCGTGCTACTCCGTACTTCATTTGTGAGAGAAACCAAAATAGAAGGTGCCGTCTTACATAACATTATGGTTTGGGCTCAAGGGTGCATGTCATTCTGCACCTGCAGAGAGAGGGTCTGTGTCTACAGGAGCTGACCAGATTGGCATCTGAATACTTTGGTTGTAGTATCTACTGCTCTGGAAGTGGCTGAATGACTCATGTGTTAAACACGAGGCAGAGGCTGGCCAAGGTCCTTTTTGTCTGGGTAATAAAAACTAAGATGAAGTCTTAGCACAATGTGTTTATATTCTCATGTATATGGCCTGGATGGTATGTATATATATATATATATATATATATATATATATATATATATATGTATGTATATATGTATATATATAAAATATTTATATAAAATATATGTTATATTTATATATATATACACCCACATACTAGAGAGAGAGAATCTGAGCTACGAAACCTATGAATAGTGCTGCTTGGGCTCGGTGTTAACTAAAAGCATCACGTTGTATAAATACTGTGATTCCAGAAAGCAAGCCAGAGATAGCCTACACTCAGGTTCTTGTTGGATAGCCCAGGTTATAGAAAATAAACACCTTTAGAAACCTCCTATTTCCTAGGCAGCATACAAATGAATGCAGTTTAATCTGAGTAGAAACAAGTTACACAGTTGCTGAAGGAATTGACTGGGATGCAGAGTGAAGGTGACCAGACAGAAATAAATTCTGAGACAGGGCTGGCTTCTGCCCTTGAGGAGAAGTAAATTAAACCAGTCGTATAATAGTGGCCCCCAAACCATTGTGACATCTGAATTTCTTCTTTCTTTTTTTCTCTAGCAGTCACTTTATGGGATGCCTCCT
This sequence comes from Phocoena phocoena, assembly GCF_963924675.1. NCBI lineage: Eukaryota > Metazoa > Chordata > Mammalia > Artiodactyla > Phocoenidae > Phocoena > Phocoena phocoena. The sequence continues at coordinate 45,998,281 of NC_089233.1, read as the reverse complement.
TTGATTATTTTAAAATAATTTTCTCCACAGTGATTTAGCCTAAAAAAAATAAGGCATCCCAATAGGAATAGAAGGGCTTTGTGTGTGTGGGGGGGTGATTTATGAATCATTATCATTATTTTTTGGTGGTGGGGAGCGGGGAGAGGCAAGCAAAGGATGGATTGTCACACCCACATATGACCTCCCATGCTCTCATTTTCGTCTTTAATTCAGCCCGTATGGATTATTCCACCATCCTCTTTTCTTTTTCCTTGAAACTGCCCCTGCCCCTTTCACCCTAGGCTTTCTCTCTCACTGAGTCTAGCTGAGGAGAAAGCTGTGGTCCCCGTGGTTCCCTATTTCCTTCTTATCCCTAAAGAGCAATCCACAGGTTCTTTAAATTTTATGGTTTGCTACTAATCCTTAGGATATAATCACAATTCGGCACAGAGGGGCATTGTGAAGCTTAAGGAATATGTCAAGATTGCAGTTGTCCTGGTTCTTAATTTGTTGTTTCTAACCCTGCAGAGGAGAAAATTACAAACATGTTGGGCTGCTTCACTCTGCTCCCCCAGGGCAGGGGTCACTTGCCTGCTCCGTCTACCTGCCCACCACCTTGGACAGACTCCGCCCCCTCCTCCATCGCCAGCCTGGCTCCTCCCCCACTGATCTTTCTCACCTTCTGTGCTCCCCACGTTCCCATCTACCAAGGGGGAATTTTTACTCTCTTCATCTTCGTTTTCTTCCTTCTCTCTCTCTCTCTCTCTTTTTTTTTTTTTTTTACAAAATATATTGATCGTGAAAGTGATTATCACCCTCATCTGTGCTGCAGACAGATGAGAAAACTAGGAGCCTCCTTCTCGAACTTCACTCGTCCACTTGCTTTACGTGAGCAGTCCATCTGGGCACCTGTGCCCCATTTTGGGCACTCGAACCATTTAGAAGGAATTTCTTCATGGCTTCTTCTGAATCAGGAAGGAAGATTTGAATAAATGCATATCCCTGTGTAACCAACTCCCCAGTCAAGATAGAACATTTCTATCACCCTGGAAAGTTCTATCATGACCCCTTTCAGTCAAGCCAAGCCCCCCTTAAACAACCACTGTTCTGATTTCTAACAGCTTAGTTTTGCCTGTTCTTGAACTTCATATAAATGGAATCTTGCCCGTATGTACACTTTGTGTCTGGCTTCTTTCATTGAAAGTACTGTCTGTGAGATTCGTCCATATTGTATGTATCAAGTCCATTCTACATTTTTTATGGAAATGCAGTATTTATCATATGTCAGAGATGTGCCGGAGTATAATTTTGACATGAAATGCACTGGGCAGTACCGAAGGGAATTCCTGATGACCATGAAAAGTGCTTTGTAACGTCAACGTGTTATTAAAGCCACTACTGACATTATCACACAAAGAAGAGTTTTGCGTCTGATAAAACATTCCTTAGTAATTACCAGGCCTCTGTGCTTGAGAGACTTGGAATTCTATGTGCTTGCTGTCACACAGGAATTGCTTTAATATCATTTCCTAAAATGAGCTTCTGAATTTAGGATTCCAAAAGAACACTGAAGTCACTGGTGGGTAAACTGTCATTTAGAAAATATGCTAAAAAATAGCAGCTGGAAATGCTCATCTGTCATAGCTGACAGCTGTTTATTTTACGCTGTTTTACTTTGCATTATTTTATTTTTTTAATTATATTTTATTTTTAATAGACTATTTTTTTTAGAGAGGTTTTAGGTTCATGACAAAACTGAGCGGAAAATACCAAGATTTCCTGTATACCACCTGTCCCCACATGCAGCCTCCACCACAATCCCACAGCAGAGTGGTACATTATTTATAATCAATGAACCTACACTGCCAGTCTATAGTTTATATTAGGGTTCACTCTTGGTGCTGTACTTTCTATAGGTTTGGCCAAAAGTATGACCTATATCTATAATTATAGTATCATAAAGAATACTGCCATCGCCCTAAAAAATGTTCTATGCTACACCACCAGTTCATCGCTTCCTCCCCACTAACCCCTGGCAACCTCTGATCCTTTTATTGTGTCTATAGTTTTGTCTCTTCCAGTTGGAATTATACAGTGTATAGTCTTTTCAGACTGGCTTCTTTTATTTAGTAATACGTATTTAAGTTTCCTCTGTGTCTTTTCACATCTTGATAGCTCATTTCTTTTAATCAGTGACTAATATTCCATTGTCTGGATGTACCACAGTTCGCTTATTCCCTCACCTGCTAAAGGACATTTTGGTTGCTTTCAGTTTAGGCAATTCTGTATAAAGCAATTATGAACAATCAGTGTGCAGGTTTTTGTGTGGACTTCTTTACATAAATTCTAAGGAGCACAATTGCTGGAGCATATGGTAAAAGTATGTTTAGTTTTGTAAGAAACTGTCTTCCAAAGTAGCTGTACCCTTTTTCATTCCCATCAGTAACGAATGATGCTGCATATCCTCACCAGCATTTGGTGTTGTCAATGTTCCAGATTTTGGCCATTGTAATAGCTGTGTAGTGGTATCTCTTTATTGTTTTAATTTGCAGTTCTCTGATAACATATGATGCAGAGCATCTTTTCATAAGCTTATTTGCCATCTGTGTATTTTCTTTGGTGAGGTATCTGATCAGATCTTTTGCCCATTTTTAAATCAAGTTGTTCATGTTCTTATTGCTGAGTTTTAAGAGTTCTTTGTTTATTTTTGGATAACAGTCCTTTATCAGATATGTCTTTTGCACATATTTTCTCCCTGCCTAGCTTGTCTTTCATTCACTTGACGATGTCTTTCACAGATGTACTGGGCAAATGGGACTGCAGTAAATAGACCTTTAATAAGGTGGAGGTGAGGTGGTGGGGAGAGGGTGCATTCTATAGTCCTGTGATTAGGTCTCTGTCTTTTTTGAGCCTGGGCTTCTGAACTGTGAATATCACAAGTGCTTCTTGGTTCCCCCTTTTCCCCCTCAGGTGGATAAGATAACTAGAGTGGCTGGAGTTGGGTATTTCCCTTCCCCCATGTGGATGCCTAGAGCTGCCTGAAGTAGAATATTGCCCTTCCCCCAGGGAGGTTAGGCTCTAAATAAACCTCAGCAGGTTAGGCTCCGGTAAAGTAGTTTCTCCTGCAGGCAGGCCTTGTTAAGAACAGAGTGGCATATTTCAGAGAAGCTCCTTTCCCCCTCCCCTGCAGGTAGCACGAGGGGATTTTCCTCTTCATTCACTGTGAGAACCTGGCGAGGTAAAATTTACAAAAATGTGTGGGGCCACCCTAAGACTAGCCCCCCACCCCACCCTGTGGAATTTTTAACTTTCAGGCGTGAAAATTAATAAAGGAAACGTCAATTAAAATTGGAGCTGGGAAGACCTGTAGGGTGAGTTCTTACACCCCACCAGTCATTGTCAATTATGCCGAATAGAAGAGACTACCTTGCATCTCCAACAGGCAGGTGCGCCTACTTTACCCCCATCAAGAGGAAGGATGATGTTCTTCTCGCCCAGCAACAAGCCCAGCCAATGGAAAACTCTGTAGCTCAGCCAATGAGAAGACACCACGACCCTGAACTCTTACTTTTCCTCCAATGAACTTTCATTTAGAACAGTCCTGCCCATATTCCCCTTTTCTCCATAAAAGCAAGCTCGCCTCGTTTGTTTTCTGGGTTTGCCTGTGGTTTGCCAGAGCTTGTGTTTTGTGAGTTGCAGCTCCTCTGACTCTTCCTGAGTAAGCTCGTCGAGCTAGTCAGATAACAGTTATCTTTTCTTGAAGTTGACACAGAATTGTCTGCTCCAAGCTCGAACAATTCCTCAGTTACAGTTTAGATTTTCCTACCGTGGTGCTGGCTCCTGTGGAAGTTTCTGCTTAGGAGTTTCTGCTCTGGTAAGTTGTGATTCTCTGTATTCACCTGGCTCTCCAAGTTAAAGGGATAGTGGTTTGCTCTGTGACCTCACTTCTCTGATGGATCGAAGAAGATTTTAAAATTTTTTTCAGTTTGTTCAGCCTTTTTTTTTTTTTTGCCATACCCGGGCCTCTCACTGATGTGGCCTCTCCCGTTGCGGAGCACAGGCTCCGGACGCTCAGGCCTAGCGGCCATGGCTCACGGGCCCAGCTGCTCTGCGGCATGTGGGATCCTCCCAGACCGGGGCATGAACCGGCGTCCCCTGCATCGGCAGGCGGACTCTCAACCACTGCGCCACCAGGGAAGCCCTGTTCAGCCTTTTATTTGTCAGAAGGGAGTGATGAATTCCAAATGCCCTTACGTGCCAGAATGCCATTCTCCTTTTCAAGAAAAAATTGTCAGGTGTTACATAAGTGAAATACTGTGTGACCAGTATTTATATTTATTTATAAAGTAGATATTTATATCTATATTTCTATCAGGAATACTTTGGAGTCTACACAAAAGTTCCAACTTCCTAAAGAGATGCATCAAAATAAATCTTTAACATGTATGTTTAAGTGGATATCATTACCACTAAAAGCACATCCTAAACTTCTTTTCTGGCCCCGGCAGGTTTTCATGGCACGTTACAACTTCATGCTGTCCTGTGTTTGCTTACTACACACGGCTCCAGCAGGAGAACAGATTGATTTTTGATGAGAAATATGTCCTTCTAGGATTTCATTACTTGACCACAGACTTGGTCTAGAGCTCATGGTTTGTGAAATATCGTCATTCATTATTAAGATGCCCAATGACAAGCATTGTGGGAAATTTGCATTTGAAAATGCAGTTGTCCTCCTTTACAATTCTGTGGCTTATTTGGTCTCTACATTATTCTGTCATCCCTCAAACGCCGACTATCCCCCAAATGCCTCACTATGGTTTCGAGTAAAGAGCCAGGTTCTGTCTGTCTGAGGGGAGTGGTACATGCGTCATATCCAATTACATCCCTCTAGGCATTTCGAGGAGCAGTATCTTATATTTGGGTAAAACTTAGAAATCTAAAAACCAGGGAAAGGGATGTTCTAGATAGAATTGTTTAGAAAAAAATCATATATGCAACGGATCAGCCCATTGTTCCTGCCACTCCAAATTCCTTGTAGATTCTTTAAAGAAACGTGTTCCTATTACTAGAAATCCAGAGTGGCGTGATTTGGGGGAATCTAATTAGTAAGATTCTTTTGGAGGTTGATAAGTATATTTTAGACTACAGCAAGTATGGTACAATTCTTTCAGAGGTTTAGCTGTAAATGAGGTCAGTTTTGTGAATACCTGTTTCTCTTACCAAAAATTGTGTTTTCAAGTGTCAGGAAGGGATTCCTGGAAAAAAATAGGCAATGTAAATCTACTCCTAGGTTCTTGGGGGAGGTGGTGAGACTGCGCTTTATCTTGTAAATTGAATGCACCTTTGATTGTGGCTGCTGCCCTGTGGCAGATTGAAGACCTTAGAGCTCCCAGCTGGGTCTCCAGGCCTCCTGTGCTGACCGGCATTCTCCTACCTTTAGGCTTTCTTACATCTTTCAGCTTTCTCACATCTTTAAAGTACATATAGGGAGAGGGGCTGAAACAAGAAAACCTGTGATGAACAAGAGGCACGTGACTTACACAACTTAATCTTCACAATAAGAGTAGCCTTATCCCTACGTTGCAGGTGCGGACCCTGAGGAACAGAAACGCACTGTGCTCACACAGTTGGCAGTTTACAGGGGGGAGATGCAGAGTCTGGTAGGTCTGACTCCAAGACCTCTTCTCTTTCCCTTGTTCCAGGGTTTCTCTCAAACCAGTTCCCATGCCTCTTTGAATCCTTGAACTAGTATGCAGACTTTATGATGTAAATAATGGTTTTACCCTGGACAAACAGCCAGCCGGTGAAACCACTTTCTGAAGATTGCAAAGGCCTAGATAAGAATACAAACGACTCCTGGGTGCTGTGCAGCCTTAGTGGGATTTCAGAAGCAGCTTATGTTCCCTCACTAACAGTTCTAGCTCAGTGTATCGTCAGATTTTTCTGCATTACAGACAACCCCCAAACCCAATGGCTGACAGCAAATAGCATTTATTTTCTGGTTCACGGTTCTGAGGGCTGACTGTGGTTTAACTGATGGAGGCCAGGCTTGGTCTGGCCATGCTGGATTGCAGGCTTCTACTGGGGCCCAGTTTCTTCCACCTGTCTCATTCCAGGTGCCAGTTTGAAAGGGCGGGGCCTACCTGAGGGCATTCTTTTTATGCCAGCAAGAGCTTTTAAAGCCTCTTTTCTGCTCACATCCTATTGGCCAAAGCAAGTCACAAGGCCAAACCAGACACCATTCGGGCAGAGAAATACACTCCACCCATGGGGACAGGCTCTGCAAAGCCAGATGGCAAAGGGTCTAGCAAAGAATAGTGTAGAACTGGGGATGCTGATCCGATCCAGCACACTCAGAAACTCAACTGTCACAAAGAGACACAGCGGTCTAATGGTGTCATTACTGCTCACATCAGACGAAGCTTTGCCCTCCGTCTCAACACGGAAATTTTCAGAGCTTTTCACTTGGTATCTTTTGGAATGTCTTTGAAAATGACCTTCAGTGTGAGGTCCTCTACTGGACTTTAATTATATCAAATAATGTATTTTTGATCACAGAAATCACATCAAGTGTTTTCTTTTTAGTTACAGTTTTAGGCCCTAAGATTGCACTCATCTCTGCCTCACTCAGCAAAGGAGTGGCTGCCACTGTAAATGCCATAAAACCGTAGAGAAGAGTTTCCACCAACTGGTCCATCCCTATATAGGAAAACTCCACATGCTAACACTGAGACACTAGTTGAGACAGACCTCAGATTGTCGACGGCTGCAACCAGCGTCTGTCTCTGCATTCAGACATGAGAGGAGAGATTGTCCACACTGAGTATTCCTCATCCTGGAGTTGGTCACTGAGAAGCTTTTCAGAGGAGTTCCTGGAATGATGGCAGTTTACACAGGCCTTCAGGGAATTCAACCAGTCATTGAGGAGTAAAAGCCAGTAATCAAGGGCTTTGGGGACTAACTCATCTTCTTCCATATTTGGTGATCGGAGTTAACACTGCTGGGAGCTGTGCTGACAGTCTTCAGCGTGGCTCCTTCAGGAGAATCTTGCACCTGACTGTGCAGGTGGGGGCATAAAAGCAGCTTCTGGGGACATAAGTAGTTTCATGCCTGCGAGTCAGTGACAGCAAAGCTTAGAGACCCTGTGTGCTGATGTGTTCCTGAAAGAAGTCCTCTGCTCTGCCTGCTCGAGGGTGACAGAAGCCCAAGAGGTGTTTATCGGACCTAAAGCCAGGGGGACCTAGTTTTCATTCTCCTCAGCCATGCCTTTAGGTTGTACCAAGGTCCCATGTGTAGGGGGTTTGGCCAGCAGGCTCCAGAAAGCAGCACAGGATTAATTCACTTCCTGCCCTCCAGTGCAAGGGCTGATTTTTTCCTAGGCCTCAGGTGGCATAAAATCACTGCAGGATGTGAGGGAGCCTCACAGGACACTGGATATGTCCCGTGTTCCTATTGTTAACACACCGTCTTATTGGGCACCTATTTTGCTCTGAGCACTGAAGGTGGAAAAATGAATAAGATAAGGGTTCTGCCTCATGGAACTGCTATTCCAATGGGGTAGATGCGTGGTGGCCAAGCACGTGGGACAGATCATGTCAGATTGTGACAACGGCAGTGGAAGTGCTCTGCAAGCCAAAATGAGGGGTTTGGACTTTGGTCATAAGTGTGGAGGAAGTCCCTAGGGGCTCCTCGTATGGACATGAGATCATCACTGGCCACCAGGTCCATGCCCCATAGATGCCACCAGTTCAAAAAGTAGAAACTGCATTTTCATCTCTCAGTTGATCCCAGTATAAATCTTTTCTACTCAAATGCGATGTCCTCAATGAACTCCCTCGATTAGCCCTGTAGGAAAAATGTTCTTTTAAAAAATTTTACAAAAATTCTTTTCCAGGTGATTCTGTGAGATCTTTCGTCTCCTTTTTCAAGAGACTTATTCAGGGGTAGTGGGAACAGCTTGCGTAGAGTAGAATTTGTTTCATGAGCCATCTCTCAGGTCATTATTATAATTCCTTAGGCAGAAGATGATTTTAAAAACACCCTTAGAAATAGACCCTGGTGCTCGTAAGTTTGAGAAGCTGATGAAGCTTGCATAGATGGTAAGCTTGTGTCTCATAAAAATGCGGCTCGTTCAGACCTGCTTTGCAGAGCAAAGACAGCTTGAAAGGAAAACTTCATGTTTCAGAATTTTTTTAAAGAGGTGAAAGCAACAGTAGCTCAAGTCTGGGGCTGAATATAGTAGAATTTATGGAGTATCACTTGCTATGGCACACAATGTCAAGTGAAATGAAAGAGTGGGTGTGAGGAGATTAAAATAAGTATAGAATTTTCCTTTGTTGTGACCAGTCCTATAGGTCCTGCTAGGAAAATTAGTACTAAGTTGAATAAAATAAAGGAAGGGGTAAGGCGCCGTTGGGAAAGGCATAATGTCACAGAAGTTCTGTTGTGAGCCAGTGAGCTTCAAATGTACGGGTTCTAATTGTGTCTGGAATGATGGTACCTACATGTTGAGGAATAACTGCATCATGAGAACCATCAGCTTTTCTGTGGCCCTCCTTGGGCCCCACTCATGCTCTGCAATGAAGACATTAAATGCTAGACTGAGTGCTGCCCTGTGAGAAAGGGCAGAACGTCAGTGGCCCCTGGTCTATTGGGTGTGGTCCTCATAGGAAGCTCTGTACTTGGGCATCAAGCTTTCTGACCACAGGGGCCTGCAGTTTGATTTCCTTTCTTTGGAATTTGAAACAGTGTTGCATTGGGACTGGAGTCTTTGAAGGAGAGGGGTTGTGGTAATGTGCATCCATTCTGCGGAGATGTGGGGAAGAACAGAATGCCAGGCCCTGGGCTAGAGTGTGGATGGATGGCGGGAAGTCAGTAGACCCAGGCTTTGGGGCTGGCCCTGCCCTTGCTTGAGTGCCCTTATAATCATTTGTTTGCTTCTATAAAATGAAAGGTTACATACATCTGGAAGGGAGTTTTGAGGATTTGGGCTATTTTATATGGAAGCCAGAGTTGGCAGGGCTCCTAAGAATAGCCTAGGCTCGCACCCCATGCCCATCCATAGCCATAGGCAGTATCATTGCTTCCTCTTCAAGTGGATGCTGGTCCAGATCACATTTATCACATTAGTGAGTGATAATAAGTTCATTAAAGGCAGTACAACACAGACTATACTTTGCATACCTCTTGCAAAGTATTTAATATTCAAATTAATCATCCTTGATCATCCCCTCCCTCAATACACTAAGTCATTTAGAAGCCAACTCATCTTCATTCTTCTCCTTTTTCTCTTCTTTGGGTTGTTGTGAAGATTACGTAGTGTTTACATGCGTTTTTTTTAGAGTGACTTCTACATAATAATTGTTTGATAAATGTTAATAGCAGCAGCAACAATTTACTATTTTTCAAGATTTCTGTCTAGTGTGGCAGCTTTTCACGCCAATGTGAGCCTAGCTCTGTGACCCCTACAGCCCCACAAAGTCAAGTATGATTGTGCTTTCATGCTGATGAGTAGCGAGCTCCCCAACTCTTTCCCCCACATCCTTAAGTAACTTGTAAAACATTCTCTACCGTGCATGTGCCAGAGGTGACAATTAGAAAAGTTTAGAGAAAGAGTGCTATCCAGTTAAGACGTGGCACCTCTTTTTCTCAAGTTCATGGATGGGTGTTGACGGCTGTCATAGTTTGGGTTTCCCCAAAAGCAGATTCAGAGGTCAGGGTTTGGGGGCAAGTAGTGAATTTGGGAGGTCCTTTCAGGAAAGGGAGTGGGGAAAGAGAGACAAGGAAAGGAAGAAGCCAACAGAGTGCTTTGCTGAGCATTGTTGCTGTGGACCACTGGAGCATCGACCCACTGGGCAACTTGCAGCCTGCACCTCAGCCTTCCTGGGGGCACGTGAGCTGGGACACGTACCCACCATCTCACTAATCATGGGTTAAAGGATGCTCGCGGTGGCCTTGATTCCCTGACACTTCGCACCTACTCCACAGGTGGGCAGTGAGAACCCACAGTAAAAAGTCAGCAGGTGCCAGAGGTTGTAAGTTGAGCCAGGATGCAAGGATGGCACGCGTGCCACAGTGACGTATGTAGGGCCCGGTCAGCATCTACGGCAATCCAGCTTATTAATATTCCATATTGTGTATATATACGCATATAACAAAGCCTGCCGAATTATGTTTATATACACGTATAACAAAGCCTGCCCTTTCAAACAACAGCTAAGACCCCACCATGTTGAAGACGGGCTGCGAAAGCCTCGCTCTTGCCTGCTGTGTGCCCTTTTGCTCTCCTGAGGGAAGCCAGTGGCACCCTCTTTAGCGTTCTGCTGCCATGCTCACTGCAGTAACAGAGGCCAGTGTCACTCTCATTACCTCACCTGTTTTATCTCTTGTGAAACTCAGCCTTTAGCCAGAATCGTCTGAGTGGCTGCTCCGGCAATTGCTTAACGGTGAGCCTCCTTCACCTCATTTCGCTCAAGTAATTTGATTCCATCATACCATCAGAATTGCTTTTATGGGTTGGAAGGAGGCCTGGGGGAGGGGGTTGATGGGAAGCTGTTTTGAGATTTAAAAAAATAAGTAAATTCATTGCCCTGTACTTCCCCATGCCCACCACATTCTCCATCTGCATCCCTCTCCCTCTCTTTCGCGTGCAGGACAGGGGTGTGTGTGTTAGGGGAGGTGGGTGAGGAATGTTCTGAGCAAAACATAACTCATCTCACATTTCATCTCCTTTTACCTGGGCTTATAAAGTGTATTGTTTCATGTCCATTTGGTCCCCACACCAGAACTCATGTGCTAAGATCGAAAAAGACTGTGGCTATCCTCTCTGAAACATCAAAGTGTAATTTTGCATTGACAGTCAATGTTGACAATCCCAGTTCAACTGATGTTAACGTTTTAATAAACCCACTGATACGTGATCCCCATCATTTAGGACAGAGATTTTCATCAATGCTGAAAATCCCACGTTTAATAATCGCATGAGGGCTTCTCTGGTGGCGCAGTGGTTGAGAGTCTGCCTGCCGATGCAGGGGACACGGGTTCGTGCCCCGGTCCGGGAAGATCCCACATGCCACGGAGCGGCTGGGCCCACACCAGAACTCATGTGCTAAGATCGAAAAAGACTGTGGCTATCCTCTCTGAAATATCAAAGTGTAATTTTGCATTGATAGTCAATGTTGACAATCCCAGTTCAACTGATGTTAACGTTTTAATAAACCCACTGATACGTGATCCCCATCATTTAGGACAGAGATTTTCATCAATGCTGAAAATCCCATGTTTAATAATCGCATGAGGGCTTCTCTGGTGGCGCAGTGGTTGAGAGTCTGCCTGCCGATGCAGGGGACACGGGTTCGTGCCCCGGTCCGGGAAGATCCCACATGCCGCGGAGCGGCTGGGCCCGTGAGCCATGGCCGCTGAGCCTGCGCGTCCGGAGCCTGTACTCTGTGACAGGAGAGGCCACAACAGTGAGAAGCCCGCGTACCGCAAAGAATTAAAAATTGCATGATATTTTTATTTTACTTGAGTTTGTATGTAAATAGAAAAAATTAAATCAGCACGCTTTCCTCATTAAAGACTTGATGGGGAGGGAGGGCTTAAAAGTGGACATGAATTTAGTGTGCAGAGTTCCAGAGAGTTTTAACTGTTGCTTCTTATTTCTGGATGATTTTCAATAGAAAATGTTTGAGTTTTGCAACAAGGGAACAATGTTTGTTTCCACATAGGAGCCTATAGACAAAGTTAAAGATATTGGGGAATTATCAACAAGAGCAAAATGGAAAAAAAAATGAAAGCTAGAGAGGAAAACCATCTAGGGCAAGGTCAAAACCAGATTCACTCTCACTGTGTTGAAAACATTCCCGGTTTTCCCCAATTCCAACAAATAATTCAGTGGTCGGGTAGAACCTTCAGTGAGTCTTCATTGCTGTATCTTTCTGCAACTTGATGAAAAGTGAAATATTGGGTAATAACGTAGTAAGAAAAAATGTCTAAAGTGGTATTTGATGTACCATGGATGAAAAGCATTGCAAACTCGCTGTTTCACTTTTTCCCCTCTTTTGTTTTGTCCCCCCCTTCTCCCTCTTTTGCTTTGATGTTCTGTTGACAGAATTTGTCCCCTCATGGTTTAAGTACTCACTGCTTTTTAGAGAGAAAACAGGTGAGTCATGAAACGTGTCTGAGCTTCTAGCTATAAAAGGTATTGATTAGCCTAAAGCTATCCTTAATGGCTTTAAATGTGGTCAGGAAAATACATATCCTGACACGTTAACTGACTAGAAAGATAAATACATAATTTTAAACTTTCTTACGTTTCTGTTGGGAGTGTACATTGCTACAGCTGCTTTGGAAAACTGGCAGAATCTACCAGAGTTAAGCATCTGGATAACCTCTGGACCCGTAGCCCCAACTCCTGGGTGTACTGTCGACAGAAACAAGTGCTTGTGTTCACCAAGTGGCATGTATGAGAATGTTCATGGCAGCTTTATTCACAATAGCCCCAAACTGGAAGTAACCCAGTTGTCCATCAACGCTAGAATGGGTAAATTGTGGAACATTCATTCATGCAATGGAATACAACGCTACAACGAAAAAGAATGAGCTTCTGCTCTGTGTGTGGATGTAGCATGGATATATGGGTACACGGGTAAATCAGGCAGGAATAATATTGAACAAAATATAGACAGTGCACATTGTCCATGTATATGAAGTGGAAAGACGGACAAAACTAATCTATGATAATAGTGGAGGGAATAGCAGTTTCTTCAGGGGATAGATATGGACCTGGGACAAGGTAGCTTTCTGGGGTGTTGGAAATGTTTTATATCTTGATTTGGGAATGGTTATATATATACATATGTGTGTGTATGTAAAAATTTAGCAAGCAATTTAAATACAGAAGTGAATTTTTAAAAATCTTGTATAAATTGTGTAAGTCGGCTTCACCATTGACAACAAGTTAATTTTAATAATCTATCCTAATGAATGAGGAACTAAGCAGATTCGGAGTGACAGAAGCAGATTCTGTGCACACCTGGGCGCGTGTGTGCACTCACGCACACACACACACAAACTCTGCACGCTTGGCCCTGAATTATTAATGGCTGGTTCGGCCTCATTGACCCTCATACTTGGAAGAGATTTTGTATGTCATCTAATTGAATGATTCATCTGAAGCTTGTCTGCAACCTTCCCTTTGGGTGGCCATTCTGCTTTTGTGAACAAAAGTCCCCTGGTGACCAGAATACGGTCGAGACCTTCTGAGGCAGGCCTTGCTGTCATCAGGAGCCCATCCCTGGGCAAAAATCTGCCCTTGTCTATTCGCTGGCCTTGCTCGTAACCCTTGGGGTCTTGCAGTTAAGTGGACAAAGGATCGTGCTGTTGCTGTTTACCCTGAACATCACACTTTATGTTGTATACGTATACTGCTGAAAAGCAAGTATGTTTTCAGGGATATTTATCTTGATATTTACCTCCCCTTTTAATTAATGACATCACATCTTCCCACCAGGAGTTGTGTTTTCTCAAATGCCTCTTCTCAGTAGTTTTCCCTCAGGGATGAAATAGGGTAATGTGGATACGTCATTCTGCTTGGACGTCTCAGAATCCCTTGGCCCTCCCCATACTCTAGGGCTAAACACCCTTGTCTTCCCAGTAATTAGCCTTTCCTGCTGTCCATACAAAGGCTCACGAGTCCACGGTCCATTCATTCAACAAATTCATTGATCATCCTCTATGTGCCGGCAATGTTTTAGGGATACAGTGATAAGTAAAAACAGGTGTGGCATCTGTCTCCTTAGGGTTTTCGCTCTATGAAGAATTATTAATCAAACATTTACATAAATCAGTGTCAAATTGCAACTGTGGTGTGTGCTGTGAGGAAAAGGTACGTGGTGTTACGAAAGCATAAGACGGGTAGTCATCTGTATCGGAGGAGCCCTCCTTGTTGGAGTGTTGGCTGAGCAGAGGGCAAACGTTAAAATAAGCTGGGGAAAAGAGGACAGAAATATCATTTCAGGAAGAGGAAACCGCATGAGCAAGGCCTTACGGTAGGAAGGTGAAAAGGAACATGCCACATTCAGAGGACAGAAAAGGCCAGTATGACTGGAATGAGAAAGCAAAGAGTAAGACAGCATGAGAGAAAAGAGTCAGACCCCTTAGGGGAGAAATGTTAGCATTAATTTGGGGAGTGGCTTGAGGACAGAGCAGACTTCAAATGCTTGTAAAGGACGTTCCTTGGAAAGTAGCTGAACAAACTAAAGAGAACAGGTTTTCAGAGAGTAGCTTTGGAATGGAAATACTACATCCAGGTCCAGGGTGTGGTCTGGGGAGGAGGGAAGGTGGGAGTTGCTGTCAAAAACGACCAGGTCAGGGAACTGGCAGGCCACGTGCTGGGTGGGTCATCTTCCTGCATGCTGAAACTGCCCAAGGTTATAGCAGTCCTTGAGGTGGAGATGAAAACGATAACTCAGTGCCAGAGGTTTGGATGAATGTGGGCAAGTGACCAAAAGATCACACATAATTGAGAAGAGACCACAGTTGCCATGGTTCTGGGAGAACTTTTATAATTTCTCTGTGGGGAATTATTCCTTCTAAAGGTTAGTGCGGATGGCCATTGCAACTGAGTGATTATGGTTTTATTAGTTTTATACAGCCCCATAATTTTACTATTTAAATACTTCTTAAACATATCAAAAAGTTGGAGAAGATTGTCATGGGAAGAGAATAACTAGGGAAAGCTAAGACACAAATCTAGAAAGGCTCCCGGGGTATATAATGCCAAGCTAAGGTGCTAAAGTTTACTCTGTAGGAGCTGGACAGTCGGCCAAGGCTGCCATTGTTTTGTGTAAGGTGGTGGTAACTATACTTCAGGAAGAATCACCTGAAAGTGGTGTGCTGGATAGATGGGAGAACGGGAGAAGACTGAGGGGCACAGTTACAAGTCACCTGCTGTTGTCGGGCTGAGAGCTGATCCGACCTCGGATAAGATCAATGGGAAAAGAAGGAAAGAACAGGGTGGTGTAAGATCCTTCAGAGGAATGCTGCCTGTAGGACCCGGTTACCAGCAGGGGAAGCAGCGAGATATTGCACTGACTGGGGAGGAGGTAAAGCCAGAACCAGAAAGTCAGGAAGGATTTCCTTTTGTGGAGGAATACGCATTGCATTTCTGGTTCTGGAGCCTGTCAAGGGGAGGCATCTGGGTGATTACAAATATTGGTGTTAAACTCAGGGAAAAGGTGGACTGAAAAGCCTCCTCTGGGTAATCCCTAACCACACATGCCCATCCTGGCTGCCTTCTTTTTCTTTGCAGCCCACAAGGACTCCTGCTTTCTCCCCATCTACTTTCCCTCACCCTCACCTTTTCCATCAGTTCCTTGCTGCTCATAGCTTGCTTCTGAAGACAATGTCTCCTCAGCTTCCCACGTATAGTTCCCTCCCCCAGACATTCTATCTTTTCCTAGAAAGCCTCCCTCAGTGCTCTTCATCTATGTCCCCACATCCCTAAATGCCTTTGTCCTGCTGTGTTGCGGTTGCCTCTTATTTCCTCCCCCCAGACTTTGGGCTTTAAAGACAGGGACTCATTAAAAGTGTGTCCGTCTATCTGTCTGTACGTATATACACGTACGTGTATATGTATGTATACCTACTCTTTTCTAGTTAAATAGTAATTTGTTTAATGAATTAGCTAATTAACAGGTTTTTCTAACTTTAAGAGTTACATTTTGAAGCCTTAATTTAAGGAAGGGATGAAACAATGCAAAACAAACCCATAATCCCAAATGTCATAGATGAATTTGCAAATTTGAGAACTTATGTGCGTTTTTCACATGACAGCGGTTCTCTCTCATATGACAGTGATCACGTGGGGCTTGGCCCTGCTTTATTTTGTCCCCTTTCCTAATATACTCCCTAACAAAGCATGTAGAAACCTAATTAGAAAGGCAACATTTATTTTTGGAAGTGGGGACGAACAACTCCTCTCTCTTACTTCTCTCTCACATTTTCTCAAAGTCCACTGAGATTTAAACCATTACTGTGAACTACTGGAATATGTATTTGCCTTCCAGTAGAACTGGGTCTTTTAAATCTCTAATCTCCCCATTTCAACAACACCTCTCTCTTCGTCTGCATGAACAATGTCACGGGAGCCTCCCTGATAAGATGATGTCCTCATGGACATATTGGTGGATGATGCTTAAAGCATCAGCTCAGACATCTGAGTTTAGGATGTTGGGAATGGCAGACATTTAATGGATGCTCCTAGAAAAAGGAGCCAGGGGAGGTCAAATAGGTACGAGGAGACACAGAAGAAGGCAGTGTTGAAAAATCTAGGAGGAGAATCTGCAAATCTATAGAGACAAAGTAGATTAGTAGTTGACAGGGACTGGGGGGAGGGGAGATTGGGAAATAACTGTTAATGGGTACAGATTTTCTTTTTCGAACAGTGAAAATATTCTGAAATTAGTGGTGATGATTGCACAAATTTGTGGACACATTAAAAACCACTAAATTGTACACTTTAAAACAATTTAAAAATCTTTTTTAAAAAGTTCAAGGGGGAAGACGTATTGAAATACAAAAAACTAGTTCAACACATTTAATACCAAAGAAGATGAAGAATGATTGAAAGTCTATGGGCCTTCTTGATTAGGAAGCCAGTGGTGAGCTTGAAGAGAGTAGTTTCAACAGAACAGTCACTCCCATCTCTTCTTCTTTCTGCCCCATAAATAAGTAACTTACAAGGTTATTCTTTCACATATTTTTATCTCTGTTGGCAGAATGTCTGATGATTCTGCGAGTTCTCGAATGTGCTTGGTTTATGTACGCTAAAGGATGCATTTTAGAAACTCTGATTATGTGTGCTCATGTTCACTGATGTATTATAAGTGCATCATTCTTCCTGCCCTTCTAAAACCAAACCTGTACTACAAAATCAGGTCGTTTCATATTGTCTTCATGTGAAACATCATTTCCAATGGCTCTAAATGGAACAGGCATCGCCTTCCTTGAATTCGCACAATAGCTTTCAGTGGTATGGCTATGTGACTGGTTGTTCGCTGTGTCTTGTGCCAGCTCACTGATGGAGTGACCCTGGCTCAGCCACATGTAGTCTCTGACCCACGTTTACTTGATTTGTAAACTGAGGGTAATAAACATTAATCTGACACCTCATATGAGAAAATTATATGAAAATGTTGTGGAAGGTATTAAGCAACCGTAAATATATTTTAATAGACATCGTGCAACTGAAGAGACAGTTAGTCCTTTATTGCCTTTTAGCTCTAGACGGGCATAGGACCAGCCCCCGTAATGCCTTGTATATAGGATCACAGGCTTCATATACTGTGACGCGCAGTGTAGAGTGTATACATTACTGAGGTCTCCCTCGCTCAGTACTAATTGGTTGAAATGAATACTGTTTAAATGAGAAAAACCCAGTATCACACCATGATTGACTTCCCTATTGCCTTTGCCTTTTTTAAAAAATTTGTTTTATTCTGTTCTTCACTTAGGTTTTCCAAACGAGCCTGCTGCAGTCATTGCCCTCAGCACCATTAAGGAATGGCTGGCCAAGAATCAGCACCAGGTAGGAGAAAAACACAATCAGTGAGCATACAAGATGCTGGAATTCGATTATCAGTTTCGAAAAGGCAGATACATTTATTCCATAAATATCAAGTTGACCTAGTCATTGAGCCAAAGCTAGCTGATGCTGCTTCATTTGGGTTCCGTGGGTGATTGAATACTTTCCTGTAATTAATTGACTGAAGGGATTATGTTGATTGGTTTCAGTGGCGAAGATGGGCAAAATGATCAGATTCATTTAGCCATGATCTCATTTTTATGTCTTTAGATAATATGGATTTGTGTGTAAAGGAGAGAACAGGGTGGATTTCGTTAAGATTAGAAGAATTCAGGGATCATCTGGTGCTATTTTCCTTAAAGAGTGAAGTTATCTTTGTTGACAGGGGATTCCTGGTGTTTGGTAATTTTTTCAGTAATCTAAGATCTCTTTATTTATAACTAATCACTTCTATAAAGTGACTTCTGAGTGTGCTGTTGGATAATTGATAGCTAAATCGTCATGATCAGGATTTTTATGAAACTAAAGTCTTCCATCAAAGTGTTCAGCATGCCTCCGATTCTGCTTATTTAATAAGAGCTTTGGGATATATGTAGTGATGAACAGGAGACTTAAGTAAACAAGGCAATTCAATAAGTAGAGGTGCTGTGGAGGCTTAAATTTCAGAGGTTTAGCAATTAACATGTTATTACAGCAAATAGGTTTCACAGAACACACAATGTTGTGCGTTTTTCTTCCGATTTTGGTTTTCTCCTCATACTCACATGAGTGCTGTAAAGAATTTTGTTCCATTTATGATGGCCCATGAATATAGCTTTCTCCTCGGTAGGAGATGGATTATTTGGAAATGTTTAGATAATGGAAAGAGACTATGGGAGTTTCCTAATGAGAGATAGCTCTTGGTGCTCTTGTGTGTTTAAAGAAACAGCAGCATCATTTTTGCTAATTACTGTAATTTCAACATTTTTTAAAAGAGACACGAACATTGTTAATTTCAAGTAGAAGTAAAGACCGCACGGCTAAACATACTTTGGTGCTTGCTGTTTCTTTTCCTCTTACTTTAAAAGGTATGCCTATGACAACTTCAATTTAGAGAATAACTTTAGTAACCTCTAAGATGCAGAAAAAAGTAACTAAAATAGCCAGTTTACAAAACATTTCTTCGACATGTATTATTTTATTTTCACAACAATCTTACAGACCATCTAGGATAGGTATTGCCGTCATTATCCTCATCTAGAATCAAAAGGTTAAGTGACAAGCTCAAGACTTTGGAGTCTCAGAACCAAGAGTCGGACCTGCCTCTCCCTGGAATGCCCCTGAGGCCAGGGAGAGATGTTCAGTCCCTTTGAAAACGGGTAATCTTCAGTATATCTCTCGAGTCGTAGTAAAGGCTCCTGGACCATCTGCTTGGCAAAAATGTAGTGTTTCAAAGTTAAACACTAACAAGTGAGCTGGTATATTGGTATAACTTTATCATTTCCACTAAAATAATAACCCGAGGATATTTCCCACTGTTGGAAGTTCCCATGTGCCATCTTGGCGTGTGATGGGAGTACACATAACTACACAAAACATCAAGGGGTTGATGACGAAGAGCAAATGTGTTGGTCACATTTACAGCTCATTGACAAATTCGACTGACAGATTGTCTCTAAACTATTCAGAAAGTTATCTTTCCTAGAGGTTTGTTAGCTTAGTGTTTCCTACTTAACGTTTTTTTTACTCTGATCTCCTTACTAGCCTACTCTGTCTTTGAGTCCTTTCTTTTGCTTTCATATTCTTTTCTTGCTCATGTCTTCGTTTCATTGTAGTAAATCTAGATAATTTGGATTGAGAAACACAACTTAGTTTTTGCCATTGCAGCTTTAATCATAGCCTGTGCTAATTCTCTTTTCAATGCGCATTGGCTAAATGAATTTGAACAAGTCAGGTTTTGCCTGATAACTGAATTATAAGTGGTGGGACATAGATAAAAGCTATACAAATGGACTCTCCAGCAATATGTGGTTGTATTTTTTGCTCTGTTAACAAACAAACTAGGTTAAGGACTTATTCAGTTGTCTCTTCATTGCGGTGTGCTTCTGGCATCTTGATTGTTTAAGCTATGTATTCACTAGTTCACTCATTTGATGAAAATTTATTAAATCCCACGAAGCCTCAGACACTTTTCTAATACTAGGGACAGAGCAGTGAAAAACAAAATCTTTTCCTTATGATGTTCACAGTCTGGGAAAAGAGAAATATAAATGAAACAAATAAATAAAATAGCTCAAAGAATACAAAGTAAAATGAGGTAATTGAGGAGTGAGTTTTTGGGGGATGTGGTTTTAGAGAATGTAGAGATTGCTCTGAGGACAGAATCCTGGAACAAAGCTTTGGACGCAGGGAAGGAGCAAGCCGAGGCACACAAAGGTCTTGAGGGAAGGACATTCCACACAGAGGGAAGACAAGAGGCAACCCTGAGGGGAGAATGAGTTTACTGTTTGCAAGAGGGTAAGAGGGAGAGTGTGGATGGAGCACAGGGATGAACGGACAGCAGGAGACAAATTTGGACAAATGGTCAGGGGTCAGATCATAGAGTGTTGTGGTTTCATGGAGAGACCTTGATTTTTATTCTCAGTCTTTTGATGGGAAACCATTGAGGGTTTGGAGCAGGGAGGTAGCACGATCAGATTCGCCTTTAAAATGACTAAATTCTGGTTGCTCCTTGGAGAATGAACTTAAAAGACGTCAGAGTAGAAAAGGGAAGACTAATTAAGGGGCTCCTACAGTAAATCCAGGCAAGGGACCAGTGTTCTTGGGAATACAGGGACGGTGGTAAAGGAGGCAACAGCATCAGGTTTAGAAAATATTTTCTCTGAACAATAGTTGATTTGATTCGATCTCATGACACAAATCACACATTACCACAGCAGTAGAGTCCTGACTGGGGCACTTGGGCCCAGTGGACGGGACTGGGAAAAACACATTCTGTTCGTCCACCATCTACTTGTTTCATTTGCCCAAAGTCTGAGCTGTGAGCGTGCTGTTGTCACCACGTGTTTAAGGGGACTCGGGGACTTGAGGGAGCCCAGCTGAACAAATAGTACAGTTGGCTCTGACTACATTGACGCTAACGGAAGAGATGGAGCAGAGCTTTAATTAAAAAAAAAAAAAAAAAAAGCAAAGAAAAGGGAAGGAGAATCCTCAAGAAGATATTATTATTAGGGCACATCAGTGACCTTCCAGAACTAAAAAAATATAATGACTTCTGGTTGAAAAAATTGAAAAACAAAAGAGAATATTCACTACTGAGAATTGAATCATTGCTCTGTGAAGACCAGAGAGATGAATTAAACACAGAACAGAAATTCAAAGAAATGGCAATCATGACTGCAGAGATAAGGTATGAGGCAGAGAGACCCAGGGATCAGACGTGCGGGTGGGGCGAGCAGTGGAGATTACCTGCTGGCATTTTGGGCTAAATTAAGAACACGTGAGTTCAGAAAATCAGGAGAAAAGAATATCAGAGTTGGCTATAAAAAAAAAAAATTGACAGCATGTGGTATGATAACGTTTCCCAAAGCTCCCAGTTTTCTCAAGCAGAAACCTTACTAAAGAGACAAGTGAGCAAAACAAGGGGTCGTTATGGAAATGAGCAGCGGAAATGGGGCGCTGACTTCCGGGTGGATGCTCTGCGTTATCTGCAGTTTCACGCAGTCCTCATTTGTCATGCTGTCTAAAACCACGGTTCCTTGTGCGATAGTGATTTCTTCACTCCACAGTTCTGAGGCACCCCTTTCCTATCAGGAAGTTAGCCTTAGCGGTGCTTCTACAGTGCCCGTTCTGTTGATCCACCTTAGGGACTCACATGCCACCTGGCTGTAGGTCTGTGGAGCAATGTATGTATTTATAAGTTTTTCCATAGATAGCAGAAGTATAGGATGTCTTTCATTTGTAAAAGCCACAAATAGCTTGATACTGGGAGTTGTTTGCCCATCATGGAGGTCATGTTCAGTGATTTCAAATACCCCAAGGGGGCAACCATCCCACAGCTCAGAGCGCTTGCGGTTAAGGCTTCCAGGAGGTCACCTTAGGGGGTAAGGAAGTCACCTTAGGGGGTAAGGCATCTAAGATGAAGATTCCAAGCCAGAAGATCAGTGGGTTTCCCGGGCACTTTGAAACCTGGAAACCCTAAGGTATTGTACTAATCAGGCCTCAGTTATAGTGTGACACAAACCTGGAACCCCCACCCCTCTGCCGGTGATAAAGCAGCCAACAGATGGGCAGAAGCATAGCATTCTGGGAGCTCTAATTAAAGCTGTGGCCATGGGCAGCCGTGGTTCAGAGGAGAGGTTATGGTTCACCTGAGACCAGGCCCCCCCAGCTGCATCTCTGCAGGTCTTTGAGGATGTCAGTTTCCAGAAACCTTCCCATTCATTTACTTCATGGGAATTCCCTAATCTCCCCTCTCCTGCCCACAGACCCCTCCTCCCCAAGCCGATCCCCTGTTCTGGGGTGGGAACAATTCAATGGAAGAACCTCTGGTTTATCTTTGAAGGCCCTCTGTAGGCCCCTGGCTTGACTTGGGGATCACTGGCAGGGAGGAACCCCAGCTCTGCATTTTCAAAACCAAAATCAGTTTTCTTCCGTGTAGGAGGAAGGTGGAAGTTTTTTCTCATTGCATGCAGATTTTGGACCTTTGCCTAGCATAGAATACTCCTTAACTGTGCTTTTAGCACGAACAGATTGTTGTTAAAAATGTTAAATATCATCTACTTGTCATTTAAATTGTTTACTCTGTGCCTTCCAAGGGAAACACGACCCTTGTGGTATTGCTGTTTGTCACTTTGGGTAGTGTGCCTACAGATGTGGCAGGCCATCCTGAGATGCTGTGTGTATGTGGCAGTGTGGCACCGAGACAGACGCCCAGCTCTGCACCTTGTTGTGAGCCCAGGTCCCAGACTTTATTACCCAGTGTGGTCTAGGCCCCAAGGTCAACTGACGGCAGCCAGAGAACAGAACTAGTTTGGGGCTCATCGTTGGTGTGCTTTAGAAGTTAAGATACTGGTTTCTGGCTTCACTGTAATCCTCCCCTGCCTTCCGACATTCAGACACACAGTCCGCAAAGTATCGAACAGGGTGAACACATTCCTCTTCCTCAGAACCCAGAATTGGGAATCCACTGAAGACAGGCACATTCAGGCTCCTAAAAGTTTCATCCGCTGTTCTTGTGCTAACTCGACAAGATCAGGGTCACAGCCACTTGTTTCCTCACCACAGATCACAGAGGAGCGGTTGCACTTTAGCTTCTGGTGCCAAGACTATTTTATTCCCCTTCTTGGCAGAGGTTTTTGAACATATGCAGTGTTAAAAATTGTTTGTCACTTTTATTTCAGAATCATGTTATGGATCACCAAAAAAACCCAAAAAAAACCAGTGTGAGGCCTGCCTTATGTCACTGACACAGAACCCCTTAGGATCTGTGTGGTTCTTAACCCGGGGGGGGAGGTGCTTAAATGAAACATGAAATGATGCTTACATTTCTGATGGGAAAATTATATACTTCGCACCAAGTTTCAATTCCTGTGGACGATTGTTTACAGAAATGCAAAACAAGCACCATCCTTCAGTTCTGCAGAAGACAGTGGTGTGGTTAACATTCAGAAATCTGGAAGGAGCAGACGCGGTGCCCCGTGTTCTCCCTGGGGGGGTGTCCTCTTATGTCTAGAAGCATCGTTTGAATATCTGTGCTGGCCTTAGTTTCTGGAACAATTTAAGTTTAAGATTTGTGTGTATAGAAAAATAAATTCCATCTTAAAATCTTCACATTCTGTGCAGGAAGGTGGTTATGGTACTAATACCCGTCATCCTAGTATGCTGCTGTAAAAATGTATCCTTTGACTAAGCCCAAGGCTGGTCTTCAGGTGGAACCCATGATGCTCATTGCCTGTGACATAATGGAAGAAAAGTATTCCCAGACTTTGCGCCTGTGCCGTGCTCCTTCTGCTCCTCAAGAACCCTCATGACTTGCAAACAGTTTGTTTTCTCTCTCCCTCCATCTTCTTTCTTCCCTCCCTCCCTCCCTCCCTCCCTCCCCCCACCTTTCCCCCTCTTTCACACACACACACACACACGCATTCACTCACTCATACACATAATACTTTTCCGTTCTCAGGCTGTCTTTGTTGAGGTCTGTGACAGTTACATTGGTGGTCAGATGTGAGAGTTGGCTCTTCATCTTGTGATTCTAAATACCCATTGTCAGAATAAAAGCCATGCCCCAAGGTAGCTTCTGCCTTTCTTGGTGGGAGACAGTGTTCAAGCACCAGGTGTCACCATAGACTGCCCACCTGAGAGCTTGCTAGTGGGCAAATCCACTTGCCTCTCCATCCCCATGCTGCTTTAGCGTCTATTCCCAACAGGCACGCCTGAGTTTTGCAGCCAGAAATTAGAGCCTCTTGCTGTTGTTTCCGGGTTTCGTAATCCTGTTCCCATCAGTAAGAATCACAAGAGATGGAATAATATAACTTGTGCTGCTATAGTTAGTGAGCCCCCTGCCAGTTAGCCAGTATGCCTAGGGTAGGGAGGGCTTTACTCAGACACTTCCAGGCATTGAGGTAAGGATGCCCAAGCACCCTTTTCCGTAATCTAACTCTACATGGACAACTCTTTTAAAGTCTAATGATCTTTTTTCTCTTAGCAGGGGATGTCTCTGTAATCAAGGCCATTAAGTCCATCTCTTGGTACTCCTCATCTGTAAAATGGGGAATGTGGGCCATGTTTCTTCCAGCTCCAGAACCATCACCACTGGTGTTGTCTTCTGGAGCAGTCCCACTGATCTAGCCACAGTCATGTCTTTGCCCAAGTCGTCATGGCACAGTCAGACCAACAGAAAGCTTTGTCCTCTCTGATTCTCCAGGCGATGCCCCAAAGATCAAGCATCATTTACATTTGCTATCAGATGCCTTTAAGATGATCCTTAACTTCCAGATGGGTGTGTCTTTAGAGTCGGTATCAGCAACCTTGACCCACTTAGTGTAGGAGAAGAGGCTGCCATGTTGCTTTTCTGTGAATGATCTGGATTATATGGTGGTTTCAAAGTAGACAACATTTA
This sequence comes from Phocoena phocoena, assembly GCF_963924675.1. NCBI lineage: Eukaryota > Metazoa > Chordata > Mammalia > Artiodactyla > Phocoenidae > Phocoena > Phocoena phocoena. Next base: position 45,973,616 of record NC_089233.1, on the reverse strand, counting down.
AAACTCCTTATGAAATTAAGTCTGCTGATTATCCAAATGATGTGACATTTTTATAAATAGAAAATAAACTTCTGAGCGTGTGGTTGGATCTACATCTGACACAGGGATAAAAATGACACTGAGAGGTCCTGCTGAAGGACATTCTACAGCCATTTTTGTAAGCTGAAAGCATGTGCCTTCCTCGCTGGACAGGGGGAAAAACAACCCTTTGCCTTGCTCTCCACTTGAGTTGAATAGGACTCATGTGCTGCCCTGATTGAACGGAAGATCAGCAATCCTGCCACTGTCATCTAGCTCAACTCAGGAAAGAACAAGAAAGATACTTTCTCATTCTGGTGGGGTTAAATGATTTGCCTGTGAGAGGCAATCTTAGCCAGATCTCTGCTTTAGATGGAAGCTGTGGCCAGATGTGTAGCCATCTCATTGCTTCTCCTAACACATTTGGACATAGGGGTGGCCTCTGTGGAAACCGTACCTCCTTTGATGGTGACACTGCTATTCAGTACAGTTAGAAACATGAATAGGTCTGACGAAGCCATCATTTCTCCAATCTCTTTGCTCTTCATCAAAAAAAACATACTAGAAAAAACTTAATGAGAGTGGACCTATGGACATACAAATCAGTTTAATCATGGACAAAAGCTAAATTGGAGGTGGTAGATTGTGAGCCTAGCGAGAGACTTGCTAACATGTCCCCTCTCAATCAGATCAAGTTCTCCTTATTTCTATTCGTGGACTCCTTAGAAGTCCCATCACATGGAAACTTGAGGGTAGAGAAGAAAGCTGTAGTGTCTTCATTCTACACCAGGGAGTCTCCACCTTTTAGTGAGGAGACTGTTAATTTGCATGAAGCAGGGAAGAGAAGGATATTGGAGGATTTATGATTTCCTGAACTTGCGGCGAATCCAAGTTGCTAAAGCCTGGTCAGAATGAAGTGCTCACATCTGTAATCCTGAGTTTGAAGACCTTAGTCAAGGAAGGTTGATCCCGACCTACTGATCTTAGACTTGGTTCTGCAGCAAGGGTTGCAGCCACCTGGCATGTAACCTGCTGGGCACCAGGGCAAGTGATGTCCTATGGTGAGGAGGTGTTGCCTATGTGCACTCTTTTTAAAAAAAAAAAAAAAAAAAAGACAGAAATAAGAGAGATTTTAAACGATGCGATTTTATTTTCATTTTTACAATAAACCTTGGCATGAGATAAGAAATAAGAATTCATTGTTCTTCCAATTGGTCCAGATTCTCCTATATTTCTTAGGTTCTTTCTACATCAGTGTAATGAGAGTATATGAAGACTTTTTGTTGTTGTTTGTTGTTGTTGCTTCTCTGACATTACTCCTAAATATTAACCGAAAACTTCATTGCTTGCTCAATGGGGACTTTAAAAGCTCCAGCAATCTCTCCTAAATCTAGAGGAAAAACGGGCTTTGTTGAACATATTGAGAGATGTGTCAGTTTCTAACATAGGGCCTTCCTAAAGAAGTTTAAAGAATAATTTTGCCCGTGTGAATTTTTCACTTTATGTGCTGACTTTAGAGCCTTAACAAGGCATAAGAATAACTCAACTGCATTTATTTCTCAGCATAATTGTTGGCTGTTTCTAGCCAGTAGATCTTCCCTTAGTCCGGGCTGTTTTTCCTGCCTGGTTATACACTGAAGGGATTGCCTAATGGCCCAGGCATTGCTGAGCTTGTCGGTAAGACACTGACCTGGGAACAAGGAGATTGCAGGAGATGCTGTAACCACTCTAGGACTGTTCTTCATCTGTAAAATAAGGTGAATATTACCTAAGGAAATGATTAAATCAGATACCAGCACCATAGTCTAAATCTACTGCGTTGCCATATCTGGGAGGATAGCAGCCTATATTTTAAAACATTTCTCCAGCTAGTGGTTGAGAATGATTAGACCAGTTACTCTCAAAGATCTTTTCCAGCTAGAAATACTAAGGTGCAAGCTCATATTTATTCTCCTCAATGTGGGAAAGGATCTGCTGAGAACTGAGAGTAAGTCTCCCTCTGAACCAGCATGCAACCGACCATCTAACAAGGGATTAGGAGCCTTGGTGGGGCTGTATTGTCTAGAAGGTACCAGAGTGGCCGCCATAGCCTTTTCACTGATGGGCACTTGTTTTTTCCATCCTATAATCCCCTTTGACATGGGTTGACAAATAAACAATATCGATCATGTCTACATATAACATGTAATCGCCACTCACATTAAATATTCATGGGATTTGCTAGCCAGCTTTCTGTGGCACCCTACGCATAGTAGGGGCCTTTTTCTCTCTTTTAGAAAGCATTTTAATATTTCCAAAATCTTGTTTATAATAATCATGGTCTCTGGGTATGTGCTCGTATGCCTCCATGCATGAGATATATTGAATAAGTTAGTAAAAGTCATCAGTGTATAGAACCGAATCATTATTTGAGTAACTGTTATATTCAGATGGCAGGTCTGTCTCTTGGATCTTGTATAATTATATTGGTTCCTGAAAAACCTTTTGAGAATAAAGCGCTCGGTCACGTGAAGCAAATTAGCTCTCCTTGGGCACGAGGCCACCATTTAGCAGGGTTACAAGAGAAGATTTCCTGGTTGGTACAGTGTTGTCCCTCACGGGAGTCTGTTTACACCACCCACCTGTGGATCGGCCCCTGGACATGCAGATATGTGTCACCCACAGTGTTTCCAGAATCTCCTGCCGCTGACAAAATTAACTCTGTTTAAGGAATTACAAAATAAACCATTGTACTAAAATTAATTGCTGAAAATACCATCTTAATATCTTCTGCTCAGAATTCTACTCTGAAAACAATTAGAGCATGATGGGCTATGTGTTGGACAGACCAAATTGAGCTACAAATGACCTGGGTGTGTTTCAGTTAAGCACAGGGCAACTTAGGAATGTATTAAGTCGAGTACTCATCTCATATGTTTTCCCCCGGGTTCAGTGACATCTACAAAGTTCATGTTTCTAAGAAGTTTTGCTCTTTACAAATTTAAACTCCAGGGAAATAGGATCCATATGTTCCTGATTCATTTGCACTAACTCATCAAAATATTCTTTTCCTTATAAGTTATTGGATGTCTGTAGAGGATTTCGACTGTTTTTTATAAGTTCTTTTAAGCCTTTCTGTCTAGAGGCAGGAAATGGCCCTTTGCCAGCATCGAGTGAACCCCTCAAATAGTCACGTTCTGCGCAGGAGGCAAAGGAAGAAGAAAATTCATCCCTTGCTTCTAAGTACAGTTGAATAATGGTTTTCCTTAGAGGGTGGGGATAAATGGATACTCTGGAATGTATGAGTAGATTTACTAAATGCATAATTAAAAAAATTCCATGAGGTGGTTGCAGCAGGAATGGGATTTACATCGTCCCCTTTACCAGTTACCTGTGAAACTCTTTAGAGCAGTTGGTTTACCCAGTAACACAGAGCCCTGACCTAAGTGAAATGTCTTCAGTGTGCCCTCAAGTTATTTGCGCGCGCGTGTGTGTAACAGAGATTGATTGATTTAGTCTAACAGTATTTCATACTGCATTTTGTACTTCTCTGTGTTGAGTTCAACAGATCTACTTTTGAGGCTCAGAAGTAACGTGCCATACTACTCCATTACAGTTAAGTGAACTCTTCGGTCTACCAATGATAGCTAAGGATAAGTGGATTTCAGAAACAAATCAACTTGAGCTTGATTCTCCACTAACTGTATATTTTTTTCATATATATATTTAATGTCACACATGTTGAGTAATTGAGTGCTTCCTTTGTGTAAGCACCATACTTGGACAATCTCATTTAATTAACACAGCAAACCTACGTGGTCGTCATGGTAATCCTTCTATTTTACGGGTGAGAAAACTGAGATTTAGAAATGCTAAGTAAAATTTCAAAGACCACACAGCAAATAAACGGCAGAGTTGGAATTCTAACTCAGGATTCCAAGTTCATAACCACGATCATCGAAAGCATCATTTTGTTTCTTGATGATAGTAGATTACTATTTCAGAGATCTCTTTTGAATGCTTACAAATCTACGGTCTAACTTGGATTTCTTCTGCCGTGGTACCTACCACCCTGTTGCTTATATGATTTATGTAGAATTGCTTGTTAATATTTTTCTGAAACAAAGACAGCAGGTCGTCAGTTTGGCCATCTTTTATTTTCTTGCCCCCAGCACAGTGCCGGGCCCATACACACTCCAGGTTGGATGAAAGCGTTAAGAGTTAACAAATGGGGCTTTTATTAGCCAGCCGACAGCTCTCATAGTCTCCTAAGCTTTCATGAGATTAGCGCTAAAGCCGAACAGCCATGCTGGGGCAACATTTCTGAGTCACAGACATTGCCATTAATTCATTAGCCAAATCTGATCAAATGATAAACAAGCTCAGGAAAAATTTTTTTTCCCAGTCTGACTGTATTTTATTTTATATTTTTAACGTCTTTATTGGAGTATAACTGCTTTACAGTGGTGTATTAGTTTCTGCTTTATAACAAAGTGAGTCAGCCATACATGTACATATATCCCCATATCTCTTGACCTCTTGCGTCTCCCTCCCTCCCACCCTCCCTATCCCACCCCTCTAGGTGGTCACAAAGCACTGATCTCCCTGTGCCATGCGGCTGCTTCCCACTAGCTATCTATTTTACATTTGGTAGTGTATATATGTCCATGCCACTCTCTCACTTTGTCCCAGCTTATCCTTACCCCTCCCCATATCCTCAAGTCCATTCTCTAGTAGGTCTGCGTCTTTATTCCCATCTTGCCCCTAGGTTTTTCATGACCTTTTTTTTTTTTTTAGATTCCATATGTATGTGTTAGCATACAGTATTTTTTCTCTTTCTGACTTACTTCACTCTGTATGACGGATTCTAGGTCCATCCACCTCACTACAAATAACTCAATTTTGTTTCTTTTTATGGCTGAGTAATATTCCATTGTATATATGTGCCACATCTTCTTTATCCATTTATCTGTCAGTGGACACTTAGGTTACTTCCATGCCCTGGCTGTTGTAAATAGAGCTACAATGAACGTTGTGGTACATGACTCTTTTTGAATTCTGGTTTTCTCAGGGTATATGCCCAGTAGTGGGATTGCTGGGTCATATGGTAGTTCTATTTTTAGTTTTTTAAGGAACCTCCATACTGTTCTCCATAGTGGCTGTATCAATGTACATTCCCACCAACAGTGCAAGAGGGTTCCCTTTTGTCCACACCCTCTCCAGCATTTATTATTTGTAGATTTTTTGATGATGGCCATTCTGACTGGTGTGAGACGATATCTCATTGTAGTTTTGATTTGCATTTCTCTAGTGATTAATGATGTTGAGCATTCTTTCGTGTGTTTGTTGGCAATCTGTATATCTTCTTTGGAGAAACGTCTATTTAGGTCTTCTACCCATTTTTGGTTTGGGTTGTTTGTTTTTTTTGATATTGAGCTGCATGCAAGCTCAGGAAATTTTTAAATCTCCCTGAGGGTAGATAGGCCTTGACAGTGGCTCCAATTTCTGAGAGATTCCCCCATCTTTATTTAGAGCACATGCTTCTTGATATGACAGATGCCTTTACTTACTCCTGTTATGTCTGCTCAGATACTGCACCTTTGGGGAAGTTTTTCCCTCACTCCCCCATGCAACCTTAGGAAAACTTACGAGTATCGCGGCTTTGACTGTAACTGTGGATTTACCTGTTAGCTTTCCCACTGACTTGAGGACAGGGACTCAAGGTGTAATTTCACAGATGAGCCGTGTGTGTGTGTGTGTGTGTGTGTGTGTGTATGTGTGTGTGTGTGTGTTGAATCGAGGGAGCCTGGCAAATAGAAAGCCTTGATAAACACACATTGACTGAAAGACTATGTTACATTGTTTCTTACGATGACAGAGCTGAGTGCTCGTGAACCCGGCATATCTGTCTCATACAGACCTCCTTTTCCATGTCAGATGGTGAGCATGCTCAGTAGGTTTTTATCGCTCTTTCAGGTATATTCCAAATTAAGAGTCTAGTCTTGATCCCTGTGACTACCCCCAGGTAAGCTGGAAACCAGCTCTCCTGTGCACAGCCCCAGCCAGGTCCCAGATGTGGCCCATCCAAGGATGGCTGGTAGTGCATTGGGATTAGACAGCTTTGGGCTGTTGTCTAAAAATGGGAAGTTATTCAAGGAACAAGCTGGAGAAATTCAGTATACCTGGAAGCTCATCCTCTTTCCTGAGCCCTTGACCTGTCGAGCTGTAGCTGGTGAGCACAGCACTTAACTCCTTTGTCTCCCTGGCCTTCTATTGCCCTGCAGAGGCTCCTATGATTTTAAACACCAGGGCACCTTGGTCTTTAGGCAACCACATTATCTTTTTTTTTTCAATCAATCTACTTTTAAATTATTTTTTAAAAATCTACCTGATGTCAGTGTTTCCATTCCCAGTTGTGAAGCCTGATATTATTTTTAGAACGTTGTGTATTTCCACATATAACCCCTTTCAGAAAGGAAAATATGTTCTTCAGAAAACCACTGGCAGTATAGATTCATGTGTAATTCTTTCAAAAGCAGCCTAGTCTTCATTAATTTATTTAGCAAATACTCAGTAGCTGCTATGTTCCATGCTGGGTGCACTGTTCGTACAAAGATGGCCGATACGTAGCTCTTGTCCTTACCATCTGATGGAAGAGACCACACAGACAATTGTCACATGATAATGAGGTGAGTGCCAGGGCAGATGGTGCCCAGAGCATTGCAGGGCGCTGGGCAGAGAAGAGTCAAGGAAGATTCTGGGACTTCCTGTCTTCAATGGCCGAGAGGTCGGAGCCTGCACGCTCCTCCCAGGGCTTCCATTCCCCTGGGAGTAAAATCCAAATGCCTCTCTTACCACGTGCTCTTGGCCCACAGACTCTTAAGAGGTCTCCGGGAGTTCGTGAACTTCGGGAAAAAAATACAGTGATTTTTATTAACTTCTGACTGTAACTTAGCGCTTCCTTCCTTCTTGACCGTAACCACAAACCACAGTGGATTCAGCATGTCCTGTGACTTTGTCATCAATAGAAATCAGATTTCCTATCACATTACAGCTGTGGAGATCTCAAACCTCTATTTACACTCCTTATGACTTCAAATCATCACTACATCTTGCTTAATAAATGTGTTAATGGAGAAGCACACATTTGGCCATAGCACACACTATTCCTAGGGTGTTGTTATCTCCATAAAATTGTTTCCTTTGTAATCTTTTATATTTTTATTTATTTAAAATCTATATTCTAAGAAGGATCTATAGGCTCCAGTCAACTGCTGAATGGCTCCACGACACCAAGGAAAAGTCTCTGTGGTCCTACCTGTACTCTTTTTCCCTTGCTGGCTGCCCCGCAGCCTCACTGGCTTTCTCTTTGAATCCACCCAACAGGCTCATGCCTTAGGCCACTACCACGCAGGTGCAGAGCTGACAACCAGCCTGAATGGACGAGAGTTTATTGGAAACGAACTGACAGAGACGTAGGCAGTGTCCGTTGGCCTCTCTGCCCTCCTGTGACTCGTAAGCAGGGATAAGCGCGACTCTTTTTGAAGAGCAAAAAATACAACTTGTAGAATTCATTGACAGACAATGTGCTAAAGGTGCTAAAGGCACAGGTTGCTTAGCTATATCTTGTTGCCTAACCCTGCTGCCTGGTTCACCCAGTGAAGATGAGCAGTCATTATTTGCATAACGTGCCAGGTACAAACTACCAAAAGTCTGGAAATTAATACAGCCAGCGACGTTCTTTTCAAACGATCAAACAATCAATCAAACGAGACTCCTGAGAGAACTTGAGAGATTCTTTTCAAACAATCAAATGAGACTCCTGAGAGAACTTGTATCACACCATTTCGGGTGCCCAAAGAGCATGCTTTATGAGGGGGAAAAAAAGATAATGGGTTCATTACTGCCAGAATGCAGTGTCTTGACACACAGTTTGCGCTGTCTGAATCTGACATTTAATAGCTGAGATGATAGTGACTAAATACTTCTCAAGGTCAAATTCATGCAGAGTTCCTGAAAAGGTGAGCAACGGCTGAGATCTGTAATGACAAAGCTAATGAGAAGATTGATGCCATGGTGGTGGCAACAGGACGAGCGTCCAGAATAGCTGGTGAATGATTTATCCACATGACGGCAGAGCCAATTGACGACAGCAGAGTGCTAATTAATACCATCCACTGGGAAAATACCATCAATTGCTTTCTGTGTTGGCAATTTCAAACTCTTAAGCAGAGGCCAAATTATTTTCAAATAATTCTTCTTTCTAGACCTAAATGTTATGTGCTCCCACCCTTTTGCTCTTTTTCCTCAATCTCCAGCCGGTTTGATTTGCAACCCAAAAGGAGAGAAGGAAAGAAGAAAGTGGAGAAGGGATTGGAGGCAAGAGGAAGAAGGAACGTTGACCAGAAGAGAGGGAGGGGAAGAAAGACACCCCCGCCCCATGTTCTAGTCACTTTACATGGGAAAGGCTCACTTCTTTTCCTTCCCAGTTTGTGACCAATTATGATAATATAATAACTACCATTTATTAAGAACCTCACACAGACTTGACATTTTAAGTGCTTTACATAGAATGACTTAGCATTTTTTATTTACTATGTGCCAGACATTGTCCTAAGTATGAAACCTCACTACCACCCTTTCAGGGTGTGGGGACTATTCCCCTGTTTTTTATAAATAAGGAAACTGAGGCAGATAGAAAGTTAGTCTCACTTGAAATATGCTGTCTTGTTTGAATGAGTATGAGAATTTCCTTAAACCAATTTCATGTGAAAGCAGTTTATAAGTTATGGTTTGCTAAGAAATACAGTTAACACAATTTAAGGGAAAATGTTAAGAAAATAAACATTGTATTGAAATTAACCCTTAGCTCTAGTTATGAAAGAGAAAGGAATGGAGACTCACTCCTCAAATGAGTGAGATGCCAGGTGACTTGCTTTGCAAACAAGTTTAAATGGGCTGGGAGGATTAAGTATCCCATACTCAGAGAAGCTTGATCATCTTCTGTCCCCTTTCTGGCTGGTACTAGGTTGGAGAGGGATGTCCTTGGAGGCAGGGATTAAAGACTGTGTGGACTCAGAGTAGAAATGAGTTCAGTCTCCACAATAGTTCCGTTATCGGAAACACCTATAGCTGATTGCCAAGAGCCAACCTGCAGAGGCTTTTGAGGCCAAGTCCAGGAGAAGCCTGGAACTGTGTAAAATGCAGAGCAGCCTATTCTGTTGGAGTTAGGGGAAGTGACGGGTCAGAAAGGAACATGTCAGTCAATTCCAGCAAGTGAAATAAGACCAGGAAAAAACCTACCGTAGTATTAATAGACTGATTAGTGCTCTACGAGGTGAATATTTCTTTAAACATCTTGTTGGCTAGGAATGACCTATTTGTCAGTTAACATAGATTACATTTTGTTGTATAAAGAACTTTTATGAGTAAACCCCAAATGGGGTAGGGAGTAACTAAAGTTCTATATTTTGTGAAATGTTTAGTTTGGGGGACATATCCATAGGATGTAGGCATGGCTTGGAGACCTTTTGCAACATATTGGCATGACCCTTTCTGGAGTGTACCAAAGTGCCGATGAGCCACAGTTAATATAACAATAACTGCATGAACAGGGTACTCATCCCCTTTTGTCTTGTTTGGTACCCAGACTGATAATAGTAACAACACCTAGCATGACACTGCACGCCGGGGCAATAAACATGAGTATCTTCCCTGTTGTTAAGATTTAAGGTGACCCTGGAGTGTCAAGATTCCCCTCCAATAACAAAGACCTGCAGCTTCCATGACAGTTGAGACTGTGCGAAGATCAGCAGATTCAAAAGAACTGAAAAGTCCCAGTGGGCCCAGGGCATCCACGTCTCTCTATGGCACCACTGGAGATCATGCAAACACCTCCTGCCCTGTATACCTTAAAAAGACTAAACACGTGTGTTTGGAAAAGCAAGTTAGGGTTTATAGATAGTCTCAGAGTTCCTTCTTTTTAGTTTCTCAAGCAGAATACACTGGCCTGGGTCTTAACAACATCCTCGTGCCGGTCTTCCCGCTAGTTCTTGGTGATGGGTTCGGAAGACTTGCCACGGGCCAAACATGGATCTCACCAGAGTTCATCATGTGGAACCCCAGCTTCAGCCAGCCTTTTTTTCTGTTCCTCATCAGATACATTTAATAGCAAGTAGATAGACGTTTAAACCACAGGGAAGGGACAGCAAGAACAAATATATAATTAGAATTGTTTTCTGGCTGTGGGTTTTCTCTTGGATGACTCGCCCTAATTGTGTCAGCAGCTTCCCCAGCAGAGAACTGGGCTGAGTTTGATCCACAGACTTGAAGCTCAAGGTGAGAAATTGTGCCTCTACGTGAACAATGATGACTACAGTTAAGAGCAGGTGGTTTTCTTTTCAGTCTGCTTTCCTGTTTCTCAGTGAGCATGCCAGGTATTTCCATTAATAATAAAGACATTCTGGAGATGGAGAATTAGGAACTGGTTGACTGTAGTTAATTGGCATTTTGTTGTATTCCCATAAATTCTGCTTGGGAGTGCTGTGAGTAGATTTAAAGCTGCTGGGAAGAGATGAACTGTACAGCCCTTTACAATGAAGTTGTTTTTAAACTTGAAACTTTTGTGTTTTAGTGACTTTGGAGCTGGATAAGTATTAACTTGACGATTTTTTATTTTGGAGAATGCTAAAGTAATGGGTGTGGTAGGGTTTTCTGGTGGATTTCCATAAACTGTCATTGAAGCTAGGGGACAGAGTATATTTGAAGTTGTGTGAAAAGGAAAATGAGAGCATGACACGAATTCACTTCCTGCCACCTCTTGGGTAGTCCATCCACCTCCTTACATCCTCAAACCAAAATTATTGATGATAAAAACCCAATATTAGACAAAATTAGATATGCTAATTGCAGGATTTTTAAGAAACTAACAAAGCTAAAAATAGCCTTCTCATCGCATAGATAGTGATAACAGTGATTGAATGGAGATTGTCTTTGGAGTGCAGTCCACGCTGAATTTTAAATGACGGTTGAGGGAGCCAAGTGGATTCCTAGGCAGCTCGTGAGTGTGGTTTCTTTGGCCATGGCTTTGGGCCAGAGACCCTTCAGTGGGAAAAAGCACACCAGAATGGGGTCAGAAGGGTCACTAACTGGAGACCTTTGGCAAGTTGCTGAAGATCTCTGGGTATTAGTTCGTCCATCTTTGAAGGGAGGAAGACAATATGTAACTGACAAGGTGGATGAGAGTATTATGGAAGTAGGACTCGGGGGACACCAGCGGAGTGCCGTGGGCACACAATTTAAGGAGGCAGCTCTCAGGTGCCAGCTCTGCAGTTGTATGACTGAGCGTGAGCGCCTCCTTAAACTCTGCACCCCGGATGCCTCCATCACCTCACCTTAGTCCCGGCACTGATAAAGACTTAGTACACAGAAAGCCCTACCACACTGCCTGGATCAAAAAATGTTTTTCTTTTTTTGATCCTGTCTGCCTCATAGGTATCTTTGGAGTAGTACGTAAGAGAAAGTATGTGAATATGCTCATGAAATGCTATATAAACGTTAGTTGTGCTGGGACTTCCCTGGCAGTCCAGTGGTTAAGACTCTGTGCTTCCACTGCAGTGGGCGGGGGTTCCATCCCTGGCCAGGGAACTGAGATCCCACAAGCCACGTGGTGTGGCCTAAATAAATCAATAAAATTACCAACCTTAAAAAAAAAAACAAAAAGCAGTTAGTTGTGCTAAATCAGGATTGGAGTTACTAGTTACATTGCTATCATCAGCGAAGATGTGTGTAGGTATGTATGTATGTATACAATAGATATCATAGTTGGTGAAGATTTTAAATGATCTAATGTGTATTAATTAGCATGTTGAAGATAATTCTTTAAGCTAGAATTGAAATGATCTGTGAGTACCAGCTGAGGATGTACTCAGTGGGGAATGGTATTCTCTTGCCTTGTTTAATTTGACTACCAGCCCAGCAACATGAGGATACAATCACTTTATACCAGAAACTGGATGAGGTTGGAAAAAGCATCAGGACTGAACATTGTTCTGGACTTGGAGGTAACTGGCATTACCTCCAAGTGAATGGTAACTGGCATTCACTGCCTGATGGATGGAGGGGGAATTTGTATAGTTGCGATGTAACTTAGGGAAGATGGGTGAGCAGATGACTGACAAGACTGGCGTGCTTACCACCTGAACGTCGATTCATTTGGGTGAGAGCCGTAATAAAAGTCAGTCATCTATGGTGATCTCTGGGTTGGCCTTAAGCACCCTTTGAAGGATTCTTAAAGAACAGCCTAAATTCATATGAATTAAAAGCTAAATTTATTCAGAGCAAAGAAAGATTTTTGCTGAGGGAAGGATGTTGCCAAGTGTTTCATCACGAGTGGTGACAAATAATTTGGGTCGAGTTCAAACACAATGTACTTTTCGAAAGTAAATCTGCAAAAAAAAGATGAGTTTTTTAGTCATCTTCGTTTTAGAAATGTTACCTCTTACTCTAAAGTTGCAGTCAAGTTCAGTCAAACAAAGGGCTGGTTTGGATACACTTAGCTGTGGTCTTCCTTTGTGTGTGAAGTTTGTGTCGGTGTCTCTAGAACTCAGCCCAGGCTGTGCTGCGGTCATTATCACATCAGAGAGATAGGGAGATTTTGATGAGTCGCTAGTAACTGGTTTCTTGGGACTGTTCATTTCACACACACAAGCAAACTCAGATTTCTGCTGTGGTTTAGAATCAATTGGAGAGTGAAAAGCTGCCCACGTGTGTGTCTGTATTACACTGTGGAGAAGGTTTACTTCATTTTTCCCCATGGAGAGGTGGTTTCCATAACTGGAATAATAGTAGCTAACAGGTACTGAGCACTAATGATGAACTAGGCCCTATTCCAGGTTCTTTAGGTCCCAGCAGTTTACAGATGTAGAAACTACGGCACAGTTAAGAAACACGCTCACACTAGTAAATGCGCCTTCTGTTTACTCTGAAACCACCAGCCTTGGCTTACTCTCATCCTGATAAAATGACTTTTTGAAATCCTCTGTATGTGTGCACGTGCACGTTTGCTTTTGAAGAACAGTGAAGAGATTCTACCTTGAACAGAAGGCATTTGTATTGAGGTCTATCCTGTCTTTGTTGAGTACTCAAGGTGAGGACAGCAGAGGTAAAATGATAGCCGGGCTTGCCAGTGTCTGAGATTAGATGCTTGTGCCTGGGAAAGATGTCTAGACTAGGTCTCTCAAACCCCAAACCTTCCAGGGACCAAGGCAGGCCTCATGAGTGAGGGAAGCAGGCCAAGCAGTGTCTCCACTGAACTTCAAGCATCCCTTTGCTGTAGGTCCAGATATTCACTGCCATGAAGGATTAGCCCGAGATAGCCTCATTGTCTAATTTTTCTGAAGAAAACAGACATTGAGATTTTTTTTTAAATCCAATTTTCAAATACTGAAAACTAATTTAACAACTTTCAAAAATATACTGCAAATCAACCTAAATATATCTATGGGCCAGATATGGCTCATGGGTGGTCATTTCTCAATATTCTCTCTTCTGGATGAATGATGGGTCACCAACAAAAGGAGTTTGTTTCTTGTCCTTTCTTTAAGGAGGAAGCGCTTCCTATGGGAAACCATAGCACAAGGAGATTGTCTAATAGAAAGACTTACTTATTGTCCAGTGTTTACTTACAGTTCTGCATGCTTTCTACTTAAGATGGGTTATGTCTTCGCACAATACAGTACGGCAGACTCTAGCTGCCTATGGCCATTTAAATTAAAATTAAACCTGAAAGTTTTTGTTTTTTTTAAAACATCTTTATTGGAGTATAATTGCTTTACAATGGTGTGTTGGTTTCTGCTTTATAACAAAGTGAATCAGCTATACATATACATATATTCCCATTTCTCCTCCCTCTTGTGTCTCCCTCCCACCCTCCCTATCCCACCCCCCCATCCCACCCCTCTAGGTGGTCACAAAGCACCGAGCTGATCTCCCTGTGCTATGCAGCTGCTTCCCACTAGCTATCTGTTTTACATTTGGTAGTGTATATATGTCCATGCCACTCTCTCACTTCGTCCCATAAAGCTGAAAGTTTAATCAATCACTTTCACCAACCACATTTCAAGCACTCCATAACCACATGTGGCTAGTAGCTACCATATTAGACAGAACAGAATAAAATGTTTCCATCATTGCAGGAAGTTCTATTGTCTAGCTCTAGCTTCTTTTTTTTTTTTTTTTTTTTTTTTGCGGTACGCGGGCCTCTCACCATTGTGGCCTCTCCTGCTGTGGAGCAGAGGCTCTGGATGTGCAGGCTCAGCAGCCATGGCTCATGGGCCCAGCCGCTCCGCGGCATGTGGGATCTTCCCGGACCGGGGCATGAAGCCGTGTCCCCTGCGTCGGCAGGTGGACTCTCAACCACTGCGCCACCAGGGAAGCCGTAGCTCTAGATTCTTAGACTCTGGCAGCCTAGGCTGTGTTGTGACCAAGTGACATAAGAGGATGTTCACATGACTTGAGAAAATCTGGATGGCCTGCTTTCTCAGAAATCTCTTTCCTGTTATATTTGCCTCTGTGACTGGAATTTCCACCATAGGATTACTGGTTTGAATGGCAATACGATGATTTTTCCTGGGAAAGGAGTGCTAGTCAGTGCCATCAAGTCATTGCAGTGATCTTTGCATTCAAGTCACCTGAGGATACTTTAAAAATCCAAGTATTTGGGCTCCACTTCATGTCTACTTTACCACTACTTCTAGGGAGTTGGACCAAGGCATGTTTAGTCATCAGGATATCCTTCAGTGATCCCGATGGAGGCCTCTGGTTAAGCATCACCCCGTTAGCATAAACCAAGTTTCCTACACCATTCCAGTAAATGGGAATACTCAAAGGCCTGGGTCATAATCAGATGGTGTCTTGGCTAACACCTGCCTTTATGTTGTTGGACTTCTGCATCACTAAATTCCTTGGTGGCCATTTATGCTGTTATCCTAGTAGAGCAAATTCCTGGAAATCTAAGAATATTGATCTATCTCAAGGGAAGGAGGGCATATTTTCAAGACTGACAGATCTTTCATTCACACTTGTGAGCCAGCAGAAAGCCTGGTCACCTAACTCTTTGGAGATCCCCCCAAGTTAGCATGCTGTACCCTGAGACCACAGGTACTAGATTGGAAATAGCTATCGGTGGGGCACAGTTGGGAATGTGTCCATCTCTGACCATGGACCTCACTGTGGATTTCCCAGTCTCTCCCAGGAAGCCACAGATCCTTTAAAAATGGGACACTTGGAGACCTGTTCGATCGCCCAGTGTTCCAGGATGCTGGACTACTTCAGCATAGTTTGGGTATTGGGTGGTCTTGTTGGCACTCTGCACAGAGGGAAGTAGACATGGATTGGAATAAAGAGACTCCAGATAAACACACAGTAGGTGGGAGGCTACAGAGAGTGAGAGGGACCAGGCAGCAGTAGGCAGGAGGAACCTAGGGAGGAAAGTTGGGACCAGGCAGCAGTAGGCAGGAGGAACCTAGGGAGGAAAGTTGGTAGGTGTTCCTAGGAGCATCCTTGTGGTTGGCTCTTAATGGCCTGGCCTGTGGCTCCAGAGAAGGTCATATGCAGGCCCCATTGATGACTGCATGATGACCAGCATCCCCTCTGAAGTCACATAAGTTTCCTCAAAGGGCTGCTCAAAGCAGTCCCACAACCTTATTCTATCAGTAATTTTCACTTAACCTAGTGGCTCCCAAACTTTGTTGCACCCTGGAGAAACTTCCAGACGCTCAGGTTTTCACATACCAACTAGATCAGAGTGTTTAGGGGTGGGAGCCAGACATCAGTATTTGTAAAGATCCTAGGTGATTCCAATGTTCGTCAAAGCTCGGGAGCCACTGATTTCACACCAAAAACATCACCAGAAAGTAACTCTGACTGGGACCCTTGGTTGTTGCTTAACAGTCCATATCCTCTAATTCTAATTATTTTTACATCTATGACCACCAAGTGGGCTTTCTGTGCCTGCAGGACAGAAGCGAAGTCTTTGTACTATGTAGGAAAATTTAATGCTTCTCTGGATGTGGAACAGGTAGAAGAGGTCTGTTTGAGTGACTAGTGTTCCTGAATCAGGAAAACTCCTGATTTTTTTAAAAAGAATTATTTCTTTTACATCAGCAGCAGATTGGTTCAATAGATTTGAAATACTCACCTATAATGGAATACTATATAATCATAAAAATCGTTTTCACAACATGGGAAAATATTCATAATAATGGGTATTACATTTTAAAATGTAATAAACCAATGTATTTTGTGTTTCTACAATATATGGGCCATCCAGAGGCCCTTGTGGAAATGGTGTTTAACTTCTCTCAGCCAGATATTTCCATCTGTAAATGGTCGCAAGGATTCAAGGACATAATGCAGTGGTTCCCAAACATCTCATGCAGATGAAAATCTCTTGAAGAGGTTGTTTAACATATACAGGGTCTCCTCCTAGAGACCCTGATTCAGTAGGTAAGGGTAGAGCCTGGGATCAGTAGGTTTAATATGGTCCCCAAGTGACTCCAATGTGCTCAAAGGCTGAGAATGCATAACGTACACAAAGCATTCAGAATGATGTAGGCATTATTTCCTTTTCTGCCCTTCAATTCCTGTTAATATCCTTTCCATCTTGCTAGGGGTTAATTGTGCTCTGAGACAGAATTACCTGGTCATAGAGAGAATGTATAAAATAATTCCTCATCTCAGAAGCCTGTGGATTTGGCATCTAGAGCCATTCTTCAGCAGATGTCCTGTGCATTGCATGGGTTGAATTATTTGCGTCCCATTTACTGATAAATTGCCTCACCCATGAGTACCTCAAAAAGTGGAGGAGGCTTGTCTCTTATGGACTGTACAAGTTCAGTCATGGCCACACAACCTGATATTTCCCTGTTCCTGTCTTGAATTCTGGCTTATTTCCTCATCCTCTGGCCCTTTCCTTGACTGTACTCACCAAGGTACCTTGAACTATGCCCTGACGTAGCATTAACTCCTGGAGTTGTGAGTACAACCCACTCACAACTCAGCGGATGCATCTAGTCTCAAATCTATTCCTGTATGGTTTTCTTCCTGGAACCAGACCAGACCCTGTAAGCATTTCTGATCAGCTGTTCCTCTATTGGCCCCAAACCACAGGACTAGAACCTGCCCCCTTGCTCTGCGGTGTCTGTCCGGGCACTTTCTGATGCTGGCCATGTTGCAGCTGTGATTGCCTCAGTGGCTCCAGCTTGTTTGTGTTGCTTCAGTTTCTCCATTAATCCAAAAATGTCCCAGTGTTGGGCCATCTCTAGGAGCATTACTGTCTGCTCATGAAGATGAAGTGTTTGGTCACTGAAGGAGGAGGGAACTCCTGTTTCCTCTTGCATTTCTGCTTTAGGCCCTTCATCACAGTTACACTTTTATATTGGATTGGGAAGTAAATGCTTTCTCTCTGCTAGAATCCAACTAAGAGCCCCAAGGGCAGGGATGCTGATGTGCTTGCCATTTTGTCTCTGGCATGTAGCAGAGTTCCTGGCACAGTATGGGAAGCCAACTCTTTAGGCCCTAGGTATCATACATTTCTTTTATAACAGCATCCAGCACGGGCAAAACCCCATTCCCAACAACAAAAGAATGACATAACTCAAAGAATTTCCGTCACGGTGTCACGGTGGGATTCAGACCCACACAGTCCCCGTTCCTTTTACAGGAGTGTACCCAAAGCAATCGAATGTCGAATTGTCAACAAGAATGAGGTCAATCCAATTTATATGTTCTTATGCATCCAGCATTAAAGTGTTCTTGTTACTGTCAACACTCGCAAACCAGTGCAATTTCATGTGAAAACACTCTGGCAAAGTGTCAATGATATTCAACTCATATTAAAAGCAGTTTGGGTGTGCTAACTATCCTTTCGTAGTTCTGATTTGTATCATGGCCATTTAACCCCTGTTTATATAAACCTAAATATCCCTTGCTCACTCAGAATCTAGACAGCTGGATATTATGCATAGGGTGGTCAGAAGTACTCAGATGTCTCCACTAAGCATCTGGTAGCCATGGGTGAGCCTCACGTCTCAACCTAAGAAGAATATTTGTGGCAAGTTAATGAGTGATGCTGGGAATTAAAACAAGGGACTGATGAAAAAGAAAGGAATTTTCTTTAAATGTTCAAAAAGAGAAAATAGATTTTTAAAAATGAGGATGTATGTCAGTCATAAAAGCTCTACAAAGGCTAAGACTGTGGTTTTGGGGGTTCTTAGAGCATCTGTCCTTCAGGGCAATCTAGTGAGATTTCTTTAATAAGCATATCAGACACTGAAGTAGATAGCCAAAAAAAAATTGTATCCCTTAGTCCCTGACCGTAAGCTAGACAAAAGAAATGCTAGTTGGAACAAGAGACATCTGATCTTGTGAAAGAATTAGATGACAATGACAGAATACATATAATGTGGCACCAACCATAAATAAAGCAGGGATATAAGTCCCCTAGAGATTTGGAGAATGAAGAGCATATTTTGGGCTAATTTGTTCAGGAAAGGCTTTATGGAGAAGGTGAGGAAAATTGACACAGTGGAAGATTTGAATAGGAGGGAGTAGAAGAGAGGCTGTTAAGGTTGGGGCGGGTGCTGGAGGGTGGTATGAGCAAAGGAGCAAGAATGATCATACATGTTTATAGAACAGTAATTATTCTGACTTTGCTGGTTTTTACTAAGCAAAGGTGAGTCAATAGCTTTAGACTAATTATATATGGGGATGCAAAAGTTGTATCTACCAGCTTGATTTAGTTAGGGAAAAAATACATAGAAATTGGTAAACCATATTGGAAACATGGGGCTCTGCCTATGGTAGTTGATATTTTCTTTTCCTTTTTGCTTGATACGGCTGGTCGTCTGGGCTTTTAAAGAAGAATCCCCTCCTCCTCCCTTACAAGTGCATACACCCGTCCCAAATCTCCATCAAAGAAAGTGACCTTCTCAGCAAAGAGGAGAGACCCTCTAGTAAAGAAACATAAGCAAGCCCCAAATAATCAAAATCGCACAGGCCCAGTCCATTCATCTTCTGTCTGTTTTATAATTTTTCTAGCAAGTATCTTACCACATATTGGAAATCAGAAAGACGTGACCATCTGATTTCGCTAACTGTCGTGATGCAAGAATGCCAAAATATTATGTAAAGTAAAACCTTTAAATAAGGAGGAGAAAAGCTGACTGTCTCTGTTTTCACCCCCCCCCATCCCCACCCCTTGTCTGAGTTTGTAGCTTCAAGCTGTTAGGACTATACCAGCAATTACATGTGCTCTTCAGAGAAAATAAAATGAGCCCACTAGATATCAGTAAATATTTCCAAGTGTTTTGGTTTCCATGTGTCTTAAGTGTGAATTTTTAAAGATTTTATTCAAGAAGAAAGCTCCTAATTCATTTTTCTACAATAATATTAGTAAGTCGTAATGTATTCAACTATCTGTTCTACTCAGGATTGTAATGCAATCATATGAAATAAACTCTCTGAAAGGAAATTTTATTTCACACAGCCTTGTAGAGCATCACTGTTGAATGTCTGATGCAGAAAATGAGTTACAAATAAAATGAGAGAAGGTTTATGTATTACTGTTTAATAGCCAGTGGGTTCAGTTAAATCCATTTTCACTTAAACCATCCAAAGTCAGATCCCATCCCAGGTTCCTGAGTTGTTGCAGCTGTTTTTGCCCCATATCGTCTAAGCAGCACCACCCTCACCCTTCTTCCTGTTAACACTCAGTTAATTCCCATCACCCTTCTGATCTGCTTCCTCAGTATATGGCTTCCAAATGGTCTAAAGTCCATTATTACCAACATCCTCAGTTCTTCCTTGGAGTCCATTCAGATCCTTTAGCAAATATCTCTCCGGTGGTTTTCCAGGAGACAAAACCAGACACTTGATGTTCCGCATGTACAAATCCAGGAAAGGGGTTTGAAAGCCAAGTGGCACAGCTGCTCTGGGAACCTCATGTATCAATATTTCATCTTCCTTTTCCTTCTCCGCCTAGTATCTTCAGTCTTTTCCTCCATTATCTCCATAGCTCTTGTCAACATTTGACCAAGTATATCTCTTAGTCATTTAGTTTGTTTGTTGCCCACCTAGTTTCACTGGAAAGTATTAGGAGGAAAAGGATTTTTGATGATTTGGTTCACTTCTCTATCTCCAGTAGCTGGAAAGTATCTGGCACACAGGAAGTGTTTAATAAATATTTGTGGAGTAAATAATGTAGAACACTAGTTCTCAACCAGGGAAGTTTGGCCCTCTGGGAGCATTTGGCACTGTCTGGAGACAGTTTTGATTTTGGGGGCTGGGGGCATGGGTAGAGCTACTGGCATCCTGTAATGCACACAGGACAGCCTCTCACAACAAAGAGTGATCTGGCCCCAAATGTCAATAGTGCTGAGGCTGAGAAACCCTGGTGTACAGAATCCTCCAGAGTTCTACCAGGAAGTTTGGCTCCCATCTCTCCTGTGGCCCCTCTGTCACATCTTCTGCCCTGACTTTTTCTGTCTCATCTCCTGTGTCTCTCTACACATTTTTGTTTGCTTTTTGTCATCCCAGAAGTTGAAACCTCTCGTTCCCTTTCGTATTCCTTTCCTGCCGTCTTAGTGTGGTTTCCTGAAGGAGGGGGGAGGCAAGTGCCTGGGCTCAGCTGCCATCTTGAACTTGATAGTCTATCATCCTTATCTTGTTTAAGTGTCATCTTTTTTGTGATGCCTTCAGTATGACTCCAGAGGATATGCTATTCTCTCTTTTCTGAATTCTTAGAATCTTTACCCAAAGTTTTGACCATCAGGGTAATGTATTAGATAGAGTTGCTGCTTAACAAAGAGAGCCTCAAATACGACAATTTAAAGAAGATGGAAGTTTATTTCTCTCCAGTGTAACAGGTCAAAGTCAGTAGGATGGCTCAGCCCCGTGTGATTATCCAGATGTCCAGACTTCCTCCGTTTTGTTACTCTGTCATACTCATAGCGTTGTCCTCACCCAAAAGGGAGAAGATCTGGAAGTAGACATACATATCTGTTTTCCTGTTTGAGAGAAGGGGAGAGAGAGGCAGTCCTGTATAACATATTTTTTTAAATTGTGATGCATGATATGTATGTATAGTGTGTGTACACACGTGTGTGCACACGTGCCTCTGTGTGTAGTGTTAACAGTAGTCATTTCTGAAAGGTACGATTACGAGTGATTTTTAATTTTCATTATTTTGCTCTTCTGTATTTTTCAGTATTTTACATTGAATGTATATGTGTTTTTAGGCCACTTTAGACATTCTTAAAATCATTTGTTAAACACTGTTAAATGGAAACTGATGTAAAGATCTGCCAAGGAGAGTAGACACTTACTAAATGGAAAATAGGTGGTGTTTTTTTAATTAGAAAGAACTCAACAACTATAAATACAAGACCCCCCCCCAAAAAAGAGCACCATAGTTGAGATTTTGAGTTGAAAAATTCATTATCTCAAGATGTATCTTAAACTGTAATATTTATGTCTATATATCACAACCTTTGAAAAAATAAATCAAGCAAATCAGGTGTTTGACATGGTAGAGTCAAAACTTCTAGCATACTCATTTCCCCCCCTAATAACCAATGATTTTGACATTTAGCAAATGGTAAGTTGAGGAGCTGGGCGAAGAAAAGCAAAAGTACAATGGAAAGTGGATAAAACTGTGTAGAAGAGATGGCAGAGAAATAAGGGCAAGAACATGTATTCAGAGAGGTGTAAAGACTGATAACAATTGTTTAAGTCAGCAGGTAGAAAAAATTAGAGGGAGAACATGGGAAATTTATCAGCACAGAAAGAAAGGGAGACAGTAAATAAAGCTTATATTTGAAGCCGAAGTAACTGGTGGTAAAGATGAGGTAACTAGACCTGAAAAGTTTCATTCTTTACCTGTTGGTCACCATATTTTAGCCCTTTCTTGATCATGTGTAGAATTAGCTGGTGTTCTGTACTTCCTCAGCGGATACGAAAGTAGAACCAAGGCTCTGGGTAGAGAAATGGGAGCTCGTCCCAGGAGCACAGCTGAGATCATTTGACGAAGGGGACAGAAAGCTTTTGGCTAAATGTTAAGTGAGCACATTACAAGTTAATTCTTAGACCCTGATGCTGTCAAGATGGGATAGTTTTCAGGGGTTTCTTTATGTTTAATGCCATAATCTAAGATTATTGTAGCATAATTATAGAGTAACATAAGTAATATATACATTTTTATAAGCTACATTTTCTTATTAAAATTTTATGAACATTTTTACTTTCATATACATGTAAAGATCTCTCATTTTCATGGTTATATAATAATCCATTAAATGCAAGTTTCAGTAAATATACTTCTGACAAGATTAGTCAGGATATAAATATGTATCCATCTGGGTATATATTTATTGGAGAAAAATTTATTTGGCACTTACTATAGGCTGAGTGTTTGTGTTCCTCCCAAATCTGTATGTTGAAATTTCCACCCCTAATGTGACAGTTTTAGGAGCTGGGGCCTTTGGGAGGTAATTAGATCTTGAGAGTGGAGCCCTCATGAATGTGTTTAGTGCCCTTATGAAAGGGACTCCAGAGAGCTCTCTTTCTGCCATATGAAGACACAGCAAGAAGTCAGGAGTCTGCCACCTGGAATTGGGCCTCACTGGAATCCAGCCATGTTGCCACCCTGATCTCAGACTTCCAGCCTCCAGGACTGTAAGAAATAAATTTCTGTTGTTTATAAGCCATTCAATCTGTGGTATATTTTTTGCAGTAGCCTGAATGAACTAAGCAGTATTTGTTTTTGCTGTTCCCAAAAACTTTTTTAAAGATTATTATGGCTATTTATTCTTTTTCTGTTTTTCACATTTTTCTCTTCTCCCCCAACTTGTTATGAAAATCTTCAAGCATAGACATTGAAAGAAAAGAACAATGAACCTCCAAAATTCAACAGCTGTCATATCTTAAGAGAATAAAATCTTCCTTGTTGTATGAATATATAAATTGTCAAAATAAGGGAAAAAACACCTAAAAAGCAATACAGTGCAACTTTTAATTTCTGCATTATATCATTGATATTGGTTTGAGACATTGTAATATCTTTGAAGAGTCACGACAAAATCTAGATTGGAAAAATTACTGACTCACAGACCCAGATGTAATGAGTATCCATCTAAAAGCTTATGTTACTACTTTCTCTCTTCTTTTTCTCTTTCAAGTCTCCTTTATCTTTCTGCCACAAGAATAAAATTTAGCAAAATAATTATTTACCAAAGAGTTATCCATTTAAATGTGCATTGGTTGCATTCAAAAGATCAGTAAATTGCATTCAGTAATAAGGGAGAGTCTATTGTCTTTGTGATTTGTTTGCCTTGTGTTACGTGGAATATACTTCATGAATACATAAATAAAATCCATGTGTCCTTTACAAATTACTAATTCATTCTATTCCTTGGAAGTAAATCACTGCCTCTGATATCCATTGAATATTGAATGCCTTTTTGTTCTCATAGAAGTGGGTGAATTTAGTTCTGCATAGTAAAAACTTAGTAACTGTATTAAGTTGGTACTGATTTACCAGCAAGTGACATTTTAATTAAACATTTTAAAGTGGGCAGATCTAAGGTTGCCAGATAAAATATAGGATGCCCAGTTAAATTTGAATTTAAGTGTGTCCCATGTAGTATTTTGGACATACTTATATTAAAATAATTATTCGTTGTCCATTTGAAATTCAGATTTAACTGGACATCTTATATTTTTCTTTGCTAAATCTGGTGACCTTAGCAGAACATAACATGTAAGATGTTTAGTTATCTAGTTTTTTTCCTTGATTCTATTTTTTTCATTTTAATTTTTGTCAGTCTCATGATTAAGAAAAAAATATTTGCAAGTTTTAGTTACCCGTTTGATAAATTGAAAAAGCACACAAACTTGGCATCATTGCTGAGGAAGATAGCAAAGTGAGATTTTTAAAAATTATTCAACCACATACAATACTTTATTTTTTACCCATTGATTACAGTGTTTCTCCTATGTGCAAAGTAACACATGCTCATTTAGAAAAGCAAACATCAAAACAAGCAAAAAAAAATTTTTTTAAACGCATACCTATAAAACACAGAAAGCCACAAATGCACTACCTTATATTAAATTGATAACCTTCTGAATCAGCCTTTTTTGAGAAAACATTGGCCTGGATCTCAGGAAATCTTTCTTCTAGTCCTGGCTTTGTTCATATGAGCTCTGTGGTCTGGGCAAGTATCTGAACTCCTCAAAGGATTCCCTGTTCTCACATGTAAATTAAAGGGGGTTGAAAGATTGATATCTAAGAACATTTCCAGACCTGAGAGGTTATAGTAGCCCATGATTTCTCCTTCAAGTTCCTGGATAATAATTATGTATCCATGGTATTCATGAAACTTGTTGGTTACGCTGTTTCTATGTCTTTATTCTTTATTGAAATGGAGTTAATGTTCACCTTTTAATGGGGCTCTAATGATGTCATTCATGCAAAGCAAAAATTCAAAGTTAAATCCAAAGGAAATCTCTCACCAGTGTTCACATTAAGATTCTGAGTGTACCCTTTAAATGAAGTCAGCATTTCTCCCTAAGGATTTTGAGGCTCATTCTAAAAGTTTAATGGTAGACTAAAATGGTATTTTCCTTGGGAAGAACAATTTTGGTGGCCCAGTTGTAGATCAGTCTTTTTAAGAGAAATGCAGACGATAAAAGAAATGTACATAGATCGTGATCATTTCAGGCATTAAAACAATTTTAAGTGAGACAGATGCTTTCTACTGTAACATATAAATACATATTTTAAGCCCCCTCCCCCCAATTTTTCCCATTTCTCTTACTTGGATAATCTAAGTGCACTTTTGATAGTTATTTTTTTAATCAATTAATTAAATTTTGGCTGCGTTGGGTCTTCATTGCTGCATGCAGGCTTTCTCTAGTTGGGGCGAGCGGGGGCTACTCTTCGTTGCATTGCAAGGGCTTCTCATTGCTGTGGCTTCTCTTGTGGAGCACGGGCTCTAGGTACACAGGCTTCAGTAGTTGTGGCATGCGGGCTTCAATAGTTGTGGCTCGCGGACTCTAGAGCGCAGGCTCAGTAGTTGTGGCGCAAGGGTTTAGTTGCTTCGCAGCATGTGGTATCTTCCCGGACCAGGGATAGAACCCGTGTCCCCTGCATTGGCAGGCAGATTCTCAACCACTGCACCACCAGGGAACTCCCGTTAGTTATTTTTTTTAAAAGAAAGAAAAAGAAAAATCTTAGAGATAATTCATTCTACTCTTTTTTGTTTTTTTCTTGAGAAGAAACTCAGTCCTAGCGCAGTTAGATGACTGACTCAAGGGAAACAAATTGGTAAGGGAAGAAAAGGGAGTGACGGGCACTCTGCAGGTATAGCCCATGTGTTGTCATAGATACACTGTGGACTAGGCCAGCCCTGGACTTTCTGCAAAGAAGGGTATTGGAGGGGACACTGTGGCTGTGGGGTGGGGAAGGGAACTTGTCTGCAGTGCCTCAGGGGGAAGGATTGAGTCAGAGACTTGTCTGGAAGCTATATTTGCATTTTCACACTTACTTTCTACTTAGATTGTCAGGTGCTGTGATGAGGCAGGAAGGATATGATGGAAATTGTGGAGGGGCTAAGTCGTTCCTAAACCACTTTCTGTCCCTGGCACTTCCTGTGAGGTGGGAGATTTTTTTTCTTCCAATTGTAAAGGTAACCCTGAGGGTAAAAAAGCATTTCATTGATTTGCCAAAGGTTACGGAGTAATGGTGGGCAGGATTCACACTCAGGTTCATGAGACAAAATCTCGACGGGTTTTGCATTATACCGTGCTGATGGAGTCAGCGTGACCTCATCAACTTTGAAAGACATGAGACACTGACTTCAGGACCGCATGGGACTGTGTTTGCTGCATGTGGATGCATTTGTTTCTGAACACGGTAATTAAAATTAAATTTCTTTAAAATCCCTCTGAGAAATACATGGCTGAATGTATGCCTGCATGTGCACGTTAGTTGGTAGAACACAAAACGTGATAAAGCCTATTACATGAAATAAACTCATGAGCTATTCATTTTAAAATACCCAGATTGACCCAATTCCATTTGTTGGCTTTAAAATAGCATGATGTTTGATAGGGTTCAAACTTTTTCTCCTGAGAACACCTCTTCTATATAAATATATCCAGTTCTCCCTCCCTTTCAGGCTTCTTTCTTGCCTGTACAAACGTAATATCCACCCATCTTTTTTATTTTAATGTAGAAACGTTTGGGTTTTTTTTTTTGGGGGTGTGTGTGTGTGTTTAAATAATCAAAGGAAGCCTTAAAAGGGTGTAATGGTAGGTGTGAAAGCTGATACATGTTTACCAATTTCAACCGTTTTTATGACATAAAAATGTCATAACCAATGGTATAATTTTTAGTGAATAAATAGATTTGATGTCAGATCTAGCTACCAAAATAGTGTGTAGAGCAAACGCAGACACGGGAAATTCAGAACATCCTCTGCTCCATCGCCAACTGGCTTGTGGCCTTGGACGTATCACTTACATTCTCTAAGGTGTGTCGTGTCTCCGCTTTAATTGCCAAATCTAAATTCTACAGTTCTTTGGTTTTATAAAACCAGACAATTCCATGGCAACGTTTTGAATAATCTATGTTTCTAGTAGTTCCTATGGACAATGTAAAGTGCCTTTACTCTTGCAGTAGTGGTTCTCAAGATGTGGTTTTAGAAGCTTGTTAGAAATGTAAATTCTCAGGCCCTGCCTCAGACTTGCTGAATCAGAAATTCTGGAGGCAGGGCCAGAAAACTGTGTTTTAACAAGCCCCTCCAAGTGATGGAGAATCACTGTTTTACCCCTATTTTAAAGAAAAGGGTGATTCCCAGATTTCTGGACTGAGACCCTCATAACTCAACCTCTGCTTAACTGCATCAATGAGGGACCCCTAAACAGAAGAGAGTGAGACCAAGGGGTGATCATGCAAGTGAACAAACAAGGCAGGTCCTACTTCTGTATCCTGACAGGACACTTTTCCAATCTTGGGTCTCCTGCATCCGGGGTTCCCATCTCTCTGAATCTATTTTCAAAATGAATGTTCATCTAAGTATTTCACGTAAATCTGTAGTGGGTAATTATGGATGAGAAATAAATAGGAAACCAGAAAATAAGGAAAGTGTCCTTTTGAAAAGACCTATTGGCAAATATCTGACAATTTTTGAGGACAACATAGGTGTTCATCTCAAAAAGTAAGACATGCCCCCTGAAGAATAGGAGCTACTGGACAGAAATTGAAGCAGTAATTTGAGGCATCACAGTGAACACCAAAGGTCATGGTGTTTTCTTTATTATTATAAGAACAATAAAACTGCAACAGGCAGCAGGGTCCACCTGCCATGTGACACTGATCTCCCTCCTCAGCACTTCTGATTTCCAGAGGCTGGAGTCTAAGGCAGCCTCAGCAAGTACACAGATTTATATATTTTCCCAAAACACAAGAGTTTTTGAGCTGACAGTTGTTGATGAAGATGTGTCATCCCTGGTTTTGTTTGTACTGGAAGGTCTTTGAGCAGAGATGGTGAAATTCTCATCCTCACTTCCACATGGGTTGTCGTCTTGGCACAAATGAAGGGAGGGGGGTGATCATTCCTCAACTCCTGAGACAAAGGAAGGTGGATTCCATTCTTCCACAGGCCCTGGGGATTGAATGTCTTCAGAAACATCCAAGAAAGAAGGAAACAAAACGTTAAAAGGCCTCAGTGTTGATTAAAAAGTGAGATCAGAAACAAAGCTGGGGTGTTCTTGCATTTATCACGTGTATTAATTGTGCTGCTCTCTTTGGTTTGCAGAATAGGTTGTTACAAAGAGTGCAGTGACCATTTTGGCTAGCTGAAAATGCCCATGATTAATATGGATTAAGAAACAAAAGTGAAATCACCACACAGTGAGCTATGCCCATCAAAAGATTTGTTGAGGGGGTGAAACCTATCCTTTATTCACACTCCGACAACTCTTGAATTATTTCTGTGCTGCTCTTGGGTTCATTTCCAGTGGCCCAGAGCTTTAACGCGATCCTACCCATCCCAAGATATGCCTCTCTCCTCTTAGTATTTTTTAAGGGATTTGATAAAAAGAAAGCAGTGAAAGCGATCCTGTAACCCCTTGTTTATAATCCTTCAATGGATTCTTCTTAGCACGGTCAGCAAAGGATGCATAATGTCATTCCTGCCCATCCCTGTGACCTCAACACACACCGTTCACCGCTAGCTCTCTGAGTTCTGTACCCACTGCTCTCCTCTAAGATCCCCAAACGCCCCAAGATTCTTTGAGCACGTGGCCTTCGCGTGATTTGCTCAGTCGCCAGGAACAGTGCTTTCACTGGGCCTGGGACTCTGCTCTTACTACTCTTACTCTGGGAAGCCCAGCCCTGTCTCCCAAGCTGATTCATGACCCTGGTCATATGCTTTCAAAGCATCTTATAGTTTTGCTTTAGTGTAATTAGGTGAGTAATGACTGTCTTTCGACATCAAGGCCATTATTTGCTCATCAGTGTATCCCTAGCACTTAGCAGACTGCCTACCTCCCTCCCTTACCATGAAGGATAATAGCCATCAAATGTTTTGAGCAGGGAATGATATGGTCAGCTATGTTTTAGGAGAATAACTCTCGTAGTCAATTTGGAGGTCAAATTGGAGAGTAGAACAATCAATAATTGGGATTTCCTATAGGGGACTATTATAGCTGTCTAGGAGAGAAAAAATAAACCTATCTGAGCTCTCCATTTTATCGTTTACTCACTCGCCAGCAGTTATTGAATGCCTACAATGTGTGCATGTCCAACACTGTGCTGGGTGCTGAGGCAATAATGGACTTTAAAAATTGGAAAATGGAAAGGAAGGAATGGATTCCCAAGGCACTCTAGAGGTAGAATCAGCAGGACCCACCGAGCAACTTCTGACAGCGGAGAAGGAATTCAGGAGAAACAGAAGGTTTCCAGTTCAGTGACTATATAGAGGAGGATTCTATTAACTCCATTTTAGGACTTCAGGAAAAATAGCAAGTCAGAGTGCTCAGTTTTCAGCATGTTGAGTTAGAGATGCTTGTTCGATTTGCAGGAGAATGAATGGATACAGTGACGGTTTTTTGGAATGAAACTTCATTGTTCAGTGCAGAACATCTGGTGGATTGTGAATGTTGCGCTATAAAGATGGGGGAGATAGCACAGCTCACTTAAAAATAGAAAAGTATAGTTTTCTTAAACTGATGCTTTCTTCTTTGACCTTTAGAATGTGCATATTTTGAACGAGTGAATAAAAACAATAGATTTGTTTGCAGAGAAATGCAGAAGAAATCCATTTCATGGATAATATAGCTCAAATATGAAGAAAACAGAATTGTCATAAGTAGGAGCATAAACAATTGAGTATTCTTATTGCGTGGCAACAGGTTAAATTGATGTTTGCTATTCTGCTTTTTTTGGCTAATCGTATGCCCTATAATATATATTATATAAAACATTGATGTTTTATATATATATATACACACACTTATATAATATAAATTATGTATTTTATGATTTATATTTTATCAAGTATAAATTATATAAAATACTTTTAAATACATAACAGAATAGTTTTCTATGTTTTATCTTCTTTTGTTCTTAATATATAACTCTTGAATTTTTCCTTTTGAGGCAATACTTAGGAATGCATGTAACCAACAAATGCAGTGATAAATATGTCTTTTGCAGCAAGCTTCAGAATCTCAAGAGATCTAGGAAAAGCATGAAACTCTAACCAGATAAATACATAGTATGTTGTATGAGCCAAATGCTTTCTCTAAAACGAGAAAAACTCATATCAGAGGAGCATGTGGGGCTTAAGCTGACTGTAGAAGGACACAGGTGTGTGGCAAAACCACAGATGCCCACAGAATTATCTAAGAACATCTTGCCTTGCCAACTCTTTAATATCACGTGAAACTTGGGCCAAGTATTCAGCAATATTGAAACGTACCAACTCTGGTATTGCTTTTTTAGTGTCTGTTCTAGAAATTGCATTTGTTTATTGTTCAATAAATTGTTATTTCAATACTGGAGTAGAATTTAATAAACTCAGGTTTGACGAGAGATATTTTCACTGACTTGCTGGTTTAACTGAGGCATTTTTTTCCTCTGGTTGTCCAGCCTATCGGTGGCTCATATTTTAACAAGATGAAATTCTGATTTTGCCCATTCACTCAGTAAAAACCTGTTTAAAAACTACTCCATGGTGAACACAGTGCTAGGCTTTAGGGAGGAGAGATAAAGTGATGAAGAGAGAGTTATAGCTGAAAGGGATATTCCACCTGGAGGGAGTAGGGAGGAATATGTAAAAATAGAGGATAGCAGAGAGCCTGGGTGCTCATATGATGGCAAATGCTCAGCGGGACTGGATGCAGGCCCTGCAATATTACTTAAACGTGGAGGAGTGGCATGGTGGGCTGAATGATTAGTCAGGACCAGTCATGACCAGCCTTGAATGGTAAGTTAAATACAAAGGATATGTATCCTGTAGTGCACAGGGATTTTCAGTAAAAGACTGACATGATCACATTTGCAACTTAGAAAGATGACACTGGCTGCAGTGTGGAGGATGGATTGGGAGGTAAGGCAAAGAATCAGAAGAGAAGGCAGGATGACCACGTAAGAGACTCCTGTAGCAATTCAAATGAGAATAATGAGCACCTGAACCAAGGACAAGGCATTGGATGTGGAAAGGAAGGGAGCGTGTAAAATAAATCTAAAATTTGATGATAGGGCTGGAGGATTAGGAAGAATCCCAGGGTAACTGGGTTGATGGGAGGTCTGTCAGCTAGGGTTGCCATAACAAAGTATCACAAACTTGGTGGCTTAAACAACAGAAATTTAACGTCTCATAGTTTGGGATGCTCGAAGTTCCAAAATCAAGGCGTCATCAGGGTTCATTCCGTCTGAGGGCTATAAGAAAGAATCTGATCCATCCTTCCTCCTAGCTTCTGGTAGTTTGCTTGCAGTCTTTGGTGTTCCTTGGTTCGCAAAGCATCACCCGAACTTCAGTCTTCATCTTCACGTGGCATTCTCATTGTGTGTATGTCTGTGTCCAACTTTCCCCTTTTTATGAGGATACCAGACCTATTGGATTAGGGGCCCACCCCATTCTAGTATGACCTTATCTTAACTAATAACATCTGCAATGACCCTTTTTCCTAATAAGGTCACATTTTGAGCTACTGCAGGTTAGGACTTGAACATGAGAATTGTTAGAGGACACACTGCAGTCCATAACAGGGTGCCACTTATGGAGACAGGAAATGCATGAAGACTGTCCAAGTTTCATTAGTAACACTGAGTTTGAGATACCGAGGTGATGTTCAAGTCGTGATTTTTTTAAAACTGGATTTATGAGTCTGAATATAAAAACCAATGCCTCTTAAAAAGAGAGGCTTTGGGTACACTGCCTGCTATCATCTCTTTCATTTCTCCTTATATAACATTTTAAAAGTATTTAAATTACACTGATAGAAGAGCAGAAATTTGGATATTAACTAGAAATTTGAAAAAAGGCGAGAGTCAAGTACATGAATACAGGAGCCCCTTCCCAGATAAATTTCAACAACTTGGCATTCATATGATGAGTTTTGATTAATGGGCAAGCAGCCCAGACTCAGTGGAAAGAGCTGAGTCTTGTGATTTCTTCAGAATATTTTGATTCCCTCGTATGACTGACACATATCCGTAGGTCCCAAAGCAGCATCTTGTGTGATACTGAGGTTTTGCCTAACAGTTTTCTTCAGAAAGCTCAGAACATTTAGCCTAATCCTTCGTATATTATTCTTCAATAGATTTTCTGTTTTTGTTTTTGCGGTACGCAGGCCTCTCACTATTGTGCCTCTCCCATTGCGGAGCACAGGCTCCGGACGCGCAGGCTCAGCGGCCGTGGCTCACGGGCCCAGCCGCTCCGCGGCATGTGGGATCTTCCCGGACCGGGGCACGAACCCGCGTCCCCTGCATCGGCAGGCGGACTCTCAACCACTGCGCCACCAGGGAAGCCCAGATTTTCTGTTTGAAAGGAAAAAAATTCTGAGAGAACATTTTTCACGTTTATAACTCTTATTGCCCAACATGGTACCTCATACGTGGTGGATGCTGAATAAATCCAGTTGCCCAATGGCTATTGTGTACGTGTTTGGGACGCAGGCATTGAGAACGATCTCTGTAATCCATATGTGCAGGTCATATATAGACCTTCATATAATGCTCTCCCTTCTCATACCATGTGGGAACATGTTATGTTTGTTAAGAAGCCCAAGTGATGCTAGAAATGAGCCTACCTTGGGCATGCAGTCTTCCAGCCACAGGAGCACTGCTGCCACACAGGCGCATCAGGTAATTGTTGGAAACCTCTGAGGTTGTGACCTGTATAATTCATGCAGATGAGGGCCTGCTCTGTACCTCTCAATGTGCCAGGCATCTCGGGGTTATACAAAAGAAGAGTATCAGCGGGTGTCTTCTATGGAGAAAGTCGAAGCCAAGATTGTTGGAGTCAGACTGACAGTCTTCAAATCCCACTCAGCCAATTTCAGGCTGTGTGACCTTGAGCAAATTATGTGACCTTTGTAAGCCTCAGCTTCTTCTTTATAACATGAGGATCATAATAGTACCAACTTCCTAGGGTTATTGGGAGCTCAGCGGCTGTAAAGAGACTAGGCTTATAGAAAAGTACTTTAAATGGTAGGTATTATTGTCAAAATTATCATTGTTACACTAGAGATCTGAGAATCCTGTGTACTCGCATAGACCTCCTAAGAAACCACTTAAGAAAGTTGGACTGAGGAGGAGATGATGCCATATTCTCCAGGGGTATTCAGAGTGGAGAGAGGGTAGTGTGGTGATCCTACAATCTTTGTAGGAAGGGCCCTGGAAGGAGGTAAGCCTTCAGTAGCCCTTCAAAGATGGATTGCTTAAAAAAGACTGGAGGGCTTCCCTGGCGGCGCAGTGGTTGAGAGTCCGCCTGCCGATGCAGGGGACACGGGTTCGTGCCCCGTTCCGGGAAGATCCCACGTGCCGCGGAACGGCTGGGCCCGTGAGCCATGGCCTCTGAGCCTGCGCGTCCGGAGCCTGTGCTCCACAATGGGAGAGGCCACAGTAGTGAGAGGCCCACGTAGCGCAAAAAAAAAAAAGACTGGAAAGACAGAATACAAACGCACTGTCAGAACTCTACCAATTTTAGGCACTTGACTGATTTTGACTTTTCTGAAATCTGTTCCTCGCAGAAGCATTGGTTCTCACAGTATTTACTGTTGTAAGCTTCATCAAACAGCCAAGTGATTTCTTAAAAAACGGGTCTTGACCTTTGCCTTTCCCATGGCTGGGAACTTAATCATTCTTCGGTGAATAATACCAACTCTGTTTGTGGGCCCAGGACTTGCCCGTTCTCTCTGCAGGGTAAATCTTCAAAT
Organism: Phocoena phocoena; assembly: GCF_963924675.1. Taxonomy (NCBI): domain Eukaryota; kingdom Metazoa; phylum Chordata; class Mammalia; order Artiodactyla; family Phocoenidae; genus Phocoena; species Phocoena phocoena. The sequence goes on along the minus strand of NC_089233.1, from coordinate 45,940,112 downwards.
CAGAGCAAACGACTCTTCTGAATCCACCCTCCTGGCAGAGGTTGAGGATCTGGGAAATGCCGAAAAGCTCCTTTAAGGACCAGCCTGCCTGCCCCATGTCCCTGTTCTGCACCAAAATACGATAAATGTGGATATACATAGATTTAGGATCGTTTGGTCTCTTAAGAACCGGCTGCAATTTTCACCCCTTTCCGTACCTTTTCAGAATCTATAAAATGATTTGTTGCTAAAATCCTTTGGGGTTTTAATATGATTAGGGGAAGTTGGCCTAGAGGCCTATATTTGGTTTGAGTCGATTAAACCCAGGTTCAATATATTCGTTGTAGATCCCTGAGCAAGTCGCTGAGCCTTTCTGAGTGTGTATTTCCTCATCTGTGCAGTGGGGATGGATGACAGGCCCAGCTTAGAAGTTTGTAGTGAATATTGAAGATATACTGAAAAGTGTTTGGCACATAATAGGTCCTCAGTAAGTTTAGCTCCAGTTATTTTAATGGTATCGCAGGCAGACATTCAAGTTTTCAGTGTCACATTGAAGGCTTATTCCTCTGCTGCTAGGAATGTCATGACTTTCAAGCCATGACAGCAGAATGATGGGACATGATACTACAGGGAATGGAAACTTAAAAATGACTTCCATCCAGGCAGAGGCAAAGCCCCTTTTAAAAAATTGCTTCGTTCTCTATCACCACAGTTTTAAGCAGTGGCTTAAAACGATAAGTCCCCCTCCTCCCACCAAAAAATCAGTGGCTAAAAACAGTAAGCGCTGCTTTGGCACATTAACCTGCAGGACGGTAATTCTGGCTGAGTGCCTGTGCTGGTCTCAGCTGTGTTTGCTTACGTGTGTCTAGGTATCAGCTGACTATTGGCTGATCTAGGTTAGGTGTGGCCAGGTCAGTGAGGTGTCTTCTACCTCTTTCATCCTCCTCCTGGGACAAAAGGGCTGCCTGGGTACAGTCTTCTCATGGTAATGGCAGAGATGCAAGACTGAGCGGGTGCAGTGACCCAAATGCTTTGCGACTCCGGTTACATTGCATCTGCTGGCATCTTATTGGCCAGAGCAAGTCACATGGCTGAGCACAGAGTCAAGGGGCAGGGGAGATGACCTCCTGACAGTAGGTGAGCACTGCAAAGTCCCATGGGGAGGGGTGTGGGAGAAGCAGTGTGGACACGATTGTGTCTATCACAGCTCTGGAGTGACCCTTAGTCAAGAGGTCACTAATCTCACAGCATCTAGATTCCGGAGAATGGACCCTTGCCCTCATATTGATTCTTTAGTACCTGACTGCGCCATCAGTAATAGCAGCACAGGAGAAAGGCTCAGTGAGTCTCATTATAGCCGCAGTCTGAGCTAAAAGAAATCACCCAGACGCTTGTCTCAAGATTATAGACTCTTCAGCCGGTAGCAAGAATTATTCCCAACTGTCTTGAATAGGTTCTCACTGATTTAACAGCTAGGATGGGGGAGGGTTGATTACAGTTTTCAGTGTAGTCTCTGAATTATGCAGAGACTCATTTAGAAGCCATCCAAAATGAGGTTTCCTGGCATTGTCCTCATGTGGCAATAGAGTCAGACCTGTGTCCACGGGCCTCAGGGTGAATTTGGTCATGAACATATCGATATGGTGCTGGAGGGCTTGACAAACTCTGGGTAGCCAAACAACCTCTTCTACTTCGCCGTCTCCTACATGCATTCGAGCCCTTCTTCATGTACCTTAGGACGGAACTCTGTTTCGTTTGGTTGCTATTGATTGGGTTTTCTTTGTTATTATATTTAATTATTCTTAGGTAAAATAATAGATATATGTAGCTTAAAAAGTCAACCGTGACAGCTGGTTTTTAGAGGAAGCCTATCTTGCTCTTCCTGTTTGCCTTCAATCCCCCATGGCCCTTCAGGGAAATTCCTGAACACAATGAACAGTGGTGGGGTCACATTCTGGACTTACGTGCCCTCATTTTCATGCTGCATTCCTCAGAGAGACCTCAAGTCCTTTAGGAGCTGATAGAGTTTGGCTGTCATTTGAAAATGTTTTCCTTCTGTTTTCATTTAGAAGCTAATTTATACTCTGCTTTCAAGTGAGCTCGACTCCATTTCACATGTCTGACATGTAGCACACAAGGCAGTGAGTGGGATGGAAGGAGACAGTTCAATCAAAGGATGTTTTCTCCATGGAGGAAATGAATATTATTTGTTCATCTTGCAATTCAGGATTCTGGGGACAGTATGATGTTTGGCAAAGGCGCTGGCAACACAGAAAGACAAACAAATTGCATGGTGTGAGAGCAGCCTTCTTAAGGTTTCCCTAAAGCAGTGGGTATTGGCTGCAGGCAAAATATTAAGCTGCAGATCACTGGTTTGCAACTCCTTGATCATCAGTTGTAATCCCAAGAACGTATTTAATTTCCTATTTAGTCCTAATTTCTCTTTGTTCCTTAATGATATTCCTCTACACTCAAAATAAGCCATCTGCTGGCAGCAGCCCACAGAAAACAGACACTGCGCGCTCAGTAATCTTGGAGTGAGGCTGTTACCCTGTGAGAATGAAAAACGGGTCTCCTGGGAATCATGGAGTCACCTTTAAAAATACCTAATTTTCCTTCTTTTTTCATTTTGGCCATATATAGTATTGGAAGTAAATGGTGTTTTGTTGTATTTTCTGAAAGGTTTGTGACCAGAGGGAAAAGCTCTGTACTCAAGGGATGGAGAGTTTACAGATCTGCTTGGAGATGCATTTTGTCATTGTTTTGAACCCTCCATTTTATAAATCCCTGGATTTACCATGCTTCAGGAAAAAATCTAAATGGCATTGCACACCAGAAATAGAGACAAGGCAGAATAATTCCTTCTACTTGAAGGCTGTGAGGTGGATGGACCGATAATGGAAGAGGGGGCGCCATGGCGTGGGGAGTGAACAGAATATGAGATAATCAAATTTACCCTGTCCCCTTCCAGTCTTTGACCACACCCATCTTTTTTCTATTTTTGAACAGCGTTCCCAGTGGAAAGAAAGGCCTTTTTTAGGACCATGGACAGGCATAATAGTAGCTAATATATCTTGAACTTTAATTATGTGCCAGCAACTGTATACGTGGTTATACGTAGAAGTTTCAGTATATTTGAAGTTTTTTCTCAACCACCCTGGGAAGTTACTGATCATACTTGCATTGTAGAGATGAGAAAACACTCTCAGACTTCCATAGCTATTAAGTGTCAGAGCCTGGATGATAAGTTCTGCAACTTGGTTCCAGGGGATTGCCGCACTTAAGCTAAAATTAGGAATGGATTAACAATGAAGTTGTTTTATCCTGCGCGCCTGCAGGAAACCTCCAAAGAATAAAGAAAAGAATTCAGATTCACTTAAAAGGAAGTGTTAGAAATATTGAAATGGACGCACAAAGCACATCAAGGCAAAGGTGACTGAGTTAGAGGAGCTTTTGATCTTCCCTTTGGCTCCCTCATGTTTTGAAATATAATTCCTTTTGATGCCGTTTCTTCAGTGGTTGCTGCACCTCAGCTTAGGATGACTTTTCTATCTCCCAGAGCAATTAAAAGGTAACATCACTATTTTACCATGTGAAGCTTGACATCTGATGTATATATCACTCAGCCCGAAGGCGTATTTTTCATATTCACCTGGGTGCATGTCAAGAAGTGAATTGATCTCTTTTAGGATTCAAAAGGAATTCCCTTTTCCAAAGGAGATTCAGGTGAGTGAACAGAATTAATGTCCCTCATGCGCCCCATCTCCTTTAATTAGTGAGCCAGAGAGCTAACAATTATCTCACCTGTCAGCTATCTTGACAGCTTGCTGTTGAGTCAAAATCGGAGGAAGACCCTCTCCCCTCTCGCCCTCCCCCACCTCAAACCCTAGCATTTGATATCCAAGTCTCCACTACCAAAGATCTCCTTAAATCCCATTAGTGTGACCCTCATAATATTTCGGTTCCAGTTCCCTTGCCACCAGTGTCTCAGATCCTTCCTCCTCCTTTCAAGGATATTCTGACTAATAAATGTCACTACCCAGTGGAGGTTGCCTCATCTCACAAATTTCCGCTGTCAAAATATTCTTAGCGGTACTAGACAGATGGAACCAATCCAGGGAGCAAAACAAATGCTACTGCAGCTTTTAGAGCATCCCAAATGTAACGGTACTAGCTGTCCTTATCTCATAATATGCCCATGGCCATAATTTTTTTCCCCCTAACAACCTGTCCATGATGACAAGTTCTATTCCATTTTCTTGATGAGGGATCGTGTCTCTAAGCCATATGTTGTAAGTGGAGGACTAGCCCAGTTGTAGCCTTTAGAGTTTTAAGTAAGTGGGACCGCTCCTCTCACATTACCTCCCATTGTCTTAGTCCTTTCCTCAGTCTGGTTCTGTATCCGAGTAATTTCCCAGACTGAGAAAACTCAAGAACCCATGTAACGTAATTGCAAGTTTTTAGGACAGAATAAATCATCGAGTTGTTCTCCTCTGCCAAAGTTTTTGATTCCCATTTTCAGAGGATGATCTGTCTCCTGCCATGAGCTGACATGGTGCTACCAGCTCTAGAGCAGAATTGAGCAGCTGGCCAAACAGATGGAGTTCTGTGTTGATCCAGTGAAGTTTTTCCTGTGTAAATCTTCACTTCCTCATCATGCCTAATAAGCATTTTTCGTGTCAGAACCTGCCCTCTGCCCTGGTTTCACCCTATGTAGTGGCTGTTTCTGAATGAACTGTGGCTTTAGCACAAGTCTCCTCAAAAAGATGTTTGCAACCCCAGTATAAAGGTTTAAGGTTGCGAGTAGCCCTTACTGTGCTTGAATTCATCCAAATAGTTCTTCTTTCATTGCCATCTCTCTACATCCATCCATTTATTTATCCATCTGTCCATCCATCAATCCATTCATTCGCCATCCATCCATTCATCTACCTGTCCATCTCTCTGGTCATTTACTATTTTTTAATAGCTGGAGACAGTCTCGGAACTTAGCTTTACCTTGTTACCTGATTATATGAAAGTAATATAGCTTTCATCTGTTCTAATTAACCCAGTACATGCCTTCTTTTTTAGAGTTCTAATCAAAACTTAGAACTTTACCATTGAAGCATAGCTGTTTCAAAACATATTTGCAATTCTTTAACACTCCTTTCTTTTTTTATCGAAGTATAGTCGATTTGCAGTGTTGTGCCCATCTCTGCTGTTCAGCAAAGTGACTCAGTTTCCACATACAGACATTTTTTTAATATTCTTTTCCGTATGGTTTATCCCAGGAGATTGGATATAGTTCCCTGTGCTATACAGTAGGACCTTGTTGTTTATCCATTCTAAATGTAATAGTTTGCATCTAACAACCCCAAATTCCCAGTCCATCCCTCTCCTTCCCCCCCCTCCTCCTCCCCCTTGGCAACCACAAGTCTGATCTCTATGTCTGTGAGTCTGTTTCTGTTTTGTAAATAGGTTCATTTGTGCCATATTTTAGATTCCACATATAAGTGATATCATATGGTATTTCTTTCTTTCTGATTTACTTCACTTAGTATGATAATCTCTAGTTGCATCCATGTTACTGCAAATGGCATTATTTTTGTTCTTTTCTATGGCTGAGTAGTATTCCATTGTTTTTATGTACCACATCTTTTTTTTTTTTTGTGGTACGCGGGCCTCTCTCACTGTTGTGGCCTCTCCCGTTGCAGAGCGCAGGCTCAGCAGCCATGGCTCACGGACCCAGCCACGCCGCGGCATGTGGGATCCTCCCGGACCGGGGCACGAACCCGCGTCCCCTGCATTGGCAGGCGGACTCTCAACCACTGCGCCACCAGGGAAGCCCTATGTACCACATCTTTATCCCTTCATCTGTCAATGGACATCTAGGTTGTTTCCGTGTTTTGGCTATTTTAACACTCCTTTCTTTGAGAGGAGGAGTCTGTGTTCTCTCCTCTTGAATCTGGACCAGCTTTAGTGATGTGCTTTTTCCTAAGAGAATTAAGCAGAAGTTGTAAAATTCCCAATTGTTTCCACATTAGTTGTGAAATTTCCAAGCGAAGGTCAGTAAAGGCCATGTATTTTCTACTTGGGTTCCTGGATTTTTGTCGCTGGGAGAAGCCAGCTACCACGTAAAAAGTAGTACTACCTGGAACCACCATGTGGGAAGAGGACATATGTAGACACTCTGGCCAACAGTGCAGTTGAGCTCCCTCCCAGCAACCAGCATCAGCTGTCAGTCATGGGAGTGAGCCATCTTGGATATTCAGACTAGTCAAGCCTTAAGGTGATTCCAACCCCAGCTACATCTAACTTTATCCTCATGAGAAATCCCTAGCAAGAGCTGCTCAGCCATGCCATTCCTGAATCCATTAACCAAAAATCTGTGGTCATAATAAAATGGCTGGCTTAACTGCTAAGTTTTGGCTTAATTCACTCTGCAGTAATGATAACTAAAATAAAACCAATATTAGCTAGTAAATTACTGAAGACATCAAAGGAAGAATTGACGATTTCATTTTTTAGAAAAGGACTGATTATTTTTCTAGTTTTCACCTTTCTGTATTAAACTCAGTTTTTGTAAGCTTTGCTACTAGATAAAGATTGAGACAGAAATAGATCTAGAAAGTACGGCTGTCCCCATAGGATCGTATGATGTACACAAATATGGAGAGATCTTAGATGCATGAGTTTGGAAGCCAATAGGGAAAAAAAAATGATTTTAGGTCATCTATTTCAATTTATTTACTCCTAGGTAGGTTCACACTTACATGTTGGATTGTGTACCACAGGTGTGTCATCTCTTAAAGATTGGGTTCCTCAATGGATACCCTGTGTTTGGGTAGCATGATTCAGTATAGACTGAGGTTTTATTTTGAGCCCAAAGCCTCATCTCCAGTGGGTAACAGGGAACACTGGCATTGCTGTCATAATTCTATAGATCTTCCTACAAGGAGCTCACTTTTCTCATGCCTGCTCCAGTCCCAGTCAACATGCCATAAAATTCAAGCAGCTTCCCTTTGAATCTTGCTAAATCATTCATTTAGCATGTGTGGCTGGTCTTTTCACAGTCAGGGAAGGTGTTAACTCAAACCAGGTATTGTCTGTGCACTTGTCGTATATGTGCATATCAATACATTTTTTGTCTTGCAGAACTTTTTGAGTATTAAGCATTAAGTTGGAGATGTTGACACTTCATTCACAGATACTTCAACATGTATCTTCTAAGAAAAATGACTTTTTAAAAATATAACCACAAGAGCACTATCACATTCGAGAAACTTGACACTAATACAATAATATATCCTACAGTCCATATTCAGATTTCTCTAGTTGCCACAATGATGTTTCTGTTTCTTTTTTGTTACTGTAATACTCAGTGCATTGTGTTTTGCTGTCAAGTCTCATCATCCTACTGTCCCATCTTTTTGTGGGTGTGTTCGGTGAAATTGACCTTTCTAAAGTGTCAAGACCCATTATTTTCAGAATGTTCCACGATTTGAACTTATCTTATTATTTCTTCATGATTAAATTCAGGTTTTCAATTTTTGATGAAAATATTTAGAGATGATCTTATTCCTTCCCAGTACATCACATCTGGAGGTACTTGTAATCCATTAGTCTCATTGTTTATGATGTAAAGGTCGTGTCCTTTCATATTTTTTCATTGTATGGGTATATTTTTCTTTTAATAATTTCTAAGTAATCTGAGACGTGATACCTTGAGACCGTGTAAATATTCCATTTTTTCATCCTATGGTTTCATCATTTGCTGATGGATCTCACCTGAATCAGTTATTGTTTTGGTGATTGGTGACCTTCTAATCCTATCAGAGATAAATCTCTCCTGTTTCCTGCTCAGATAGGTTCAAAGAAGGGGAGGAGTCAGGCAACGTGGGGAGGTAGGAAGCACAGATGGTTCAGCTGTTCCGTGTTTAGACTACAACCAGTCTTCCTGTTATCAGCCCGGAACTTTCCCCCTGTGCTCAGGGTCACTGGGTGTCTCCACCTCTGATCTTCTCCAGGGTTCTCAGGCACTTGTCTCTGGCTTATTAGTTACCTTCTCTGCAGGCTCTCATATTTCGCTTGTTCCCTTTATTCTGTTACCTCTCATCATGTTTAAAAAACCACTTGGTTTTTTGTCACCTCACTTCCCATTCTCTTTTCCTGTGGGCTTTTATTTATCGTTATTATTTCACCATCACTTGCGTGGACTTTCAGAAGGGAGCAGAGAGGAAAACATGTACTTAAAGCCGCATGTTTTGTGTATTTTGGTGTTTTTAGTTTTGAGTTTCACAAATGCCTTAAATCTCCATTTGCATTGCATTGTTTCATGTACAAGAATATTTCCTTCCTGTGTGATCACATTACTATTCCTTTTTTATTTATGATTATATAAGCATTTATTACTTTCATATAAGAAGAACGATTTTCCTGTTTGTTTATATGCATATACAATTTTTTCTTCATGGAAATCTATAATTTTCTTTTTAAAAAAGCTATGTTTTATTAATTAATCAGACCTATGGAAGGTTTGGTAAGTACATGGAGAGGGAACATGTGTTTTCCTCCCACCATAGTTTACTAGAAGGTTCTCTTTCTTGGAAGACAGTTAAAGAAATCAGCACTCCCTTGCCAAAAGTAGCATCTGGGCCTTTGGCATAATCCTCAGGTTGTTTTGTTGACAGCTTGTAAGCTTGTGTAGATGCTCACAATCTTTCCTTAGCTTTCTAGACCACTCTGAAATGTGTGAATCTTTTCCTACCCCGGGTGCTTTAATGGCCACCTAACTGTGGATCTGCTCTTCAGGCGATTCCACTGTTTTGTAAATCTCTCATTATTCAGCAATAGTCTAATTTCCTATGAAGTGGATACTAGAAGTAAAAGTGGGAGGCACTCCAGATTTTAGGTTTTTGGGGTTTTTTTCAAATGCAGTATGTTAAAGTGTGCTTAGCAGGTGATACCTGCTCTTTGTGCCTTTAGCCGAGCTCTGAGCTTACCTGCATCCCCACTGGATGGCTCCCATATATGCAGACAGCTTCCCATCTCAAATGCCTCCATCTCTCTACTTGCTTTTCCAGGGAATTCTCCAGTGCCATGGGAATTTTCCTCAGTGCCAGTGAAGGGTAGCCTGGACATGACAAGAATTGTAATGCCTCCAAGGGCATCCCTTAACCAATAAGGGATAGAAATCAATGAATCAATACGGTGGCATCTCAGTCCTTCACTGGGACGGTTCTAGGAGTGTCCTATGTGCTTCCTCAGAAGGAATCTGAGCCCCAGTTACCCAGTCTGGTAGCTGACTCATTAGTACTCTTTTATTGGATTTTTACTTTCTATATCTCATTTCCTACTTTCTTGTATTTTCTACAATCACTTCTCACATGAATGACATCCAAGTCTTTGTCTCAGAGTCTGCTCTGGGGGGAACTGTTCAAAGATTCAAAAAGTTCTAGAGCACTGTTATATCTTGTTGGAAATTGCTTTGAAAAGGTGTGTAAGAATTTATCCTGTTTTGATCTAACCGTATTATCCTTCTTTTGATAGGCAACTGGTGATTTTATGGTGTAAATAAGGGTGAATTTATTTCTTTAAAAAATCTCTGGAATTTCTGCTATATGCCAGCCTTTCTGCTAGGGGCCGAGAACACAAGAGTAAGCAAAATAAACGTAGCCTACCCTTCTCCATTACAGAGCTTAGACTGTAGTTGTGATATAGACAAATAAACATCCAATTATTATGCAGGTTGAGACATGCTATGGTAGAAGAAGTCCCGTTACTGTAGGAATGCATGGGGTCAGAAAGGCTGCCTTTGTTTACCCCTGTCTCTCAACCTCTACCACAAAACCCGGAACACAATGGGTATTTCAGAAGTATTTATCAAGTAAAAAGAGGTATATTCAAGAATTAGTTATATTCAAAGAACAGGAAAAATAATGAATGTGACAAATAAACCACATAAAAGAGAGAGATGGGTAGTCACCTTGAATGCTATGTTTAGGAGTGGGAAGTTTATCCTAAGAGTAACAGAAGACACCGAGTTTTAGGCATTGGAGGGACAGAATCAGTTGAGCAGTTTCACATGCCCCTTCTGCAGGCATTATGAAGAATGAGTCAGAGCCAGCAAAGCAAGGATCAGAAACGTCAATTAATGCTGTTCTGTAATCCACATGCATGTTGATGAGGGCGCAAATCTGCTAGTGGCAGAGGGGTTGTGGAGACATGACTGGGCTGGAAAGAGATGTAGGAGATAAAATGGATCATCCTGGTACTTGTTGGATCTGAGCAGTGGGGAGGAGAGACAGTACTGATGACGTGCAGGGTTCTGACCAGCACAGCTCTCTTAAGTCAGGGACCACAGGAGGAGCAGTGAGTTTAAGGGTGAAGGTGAAGAGCAAAGAATTGACTCCAGGATGGTACTGAAGGAAGAAAGGAATTTTCACCAAGGTGGTTGTATATAACACTTCGCTCTGCCCATCTAGGTCTAAAAGGGTTATTTATTTATGGAAAAAAAAATCCAAAATATGTCACTTATATATAGCTAGATCATTTATAGCCTTGTAAATCTGAATGTATTTCAACTAAGATGGAAATTTAGTATAATACGTTAATTTTTCTATCAGATAAGTATCTTATTTTTAACTCAGGAACACGTAAATCATGGTAGTCCCACCTGGCAAAAAACAAACAAAAAAACCAAACCTATATAATATTCATTTTCTTAAACAAAACATGATTATATAACTTGCATGCTTAGAATAGTTACTTGTTGGAATGGTTTAATGAAAATTGATTATAACTCTTTAGGTACAGTTTATTATTCTGGAATTGCTTCTTTTGGAAATGGGAGGAAGGGTAAGAAGGTTAAATGGAGCTGAAGTAGCAAGCTGGGCCGTTTAAAGAAGGCATGAGGTTTAAATTCTGAACGCCGAATAAAAATGTCCTAAAAGACCGTTGTTTGGAAGGAAATGACTTGAGCTGTTTGGCCTTGGAGGGAATAAACAGCCACATGAATGGCAATCTCATGAACCTTGTGAGAACCAAGCTCACAGACATCTTTTGTTCATTTCAAACTATACAAATCTTCAAGAGAAAGCCTCGCTTCTTGTAGCATTTGCCACTAAAATGCAGAAGCTACGTTTGTGCCCGTGGAATTTGAGTTATTCTTGATTTTTTACGGTTAGGATATAGCCAATCTCTAAAGACAGCGAGTGTCAAGGGCTATGAGTGTGTATATCAATGGAGAAAGGAGGAAGTGTGCGGGGGGGGGGGGGGGGCCTGGTGGGTGGGTGAGGAAGAAGAGAGAGATGGTAGAGGGTGGAAGTTTACAAACCAAGAGCCTTTTGAATCCCCCTACACCAGCTGTAGCCCTAGTGCAGAGAAGCGCTCCTCTTCTCCCACATCTATTCCCAGATCAGAGCCCTGGCTAATTCCATCCACTCTCGTCCCTCTTGTGGAATAGGAAGATGGGGGGGCATGAACGGGATTTGAAAATTGTCCTGCTTGTAGATTGCTATTTGAATAGACGTTTTCATTTGCATTTCTTCTTCTTGCAACTAGTTTATGGTTTTATCAATACAGTTTAATACACTTTTACAGCCATCCTTCCAGAACGATCTAGTATTTTCCATGGAAAAAAAAAAGGCACATACTGTAACTGTTGATCATGGGGAGTGATGAATTGGCTCTGTCCTTTGCTAGTCCAAAACAGATCACTGAAAGTCTAAAGGAGCCGATAAGAGGTTGACAGTTGGGACGATGAATTCTCAAATTCATACTCTGAGCTTATCCCACTTATCAATAAAATTTGACATTAGAAATAACTGTAAATTAACTGCGATTGAAAGTGTGTGACATTTATAGCTTGGCATATTGTTCAAATGAAGAACATGTTTATTTGGTTTGAAGGTAGTTTACTCAGGATTCATTGCCCTGATTATCTCTCTCAAGTCATAAACGGGGGTCCCTGGAACTCATGCATTCCCGACTTACTCAAACCTGCTTCTGAACTGTGCCTGGCTCAGTGAAGCAGAGAGGCTTAGAGTAGGAAAATTAAAATGGGTCATATGCATCTGTGTCCTCTTTGAGGCATATCACAAAAACAGCCATTCTGGGAACATCGTAAACAGTTTTACCCATCTGTCTAGTTTAATTTATTTGGGGATTAAACCTTCTGGCTTCTTAGAATACAGGGTTGTGCTGGAGGCTCGCTCACTCATGATACGTTTTTCCGGAATGCTGGTTACTCCAATATAAATGATGGATTTGGGGCACTGCATTTACTTCAAGAATCATGGATCTCTTGATTTATACCAGGACATCTGGCTTTTTTTTTTTTTTCCCCTGAAACCTTTGCTTAAACTGAAGCTATTTACTCAGAGATAAAATAACTTCTGGGCATTCATGGTGCCCAGGTATTTTTAACCAGCGATCTACTACCTACTTTCTAAAATATTTTTGGTTAGATGGCATGCATTATTTATAGTAATGAGGTTCTTCTTCAATGACAGAAACGTTGGAAGAGACCTACTTGAACTGTAGTTTTTGTACATCACAATGTAGCTCACATTGCCTACTCTATGCTTATTGTTCCATCTTTTACAACATAATAAAAACATTTGGGAGGTATTACCAAAAAGAATCAATGTCCCTGTTTCTGTTCGTGTGATTACAATTGTCTTATTGAGAACAAATGTTGGTATAAACTGAATACATTGTGGAGTTTCTGGTCAGTGGATCCTCATTCTGTTCTGACTTCTTTCTCTTGATTAGCAGTGATTGGTTTCAGCTGGGGAACTTGAATCCAGACCACACTGAGACCGATGCTTGTCAGGAGAAGGGGAGGGGCTCTTGCCCTTAGAGTTTCCAACTTCATTTACAGTTGGGGATTTTTTTTTCATGTATTTCAGTTTCTTCTACCTAAGGCTTATATCATCCTGGCATTCAAGCTTGGCCATTGCAAGTAAGGCGAGCTCTGATCAATCATACAGGCATGAATGAATCCATTAGACAATCATAACTAAAGAAGAACAGGTAGAAACAAAATTCAAGTGCAAATAATAGGTGCTGATTCATTCACTGTAATTGCACTTCAAGAGAAAAAAATTGCAACATAATTTACTTCTCTGCATTTCTTCATTCAAAACACACTCAGCAAGGCACTATATTTCAAGTAGGCAAATTTTGAAACTCTCCAAAACAATTAATTCTGTTTTCCTTAGGTAGAACTCTGCTTAGTAAAATTCAGGCTGATGCTGTAAAATGCAGGTTAGAACAATAAGATCCAATTTAGGATGCCCACTTCTCTTAAATCTTTGATTAGGCAGTAGTGTTAGAGCTTTTGATTCTATTAGTGAGCTATAGCATGAAGAAAAATAGCTATGCCTCAGATATAGAGCGGGGGGTGAAAAAGATAATTCCATTTGGTTTTGAAACAACAAGAAGAAACAGCAAACAGAAAAACCTAAAGAAAAGCAAAGTAATCTAAGCTTGGTCTTCGGTTTTTCCCTGCCACATGACTTAGGAAGCTTGTCATTGGCCCTTTGGTCATCTTCCAACTAGAGCTTTAAAAATCTATGGTTGGGACTTCCCTGGTGGCGCAGTGGTTAAGAATCCGCCTGCCAATGCAGGGGACATGAGTTCAAGCCCTGGTGCGGGAAGATCCCACATGCTGCGGAGCAACTAAACCCTTGCACCACAACTACTGAGCCTGCGCTCTAGAGCCCACAAGTCACAACTACTGAGCCCGTGTGCCACAGCTACTGAAACCCATGCTCCTAGAGCCCATGCTCTGCAACAAGAGAAGGCACCGCAGTGAGAAGCCCACACGCTGCATCAAAGACCCAGTGAAGCCAAAAATAAATAGATTTATTTTAAAAAAAAATCTGTGGTTGCCTGAGACCCTAGCAGCCAAGTCAGACAACGTAAGCAAAAGGGCCATGAGGAAATCTTACCCTGGTTATGGTCAAACATGTTTACTATGGAGAGCATTCTGAAGTGGTCTCAGATTTTACCCTTCCGAGCTCATGCTGGATTGCAGAGAGCTCAGAAGGGGAATTGGGCTTAATTTGGCACAGCTGTTAATTAGAGCATCCCCTGGTCTCTGAGCTACTTGTTTGGATTTTGTCTTACTGAGATCCAGCGGATGACCCCTGCGGGACAGCCAGGGCCATTGTGCTCTTTATTCATCACCAGCCATGTCACGTAGGAGCCGTCATCTCCTCCCTCACAAGTAACCATTCAGAAAACACTTTCAAATGGGATGGGCTCATACAGTCGTCCTTCAGTGTATGCCTGACTCCTACCTGCTAGGCATTATGCTAAGTTCTATTCAGACATCTCATGCGGTCTGTACCCAAATCTCTGTGTTGAGCATGATTAAGATATAAAAAGATGGGAAGAATCACAGGTCAAGTAAGATGCTCAAGGTTAGTCTACTACTATTTTTTTTAATTAATTTATTTAATTTTTGGCTGTGTTGGGTCTTCGTTTCTGTGCTCGGGCTTTCTCTAGTTGCGGCAAGGGGAGGGGCCGCTCTTCATCGTGGTGCGCGGGCCTCTCACTATCGCGGCCTCTCGTTGCGGAGCACAGGCTCCAGATGCGCAGGCTCAGTAGTTGTGGCTCACGGGCCTAGTTGCTCTGCGGCTTGTGGGATCTTCCCAGACCAGGGCTCAAACCCGTGTCCCCTGCATTGACAGGCGGATTCTCAACCACTGCGCCACCAGGGAAGCCCCTCGTCTACTACTATTATCAGCGGAAATTCTATTAGCTCCTGGCGCCAAGCCAGCAAGACTGTCACGGGCATCCTGTGCATTTTGGCTCCGCAGAGCTAATGATCGATTGGTTCACCCCACCAGAGATGCCAGTGGGTCATTGCATTCTGATTACCCTGCTGCCCTTTTGCCCACCGTGTGCTCCATGCTCCTCTGCCTTCTAACTACCACTGTGTGGACCCTGTCACCCCAGCCCCTTCCCTTCTGCACTGAAATTGTGAGGCAGTTCTACCGTGTTCCACCCTGGCTGACAGAGAACAGTCACTAAAACACTTTCCAAAGACGTCGGAGTTCCCCTCACCCGCATCTTGGCGAAGGAAGTTCTTTTGGCACCATTGCAACATGTGGTCATTTCACTCCACTGTGCTATTTTTTTTCTTTTCCCTCATCTTTTGAACTCCCCCTTGAATCTGGAAAGGGTATACGAAATACGCTTCTGTGGCGGCATGTCTTTTCCCTATTGGCTGAGCTCAAGAAGATTTGCTTAGGGAAGCAAACTTCAGACAGTTTAATGTATGCTAACTCTGGGCCTGAAATTTCTTCTTACACAAATAATGTTACTGAAGATCTTACAGCATTATTTCTATTTTGTTTTTCTTATGAAGAAAAGGCTGGTTCAAGTGACCGTCAAAAATCAAGATTTTGGTGTATTGCACAAGTATTCTTGGACTGACTCTATCACATGTAGAAAGGTAGGGGTAAGAGCTTAGAACTATTTGGTAGCAATAGTGAATAAAAACTATTAAATGATGGTCCCAGTTAAATCCACCTCTGGGATAAGATCACTAAATGCATCACACAAATGTTAACTGAGTAAAATAGACTTGATGTTACTTTTTAGTTAAAATGTTGAAAACCGCAATCTCAGTTAAGATAAAAGTAGATTTTTTATTTGTGGAGAAACTATCTGCTCCATCTTTTCATCCACTTCTCACATTCTTGCCACCCCATAAGATGAGAACTTCCACCGACTCTTGGAAGAATTAGGACAAGAGCTGAATTGTCTCAGTCATTTTCTGGCTTCTCTCCCTGGAGGAAAATGATTAGTTTAATGGCAAGAGTCTGACATCCCCGAGTCCATGTTTCTTTGTGGAGTGAAATCAATGGGGTAAGGGTCACTGCTTGTATGTGGTCACTCTTCTTGCACTCACAGTGCCTGCTAAGGGGTGAGGCAGATCCAATTTTCTATCAAGTTCTCTGCTTGAGTCTCTGTCCTGAAAACCCAGTTCTGAGCATCTATGGGTCCTAAGGTGTAAACAAGGAGTCCGTGGGTAGGCAGACTTTTGACTTTAGGTCTAAGCTGCCTTTTCCAGTTCAGTATTCCCAATAAGAAAGCTAAGGTTCTAATTCCTATGTATTTTATATATAATATATATATATATATTATATTATTGTATATTCTATAATTATATATTATAATCCCTATGTATAATATATCCCTTGCATATATTTTTCAGTTGATTCATGGCTTGGAAGTTAGAGGGATGTAATACGTTATCATACTCAAACTCCAATAGCTTTAACTTAATTTATCAAAGTTAAAGACACCATGGGCAAGTCACTTTCTGCCTCAAATTGCAAGGCTTTTTGCTGAAGAAATAATTGGCCATGGAAGTCTCCTCCAGTTTAGAAAGACAACCAGGTTGTGTCACCACTTATGCCTCTTCCCTTAGTTAGTGGCTGGCTGGGTAACTGTGGAAGAGGAGACATTGTGTGTGGGTTTAAAATTAGGAGATCCAAGTTTGCCTCCTAGCTCTACCCTAGGAACTACCTGAAGAAACTGGTGAATTCCTTAATCTCTCTGATCCTTAGGTCCCCCATCTGTAACATAAGGAAAATAAGAATTATTTTAGAAGACTCTAGTACTTTAAACAAGATCGAATTAATAAATGCATTGATTCTCAGATATCAGTATTTGATAATATAATTATTCAAAAGAAGAAATACAATGTGAGTGCTTGATACTGTTCTTATTAAAAAATGACCTGATCAGTCAAGACTGACTGTGTCTTTCTGGACATGTCAGTAGTTTGTTTTTGTTTGTTTGTTTTTATCATCCTTGGACAAGTAATTCTGCTTTAAATGAGTCCAGTTTATGTTTAAAACAAAAGGAGAACAGGTTGGATAGAGGGCAAAGAATAAACTAGATGATCAAAGTCAACTTCTTCCAAGATGGCTAGATCTAAAAGGCCACACATTTGCTGTTACTTAAATTATTTGCCAGAAAAAGAAAATAGAAGGAGCCTAAGAGGATGTGTCACAGTAAACGCTGTGTTCAGAGGCAGGGATTGTACTGAGGGAACGCCAAGGCAGTGACTGCATTCCGGGTCCGTTTCCAGCACTTCCACCTCCTTTGTCCAAATATCCTTCTTCTTCAAAATGTTGGTAGACCTGGCTGACTCTCGCAAGCGTTTGACTGGAATAAGCGTGAGTTAAGCAATTAGCTTTGCTACTTGCCAACAACGTGTGAGAAGTGAACCAGAAGGATGAGAGAAAATCTTTTCTCCAGGATCACTAGATTTGTTCAGCTTTTGGAGTTTTGCTAGCAAATTGTAGTGAGGTCGTCACTGTGCCGGTTTAATACCTGAGTTTCCCATCGTGGGCTGAGTCTGGCCGGGTGGAGTGGTGACCTGCCTAGACCTTGTATTCTTCATGTTGCTCGCCAACACTGGATTAAATTAAATACTAGATCAAATTCTGTCCATGTTACCTGACCTTGGTATGTCTTGGACCTCATCTGCCCCACATAAGATATTGCCTGTTATCTGTCGTGAAAATCACACACAGTTATAAAATCAATGAATGAGCCAGGGAAGAAATATGAAAGAGCAAAAATGTTTGGGTAGAATTTTAGACAGTGCCTTTGGCTTTTATTTTATGCTAAGTTATTTATCAGTAATTATCCTTAGAAAACTGCACTCTGGCGAGAAGCTGCTGCTTTTTCTTCTGTAGCCATGGGAACTCTGGGGGATGCCGAGGGAATTAAAATAAGAACAGAGTGCACTACTGTGTTAGCTATGGCGAGATCTCTGCTGGACACCCCATGTTGAACAAGAGACTAGACTTATTCCTGGAAGGTACCAGCCCCTCTCTTACCAATGGTAACGAGATGTTCCTAATGAAGCTTTGAGTGCGGAAACTTTCTGTTGCGTATAGACAGACAACTTATTCTTGTAAAGAATTTAAAATTTAATATTCATGTCTTGATAATTATTTCTATTGTTACTATCTACTGTTATCACAGCCCCACCCCATTCCCCATCATCCCCAGTTTGGGGTGTCCTTCTAGCTCTATCCATATTGAAGCAGCTGCATAAGGCTCTGACAGCTGTTTTTATCTCTGGTGGGATTTCAGACCCCTTTGTGATAATGGGGCCTCCTGTGAGTATGCGATGTGGAAAATGAAACCCATGTGTGAGCACACAGTTAATTAGTATGAAAAGTCCCATTTTCTACCACATTTCTTGCCAGCAGCTATGACTCTGAGCACTTAAACTTTCCAGATCTCCTAATATTTTCATAACTAGATCCAAGCATGGAGACTCCAAACTGTTCCTTTCTGTGATATTATATATGCATGACAAAAAGGGAATTAGTATTGGAAGGTATCGTATGCGTGTGTGTGTGTGTGTTTATAGGCTTATTAGAGTTCATTGCCATATGTTCTGGATGTAAAGGTGATTTATTTCTTTCTAAATGTTTGAAGTAGTAGTAACTTTTCTGAGATCTTTAATCATCGAGATGTTATTTAAGGTAGGCCTTAATGAAGCGTTGCTTTAAAAAATAGCTCCAGAGTAAGGCTGATGTGCAATCTGTATTTTATCTCTATGATCTCTGATGGAAATTATATCCATGGTAGAGCTCAAAGTAAGATTTTTGAATTGTATGGAATAAAATAAAATGAGTGAGCCAAATTTGGGCAAAGGGTCTTAAAAAGGAAGCTGGTGCATTAAGACGGAGCTAGCGAGAGTCGGTGACAGAGAACGACAGATAACATCCCACAGTGCATGTTATACTTGCATTGAAAAGCACATAGTTTGAGCAGAATATGTAGTCATGGCGGGTGCGGGAAATCAGAGAAGAAAATCGGCAGCTTCCCTTTACTGCCAATGCTATAACTGGCCGGCAAGCAGGCTCTACAAATATCTGTGTGTCACTGTACATAAATGCTGATTCCTAGGTGAGGGTGGAGGGTTGATACCCCTAAACGCAATATCACTTGTGGACTGCCCGGTAGCAGTGAGAGTGAGAAAGACGTACTTTGCATGTCTTGGCATCCACGTCAAACAGAGAAGATGGAGAAAGCCTGAGAGACACTGGGCTGGCTTACTATGCAATCCTCCTCTCCTTCTTCTCAAAAGCTTCCCACCTCAGAAGCTAGAAGATGCTTCTTTTTCTCTGTGCAGGTTTACACCTTGTCCAGGCTGCTAATACCTGGTCCCGTAGGGTCATGCTGCATATGTACTTTGCTCCATCGTGGGCTAGGAAAGCCTCTCTCTAAGTCTACCTGCTTTTCATGCCTCGTTCATATTTCATATGCAGTTTGCAAGTGTTAGACATAATAAGAAGGAATACGTAGTGCCATCTTAAAAGGAAGACTATAAATTATCTTGACATTAAAACTATTAAGGAGTATATTTCACTTAAGTAGACAGCTGTGAAAATCTCTTTTTTCAAGTTTAAAAGAAAAGCACATTTTCTTAGGATAAACGGGTTAACAGAGTGTGGTAGGAATTGATCAAAGGAATAAAATAATATATTTTATTGTACATTTCTGCTAGTGCTTTGCAGGAAATACGTGCCTATAAAAACCTTTTAAAAACGTAGTTTGAAAGACAGAGATAGAGCACATTGTTTGTCTTTACTAACAGGGAAAATGAAATGATCAGTGAAAGCAGAGGTTTGGATGAAGGGCTCCCTAAACTGTTTTCCTTGCATATGATTCCATTTAATCAAGCCTGGAACAAAGGATAGCATTTTTCTTTCCTTTTTCCGTATGTGTTATTTCATGTTATTAAATGAGATTTGAGTGAACTGAAGTAAATCAGCCAAAACCTAGCTTGGATTAGATCCCCTAAACTTCCTTATGCCCAGATTTTTTCCAGATGGTTTCTCATGTCGCCAGTTTAATATCAACAGTGTGTGACACGCTAGAAGAATATTTCTTAGACCAGTTCAGTCCTTGAAAGATAATTACACTGTCAGTTGCCATCACCGTTACTGTGAAAGTGAAGATAACTGGGGTAAGTATATTAAAATCCAGCCCCAAACCAGCCTCACTTTCAGATAGTGCATTTAAGAACCTTCACACATTTTGGTTGCTGTCTGTCTATGTAGCTATACGTAGTGTAACACTGATATCTTTTTGACAGCAAATGCCTGCAGGTCACTCTTTGGTTATGTGTTGGGGAAAATAGAAAGAATTTTTGCATGATGACAAAGATTGTACACTCCTGTCTGTTTAAAAAGTCTGCATTCTGTGCCTTCCCACTCTCAGTTACAAGTTGAAAAATGTATTTTCATGCTATTACCCACTTTCCATCTTTTTTTATCGTACCACTGACATTACTTATAGTGCATTTCGCAGCTGGGTTTAAAAGCATGTTAGCAGGCAATTCTAGGTACCATGTCAAAAAATGTGGAAAACAGCAGGACTAACAAATGAGGAATGCCTACAAAAGTGTTATTTGAGGTGAAAATAAAATGGTTTCATGGAGCTGCTTTCCCCCTAACTTTTTTATTTTAATATAATTTCACTCAGAAAAGTCACAGGAATAGTGGTGAGAACTCTGGTAAACATTTGCTAGAATGTGTGTGTGTGTGTGTGTGTGTGTGTGTGTATGTATACGGTATACATATATATATAGAGAGAGATATACTATGTATAATATATAAATATTTTAATAAAGATATATAACGTACATACACCTTTATTTATATTTATATTTTCCCCTGAACAAGTTCACAGTAAGTTGTACACTTAATGCCCGTTAACCTTTATATATTAAATGCCCCTTAGTATTTCCAAAGTATAAGAATATCTTCTGATATAACTCCAAATAAACCATCACGTTAGGAAATTAGGATTGATATAATACGGTTGTCTAATCCACAATTCATCTTCAAGTTTTGCTAGCTTTTCCACCAACGTACGGGACCCATTGCATTTAATTGGCATGTCCAATTAGTCCCTAATCTGGAATATCATGAAGCTGCTTTTAAAAATGCAACGCAATACATTAAAGATAATATGGAACAACTGTCCACCGGGAGCTGTGCCAGGACCCCTGCATCACTGCTTGCCAGGTTCTGTTGTAAACACTTCTGGTCTTCTGGTAACTACGCTGCATCCGACAATCTCCAACAGAAAGCATTTCAAATGCAAATGTTCATCTGAAAATAAATCCCTAGAGACCTCTGAGAGTCTAAAGAGATAAACAGGCCAGCAATCTAAAGTTACTTTTAGACTGAATACACAGATTTAATTATAAACGTGGATGAGGTCCCACAAACTTCATGGATATATACTGATTACTTCCTGGTAGAATGTTCTTATATGGATAATAGTTTGGAACGTCTGAAGGGATAAGTGTGTGCATTCACCTGAGATAATTATTTTGGCAATTAAATAAAATACTAAACAAGGGGAGATACTTTCAAACTCTAAGATACTTTTGTGTCTAGTTTCTTGAGATAGAGAAAGTAGAATTGTCAGCTGAGCAGTAAATCAGTCATGGGTATGGCTTGGTATTTTTAATAGTGTCTGAGGCAAAAAGCTGGTATAATACTATAATATAATACAAGTCGCACTATGTTTGGAGTTAAGAATCAGAATATTAATCTTTTTCTTGCCCTTGATTAGCCATGAGCCCTCTCATCTGTAAAATAAAGTGATTTAGCACTACAGTACTATGAAAAATTTGGACATCTGCTTGAGGGCAGCGTAGAGGCAGGGAAAGAAATATCATTAGTTTAATAGGTTATTACTTCACCCCAATTGGTTCTTAAAAATAATATAATTGGTAGATATCCATATACCCACTCATGAAAAGAAATACAATCCCAGTTTGAAGGTGATTTCACCCACGGTGACTGGGACATCCATGCTCGGGGAGTCCTTTTTTCCGGTCTCAACTCTGCTCTACCATTTTATTTCTTGTCACTGGAAAGAAAGAACACCTCTTGACATTCCCAGTAGTTTACCCTGTCATCATTTCTATCTTTTTGCTTAACCCAATAAAATACCCTTCAGTTAGTCATCTGTGTGAATAAGCATCCCTCTCCAGCTTATCTCAAAACCCTCAGCTGTTTATCTGTGTGTCTCCTCTAACACTCAAAGCAGTTTTCTTGCAACTGTCAAGTGAATTTACCATAGTTATACTGTTTCTTTTCAGTTATCCAAATATTGGTATTAGATAAAAATACTGCCTTTCTACACTTATCTGTTCAGCAAACAGTGTGCCCTCTATCTCAAATTACTCTCATCATGGAAAAAAATACAAATGCTGAAGCTAGCTAGGCCTTTTATTATTTTTTAAGTTCTTTTGCTATTTTACTGAGCAGATGAATGACTGAAAGAAATACGCGTTCAATATTTTATCCTCTTTAAATAACTGGTGTGCTTTTCTTCAAAAAATTATTTAAATATACTGGACCTAGTTAAAAATATTTGATTTCAATTCATAGTTAAAGTAAATATTTGGATCTTTTTCATGAATGGCAAAGCACAGTGTATTTAAGGCTTTATCATTTTATGAATTATATTAAAAAAGAGAGTTCTTTTTCATTCACGAAGAGAAGGAATATTAGGTCATATAGTTGAAAAGTGAGAATAATCCACTCTGGTGGCATGGGTATCTGAGCGTTCGCGTAGGGCCAGTTTACTCCAGGAAGCTGGGCTGACGCCTCAGACGTAGCCTCTGTGTTGCCCAGCAAATGGCACATAGAAAGCAGCTCCCGACACCTGGGAATAATAGAGGAGGCAAATAACTCCCATGAACACATTCGAGTTTGAGGCAGATTGTCCATAGTATATAAACCACTCTCTGGGATTAAGTCAGGAACATTGCCTGTGAGCATTAACCCTTTCCTGGATACCTATGAATGATTTACTTCTGTCGTACATTAAGAGATACTCGAGTGACAACCTAAAGGCCTTAATGTGGCTGCTAAAATTGCCTCGTAGTTTTTAAGTAGGAGAGAGTTACATCCTGGAGCGTCCACTTAAAACTGTGAATTCAAATACCTACAAGAGCCAGGTGGTAGCATGTGAGAGAGGTTTGTAGTAGGGACCAGAGGTGAAAGAAGGTCTGTTGCCCCTTTAAAGGAGCAGCCTGCTCTTCTGCTCCAGGCAACGGTTACCTGGTCAGAGTGTGGGCTCCAAGTTATCACCTCTCCTCACCTTTCAGAAGAAGCTGAAAATTCAGATTTTTGTGTGCAATCTCCTGAATCTTAAATATTGAATTCAATTTTACAGAACACTGTGCTGGCTAAGCTAGATATGCCTGTGGGTTACCCGTTGTTGCATTCTGAAGATGAATTCAGAAAGACATTAATGTGCTCGGGCGGGTGAATTTCCTGTTCACTGTAGTTGGGCGTGGGTCCCAAGACCTGGGGCTCTGGCTCTAAACTGCTGGAAAGGAAAAGGCCTGCATTTCTTGTGGATTTGTCATTTTCCCACCCTTCCCTATCACGTTTCTTTCGGGGCAAGTGTTGGCATGTCCCATTTAGATTTTAAGGAAAATCTCATACCTTTCGTCCTTTGTGTTTCTTGCCCAGTAAAATGGAGATTTCTAAGGTTTAGGCTCTGGGGATAGAGGACACACCTTTATACAGCACATTGTTCTTTGTTCTGTGTTGCTGCATTAGTCAGTTTAGGCTAGGTTATGCTGCATAGCAAGCTAGCACTGAATGTTCAGTGGCCCAACACAAGGAAGTGTTATCTGTTGCTGTAACTGCATGTGGATACCCTAAACATGATTACTCAGGGACCCACATTGACCAATGGTCTACTTCTTTGTGATGCTGTCGTCTCAAATTATGGCTTCTAGGGACTCTGTAGAGGAGTCCAGTGACTGGGGTCACTTCAGTTTTGTCTAGAAATGATACATATTACTTCTGCTGATGGCCCTTTGGCCAGAACCAGTCATGTGGTTCCAACTGAACTGCAGGGGAGGCTGGGGAATGTGAGGTAGTACATGAGATCTTGGCTGACCATTACTGTTTCTACCACAATGTAAGCAACTACAGGTGGCTTCATCCAAAACCCTTCATAGATGTCCAGGCCAGTCTCTGCAGCCATGACATGCAAGTTTTCAGAACCTTCTAGCTGAATCTCATGAATAAAGGTTGGAACTTGGGAGCGCAAGCATTTTAGAATCCAAAAAAATGTAAAGGGTCTCCCTATCCAGGGCTGCTGTTCTTCTGTCACCATGTCATGATAGCATGGGAGGAAGGAGAAAAATATCTTACTGAAGGCTTTGACAGAACATGTCTTCCCCCAGGAATCCTCAGACACAGAGCTCAGGCCAAAAAGAACGTAGGGAAGGGTGGCAAGTATCAATATCTTCTGATTAACTCCTCCCCTTAATGGTTCTATTCGTCAGTTCCACGTTGGTCAATCAGAAGTATAAATGTCCTATTAATGCTACCGAAGTTTGCCCTTTGAAACAGAGTTTTCACTAATCTGAGTGGAAAGTTCTCTAACATGCCTGTTTTGGCAGATTTATATGTTTGGGGATCAATCTTGCTTGAAAAAAGATGAGTAGAATGACTTCAACTCTCATGTATCTTCTAGTTATAAACAACTGAAAATCTAACCCAAACCAGCTCAAGCAAGAAAAGGAATTGATTTTCTCTAGCAATTGGTTAAATCCAGGGGAACGACTGGCTCCATTTATAGCTGGATTCACAACTCAACACTATGCAGTTGGCACCCACACTGTCACTATTATGTTGTTTTCCATGCTGGCTTTATTTTGAGCCACTGCACATTGGCCCTTGGCGTTTCAGCTGATTCAAGCAGCTCCAGCTTCAAAACTTCTCAGGTTCAAGTTTAGAAAAAAAGGAGATAAGAGAATCCTTTTGGGGATTCTCAAAAATCCGAAGATATACTTTAATTGAACTGCTTAGGTCACATGCCCTGCCCTGAACCTACCAGTATGGCTTGACGTGTTCTGATTGGTTTGTATCAAACCAAAAAGTAAAGGCTGTTGGCCAGAACAACAACAAAAGTATGATAGGGAGCCAATAATGATCCACTACTCCATATAAAGTAGGGAATAAAGATACTTACCTGGATATTTTAATCATTTAACCTTATTATAATTATAAATGTTGCTTATTTTAATAGACTTTAGAGCAGATTTAGGTTCACAGCAAAACTGAGTAGGAGATAGAGATTTCACATATACCCCCTCTGCCCTCATTCGTATATAGCTTCCCCTATCATCAACACCACCCCCACCATAGTGACACATTTGTAACAACTGATGAACCGACAATGACACTTCATTATCAGCCAAAGTCCACGATTTACATTAGATTTCACTCTTGGTGTTTTACCTTCTATGGGTCTGGACAAATGTATAATGACATGTACCCACCATTATAGTATCATACAGAGTATTTTCACGGCCTAAAAATCCTTGGCTCTGCCTGTTCATCCCTCCCTCCCCACTAGGCAACCACTGATCTTTTTACTGTCTCCATAATTTTGCCTTTTCCACAATATCATACAGTAATGGGTGGAATCATGCAGTACGTAGCCTGTTCAGACTGGCTTCTTTTCTTAGTAATATGCATTTAAGTTTCCATGTCTTTTCGCGGCTTGGTAGCTCATTTCCTTTTAGTGCTGAATAATATGCCACTGTCTTGATGTATTACACAAACCATTCCTCTACTGAAGGACCTCTTGGTTGCTTCTAAGTTTTGGCAACCATACATAGTGTTGCCGTACACATCCATGTTTCTGTGTGGACATAAGTTTTCGGCACCCTTGAGTAAATACCAGAAAGCATAATTGCTTGCTTGTACGGTAAATGTAAGTTTAGTTTTGTTAAAAAAAAAAAAAAATGCCGAACTGTCTTTTGGAGTGACTGTGCCATTTTGCATTCCCACTAGCAATGAATGGAAGTTCCTGTTGCTCCATATCCTCATCAACGTTTGGTGTTGTCAGAGTTCTGAATTTTGGCCATTCTAATAGGTGTGTAGTGGTGTCTTATTTAAATTTGCATTTTTCTAATGACATATGATGTGAAGCATCTTCTCATATGCTTATTTGCCACCTGTGTATCTTTGATGAGCTATCTGTTAAGGTCTTTGACCTATTTTTTAATCGGGTAAATGTTTGTTTTCTTATTGTTGAGTTTTAAGTTCTTTGTATATTTTGGATAACAGTCCTTTATCAGATATGTCTTTTGCAAATATATCCTTCCAGTCTGTGGCTTATCTTACTATTCTCTTGATAGTGCCTTTTGCAGAGCAGAACTTTGTAATCTTAATGAAGTCCAGTTTACCAATGCTTTCTTCAATGGATCATGCCATTGTGTTCTAAAAAAAGTCATTCTCAAACCCAAGATCATCTAGATAGTCTCCTATGTGATTTTTTAGGAGTTTCACAGTTGTGCATTTTACATGTAGGTCCGCAATTCATCTTGAATTCATTTTTGTGAAGGGTGTAAGGTCTGTGTCTCGATTCTTTTTTCTTTTTTTGCATGTGGATGTCCCGTTGTTCCACCACCTTTTTTTTTTGAAAAGCCTATCTTTTCTCTATTGTATGCCTTTCTCCTTTGTCAAAGATCAGTTGACTATACTTCTGTGGGTTTATTTCAGGGCTCTCTATTCTATTGTACCCTATTATATTTACATTTCTACCTATCATCATGATCTTTTCTTGTACCTGCTGACTTGGCATACTATATGCAGAACCTAGGTAGTTAAAATTATGCCGAAGGACTTTGATCTATAATTCTAGGTTGAAGTAGTCAATACAGAAGTACTTTTTAACTGAAGCCACTATTTTATTTTTAACATGGTGCTGTTTGTACATCTGGCAGCCTGCAGATAGCTGGAAACAGTTTGGATGTCCTTGAAATGAAAAATAATCACATGGTTAAAATCTCTGGATTTCTCCTTAGATTTATCCAAGTCAAGAACCTTGAGACAGAAATAATTATTTTCCAGATATCTTCCCCAAGCTTTGTTCCTTTTCTTTGGTTTGTTTCACAGGTGTATCTCTGTAGACAGATGTATTCCTTTTAAAAAGGTCCCCTAGTTTATTGGAAATTTAATATTGACTTTGCTGGAAAATATAACCTCCTAATTGTCTTGTGAACATCCAGCTTTCTCTTAGGAATAAACTTTATGATTAAAACATTTAATTTAAAACATGGAACTTAGCTATTTAGATTCTATAAGATTCTAAATGGGGGAAAAATTAAACATTGATTATTGTGCTTCTTTATTTTTAACAGGTTACAGAAGGCATTTGCTTGGGAGGTGTCCAAATGATAGCATATACTGAGCAACAGGGGCTAGATGACTTTAAAACATAATAAAATAAGGATGGGAAATGGGATTTTATTTGAACTTGCAAACATGTAGTGACTTAGTGTTTCCCATAGTATGTTCTTAGTACACTAATCTGTAAGGGTTACTCGATCAGACAAGTGGAGAAAATACTGCATTCTCTATTCTCCTCTTGGAAATTAAAAATAGACATTGTAAGTTTTTTTGAAAAGTCCTGTAGTTAAGAAAATAACAATAGACCCTGTTCAACTCTAACATGGAATTTCTCAAACCTGTTTTGCCCATAGTATTATTTTTGCATGAACAGCTACTAACATCCTATAGAATCACAGGACAGACTTTGAAAAACATGTTAATTTCTTCACAGCGTTTTTAAAAAGGACGCATGTTGTATCCTGGTAAACATCCTTTCCACAAAATTTAAGCTGTTTCCAGTTTAATCAATAGGAAAGGGAACTGTTTATGTACAAATATTCACTGAAAGTAAATACTCAGATTTCCCAGCTAAGAGGAAAGGATAAGTTTCCTGGAAGTGGCAGCATGAACACTTGCCAAGCCATTGCATAAATCAGTGTTCATTATTATAAATCATAAATCCATTAGCCATTGAGAGAGAATTTCTTTTGTTTTATTCCCAAATTTGCAGTAAAAACCTTACTTAATTCATTTAGTAACATACTCATGTAAAGTAAAATTGTCTTTACAATTAACCTTTTCTAACATGTAATTTTCACAGTTAATTCCTGCCAAAGCAGAATATGAAAAGATAAACAAACTTCACTGACATTCATTGTAATCTATCTAGGGTTTATTCAGTGTGGTAGGAACTTCTGGTTAATTTAGCTAATTTCTCAGAAGAGCTGAATGTGGAAATTTTACCTTTCCTAAGTGGGTTTATTTGGTTTCTATATATACTAATAGACAATGATTTTGATATAGCTTTAAAGTATATTATTTTTATTATAATCTATGTGCTCTTAGTTTAAGAACAATTGCCTTTCTCATAAATGCATGGGAACACCACATAATTTTATATTTGAATCTGAAAAGTGATTCTGCTAAAGAAGCTTATTGGCAGCTAGCTGAACTTTATGGCGTGTATGTTTTCAATCAGCAAACTATCAAAGCAACATGGAAAGTGTGAGGAAGGAAGATGTAGGCCCAAGAAGAAATCTTAATCTGAGGACCCTGTAAATGCAAGGAAAGCAGTTTTAAACTACAGAAAGTTCAAATCATAAATAAGGATAGTGTATCCATGTTACATAATTTAAAAGTACAGTTAATAATATTCTTCTACCAATAAATGGAAAAGTACCAAAATCAAAACCACAAGATCACTTTTCAAAATGCAGTTATTCAAAAAGAAAATAAACTCACTGTAATAATTTGGGAAAGCAAAACACTATGAAGCACAGATAGAAATACCCCACCGTTCTACTACCAAGACCAGCTACCACATTTTGAAATATGTCATTCCAGTCTCTCATTTTCTTTCACTAAGCTGTAGACTGTGTATTTTGCCATGTCAGTTTAAAACAAAATGAACTTCATTTTTGAGTAGCAGCATGATATCCCCTCACATTGCCAAACCAGAAGGGTATTTGTCTTAATTAAAATAAACTTTTATTGTTGTTTTGTATTTTTCCCCTGAGAATAAAAGCAGGCTCATCGTAGGAAGGGCTCGCAGCAACCCTGTGTTTTGAATACGTGTGCGGATTTCAAGATTACTGTAGTCTGTTAGGAATATTTCCTAGAACAATCATCAAAAAGTTTTCTGGAATTTCCTTTCCTTACTTCTCTAATCAAGGCATAGCAAGAAAAAGACAGTGTAGGATGAGAAAGCCCAAGAATTCTCTTATAAGCGGTTGTTGTGTAGAATAGTAGCGTTCCACGAGAAATGGTAAAGTCCAGCAAGATAAATGATTCCAATAAAGAAATTGTATGTGTCAAATAAACCTGAAACGTGTTAGAATGATTTGACCTAAGCCACACACCTGCTACACTTTTGCCCCTACTTCATCAAGTAGCCCCCTTCTGAATGCCCGCTCCCAGGCACTCTTTTCTCCCCCACCCCTGTCCCTCTCCTGCCCTTAGGAAACTCGTCCACAGTGCATGTGTATATGCCTTGTCTATACTGTAACTGGAATCATGCCTTGACAACATTTTATTGACATGCAGTTGTGAAAATTTCTTTCTTCCATCTGAGTCTCAGAATAACTCTTAAAACATAAAGCCCTGGAAAGTCCATTTATGTTTCTCTTGAATCTCAACCAATCAAAAATACACAGCTAAGTGTGATTTTGTGTGTGACACATTTTTGATATTTATAAACCTTAGGCATTGGTTCCACGTGAGGGAATAATAAGAATACTTTTTCTGCAAGTGCTTTGGCCATGCTGTTCTAACCGCTAATCTTTGGGCATAAATGACCAAAAAAAGTCACACACAGTTTCATAAAATTCAAAGCATTTGTAGGCACCAGGTAGTATCTACCTGGGGCTAATGCTGCATACTTGGCATTTCACGATGATTCCCTCAGCCTAAGAAACCATGCTGAATTCTAGCGAAACAACAAAGTGAGAAAAATGTCAGATCTTCATTCTTTTCATGATTTTAAGAACAACCCTGGAATCATCTAGATTTTGGAATATGTTCCAAAGATCTCTTTTTGTTTTCTCTCAACGTGCAAGGGTAGAATCATACTTAGTTGGCTTTTTAATGAAAGTATATTTTAGATGAATTTGAAGATGGTGTTTCCCAATTTTTTATGAAGATAGACAAGCTCTGAAGGCTATTTCCTTAGACTGAGTAGAAGAAACCGTAATGCACCATGAAAGAATAGGAATGTCTTAGAAGGTTTTTAGCTCTGGCAATCCCCATAGAATCTTCTGGTTTAAATTTCTATCATTTCACCTTCAGGGTAGCCCAAACAATATAGGACTTTGACTTTATTGCATCAGTCCTAAGACATTTTTGTTTTTCCTCCAAAAGGTCTAACTGTATATTCCTTGTATTTAGCTATGGATTCATCCTATAAGGGGCCATTCTCAGTATGCTTGAAATATGAAAATGAAATGAATTTCATAACTGGAAAATCCAGTTATCAGGCATGAGTAAATGGCTACATTTGTTTTAGATTCTTTTGCTAGTCACTCCATTTTCTTCTAATTTAACAAAGCGCATGTATGAAATTAGACTCAGCTGTTATTTATCACTGAGCTCCACCATCTAAGGTATGAACCGTTCCTCTCCTATCTAGGGGTTTTCATTTAACTTTCTCTCTCTAGTTCATTTTCCCGTTCCCTGTGTTCATCTAGAAAAGATAGGTATCTGCTCTCCCTCAGTGACCAGTCAAGACTGTGCTGCATTGAGGAACAAGGTATCGGTAGCATTTCATTTTAGAACAGGTTTTTTGTCGTTGTTGTTGTTTCCTCAAGCTTTGCTCATAAAGCTCTTAAGGATTCACTTCCTTATTTTGAGGTTATGATTTATACTCGATCTGCTTTCAAAAGACATTTGGAGCTGGCTTATAATACAAAGCACAGGGATATATAACAACATCATTAAAGCAGACCTAGAAAATGAGAAGTCATGCATGGAGAGAGGTAAAAATATACAAGCAGAATAAGTCCTAGAGCTAAGCAGGTGATCTTCCCCAGATCCTTGTGACAACCCAGGCGGAAAGTTGAAGTGATGGATTACTTAATTCTCATTAGCTGGTGTGGAGGGGCAGAAAGAAGCACACTGGTTCATTGGGAGAGGTAATTTTGCCCTACACCTGAATTGTGAGAGGCATCTGTAATATGGCTTTAAAAAACGGGAAAGACTTTGAAATGATTTTCTTTTAAGCATTTTATGGGAGCCTAGCATACACTGAGGAAAAAAGCATAGATCCTAAGTGTGTAGTTAGATGAATTTTCACAAGCCAAGCACATCTGTGGAACCAGTACCCAGAGCAAAAACAGAATGTCTTAGCCTCCCAAAGACCTGTGGGTCCCCTTCTAGTTGGGACAACCTCCTCCTTCAAACTACCCACTGTGTTTTCTTCTCAGAACATAAGTTGGTTTTATCTTTTTAGTTTTAGTGTATTTTAACATTTCAATCATTTATCTACACTTTTAAACTAATAGTTTTGTTCACTCATGGTTTCATCCATCCATTCATTCAGGCCCATTTACAAAATCTTGACCACTTGCCATACTCCTAACAACCATGAAGTTTCGAATGTTTGGGAGCTTTAAATTGCCTTTTATTTTTTTGTAATTTGCATGCACTAAAATCCACTTGTTTTTTTTTTTTTCCTTTTTATTTTGGTGCCTGATTACATAGGTTTTGACATAGGCATAGATTAATGTAACCACCCCCCTCAAGCTGGATTCCAAAGAATTTCATCACCCCAAAACTCTCTCCTCCTGCCCCTCTGTAGTCATACTTCCCCCAGCCATTCTGACAACTCGTGATGGAGCGTTACAATCTATAGTTTGAGTTTCACGACAGTAATGTAGAAACTTTTCTCGTTCTTCATTTCTCAGCTGCAAATTTTCCCTTTGCCCTTCTTCTATCTTTGCATCTCCATCCTATTAAAGCCATTTCATCGTTTGATTGCAAAGGCCAGAGTCTGTCCATATTAAGACATTTTTCTGGTGGTGCAAAATTCCAGTGTTCTACCCAACTGACTCACCTTGTTTTCTGTACAAAAGTTTTTTTTTTTTCTTCTCAGAGGTTGGGTACTTATGCTGCAGAACACAGAAATACTGACCTTTGGGTGAGGATCACTTTGAATCTTACAATGTGAATATAACGTATCCCAGGATGGAGTGGAAAAGAAAAACTCAGAGCTGAATCAGGAACAGCAAACAGGCAGATGCACCCTGAAATACCCTTCTGAGTTTTTCAGGATTCTAATTCTCTAAGAAAATGTTTATTTTCCACCAATTTATCCACCGTCAATAATTTTCCCAAGTTATCTTTCAAATAGGGAGTCCTTTACCGCCTTGTAGTAACACTGGTAACAGTGAAAGAGGTGGTATTTTGGAAGAAAATTGATCAGCTTAAATTGTTTAATGCATAACAGTTGGCAGACTGTTCCTGTGATTTCAGTAGTATTCTGAATTTGACTTTTGAAGGGAAACACCAGTACATTGTGTATGTAAGAAAAGTGAGTCTCAGTTGCAAAATGTGCCTTATCAACAACTTTCTTTATCTTTTATTTAGTGTGTTGTATTATAAATGCTGAATATATTCTGTAGAGAAAAGCACAACAATACAATCAAGGGAAAGAACATTGAAAACACCTGACCAGCCCCCTGAAACATCACTATTTTTCTTTTTAACTTTTTATAATGAAAATTTTCAAATGTATATAAAAGCAGAGAAAACAGTATAGGCCACCCAGTGCACCCATTGCCAGCTATAACAGAATCAACACACACCCGCTCTTAGACCATTTCTACCCACAAATCCTGTCTCACACATGATTATTTTCAAGCAAATCCCACACATTAAATGATTTCATCCAAAATTTTGTTTACGTACTTCTAAAAGATAATGCTTTTTAAAAACTGTAATGCTATGATCACAGCTGAAAAGCATTAATAATTTTATATTTTTAAATATTTTGCCAGTACAAATTCCCCAATTAACTTTTATTCGGTATCAATGGTTAGAAAAACAACCATTTGTAATATCTTAGTGTACATCCGTTCTAACGACTACCTTCCTCTTTTGTCTGTGTGTGCTTTTGTGTACCTATGTTTCCTTCCAGACGTCCACTCACACATAAACACATATTCTCATATTCATAAATTGGGATCCCCTGCAATACTTGCCTGT
Source organism: Phocoena phocoena (assembly GCF_963924675.1). NCBI lineage: Eukaryota > Metazoa > Chordata > Mammalia > Artiodactyla > Phocoenidae > Phocoena > Phocoena phocoena. Next base: position 45,907,017 of record NC_089233.1, on the reverse strand, counting down.
CACTAACATCTTCCCGTAACAGTACATTAAGTTTCCCTCCTTTTTTTTTCCATGGCTATTTAGAGTTTCATAGGATGCCTCACTATTATTCCTTTTATCATTTACATTTAATTGTTCATTATGGGCCATCCTGCATTGAATATAAATAATATTTAAATTATTACTGAATAGAAGTTCACATTATATTCACAGGTATATCAGCTACCTTTAGATGTTAACAACTGCTTGATGAGCAAAGCAATAAACAACAGGATCTGTGTCTGGTGACTGTATCTTATTTTTTGTTTTTAACATCTTTATTGGAGTATAATTGCTTTATAATGGTGTGTTAGTTTCTGCTTTATAACAAAGTGAATCAGCTATACATATACATATATCCCCATATCTCCTCCCTCTTGCGTCTCCCTCCCTCCCACCCTCCCTATCCCACCTCTAGGTGGTCACAAAGCACCAAGCTGATCTCCCGGCTATTCAGCTGCTTCCCACTAGCTAACTATTTTACATCTGGTAGTGTATATATGTCCATGCCACTCTCACACTTCGTCCCATAAAGCTGAAAGTTTAATCAATCACTTTCACCAACCACATTTCAAGCACTCCATAACCACATGTGGCTAGTAGCTACCATAAAAACACTTTAGTACCAAGCACTTCGGTGACTATATCTTTAGGCAAGTGTGTCTTACTTTCAGGTAATCAAAGTAAAGATGCTTCAACCACATGCTGTAATCTTGTGTGTCACTTTAGAGTTTAGCTGACAGCAAGTTACGTTGTCAGGAAAGTACCAACTGTTCAGATTAATACGTAGGGTCTGAGTTAGCACGCTAAGCGGGTGTATGATCTCAGTTAAATAAATAAGACACCAGATCCAATGACCGTGTTTCCTAAGCTCTCAGGTCCTGGTAGGTTTCGGTAATTCAAGAACATTTGGCCTTGTGTACGTTCGTGAAAGCCTGCATGGGAAAGACTTGTACTTTGACGCCAGACAAACAAAGGATGAATCCTGGCTCCAACATTTACTGCTGGATGACTTAGTACATACTGATATCTCTGAGTTTGAAATTTCTTCACCTGCTTTAAGGAGATAATAGTATTGCCTAATTATTAGGTGACGGTGGGGATTGAATGTGATGATGCCGTAGAGGGCTTTGCATAGTGCCTGACACGTGGTAAACCAAGAGCTCAATAAATTATAGCAGCTTCCGGTCATAGTGAAAAGACCAAAGTAAATGCCAAACACCAAAGACTACACGGAGGGAGATCCCATTTCTGTATAGTACAACAGGAAAATGACTCTACGCCTTAGATGTCAAGATGGAGGTTATCTTCAGGAGGATGGTTGCTAGAAGGGGGCACAAGGGACTTCTGGGGTGTTGGTGTTCTTTTCCTTGACCTGTGCTGGTTACACGGTTGTGTTCAGTTTCAGAAATTCATTGAGCTGTACATGTATGAGTATGCACCTTTCTGTATGTACTTTATACTTCAGTGAAAAGTTAAAATTGCAAACGAACCTTTAAAGAACAACACAAAACATCAATCTTATTCCTGGCGATAAGATACCTGGCACATGGTACCATAGTTGGTTGATTGGGAGGTGGGTAGGTAGGTAGAGAAGATAGATCTAATGCTGGTAGTTGTTTTCAATTTTAATTGTTGCTTTCCTGTTAAATTTTAGGAAACTTTAGTTAGAATAATGTTGATTCAAGTCACCTACCATGTATATTTGGATGTTTTTAAGGTTAAGGGCCTTTTTTTACTGAAGTGAACTTGATTTACAATGTTGTGATAGTTTCAGGTGTACAGCAAAGTGATTCCATTTTATATACATATTCTTTTTCAGATTATTTTCCCTTATAGGTTATTATAAAATATTGAGTGTAGTTCCCTGTGCTATACAGTGTGTAGGTCCTTGTTGGTTATCTATTTCATTATATAGTACTGTGTATCTGTTAATCCCATACTCCTAATTTATCACTCCGCCTGCTTTCCTCTTTGGTAACCATAAATTTGTTTTCTATGTCTGTGGTTTAGTTAAACTCTTCTCCTTTATATTTTTGAGAGAATTCTCCGTATTCAACTCGAGGGCAGATGCTTGCCTTCCTTGTTTCCTCCGGGTTTCCTTGGGGGAGCTGTTGCAGCATCAGCAGCCTCATCTTGTCTGCCTAGACCAGAGCCGCGATGCTGTGGGCTTTGAAATGAGCTGTCGTGGGAAGCCTGGGGAGGGGTGGCCCACCCAGTAGGCAGCGAAACCCATCAAGTTGTCCTGAAGAGTAACTCCCTTTTCAGACTCCCTCCAAGAAGTAGCAGTGAATTCATGACCGAGAGTTACCTCCTTTCTTTTTGGTGGTGACATTTCAAGTGCTCAGAAGTACATCTGAAGTTTGAGAAAATAGACCCAAGGAACAGATACTGGATTTAGTTGTTCTGAGACAGTCACACTCACTTTGTCAAGCAGAATGAAGAGAGCTGGGCCCAGCACTTTGTAGGGTGTGAAGCCTGCTGTTCGGTGCAACTTGAGATGCCAAATTGAGGGGAGCCCTCGGGATCTGGGTATGGAATCTGCTCTGAGAAAAAAATTTCAGTTCTCACTGTTATTAGTCCTTTTGTTTCACAATCATATGTATGTATTTTAAAAGACTGAAAGGTAAAGTATTTGATAATCTTCCTCTTGAAGTCCAACGGATACAATCTAGTCAGATTTCATAAAATTCACCTACCAGAGAGATTTTAACAACAACAAAAAAAAGTTTAAGCAGATGGATCTTAACCAGTATTTTCTAATGTGAATACGGATATGGAAAATGTAATTATAAGGATGTTAGACCCTCTTTTTTTGCTGTCACAGCACACAGCTGGAAATCGCTTATTATTAGTTTGCAAATCCTACAGGAAAATACAAAATTATTTTTAGTACTCAGCAAATTTATGGTGGTAATTATGGGTGCTCACATCACTTCCGGAATGTGAGAGACCTATATCTTTCTTTTCCATACTGAGAAGATAACTTGTATCACTTGTGCACCCTTGAATATTGATTTTTGTCATCACTGGAAATCAAACGTTCTTTTCTGGTAATGCCACGGGTGGCACTGGTTATTTTGCAGTGTAGATTGTTTGGAGGCTCTCTGGCTATGGGTTTTTTTTTTTCTCTTTAATCATGAAAATATAGAAATGTTTGAAAAAAAGAATCACCTGATTTTCCCATCACCAAATCCCCCAACCTCCCAGCATCTGAATTCACACATTGTGCTGTCACCCTTGGACCACTGGGAATAGGGCCCCTGGTTCTATTAGAAGCCAAATCCTTCCCTTGTCCCCTGGACCCCACCTGTTCTCACCCTGTCCTCAAGAGCCTCACTCTCACAGTCACACCCCATCTCCCTCTTGTCATCTGCCTCTATCAGTCCCTACACGTACCTTAGCAGCTCTGATCTTGAAAAATAAAGCCCCCAGAGGCAAAAATCCTCAGACAAGCAGCTACGTTAGTCGTCTGTACTTCTCACCACCACCACCACCCCCCCCCCCCCCCACCTTCTCTGCTCAGCTAACTCCGTCGGGCCTCCAAATCCATCCATCTTTTTAGAAATGACACCTCCATCTACCATCTCTGCAGGCCAAAAACACTGGAGTCATTTTATAAACTCAGTCTTGAAAGTTTTCTCATCAACTTGCACTCCAGAAGGTCTTTGTAATCCAACCCCTTTTCTCCACCTGGCTCCCAATCCCACCAGTACACAGACATCGTATCGTAGTCACCAGAACCTTCGGGCTAAATCTAAGGTCCATTATTTGGCCCTTTCTTATTTCACCGCCGTTGTTGAAATCTTCCTTTTTCTCTAGGCTTCTGTGACAGCACATCCTCCCGTTATTTTAATTTAAAAAACTTAACAAAAAATATGAACTAGGTAACTGAAAGGGGTATGTAGGATTATATAGCCTTATGTAAAGAACAGTAACTAGGTCACTGAACTGCATGAAAGGAGATCACCAAGGTGTTATGGAGGCCGTGACGGCAGGAAGCAGCCATCACCTTGAGGGATGAGGTTGTAATACTTCCGATTTAGAAGCCGAGAGGAGGGGCCCAGTGGGGCTGAGACCCAGACCTCGGAGGAGGGCATGCTGGCTGGTGCTGGAGTTGCTGAGCGGGACGCTATGAGCCTTGTTCTGTGAATGCTGGTAAAATGAAGTAAACTGCTGCTAAAAAAAGAAAAAAAAGACTGTCCCCACTAGGATGAACAATGGAGACTGGGATGAAGCCGAAGGGAAAGCAAACCCCAAGCTCTTTCTGACTCCGCCTTCCCTCTGGCGCCCTCTAGAGCCAGAGCCTAACAGGGAGCTCCTGGCAAAGCAGGAAGGGTAGGTCTTAGCCCCACATTACAAAGCAGGGCAGGCGAGCAAGGGTGAGTTTGAAGATGAGACCAGTAGCTTGATAACTTACAATCTCCTCTCTCACTTGCTCCTTTTCAATCTCTGCTCCTGACTCTGCATCGTCCGGCCAGTATTGAAATGGGAGTGTCCGGGGGCTTCCAGCGGGGTCCTCTCTCCTTGGGTCCTCTTCTCCAGCCCTCTAGCTTTCCGATGATCTCACATTTATATCTACAGCCCTGACCTCTCCCCCAGGTCCAGAGCCAAGTAGCAAACTGTTTATGATGCATTTCCACATCGATATTTAACGGGCCACTCAAGCCTGACATGCTGAAAACAGTGCTTTTGATTCCCTGCTGGTCTCCAGCCTGCCCCTCCTGCCACCCTCTCATTAAATGACACGTCCTGTATTTCCTCAGGCCAGAATCTCAGTCATTTTATGAACTCCATCTTTTAGTTATTCTTATAAACACAATCTTACAAATTATTCTTAGAAATGCCATCTCCAAATTATACTCATAAGCTAACCCCCTTTTATGATCTCCATGGCTGTTGTTATAACACACATCACCTTTCTCTGGAACAGTGCAGGACTGGGGACGTGCCTCCCTGCTTCCTCACCTGTGACCCTGTAATCCACATGCCACAGAGTGTTTCTGGGACTTCAGCGTGGGCGGATCCCGTTGCTAGCCTGCTTAAAATCTTACAGTATAAAAACAATACGCGTGCAGTAGAAATTGTACTTGGAATTTTGAGCTTTTCCTGGGTTAGCGATACGTGAGATGATTCCTTCTCATGACGCTGGGCAGCAGTGACTCACAGCTCCCGTCAGCCATGGGATCATGAGGGTCCACAACAGACACACTTACAGCCATTCTGTTTCCAGACAACCATTCTGTTCTCCACTTTCAGTACAGTAATAAATTACATGAGATTTTCAACACTTTATTATAAAATCGGCTGTGTGTTAGATGATTTTGCCCAACTAAGCTAATGTAAGTGTTCTGAGCATGTTTAAGGTAGCCTGGGATGAGCTATGCTATTTGGTAGGTTAGGTGTATTAAATGCATTTTCTTTTTTTTAATATAAATTTACATTTTATATATTATTTTTGGCTGTGCTGGGTTGGGTCTTAGTTGCTGTGCACAGGCTTTCTCTAGTTGTGACGAGGGGGGCTACCCTTCATTGCAGTGCGCGGGCTTCTCATTGCGGTGGCTTCTCTTGTTGTGGAGCACGGGCTGTAGGCGCACAGGCTTCAGTAGTTGTGGCATGCAGTCTCAGCAGTTGTGACTTGCAGGCTCTAGAGCGCAGGCTCAGTAGTCGTGGCGCACGGGCTTAGTTGCTCTGCGGCATGTGGGATCTTCCCAGACCAGGGCTCGAACACCTGTCCCTGCATTGGCAGGCGGATTCTTAATCACTGTGCCACCAGGGAAGTCCCTTAAATGCATTTTCAATTTACGATATTTTCAATTTATAATGGGTTCATCAGGCCATAACCCCATTGTAAGTCAAAGAGGATCTGTATTTAACGGTGGAATTAGAAGATTTCCAAAGTCCCTCTGGACTACTCACTCAGTCTCCCTGCTAGAATCCTACTTCTTGTGTGTCTTTTGGAGGAAATTGCCATGCTGTAAGCTGAAGAATCTGCTCCCTGTCTGTTTATTTAGAGAGTAGCCATTCTATCTTGCTGCCTTGTGGAAGGGGGTTGGGAGAGAAGACAGATTCTGCAAACCCCCAGACAGCACCAAGGTTTGCAAACTGCAGTTCACGTTTCTTCACCTCTTTACATCCTCGGCAGGAAGATCCGTTCTGACATCGTGTTTAGTACTAAACTGTTGTAATCAAGTTCTGTCCAGGTTGAGAGATGTTGGTTACCTAGTTGCAAATACCTCCCGGGGTTCTGACTGCTGAAAATGGCCTCACCTCTTGCCTGACTTCCCTGCAAATCTTTGAAAATTCACCTTAGAAGCTACAGGGGCTGAACTTGATGGAATGCTAAGGCAAAGATGTCATTTCTTGAAGAGAGAGGGGAAGAGAAAAGAAAAATGTGCGGTATAGTCCGTCAGTTTGTCTCAGTCCTATTCAGAAAACCTCTCTAAATGCACGTGCCCTTCCAAGCACAGGAAGGCGCCAGTGCCTGCTATTCCTGATCCTTGTCCCTAATTCAAGGCGCCTCTGTCGTCAAGGAGCCATCTCCCCGCACCCCTATGCAACTGCAGTCCTGTGGTCCCTTTCCTTCTATTATCCATACGACTTCTTACCCCAGAAGCCCTCTTAACAAAAGACTACATAATGAAACAGAAATAACAGAAAATGTATAGGAAGAATGTTTAATGGGCAGATTAAGTAGCAAGGCTAATGTTTCTCAAGTCTCCACTTAGATCAAGCCTGTGCTCCGCGACGGGAGAGGCCACAACAGTGAGAGGCCCGCGTACTGAAAAAAAAAAAGACTCTTAGCATCATCACAAAACCCATCAGTGGAGAGAAACAGGAGAAGCAACTCTGTTCCCTTTTCTGCAGAGTGGCTCTGGTTCAGGGGCCAGGAACCCATGGGTGTTGTAATCTCCCATTTAATCCCCTATGACTCTGGCTTTTGTGACAAAAACCCTCTATACTTCTTCCCAGTGTCACATTCCTGAGCCTGCAGGCTTCCTGGAAATCTCTGTCTACAGTCCTCCATGCTTTGGGCATGTTGTGATCATTTTTCTCCACCCTTGTGGAAGACAATTCCTCAGCTGCTCTGGTTTTTAAATGGCCAATCATTTTACAGGTCAGGGTATTACCTTAAAGATTCTCTGGAACTACTCCAAAGAACTTACCTCATAAAGGTGTTCCTCTCAGTGCCCTGAAGCAACTTCAGATACTTGTTAAAAATTCAGTCTTCTGGATCTTACTGGGGGTCCTTCTAAATCAGAGTTTCTGGGGTTGGAAATCAGGTATATATGTATTTTTAGAATGTCCAACAGTCTATTCTTAAGCGAAAGTGAACCTCTGGTCTATTGTGTAACTAATTGGAATAATAGAAAGCAAATTCTAGAGCTGGTTTTGCTAAAATTTGGCCTGCTTACCACTCAAGTTATTTGAGACACTATGGAATAGCTTTTAGAAAATAATTAGGCATTAATTTTCATGTGTTTTAAAACAAAATGTAACATCAAACCAATGGCTTTATTGATATTAAAGTTGAGGATGAGGCTGAAGAAAAGTTACTGTTTAAAGAAAAAATTATAAACAGATAAGGATAAAGGGAATCTGAATGGGTGAAAGGGTTCTGCTGCTTTGTTCAAATCCCCGTTCAGCCGCTAGTTACTTGAATCACATCAGACATGATTCTTCTTGTCCCACCTACTTGTCCGGTGCACCCGCGGAAGGCGTGTTGTACCCATCCTGAGCACGGCTGCCACCTTCCTGTGCCCTCGCCTCCCCACAGACAGGAGCAGTTTCCTGGCAGCGCCCCCCAGAGCCGTGAGGCTGGCAGTCGGTAAAATGTGACGTTATTGCATTTGGTGTCTGCTTCCACTTTCCTCATTAGCCCGGTTTTCCTCGTGCAGTATTTTTTCCCTCGAATGCCACCTCTCTCCGTAGATGTATTGCCCTGGCCCAGACTGTGAGTGTAGCATTTACAATCCTGTCGCTCAGCTGAAAAGAATAGGAGTTTCTATGAATTTCTTTACCAGAGGTGCTGTCTGGTGCCAGACTTTCCAAGGTGGAGTTTGCTAATCCGATGACATAACGATGCTGATATGCCAGTTTAGAGGGCAGAACTGTCACAGTCTGATTTCAGGTGACATGATGGAGACAGCAGGTGCTGTCAGTGTCCTACCTGTGCCCCCCAACCACTGCCTGTGCTCCAGCTGATGTCCAGCTGCCTCTGCCTGCATCCCTGTGCTTGTGGGCTCTTTTTCTCAACTGTAGGAAATCTCTCCGTGATGCAGTCTCTCCTTTATTTTTAAAATTTGTTTTAACTTTTTATTTTAAATTGGAGTATAGTTGATTGACAATGTTGTGGTAGTTTCAGGTGTACAGCAAAGTGATTCAGTTATACATATACATGTATTTATTCTTTTTCAAATTCTTTTCCCATTTAGGATGTTACATAATATTGAGCAGAGTTCCCTGTGCTGTACAGTAGGTCCTTGTTGGTTATCTATTTTATTTATTATTTTTTTCTGTGTACATGTCAATTCCAAACTCCCTAACTATCCCTTCCCCCCACACTTCCATCCTAGTAACCATAAGTTTGTTCTCTAGGTCTGTGTGTCTGTTTCTGTTCTGTAAGTAAGTTCATTTGTATCATTTTTTAGATTCTGCATAGAAGCGATATCATACGATATTTCTCTTTCTCTATCTGACTTACTTCACTCAGTATGACAATCTCTAGGTCCATCCATGTTGCTGCAACCTGCATTATTTCATTCTTTTTAATGGCTGAGTAATATTCCATTGTATATATGTACCATGTCTTCTTTGATCAAAGTGAGAACTTGAGATTGAGATTCTAAGTCAGGTTAGAGGGGAGAGTCTCTTTCAGATTAGAGAAGGGAAGAGTTTGGGGCAGATGAAAGCTTTGTATATTTTCCTAGTCCCCCCTTCAGCTGTGGCCCCATGTGGTCATGTATTGAACGTCAGTGATGACTCTTTCCTATCAGTAACCCTAAAAAGTCCTGGTTCATCATCTCTTTGACTTGTTAATCTGGCTGATCCAGGGAGTCCCAGATTTTAACTCACATCAGAACCCCCCCAGAAGGATTGGTAAATCACAGATGACTAGGCCACTCCACCTCCCAGAGACTCTGATACAATAGGTTTGCAGTGGGGTCTTAGGATTTGCATTTCTAGTAAGTTCCCAGGTGGTGCCAATGCTGTTGGGCCAGGGACCTCGATGAGAACTGATTGTGTAAGAATGCTTTCACCATAACCTCTTGAAATATAGAGCCAGACGCTTGCCACTGAGATAAAATTAATGGATTTTTCTTCTAAAATCATATGTATTGATTTTGATTATGTAATATATTTACATGGCTTAAAAGTTAAAGTCTGTAAAACAGTGGATGAATTCTTCCTTAGCATGATAAAATACACTGATCTCAACACAAAAACCAGCTTTATGCTTAATGGGGAAACACTGGAAATATTTCCGTGAAAGGAATAAAGCAAGGGTGTTAATTATGTCCACTATAATTTATCATTATTCTAGAGGTATTCTAGACATTATGGTATACCTAGAAAGCCCAAGAGAATCAAGTGAAAAAAGAAAAACTACTGTCTAATAAAAATTTTCACAAGCATGACTATGTACAGTATTAAATGTGAAAATATCAGCTTATGTACATAAGCGATAAACAAGGAGAATATATAATGGAAACAGAAGTCCTCTTTCAAAAAAAATACACTATACTGAAAAATAAACTATCAATATATTTAAAACATTTACAAGATCTACATGAAAATAAAAACTTTAAAATAGCCTAAGGATACAAAGAAGGGCTTGAACCAGTGCAAGAAGATACAACATTCTTGAGTGGAAAGACTTAACTTCATAAAAATGTTAATTTTCTGTAAATAAAAAATAAATTCAACATGAATTTATTTATATTCTTTAAAATACCAAGATGAATTTTTGAGCTAAAGATGCTATTCTTAGGGTGCACAAGGAAAAGTAAACCAAGCTTAGCTGGGAAAATTCTACAAGAGTAATGAGGAAGGACTTACATCAGTATACTGTAAAGCCATAAAATATACTGTAAAGCCATAATGATTTAAGCATTCTGGTAGTAGAGCAAATATAAACACAGTAGAAAACCCACAAGTAGCCTACAATACAGACAAATATGAATCATGTTATGAAGTTGACATTTTAGTTCTTGGTGAAAGGATGGAATAGATTTCTCCAACACAGAACCTGTGGTCGTTGTATTATTAATATTGTTACATCGGGCACTGCTTCAGGTTCACCTATCTATGTTTACTGAGAACTCACTACATACTAGACAGCTTCCTAGTCATTTCCACAGGCTTTGTTTAATCTTCACAAACATCCACGAGGCAAGAATTCTTTTCTCCATTTGAAAACTTTAGAAAACAGAGGCCCAGAGATGTTAGGTATCTTGCTTACAGTTGCACAGCAATGAGCACAGGTGGAATTGAAACCATCGCCTTCTGACATCCTATCTGGGGCTCTTTCTGTACACCCAACTCCAAATCTCATTAAGCAATGTTTTTGGCCATTTCTTTTCTAATATTTCCTACTCACTGTCTTTATTTCATTTGAGTCCTCGTTTTCTAGGGTAGTCAACATGGGTTTCTAATTAACAACTTAAGTCATGAAATTGATTTTTAAAATATTTGTTTTATTTCTCAGTTTAGACCATCAAGATAGCAGAGGATTGATGGTCTGGGTGATCTAAGTTAGTTGCTAAGAGGTCTTGAGCCTAACCTTAATGGTATATTTTCACTAGACCTCATGCAGGAAGAAATACTGTTACCAGCTCAGGACATGGCATAGCCAGGTCTGAGTACATCGGGGGATCGTGTGAGCCTGGGGTCTCTCCTGGGGCCCCTCCCTCACCTCCCCACTCCCCAGTGAAGATTGGCTTTCCAACTACTCAAGGTGCCTCAGAGAACCCAAACGGCTCTTCAGTTTCTGAGCCTTCCAGGCTCTGCCGCCTGTCCCACGATGGGGGGATAACAGGTTGGTTGCTGCCCTCAGTGACGCTAGGCCATTCACAGCTGACTTGGAGCTCAACCCCTGATTCTAAGGAAGGCCAGTAGGTTTTTGTTAAAACAAGCACAATCCACCTGTTGCGGAAATTCATGATTTACTAGTGATTTATGACTTCTATTTTTTCCTCTTTAGGATGCAGCCCTTGTTTCATTAGGTTTATTATGTTTTTAATTACCTTAGGGACCTATTTGGTGCCTAATTATCTATATGACAGGAAATTAAACTAAGCTTCTATTTGTCTGTAGGCACTGAGTAACCTTACTCTCCCCTCCTCCCTTTCTCTTGTTTTTTTTTAAATGATAACATGAATTGCAAATCTAGACCAAAATGGGTTTTGTGCAGCACTTTCAGACCAGCTATGAGTTAGGAAACGTTTGATGAACATTAGAAAGGGCAGTCAACTTTTTTGTCAATTGATTGTGAGTTGACTCATTGTAGTTGTCATAGTGGGTACTCTGCCATCCTGGGCAAGTTTAAGGTGTCTCTAGTCTGACTTAGGAGGTTTAAATCCTGATTGCTACTTAGTAGCTATGAAACTGCCCAGTGACTGAACCTTCCAACGCTTTCGTGTAAGATGGGGATGACAGTAAGACTGCAGAGAGTGGCTGAGAGGTAAATGACACAGTGTGTATTAATACATGCTTGATACGTAGTAACTGCTCAATAAATAATCACCATTATTACTAGGCGAGAGCCCAGATTTGTAGATATGTGTTATCGTTTTTATTTACAGCCAGCTGTTGTCTATTTCAGCTAAGAGATGAGCATTTCAAGAAGTTGCATGTTTCTGACTTACTGGGAAGCAGCTGCGTGGCATAGGGAGATCAGCTCGGTGCTTTGTGGCCACCTAGAGGGGTGAGATAGGGAGGGTGGGAGGGAGACACAAGAGGGAGGAGATATAGGGATATATGTATATGTATAGCTGATTCACTTTATTATATAGCAGAAACTAACACACCATTGTAAAGCAATTATACTCCAATAAAGATGTTAAAAAAAAAAAAAAGGTGGGGGAAAAAAAAAAGTTGCATGTTTCTGCTGACATTGAAAAACACAGAGGCAGAGTTTGCCCTTAGTCCCAAAACAGAAAAACACGTACCACCCAGACTGATCATGTTTACCTCTGACTTCTCAGACTGGCCCAGGGATGCTAATTTAACACTCATAGTCAAGAAAGATTCTCTTTCCTCCCTTGTTTTACCTTCCATGGTCCAACTCTTGCCGAAGCTCCCAGTAATGAGTTCTATAGGTAGTATGATCCCCTCCCAGAAAACTGTGAAAGGGAGAGACTGAACTTAACAAAAGCTCCCCGATTTCCTTAAGCTTTATTTATTTTTCCATGGTAAAGCTGGAGACATTATTTAGAGCCCTTGTCTCAATTGTCTTTATTATGCAAAATCTCAGGAATAGGGTACACAGGGATAGCGGAAGAGTGTTGAAAAAATCCAGAGGATGCGTCCAGGCCTAGGTTCATTTTGCAAAACTTGCCCTTCTTGTCAGCCTTTGTCACGTGGATTCGAGCTTTTACCAGTAAGACGCAAATATTAATTGGTGCACTTCAATCTCTGTAGTTCAGAAGGAACCCTTGTGCCCCCTCCCCGCCGCCCGCGGGTAAATCTACAAATCTGAGTGACATCTCTGCAAGGAGGTAGTACAGCAGCAGTGAGAGAGACGCGCAAGCCACACATACCAGCCCAGGCCAGGACGATAATTGCAGTGCGGCCGTCCCCCGTAACCTAGGAGTAATTACTCTGACGTTCTTTATCATCGTGTGTTAGATGTGATATGAAGCAATTATCCAGTGGCTTTTTGGAATATTGATGCTTGGGTTGTCTTTGCACACTATCATCATCTCACGCTGTGACCCTGCAGGACTTAATCCTGACACCTTGAGTCTCTCATGGCAGATTGATGAAAGCACTCTGGCTTAAGCTTCCCTTTCTTGGGATGAGACTCTGGCACTTCCCTTGTTATTAGGGAGAAGTACTGATAACGGGAGGTACTGCCATTTGCTTTTTCTGCTTGCGAAATCTGATTTGTATCTCGAATTCTCCAGTGCCCCATCCCCTACCGCATATATTGGCACAATGGCATTTACTGCTAATTGTAAACTGCCCTCGTAACAAAGGCGGACATTATTGTTTTTCCCTGTAATTACTTGCAATAGTCCCTGTGTTCATAAGAGACACTCCTTCTAGCCCTATTTTAATAGTAATCTAAGGAATATGGAATAAGATTTATTAAGACCAGATGCATCAGGACCAGGCTCACTCTGTAGGAGTAACGCCTGAGGGCATGGAAATTTCACCCTCCAAGAAGTGGTCTATTTTCTTAAGTTGAAATTGGCATTGTGTCAGCATTTCACTTTCATCTGAATGGCTATTTCTCAGTTTCTTTATTGGCAGGTTTCTTTCATGTTCCTGAAAGCAGATTTTTTTTTTTTGGAGCATTGATCAACGTGCCCACATTTTCAACATTTCATATCGGCTTTCTGTACCACGCACCATAGGAGGCATCTGACATCTTTTAAAGAGGCTGGAGGAAGCCACTTCCTGGTGCTGTGTGTGGCTGGCCCTCCTCTGCCCCCAGGTCTGAGGTCTGCGGTGAAGTATGGGGTGGTACAGCCCACAGAAGGAATGATAGCAAAACCGTGCTACAGCTGCAGCGTTGTGGTGACAATACACACATCTGTCCGTGTGTTTGCATCTTCTGTGGTTGGCGCTGACATCCTTATGAAGAGATTTCAGGAAGGCCGTTTGCGATGGTGCCTAGGGCTTAGGAATTTGATGATGGGCTGTTCCCATCCATACACGTGATGAGACGCCGCCACATTACTTCCTCTCTGTGAACCGTTCTGTCATTGTTCGTGAAGGGAGGAGAACCATAAATTCCTTATGCAGCTGGAAGAAGAGGTGAATGAGTTTCTCAATATAAAACTCTTAGCACAGGGTCTGTAAAAAGTAAGCTGTCTCAGAAAGACAAATACCGTAGGATATTACTAAGATGTGCAATCTAAAAAATAAAACAGTGAATATGACGAAAAAGAAACAGGCTCAAAAATACAGAGAACAAACTAGTGGTTACCAGTGGGGAGAGGGAAGGGGGAGGGGCAAAGTAGCGGTAGTAGATTAAGAGGTTCAAACTACTATATAAAATAAATCAGCTACAAGGATATATTGTACAGCACAGGGAATATAGCCAATATTTTATAATAAGTATAAATGGATTATAACCTTTAAAATTATGAAGCACTATGTTATACACCTGAAACTTACATAGTATTATACATCAACTCTACCTCAATTAAAAAAAAAACAGAAAAATTTCATGGAAAAGGAAGTAATAAATGGCTTTTAAATGAAAAGTAAAAGTAGGCTGCATCAGTAAGCATTAGCTCCCTTACATTTGTCTCTTTCAGTGTCTTGTTATAGAAGGTTGAGTGATTAAGACTCCTGATACCCTGGCCCACCGTTATCCTTGGTCTGTGAAAGGGACTTAGGGCTTAATTCATCATTCAATTCCCTCTTATCCATAACCAACTCCTGTTCCCAACCCCACACCCTCTCCATATGCAAACATTCTGTTATAATGACTTTTTTTTTCTTTTGGCGGTACGCAGGCCTCTCACCGTTGTGGCCTCTCCCGCCGTGGAGCACAGGCTCCGGACGCGCAGTCTCAGCGTCCATGGCTCACGGGCCCAGCCGCTCCGCGGCATGTGGGATCTTCCCGGACCGGGACACGAACCCGTGTCCCCTGCATCGGCAGGCAGACTCTCAACCACTGCGCCACCAGGGAAGCCCAATGACTTATTTTGATATATTCTTTGAAAATAGTTTTTGTGTTATCTTGTGGATATAACTTTAATATACACAAATGTTTTTCTGCTAGATCTTATCCTTTTCTCTCTCTTTTTTTAAACTTTTGCTATGATCTGAACGTTTGTGTCTACCAAGATTCATATGTTGAAACCTAATCCTCAGTGTGCTGGTATTTGGAGGTGGGGCCTTGAGGAGGTGATTAGGTCATGAGGTCTCTGCCCTCATGAATGGGATTAGTGCCCTTATAAAGAGAGAGACCCAGTGCCCCAGAGAGACCCCTCATCCTCCCACCGTGTGAGTTTACAGCTAGAAGGGATGGTCCACAAACCAGGAAGCAAGTCCTCACCAGACATCAAATTTGCCAGTACCTTTATCTTGGTCACAGCCTCCAGAACTGTGAGAAATTTCTATTGTTTATAAGCAACTCAGTCTATGACATTTTGTTATAGCAGCCCAAACGAAGTAAAACACCTTTCCTTTTTCTTTTTTTCCCTTTTTTCTTTTTTTCTGCTTAGCGTGATATTTTAAAGTCCTACCCATGTTGCTAGGTGTAAGTCTAGCCCATTGCTGCTCTCCCCTCCATGGAGTTCCATATGTGCATCTGACTCAGCCTTGCAGAGCTGTGTGAGGATCTCTCTGGTGGAACCTAGAAGCAGAACTGCTGGACTGACTTCCAGAATTGCTGCACCAACCCTTCCTCCCATCAATAACATATGAGCATTTCTATGGCCTCCACCCCACGTTTCCACTAATACTAGGCGTAACTCAGCTTTCCCGTTCCTGAGCATAAAGAAATAGTCCATTGCTATTTTAATTTCTGTTTCTGTATTCCCAATGGGTTTGAGCATTAAACTACTATCAGTTGATTTTTCATTATATCCTTTCTTGATCATTGACTTCTAATTTTGATACACTCAAATTAATTGATTTTTAAACTCTTAGTTTGTGCTTTTGAGTTTTCAAGACACCCTTCCTCACCTCTAGGTCATGAAGATGTTCTCATATATTTTCTTCTTCTAAATTTATAGTTTCATTTTAGTTCTTTAGTTCACTTTAGTTCTTTAATCCATCCGGAGTCCACCTCTATCTACAGATGGTATTGGGAAGTGATCCAGTTTATTTTTCTTTACATAGATGATAAGGTACTAAAAAGTCCTTCTTTTCCCCATTATGTTATGGTCACCTCTACTGATTTCTTAAAATTTTCTTTGTGATTCTTTCAAAACATTACTTTATCGTCTTTTTTGTTTCCAGTGTTGTTTAACAAGTCTGATATCAATCTGATTCTTTCTGTTATATCCTCCATACCTCTTAGCTTTTCTTTTAGATTTTCTCTCTATCCTTTTCTGATGTAATCTGAAGCAGTTCCTAAAGCAGCTTCCCAGATTACTAATTTATTTTTCTGATATTCCTCTATTTATCCCATCCACTGCATTCTTAATTTCAGTTATTGTATTTTCTATAGCTAATATGTCCACTTGGGTTGCTTTATGACTTACTGTTCTTGCTTCAGATTGCTTATCTTTTCCACATTTCCTTGCATTTATTTACTTGATTCTTTTTTGGCCTCTCATCTGAATAACTAGGCTTCAAGTTGTATTTGCTATTCGATGTGTTATCTTTCTTTTCTTATGATTGTGCTCCCTTTTTTTTTTTTTTTTTTTTTTTGCAATACGCGGGCCTCTCACTGTTGTGGCCTCTCCTGTTGTGGAGCCCAGGCTCTGTACGTGCAGGCTCAGTGGCCATGGCTCACAGGCCCAGCCGCTCCGCAGCATGTGGGATCTTCCCAGACCGGGCCACGAACCCGCGTCCCCTGCATCAGCAGGTGGACTCTCAACCACTGCGCCACCAGGGAAGCCCTGTGCTCCTTTTTTATCTAGTCATTTTCATCTCTAAGATTCTGATGGGGAAGCAAAGATGGTTTCCTGGAAAGGAGGAGGAGAAACGTGAACATAACAGAGTCACTGCATCATGGCCACACCAGCACCTTCCTCCTGGGATGCAGCAGCTCCCTGCCCCCACATGCATCCACCAGGACACACACATACCACTTCCGAACAGCCTTTAGCCTTCCCCAGATGGTTACACCTTTTAAATACTAGGGCCTTAGACCTATGCTTTCCTTTCATCTCTCTGATTCTTTCCGGGTTGATTTTGGGTGAAGAATCCAAAAGCCCATGTCCATTTGTCAGGATCTGTAAACACTTTAATTTCTTTGTCTTTTCCCATCCCCATAGCCACCTCCTCTCCCCCTGGTAGTTGGTTCCCTTTTGGAACCTATACGCACATCACGATGACACACTCAGAAGCCTTGGATGATTGGAGAGAAAAATAGACACAGCTGCTACAATGTGTACAAACCCATGAACATAAACAAATTTCTCCTGTTTGGTCAAATTGTCATGAGACGGTGTTTCTTTGGGTGAGGGATTATCAGCATTTGAAAAACTAAAATTACAGCACTGGATTATGTTCAATGAAATCCGTCAGTCACAAAAGGACACACGCTGTATGGTTGCGCTTATATGAGGTACCTAGGGTAATCAGATTCATAGAGACAGAAAGTAGAATGGTGGTTGCCAGGAGCTGGGGGGAGGGAAAGTGGGGAGTTGTTGTTTAACGGGTGCAGAGTTCCAGTTTTACAGGATAAAGTTCTGGGATCCCTTGTACAATGATGCGCGTATTCTTACCGCTGCTGAACTGCATGCTTAAAAATGGCTAAGAGGGGAAATTTCACGTTGCATGCATTTTATCACAATTTAAAGACAGAGATCTCGCACTTAGTTGAGGACATAAATTTAAGAAGCCTTATAAAAATTGAACAGTGGAATAAACTTTCTAGAAAGTACTTCAGCAGTGTGTCAAGGGCCTTAAGACTGTCCATACCCTTTTTAGGTGTGTACTAAGGAAATAATCAGAAACGTGGTCAGGGAATTGTTTAATGCTGTTCACTGCAGCATTATATATGATATAAAAAAGGTAACTAATGGGGCTTACCCTGGTGGCGCAGTGGTCGAGAGTCCACCTGCCAATGCAGGGGATGCGGGTTCGTGCCTCGGTCCGGGAAGATCCCACATGCCGTTGGAGCGGCTGGGCCCGTGAGCCATGGCCACTGAGCCCGCATGTCCGTGTGCGCCGCAGCGGGAGAGGCCACAGCAGTGAGAGGCCCGCGTACCGAAAAAAATAAAAAAAAAGGTAACTAAGAGTAAGGTCTTATTGCTCAACCAGAGGACTAGTGAAATGAAGGTTGGTATGTCCGTAGGAAGGAAAACACAGCTTTTTAAAACTTGTTTTGAAATATACTTAATGACGTGAGGAATTTTAAAATTCTGTTATATGGAAAAAGTAGGATACATAGATGCAAACTAAATATGATTCCAATTCTTAAAAATAAAATGTAAGGAAATACACTAAAATCTATTGGTGGTGGGATTATCTGTAATGTGTGCGAAAGTGCTTTGTGAACTGTAACTCGGCCCACTAACATAGGCAGTGGTTACAAGCCACTCAGAGTGGAAGACTGGAGCTATACTAAGTAGATAACCTATTTTAGTAGTAAAATAAATCATATTCAGCATGTAGTAAGCATTTATTTTCCTGAGCTATCTATATGTATTACCTTACTCATTCCTTCCAACCAACCTGGTGGTAGGTGCTGTTACTATTCCAATTCCTTGATGGGAAAAATGAAACCCAGAGCAGTCATACAACAGCGGAAAGCTGAAGAGCCGTGATGCACGGACCCAGAACTTCCTGGCATTAATCCCTACTGGTTAAGCAACTCTGAAATAATATGAATGAAAAAGAGCAAGAAAGGCTGGTCATGATTGCCTACATTTTGCCATCTTGTTGGGCTATGGCTGGGCCAGCTCTGCAAAGAGCTAGCAAGCGATGCCCAGGGCCAGTTCCTCAGTGTCATTGACTGAGAGCAAAGTTCTCAATAGAGGTGGCTTCCCTTGGTGGGTCCTAATGCTTTTGTTTTGCAGCCTCCACTGGGACCAGTCAACAGTGAGGTAATGAAGTAGAGCGTTGCACATGTTAGCTGGTTAAAGTCAGGGTACTTGGAAGCCTCCTTGAGAATGCACTCAGGGGTCCATGCGTGTTCCTTAGAAGCATATTGACTCACTGACTAAAACGTGCTGGACTTGGTCAACTTTTTCCATAGCAAAGCATTTATAACACACATTATTTGGAAAATCTAGAACGCTCTTATAATTTAAATTATAAGTGCTCTTGAAAGCCATGACTGGAAATGACTCCCTTAGCCCTTCAGGCTCTTGCAGTGATTTGCAGTATACTTTCACAGAAGGGCTTTTAAGTGGTTTGGTTGATTATATGTGCATCCTACATCAGAAAGAGCCCATGCATGACATAGGAGAATGTATGAGGCCAGAGCACTCCTGCTTATTAGAAATTTCAAGAACATGAAGCCTTTCTTGGGTAAAATAGCCCTAAACCCTTTGAGAACCCCAAAGCGTTCACCGGATTGAGGCCCTGGCTCAGTGCACACTCTGAATATGTGTGTTATCTTAATGGCAGAACACATTTTCCCAGAGTAATAGGGTGTTAAATTGTGGCTCTTTCCCTCTCTTCCAGCTAAGACGTAGGTCAGTGATGTCACATTCCATGGAGCTCACCCTACAAAAAGTCCAAACAGGAAAGCTGTGATCACTTAGAGAACTTTTTAAACCCCTTCTTCATATTGTTAGTCTAAAAGGGTTGTAGAAAGTTGTTTTTGTTTTGAAAGCAAACTTTTCGAAGACAGGCACTGGTATATGGTGAATCCCACCCCCCAATACTGGGGGAAGTATTTGCCTCTCACTTCAAGCCTAGTGAGAAAAGCTTCAATAAGACTATCCCAAGAACTTCAAAAATATATATATTTTTGCAGTTGAGGATTATATTGGCTTGATTTTTCTTTTTCTTTTTTCTTTTCTTTTTTTTTTTTTTTGCATTTGAGGAATATATTGGCCCACCCAAATAATACAGGAGATTGGAAATGTTTTAGCAGCTTGTACTGTGGAGAAAAGAGAAGGTTGTTGCTCTGTTAGGGTTTGGTTTATTAGGAGCAAAGGATGCAAGAGTGGTACCCATGGACCAGAAATTGGAAAAAAAAAAAACTTAAATAGGATCATCTTGGGTTCTGTCCAATGGGGCTGCCCAGGGGCATAAGGAGACCTCGGCAGAGAGAATCTGAAGATACTGCCAGATTCCTGGGTCAACTGAGGGAGCAAGTTATGTACCAGAGGAAACACATCACCTATAAAAAGGCACAGGTGGGAAGTGTCCTATGATGGTGTGAGGTCAGAGGGGCTTCAAAGAATCCACAAAAATGCTCCATAAAATATAGTTTGAAGATGAGCTGTGCTCAAGAGCACGAAGCTGTCTTTCTTGTTTCTCTGGCTTGTGCCTCCTGCCATCTCTTTGACCTAAATAGCATCCAAACCTAAAGTTAGCAGGAGGGCCGGGGTGTAGGGGTGGGAATAAAGGAAATAAAAATGCATGATACCCTGTATTTTTTACATAAATATGTCCTGAATATTGCATGGGACAGATTCATACTAAACAAATATTCTTTGTTTATCTAAGATTCATATTTATCTGGCTGTCCTGTATTTTAACTGTTGATCCTAAGTGAGCCCTTTCCTCTGCTCCTGCATAGTTGGATTGCATTTATGTGTAGCCACTTTAAAAATGCCTGGAGATGAGGCCATATACGTCTGCAGTGATCTTAGTCTCCAAATCAAAGGTTGGCACACGTGGTTTGATGCCTGGTCTGGCGGTACACAAGAGCAGTTTAAATTGTTTAAACTAAAATCATTTCTGAATATTCAGGCCTGTGATGGCTTTAACCTTGTCCCGCAGCTGAAACAATGTTAAAACTGAAAGGACTGTTCTAAGGTAACTTTTCTGCTGAGCTGGAAATCTTCTCCAGGAGTGTGGTTGCTTAACTTCTCTGAGTTTTCTGTCTCATCATCCATAAATTGGAAATACCAGGTGATTGTGATGAGAACCAAATAAGCGAATGAAAGAAAATTGACCTGCAATTCATGAAAGTCCTGACAGATGCCGCTCTTCTTGGCAGTAGCATAAGAACCAATATGTCTAAATTTTAAAATTCCTCTGTCGGCATTCTATTTGCATAGAATTGCATGACAATTACTTTTTAAAAATAACATACAATTCAGGATACCTAACTCCCTCCTGAACTCGGGCTTAGCCAGGGATGTTGGAACCACAACAGATCCAAGAACTCCAGTTATCCAACTCAGATGCCTTATCCATTGAAGGCTTTTCCAGATGCTGCCCTTGTTAGCACCACCTTTCCATCACATGGAAGATTTGCAGGTAGTTAAGGATCTAAGAATCATATTCCTGAAGCCTTGGACTTCATGCTCATCAGGCCAGGGCAGGCTGGGCCACTGCAGCAAAGGCTGCTGTTCCTCTAGGGGACCCTCCTCCTGCACTCCATCCCCCAAGTTCATTTTCACTGCCTTCAGCACTCAATCACATGTGCTTCCTGCAAGTTTCTGGTAGCCTGTTTTAACTTCCTCTCTGATTTATTAATTTTTGCTGTTGTTTTTATTGTTGCAGCCAGCAAGTCACAAGACAAGCACATTTGATCTTAATTTCACATTGCTCATTATCAGTTCTCCTTTAATCATTTGCTTCTGATCTTTATCAAAAAGTTACTTGTAAAACCCAGGGGAATAAAGCCCTTCATAACCCCCCTTCTCCTTCTTCCACTAGCTCTGTTAATGACAAAGGAGCAAGTGACTTCCCAGAGAGCTTTAGTCTAACCAAAGACAAAATAGTTGTGTGATGTCCAATATACTGAAAAAAATGTCTTTACAGAAAAACCTTTAGTTAAGAGCCTGGGGAGGAAGGTAAAGGCATTTAAAAAAATCAGAAGCTCAGAGGAGACAAATGGTGCTTGATGAGCTTTTGAGATGAATACCACGGGCTAATGCGAGCAATCAGTCTGTGGAGAATATGCTGATATCTGCAGAAAAAGTGCAGTGGCAGAGGAGAGCTTACAGATAAACACAGGAGCTCGAGAAATATCATTGCTGGAAAAAACCTTGACATTCTGACCACCTTTTATGGAACAGCTAGAAGGAAAATTCAGGGTTCAGTTTTCTGCAACTGACTATCCTTCCTGTAATAAATTCATTCAAAGTGTTATTTCAAGACTCCTCTCATTCAGCTCCATTACATGGCACATCAGCCAAGCAGCCCCATGTTCATGTGACTATATAACCACACGGTGACAGAAGCAATAAGAAACATATATTGATAATTTTTAAAAATTTGAATCGGGGACGAAATACATGAAGGTAACTCAATTCGGGATCCAAGCTGTTTCTCTCTGTCCAACACTCTCATTAATAACAACTTCAGCCTCACTGGGTTTCCAGTCGCCAGCCCCCATCACTGGGAAAGAAGCCACTGGGCTTTCCGGGTTGTACAGCACCCACCTTTCTACACCACTCAGGAGCTCTTCCGTGGGTGTTTCTCGTAAAGCTCAAAAGTAGAAAGCTCTTTCCTTCTGCGGAAAGCTCAAGCAGTAGAAAAAAAAAAACCTCCACTTAAATGTGTGCACCCATTCGCCCATTCCAAACGACGTATGCTCAGCCAATAAACTTCAGTTGAAATGAGCGAAGAAAGTAAGTTCACAGCTACATGCAAAAATATTAATATGTAATCACACTTTGTCCTTACCGAGTTGGTAATAGAAGGTACAATTAAATAGTTGTCTGTTGGATTTCAGTACTATCCTATCCTGGGAGGAGAGTTGTTCAAGGCCTGATAATCCAGAGATGGGTGATGACTTAGCTGACAGTTGATTGGCTCTGAGCCCTCCAGTTAGCAATAACAAGGCAACAAATATTATGACCCTCAAATTGGGCTTGTTCATCCTTTTCATTAAGTAAAGCATGGTGGACCACGTAAATTTGCTCACAGATGAGCCTGAACAGTTGGGGTTGTTCAGCCATCACTGAATCACCAAAGATAATGCAGTCGATGCAGGGAGACACCACCCAGATCCCCCACCTAAGAGTGTAGAACCCACACCTCCACGGTGCCGGAAGTGCTATAGGACAGAAAGCCTCAGCTACCAGCCCCTCTGGGCACTGCCACAGCTGGAGGGAGCCCAAGGCTGTGCCTGCATTTTAGCTGGTACAGGTCCAATGACCCAGCAGCTTGGGGGAACAAAGGTCTGGCCCCTTGGATCCCACTCACACCCTCTGAAAGGTCATGTTAGTTTCAAACTCCCTGTGGAGTTGTTTTCGACCTCCTTTGAGGCTGTGTCACAGCTGGATTTCAATCTGCTGCCCAATTTTACTTCCCTCACTTCTCTTCTAGGGGTTTTGATCCCAAGAGGGCTGCCTCATTATCTGCCTGCCTGTAAGTGTTCATTTCAGAGTCAGCTTCCTGGGGAACCCAGACTGTGACAGCCCCCTCATTTTATTTTATACTGTTGGGTTGACACTTACAGACCTAGCGAGAGCTCTTTATTAGCCCGGGAACTCCAAACAATATACTAAAATAATATGCTTCCCTTCCAAATTATCATGCAACTTTTTCATAGTTGCATCCAAAAAACAGAAGAAACTTGAGAGATTAGTGATCAATGATTTTGATAAGAGAAGAGGAATCTAGGATAAAATGCCTGTGTAATGAAGGCAAAAGTCAGAATGGTAGAGACGTAGATTATGTATAAAACAGTTGCTTCAACTACCTAATTATTATTGGGACTCTGCCATTTTACTTCCCGCAAGAGAGCCAGGTCTATAACAGTCACCCTTTGGCAGTCCTTAGAGATTATTTCTTTAAAAATATATCCTAGAAAATTTAGCCAATGCCAGTTTCTTTTAAGAAAAAAATTACACTGGTTTGGGTGTGTGGAGAGACTTTATGTTGTCTTTTTCACCTATAGCTACTTCTAACTGAAAATAATTGCAAATAGGTCTAGCTCAAGATATGTAGTTATTATATGTAGAGATCCTTTGCTTAGACTGAAACTCTCATTAACTTTCTTTGATTCATGTCCAAAATATCAAATCAAGCTATAGGGGAGGAAATCAACAAAACCAGCCACTATAAATTGCAATCTGGGTAGAGGAAAGTAGGAATAGCCTAGACCACTAAAGGTGGTTAAATATCGCACAAGAGGTACAGGAGCCCTGAAATTTTTACCATTTTTGAAAACCAGTTTATCCAGTATTATAAGATAAATCAGTAAACTAGTTGGCATAAAAGGAAAATCGAAGAGAATTTCACCAACTTTGAGTCATTGCAGCAGTAAAAATGACTCTTCAGTAGATGTTCAACCTGCAGTCTCTTTAGAGAACCTTGAAGAAGGTTTTCCTGGAAACACGGTGTCTATAATTGTTTTTAAAATTGATTCAACAACATTTGCTCCTGGAATTGTACTTTGGAATAACTCACCACTACCTAGAATCAGTTTTTATCCTCTGTTCCTTTTTATTTCCCCACCTGGCATGTAACTCTTAACTGCAGTAGAGTTCAGATTTAGGCAACAGTTTTTTGTGATGTCCTGCTTATAGGTAGCTTTCTGCATCCCACTGCTTCTACTAAAATTGGCAAGATGTGGCACATCAGATCCACTGTGGGAGTATACTTACCACATGGACTTCTATTTAGGTATGGGAATGGGAAGGAAATGGCCAAAAACAGAGTATTGCCCAGAATTTTGGAGCAGTCTCAATACATAAGGGTAAAGGTCCATCCAAGTCAGCTTACTTGGTTCCCTTCCTTCTGTTGTCTTTTCCCCTTTTCCTTCCATCTTTTTTCTTTCTGGTTTTTAACCCTGGCTATGCAAAAAAATTACCAACTGAGTTTTTTGATTTGCCTTTTATTTTTGGAGAATGCATGTGGTCAAACACTGAAACAATTTCTGGGAATGGAACCTGAACAGTTTTATTGGTAAAATGCAGCACGGGCAGTTCTGTAGCAGATTTGAGAAGCACAGAACTCCCCCATCCAGAAGGAAGTACCAATGGATAAGAGACAGGAGGGGACATGCCAAGTTGTGAGCCCAACCTCAATTGTCACCCACCTCTACTAAGTTGTACCACAGAATTCATACAACACCTCTGAGCCACTATCAACCTTTCTGGAATGTCTCAGGAAAACATGGCTCCTCTGGGGTTTTAGCAGCGCAACAGAGGTCTTTACTTCTCTATGACAGAGCAAAGCCTTTACTCTAGGGTCTTTAACTCATTAAAACTGATAACTTAGATTTGCATATTTCTGTTAGAAATCTCAAAATATCATGGTGAAATAATTTCACAACACATTTTACAAGTATCCACCCTTTTTTTTGAATGTTAGCTCTTCCTTTTATTATTATTCTCCACTTGCTTTTTTTTACATCTTTATTGGAGTATAATTGCTTTACAATTGTGTGTTAGTTTCTGCTTTGTAACAAAGTGAATCAGTTATACATATGTTCCCATATCTCTTCCCTCTTGCGTCTCCCTCCCTCCTACCTCTCCTTATCCCACCCCTCCAGGCGGTCACAAAACACCGAGCTGATCTCCCTGTGCTATGTGGCTGCTTCCCACTAGCTATCTACCTTACGTTTGGTAGTGTATGTATGTCCATGCCTCTCTCTTGCTTTGTCACAGCTTACCCTTCCCCCTCCCCATATCCTCAAGTCCATTCTCTAGTAGGTCTGTGTCTTTATTCCTGTCTTACCCCTAGGTTCTTCATGACATTTTTTTTCTTAAATTCCATATATATGTGTTAGCATATGGTATTTGTCTTTCTCTTTCTGACTTCACTCTGTATGACAGACTCTAGATCTATCCACCTCATTACAAATAGCTCAATTTCGTCTTGCATGTTAGCAGTTCATGTGAATTTTTAAGTCATGACCCTTTAGGGAATAGAACCATAAATTGATATACTGTGGAGGGAGTTTTACTAGTAAAAGGTGTTTGTTTTATTCCCAGATATTCCTTTAAGTGATTTTTGTCATTAGACACTAAAAAGCAAATGTTGCATGATTTCCCCCGCGACGTGCTAGTATGCATTTTCAGACCCTTCCCAGTTATCTTAAATCTTTTCACTTTTTCTTTTTTCATCTGCTGGCACGGCAACACATATAGTGCACGACCTGGGCTTTTTCATTTCCTTTGTATCAGGAGGAAATGTGCCTGGGTGGAAAGTCACTGAGTCCTTCTCTCTTTGAGCATTCTTGCCTCTGCTGTCTTGGGGCATCATTCTTTGTAATATCGGTTTTTTCATGTTTTCCCGCAGTTGCCAGAGAAAGATGCAAAATGAAAAGGGAATATTGATTCTCTTTCTTCTGTGGGGCATAGACTATTTCAGAAGACTTCAGTCAGAAGATCGTGTGTGAGTGTGTGTGAGTGTGATGTTTCCTTAGGAGTAAATCAACATTAGACAGACCCAGAAAGCAAAATCAAATGGAATAAATACCAATTATTTGCTAGCTAATAACAAGAATACTGTATCATAAAAGCTCACATAAAATGTATACCTTTGAAAAGACTAATTTGGAAAAATCTGGTAACAATTTGATTTTAATTTAAAACAATGTTTTTTTTATACTGACTTTTATGTATAAGAAATAGATGTCTTAAAATTTCTCATTACATAGATGTTGTTGCCTAGAGCTTCCTGAAACTCACCTCCCATGATGTCCACCAAGAAGAACAATTCCCAGTTCTAACACCATGTCTGTCCTTGATGTCATTCAAGGGATCTTGATTTCCTGTTTCTCAATTACAAGTAAATGACAATGCTTGCTGGTATCTCTTCTTGGATTCTCCACTGACAAGTCAATTTAACATGTCCCAAAGTGAACTGATAATCTCCCTTAATTTTGCTTTTTAAATACTTACTGACCTTGTTCCCTCTCCCTGTCCCTACTATTTTTTTTTTTTTTTTTGCGATACGCAGGCCTCTCACTGTTGTGGCCTCTCCCGTTGCGGAGCACAGGCTCCGGACGCACAAGCTCAGCGGCCATGGCTCACGGGCCCAGCTGCTCCGCGGCACGTGGGATCTTCCCGGACCGGGGCACGAACCCGTGTCCCCTGCATCGGCAGGCGGACTCTCAACCACTGCGCCACCAGGGAAGCCCGTCCCTGTCCCTACTATTAATGCCTTTGTTTGAATTCTTATGTTCTCGTATTGGTTATATTTCAACTGTTCTCATTTGGTTTCTCTGCCTCTAGGTTTGTAGCCCTAAGATCTAGCTTTGTACGCCTATCTTTCTTTCAGTGGTGTGAGCTGTGGAAAAAATGCAAACCCACCCTGATACTTTTTCACTGAAAGTTCTTCAATGTCTCACTATTGACTCTTTAGCAGAGCCCTCAGCTTCTTTTCTAGGTTCATCCCTGGTTCAGACTCTACACTTCTGATTTCTACCACACATCAGGCCTTTTCCTGCCTCCATTCCTATGTTGTTTCTGTCTCCACCTGGGATGCTTTTTTCTCCCCCCTTCAATGGATTAGTTGCCATCCATCTTTCAGGACTCAGTACAGGTTTCAGCCTGCCTGTGGCCCTTCTCCTCTGACCTCCCAAGGCCTCCTAAATATTTCTCTACGTGGCATTTGCCACATTAAGTTCATATGATATGTTTTGCATCCCACCCCACTAAGTTTTGGACTCCTTGAGAGCAGAACTGTCACTGTTTCATCTTAGTACCCCAAGTATCAAGTCACAAATACGTGCTTAATTAAAACTTGACTGCAGAAGCCAGAAGGAACCTTACAGGTTAACTAGTAGAATGACTTCATTTCAAAAGTTGGAAACTGAGGCACAAATAACTGAAGTAACATGTCAGAGACTAAATGTCAATATTGCAGCTAAGCTGAAACTATGGCGTGTTGCCTTCTGACACATTTTGAGTTATGTAATTTGGCCTATCCATGAGAAACTGGTATAATTTGATCATATTGACTTTTCCCTAATTAAATGTGTTAGGGAAAACTGCAGGGATGTTCTCTTTTCTTTCCTGTTCACAGTGACCCAACAGCTCAATAGTTTCAAGCCTTTGACAATTTCTTTTTGCATATGCTCTGCCCTTGATTATACTCTACCGTAGTTTGTTTTGCAATCTTATAAATCTCACACATTATGCCTACTAAAATATTTCTATAAGCCAACCTATCCACTATAATTCTACGTGATACATTAATCTGCATGGCATTGTAAATGTGTTTGCTGATTAAAATCAATACTCAGAGACTGAATTGGAGAACTAGTGTGAGTGGAAAAAGCATTGTGTAATATGGTATTTGGGTATGACCTGACCGTGGGTTGGCCCAGCTTAACATGGCCTCATGTTTGTCCAGTACAAGTTAATCAGAGAGGAGGAAAGTGGAAATGCCGGTTAGAGGGTGTGATGTTCTTTGGCCTTGTAAATACACAGCATATAAAGGTATATCTTGGTTCTATTATATGTGCATTACTGTCCCTCATTCAGTCTTGCCACAGTTTCAGTGCCCTCTTGTGATAACTTCCTAATTATTCTTCCTCATTCACTCCTGTGATTGATTAGAATATTCTTCCACTGTGTACACAGGCACTGTGTACTCCCTCCCTACCACCCCCATGAGAAGAGTGTATTTTCTGACACATTCATCTTGCGCTTGCTAGTGAGACGGGATTTGGTCAACGGGATGTTAGCAGATGTAATGTAAACAGAAGCTTGAAATGGCTCCAGCACTTGAGCCCCACCATTGCCATAGAAACACCTTACTCTGGGGTAGCTATTATCCGTCTCACCTTAGTCCTTGAGGAAGCACATGTGGAAAAAACCTGAGAGCAATCTGCCAGGGAGCGAAGCCTAGCAGGACCCACCGCTTGAAGCAGAGATTCCCAGACAAGCCCAACCCAGATGAACCAGCGACCAGGTGACCCTCACAGACAAGAATAAACGATATTTTTTTAAGCCACTGACTTCTTTGAGGGTGGTTTGTTTTGCAGAAAGAGCTGACTGATACCACCCCTCCCTCCTAGGCTGACGGATTTGAAAGTCTTAAAGCTTTGGTCCTCACCTCCTTCCCTTTCTCTGCTGTTTCAGGCTTTTTGAAATCCCATGTGATTCTAGATACCTTTGCTTGTGTTCATTTAAGTTGCCTTTCTTCACTTCTTGTTCCTCTCCTTTCCCCTTTACTTGATTTGCTGGTTTTTCCCAGGATATTTATTTTCAGGGTTTATTTCAGTTTTGCCTTTTTCTTCTGCTGCTCCCCCAAAATTGCATACATCCTTCCATCTGTGCCCTTCCGTACCTGCTGCTGTCCATTCTGGGCTCTTCTTTTTGTTTTTCCCTGTCCCCTGTGGGATGATGGCCTGAGTCCATCCTGCTGTTCTTTCACCCGCTCTGTTCCTCCAGAAGCAGAAAGGCAGATGAACAAATGATCTGAAATCCTCCCCTTGATAATTCCATTTTGCTTTTTGGCTCCTGTGGTCCACCCACCCCCAGCTGCTCAGAGATGGAGCTCATTAATTACACGCCTTTCGGGCTCCTCTGTCTTTGAACAGCAGGAAGGGAAGAAGGAAAGAAGTGAGATGGGCCAGGTGAAGGAAGGCTGAACCATGGGGAGCTTGTTAATGGTATCTGTTTTCTGAAACGAGATTTGGCGAAAACAAGGCATAAGGTAAACCCATTGTATCAGAACTGAGAAATAAGCTTCTATTTGTCTTGCCAAATTTTAAAAATGTTCATGATTCCTCTCCATTAGCTCCCAGCAATGTTGAAGATGCATTTGACTAAACTGGAACACATTATCAGTCATAAAATGCCTAGAGGCAGTGCAGTACAGCCATCCATATGCTTCTCTGAGTTAATTTGAAATACAGAGAATTCAGCATCCAAATGGTCCCCATGAGCCATCGTGGAATCCTACCCATGTGAGTGAAAAGGGAGATGGCTGATTGTTCACTCATGAGCTCTCAGGGATGCCCTAGGTCTGTGCCATGTTGGGCTGGAAGGGAGTGATGGTGGGTATAGATGCCTGCAACTCCTCACTGCTACTTATGTTATTGGCTTAATAGTACTGCTTTATAGAATCCTTGATTTCTAAACCCTTTCTTAAAGGATCGGCAGGGACTAGACCATTGCAGTATAAATTAACGTGATTACAGTCACAAATGGATATAGTGGGTTCTCAGTCCCTTACACACCCTCTCAGGAGAGTCAGACTGACCACAAGATAGTCCGCAGCCAGAAAGCTCCCAAAGCTACCATTACTTCCTTCTCTAGCGTCATAGTCTGCAGTCTTCTACAGATTCCCCCAGGTAATGAATTTCATGGAATATTGCCATGTGGAATATTTCTTCTGTCTTTTTCTTGGGAATACCTGAAACATAGGACAAATACTCTTATTGCAAAATTATGTTAAGAGTTTTACTTAACGTAAACTACACCTCAGCTCATAACCCAAATATTACATAGATTGAACACAGATTTCCTGGGTAACCTCTGTATCTGATGCCCATCCACTTCTCCCAGAATCATTGTCACTTTATCCCTTCCCCTAAGTGGGTGCTATCTTAGTTTCCTAGGGCTGCTGCAACTAATTACCACAAAGCAGGAGGCTTAAAACAGCAGAAATGTGATCTTTCGCAGCTCGTGAGGCCAAAAGTCCAAACTCAGCATCAGCAGGGTTAATTTCTTCTGGAGGATTCGAGGAAGTATCCTTTCCACACCTCTCCTACCTTCTGATGGCTGCTGGCAATCCTGGGCTTGTGGCTGTGAGCTCCAATCTCTGCCTTTGACTTCACATGGCCTTGTCCTCTGTCTTTTTCTGCTTGTCTCCTGTCTTATAAGGATGTTCGTCATTGAATTTAAGGCCAACCCAGGTAATCCAGGATGATACCATCTCGAGATCCTTAACTTGATGGCATCTGTAAAGGTTCTTCTTTCAATATGGTCACATTCACAGGCTTCAGTTCGACATATCTTTTGGGGGGCTACCATTCATCCCACTGCTGGTACCCTGGAGGTATACATCTTCGTCTTCAAGGGTGTCACTCATTGTTTGCACTTACCACAGGCTTTGGATTTGGAGGTGACCAGAAATACCTCCAGAACTACACTCATCCCCTGTGCCATACCTTGAGCTGGTGTTGGCGATGGAATGCCACTGGACCAGCAAAGAGGACTGCTTCTCTGGCCTGGCCTTGGCCTCATAGGGGGAGGCAGAAGAGAAAAAGGACCCTTTGCAATTTCAGGGCAATGCAGATGATTGAGACTTTTCACTGACGTGTTCCATCTTGTCTCTTTTTCCCTTCTGAAAAAAAAACTCTTTTCCATCCTTAGTGAGCAGGGGCCGCTCTGGCCCCTGGGTATCCTAATACGCATGGACCGTGGTCTGTATGTTGCAGCCCTAATAGATGTCAACCTGTACACCTAAGAGCACACTGGTCATTTGTTGAGAGCCCACTCGGTGTCAGATACTGTACTTCTAAATTACATCTTATTAAAGTATCAATGTTTACTTCTACAGGTGAGTTAGTTGAGTCTCAAAGAGTTGACAATATAAAAAGCTGCCCACCGGTAACATGGCGAGTCAATGGCAGACTGAGGACTGGAATCTTGCCCTCGGCTTCTGTGGTCCAGGGGTTTTTCGCTGGCACGCTGCCTCTTCCATGCAGTATTATGTCATCGCTTGCTAGCTTGGCTATATGTTCCGGTTACTTTCTTTATACCTATGGTTTCCTCAGCAGGATTGTTATTAGGCGTCCTGAGCACCAGCCACGCACCTACCGGGTGCCCGGTCTGTTCTGGAAGTTGATGCCGCGGAGGACAAGAGGGTTCTCTTGTAGGGCAGGCACTGCTCGCAGCCCCGAGGGAATCATCGTGCTGGCTGTCATCCCTCTGCACTTTCTTGTGATTAATTCAATCCGACTCTGATTGTTCCTTCATGCTGTGACCCCCCCTCGGCATTTCCATGCTAAGGTTGTGCTGTATTCATTTGTTCTAGTTGAAATACTGCTTTGTAATTGCTTCTAAACAACTTCATTTCTGCATCTATTGTAGGCGGAGGGCTGAATGTGGCAGTTGAAGCCGTTACCGGACGATGTGTATAAGGTGTTGAGCAATTCCTAGGAGCCAGGCACACGCTGCAGGGATCTCGCCTTCGACCTCCCCATGCGTTGTTCTGTGTGTGTCTCTGTGGGGTGAGCGTGCTCAGGTGCACACCGCGGTTCTGTTTCTTGAATGTCTTTCCCAGCGGGTCTCCTCTCACCTCTTTGAACTCAGTAGCTAACCTTCCCTCTCCCCACAAGACACAAGTTTCCACACTTCCCGCAATAAGCTAACTTCATTGTGCCTGATTGGCTGAGTAGATGTCCCTACAGTTCTGAGAAAACAGCAGATGTTGGAAAGATTCAGGCCACAGCACATTATGGGTTCCTTTGCTACTTTAATAAATAGATCCGGTTGCCTTCATTCCAAGAAGAGTCAGACTTATCCAAATTCTAGAGTACAGCAAACACACATATAGCAAGAGTCTGCCGTGACGGCTTGGGATTCTTGCCTCTTGGCCGCTGCCCAAATCTGAACATTATCTTGTCCCCAAGATTTTACTTTTGGCCTAGTTAAGAAAATGCTCTGATCTAATTGTCTGCCTCTATTGTGTCAACTCTTCTGGGAGATGACGGTCCCTGATGCCATTCCACTGCCTCCCTTTTGGCTAACTTTGCATAATACGCATTACCTTATCTCTATCTTCTGTTACGGACTGAAAACTCATGGGCAATTGATTAAGCTCGAGACTCCACTAGAAACACCTTTTGCAATGAAGATCTTTCAGAAGTAACATTAAGAAAAGCAGATTCTTAAGACATGGAGCAAAATAAAGGAGACTGCAGACTTCCACGTTCTGCAGAAGAAATGCTCTGCTACTGTAACTTTAGCTATTCATTGGGGCAGTGAGATAATAGTCACAGAAGTTATAATATTGTAGAAGAAAATGAATAGAAATGATAGTTTCCTGAGGTCATTTCTAAAATGTTCCATAGAATGTGCCTCTAGACAAAAAGGAATGAACGCAAAAAAGAAAATTTTAGAAACTTAAGCATCACATGTTTCTGGCTAAAGAAAACAGGACAGCCTCTTTGGAAAGAAGAGTGTCTAAAGCATTTACTTATCACTTACTAATAAAATAGGACGGACAGGCTGCCTGAGAAGCAGCCTCACCCTGGAGCCGAGATCTGACTCCCGTACGTTCTGTTCAGCGCATCTAGGTGGAGCGTGGTCTCAAATTCCAGACTGGGTATAGCAGCCAAGAGATTGTCATTTAGTAAGTGGACAAATGTCATTTTCCCTGTGGCGAAAAGGGGGGGAGGATATCCAGCTGCATCTCTAGAAAGCTATCAGTTGAAAATGAAGATTTTTACGGGAATTAAGCTGTAGCTTCTTTATTAGCGTGACAGGTCTCCGGGCCAGTTGGCTGTATTAAAATGACAGACACACTGACCCTCTCGTACTCTCTGTGTTGATAGACAGAAAATTAATGGCTTTAAGGTTTTGCATCTGCTCCCATCTTTCCAGATTTGCTACTTATTATGACAGTTTTGTTCTCTCCTGATTTAGGTCTTAGATTGCCATGCCAACATCACAGCGTTACATTTTGGCTTGTCTATATAAATATATAGTATTAGAGAGATCACATTTCTTCAGACTTTATTTGGTACCTGTCCTTCCTGTCTTTATAAAGGCAGATAGATAAGGAGGTAGAGTTTAATGCTTATCATCAAACCTCCTTTTTCTCTCCCCATATCCTCTAAAATCTTTTGAATTTAAACCAGAAGGGTTATTTCCTTATTAACATACAATGTTCTTTCTTTATCAGCCACTGTGTTTAGAGCTTTAAGATGTTATCCCATTTAAGCTTCTCAATCATGAAAGCTATTCACAATGACCCATTCTACTGATGAGAAGACGGAGCCTTATGGAAGTAATCTGGCATAAGGTTACGTAGCTGGGTTTTCAGTCCAGTTCTTCCTGACTTTTAAGGCTTTGTTTCCATCCTCTGTGAGGCTGTCTTCACCCAGCGGAGTCTGCCTCTTAGCAGCCCCATTGAAAAGGACAAAGAAAAGTAGAAAATCTATTTTACCTGAAAATGAATAAGGGTAACTGAATACAGGGGAAGAGAGACTGATATGGTGTCATCTGTGCATGGGTTCCTGGCCTGCTGCCATCAAGACTTCATAGAACTGTTACGGTTTATGACTGCACTTTAGACCTCTGAACGAATGAGGGATGGAAGGAGGGTGTAACCCTTCATTCTAGAATCCCCTAACATTGCAGCGATGAGCCAGGCTGTCGGGCACAAGCTGAGGCTCTTCAGTTGTCCACAGAAAAGCCAGAGTTGAATCCAGCTCATTCCTATTCTCGGCCTTGAGAAAGTCACTTTAATTATTTCCAGATTCTGGTAGATGAAAACTAAATAAAATGAATGCAAACACCTCATCTAAAGTGACAAACAAATAGAAGACATTGAACAAATGTTAGATTTCAAAGATTCTCTTCTTGTCTCCCATGATCTGTTTATTCTCTTATTCCTAAGAGTGAAAATAAGTATTACTTTTCCTCTGATAATTTTCTCCCATACCCACGTCCCCCAGTACTCCTGTAGCTCACTGTATTTCCTATTTTTTTCCCCACATTTTAAAAACTCTGAAATAGCAATTCATTTTACAATTGGAGTAAAGAGAAAAAGGCCAGCTGCCCAGCAAGGCATCACCTGTAGGTGGGGGCAATGGGTCATGTGTTCAAGGTATGGGTTCTTCTGTTCCTCTCACTGTCCGCACAGGTGAGCTGTTTGCTTTGGCATCACCATATATGGTTGGATTGTAACTTAAACTGGGATCACTGGCGATCCCTAAATATATCCTATGTAACATTAAAACAACAAAAAAAGTATTGTGCATAGACAAAGTGAATTGTCAGGTACAATTAACTGGCAATGCAGTTAAAGGCAACAGACATGATAGATTGTTGGAACAGATCAAAGAATTGCAAAGCTTGAAGAGATTGATACATCTTAAAGAACCAGTAGTCAGACACTCTGGTAAGATGCAGCATCACAGGTGTTAACATTTTATTAAGTTTCCAGGATTTTTCCCAAACTGATACACACATCTTAGCGTAAGAGAAAACAGTAAACATTTTGTGTTCTTGCCAGTTAATTCTTATTTCTGGCTTTAAAAATAAAATTGTACACCTTTCTGTTTTTAGCACATTTCCTGTTTCTCTTAAGTAACTTTGGCTCTTTCCTTTGCTGAGATTTTTCTAATCTCTCTTTCGGGGTGTGCAGGGTGTGGGGAATACCCGCAAAACATGTCGTTTCTGCTTCCTTGTCTTGCTGCTGACCTAGCCTGTGAGAAGCACGAGGATACCCTGAGACGGAAATATTAAACTGCGGTGTAAAAGGGCAATAAACTCTGAATTTAAGTGAAAATTTCCCCAAAGAAGCTGTTTTCAACCAGAAATGACTGAAAACAAATTTAGTTACTAAAATGGAATAACGTAGGTTGTCAGCTGTAGGCCGACTGTGGGCCAAAGAGTAAAGCTGGGATCGGCTATGAGCAAAGGGGAGGCAGCCTCACCCGCTAGAT
The DNA here is from genome assembly GCF_963924675.1 of Phocoena phocoena. Classification (NCBI taxonomy): domain Eukaryota; kingdom Metazoa; phylum Chordata; class Mammalia; order Artiodactyla; family Phocoenidae; genus Phocoena; species Phocoena phocoena. The sequence goes on along the minus strand of NC_089233.1, from coordinate 45,871,484 downwards.
CAGCTCCCCGTTCTTTATGTCCAAGTGGGGATCGAAGGAGCGTCTCTTCAGGCCGGGCCTGACACCTACTCTTGGACTTTGGCTGGGAGGCTCTTTACTATTAACCTGAGACCCTGTTCTTCACCTTCAGCAGACCCCTTGCTGTGACAGCGGCTCCAGGATGTGCCTGTGCTGCCACATCCCGGGCGCCGGTTTGATTTATTCCCTGCTTGTGAATTGCCTGGTTCTGGTCTTAATTCCATCCCTGATTGGATCGTCTCTCTTGCCTCTATACAACCTTCTCTCCTGTCCCTCAAGCTAGTAAAGCTCCTCTTCCATCTCTAGCTAGAAATGATAGGCCCACATGGTTTTCTGGGCTATGTCACCAAAGATGCTGAAATTAACTCATCTCCAATGATTTGCAGTGGTTCAGTTTTACGGAGCTTCTCCCGTTACACATGACTGTTGGAGTGCTGCACCCACGTGGGCTTCAATTTCCTAAACCCACTTCCCCCTGATGGCTGATGCTTCCCTTCTGTCCAGGCTGGGCGTTTCAGATCTCCAGCGCAAATTGTTAGCATCCATCTCTGCAGCTGTGCTAGAACAGTGACTTCTCCAGGGATATTTCTGGGTTCGAGGCTAACGTGCCATTCACCACCTCTCAAGATTGTTCGTGTTTTGCAGGGTAATTCCTGCTGGGCTGTTTTTCATTTTAGGTTATCAGGCTTTGTGGTTCTTTTCTTGTCATTTTTCTACTAGCGTTTATATGTTTTCTACTGGCATGTGTTGAGGCTCAGCTGGGCTGATGCGGTTGTGAGAGAAGCATAATTCAAACATGGTTTGGCAGATCAGGAACAGAACAGACACGATTAGACAACACAGAAGGATGGAAAAAATAGATTTGGTTTGGAGCTTGGAGAGTGTGGTTTAAGTTTTCCCAGGATAACCAAGGAATCATGTATTAAAATTGTCCTAATAAACACATAAGTTTTATGGACTAGGTTCCATCGCAACAGTTGCCCTCAAGGCTGATCCAACAGTGAATGATAGATGAAAAGACGATAGTTATCCCATTTTTCAAAGCAAAAGCAGAGATTCAGTTGAACTAATAAATATGAATGTACTTATGGGGACAGGTGAACATAACAGTTTTCAGACTATTTAGGAAATGGAGGGTTATATAGATGCCATATATTTGTGGCAGGAGAATTCCACCTTATTCATCATTCATTCATTCATTCATTCATTCCACAAAGAAGGAATGTGTAGACTATGTGCCAGGCACTGTGATAAGCCCTGGGGTTATGGTGGAAGGAGACAAGGTATTTGGTCTCATATTAGGAAGGAGAACAGCTCATTCACTGCAGGGTTTCTGGTGCAATGATGGGCATCTGTGCTGTGGTGTTGGGTGTGGGCAGGGCAAGTTCGGGAAGGCTTTCTGGAGGTGGTGATACCTGAACTGGATATTGAAGGATGGAGACAGGGGTTTCAGAAACAAAGAACACAAAATGGAGGCATGAAAATCGAGCAACATTTGTTATCCATAAGGGCAAAGGAGAGGGAGGGAGTGAAAAATGGACCAGGAAAGGAAGGCCGGGGCCAAATCAATATGGGTTTTTTTTGGCATGTTAAGAGATTGAGATTATTTCTCTGATGTCTCTAGGGAGTCATCTATAATCTTAAGCAGGGGGGTGGCCTGAACAACTTTTTCATTATAGAGGTTTGAGGCAGAGGTCAGGAGTCTAGTACAAGGTGGATGTGATGATCTAGGCAGGGAGTGATGATGGCCTGAATTAGAGCAGTGCTTCTGGGAAGCAAAGGATACTAGGAGACATGGTGAGTGCACGGAAATGGGGTATAAGGAAGGGCAGAGGGTATAAGATAAAGCCTACACTCCTGGCTTGGGAAACCTGCTGGGTTGAATACCATTTACTGAGTAGATGAGGAATCAAAAAGCTTGGGATGGAAAAGAAGGAGTTCTTTTCTCAATGTGTTTATATTCCGGCTCAGGGTCTGGGGGCTTCGAAGATGAGATGACGACTTTGTATCCGGAGCCCAAGAGAGAACCACCCAGGCTGGATATTTAGATCATTTGAGTAAGAATACGGAAGGGCCAAGGAAATATCTTGTCACTTAACCTTAATGGCACCTACCTCAGAGGGTAGTGGGATAAAATGGGATAATGGTAGGTTAGGTACAAAGAAGACCCCTGTGTGATGTGCAGTGGCTTTTAGTTATTATGAATATTATTCTTAATTTTTTGAGGATCGGGGACAGACTTAGAATATTCATACGATTTCGTTCTGAGTTTAGTTGGTAATATCGAGAGCTATTCCCAGAGACTCTACAGGGGAGTCTTTTATGAGGGGTCCCTGGCATCACCCACCACAGGTGGAACCAAAGCTCTTAAAGGCACCACACTACCTTTGATAACATCATTACCAGTTTGAGGACATTTTTGAAGTCAGGAAAAACTGAGAAAAGCTGAGGCAGTACTATTATAAGGGGTAGAAATAATACATTAAAATGTGTTATAAAGCAGCTAATGGGCTACAAAGTTCTGGAACATCACTCTGAGGCTTGGGATGGTTCCCATCAGTTTGATGGTCATCATTAGAGAAGATGCCACGGACTCTTCTAAGTGATGGCTGAGTGGCATGGCTGGCATGGAAGACATGGAGCACACCTGGGGACATTCTGGGTCACAAGCAGTCCATGAGGATATCTGGGCATGTCAGTGTGTTGGTGCTATTCTAGAAGTCAAGGAGGATTTTGATTGAGCTTTCAGACTGCTTTCACGTTGTTCCATTTCCGGATAGAACATTTTAACACATTGTTCTTGGTTCTCATTGACTCACATTCACCTGCTCTTTAGAAGTCTATTCTGTTTCAAATTACTTTTTCCACTCATTGGAACGCATTGGATCTTGGCCTCACATGAATTAAAATTCCTAGCTTCAGACTTGATATGGTACTGTTGTATGCGGGTGGCTTTTTTCAGACCGAATGGCTTCAAGGACTCTCTCAATCCACTGATTTTTCCAGGAATCTTTGCCCACACTTTGCAGGTTGTAGTAATTAGCTTTATACTCCCTCTATGTGAATTAAAAACTATTTATTTAAAAACACAAAACCTTCCTCTAAGCAGTTTGAGAACGGGCCATTGCAGAAAATCTGTAAAATGGATACACAATTCCCCTCCAAATACAACACTGAAATTGACAATTTATTGAAAATTGGAAGACAATAATTTGTATCTGGAGAAGGTGTTATAAATGCAAATTCTGCACCTTTCAGGTTCCTAATGTCTTTAGTATTGGGCTCTGTAAAGTAGTATTTTTTTGACCCAATGCTACTACACACAACTCCAATACAGATTGCTTCTGCCCTCTAAGGGGATGGAGAACCTTCTGGTTACTTAAGGGAAAGAAGAGAGTGGGAAAGTATTACCAAGGAAATTCACACACCCCACCAAGCCACTCAGTATACTTTTAATGGCTGGGAGGATGGTTTAGGCTCTTCAAATCTATATGGATATTGTAGGTTTTAATTCTGTTTTGTATATGGTTCCCCAAGACCTTCGTGCCATTTTAAGATAGATTTGTTCAAAACACTAAAAATAGGTCTAGATTGGGGAGGTAAAATTAGACATGCAGTAATTGTGTTTGAGTTTCTGCAGTAAGAAGGGCTGAGTGTTCGGCTTTGGCTTTGTTTGTGGTTCCCCAGAGGACACAAGACAAAGATTCAAGTGCAAGTAGTTTTCTTAGGCAGTGAAGGAATGGGAGTGAGAAGTGGGGCAGGGAGGTAAGGCAGGTAATAAAGTTGCCTTATTAAGCCACCTGCAACCATGGGAAACTGATACCGCAGAGCCATCCCACCTGAGGGACAAGGGATGTGGGGTATTGATACACCACTTCCATCGGTTACTGGCTGAGAGCTGCTCTAGGGAGCACTTACTCCCCTGCACTCTTTGTCCGTGACACAGTGGCGTCCAGCAGAAAGTGGGAGCCTTCAGGCAGTGCAGCAGGTGCTGGCAGTCATGATTCAGATAGGCGTGCACTCAAGTGAAAAGGTCGGGGTGATATAGACGAGGCATCACTACTATCTACCTTGAATGGAGCAGCTGTTTCATTCTTAACATTCATATGAATATGCTCTTTGGTGCTTTGAGTTTGGCCAGTGGTTCATAATCTCATTCTTTTGATGAAATAATTCAAAATTGAATGTTGTCCTCATTGAAAAAGAAGTTTTCTCCAAATAAGTATGAGGAGAGCAGTCTCTTAAATGTGGAATTTTTGTTTGTTTTTCCGTAAAATCGTGATATCAAATTGTTAATTTTGGAACAATATTTCATTTCAATTTTGGTATCAGATTCTAGTAGAGAATAAATTTTAGGGGCTCCGAGTAATCCAAGGGCCAATGAGTGAACATGTTAGTGAACTTTAGGGTGCGTGTGTGTGTCTGTTTTAATAAAACTTTCACCTGTGTGGGAGCAAAATGATTCTTAGTTATTTTGAAATAGAATGCAATCTAATATAAACTCTATGCAAAAATCCAGATTGCTGTCACTAAAATGATAGGCATATATCATTTTGATAAAACACGCCCACACGTTATGTCTAATATCTTTGATTATTGTATTGATTCTTGTCTCTTATATGTTCATCAAGTATCTGGTAAATGTTTGCTAAACGAATACATTAATGATCGAAATTCCGTGGGTGGGGGGAGTTGAGTATAACTTTTCTGAGGCCCAATCCATTGTTGGTGAGAAGGGAGGGAATGACTTAGGAGAGGTTTGTAAAGTAGGGGAGGGGGTGAGGAACTGGCAGCCACAAATTGATTTATTTTCAAAGGTACAGATGCCCTTATATGAGCTAGGCCTTTTGCTAGTTGCCAGATACACAGACACAGAGAAGATACGGGCTTTACTATTAATAAGCTTCTTGACTAGTAAAATCACAACCTCAGAAATCTTGCCTAACTCAGTTTAACAAGTCCTCTATCACCTATGTAACTATTCGTCTAACTACAGTATATCTAGATAAATATATAGGTGGAGATACACACATGTGGTATGTGGTCTTCAATAGTACTATGTAGCACTGAAGTCAAAGGTTGTAACTTCCTGGACTTAAACCTATTATTACCATCTTTTTAGGCATCATTTTATATAGTGAATAAAGCTCTGCAGTATATATTGACCGTGTGGGGACTCAGGTCGGCAAGTTCTGACCTGTAGGCCTACACAGGTCACCACCTGTGTTTATAAGGAAACTCGGGTTGGAATACAAACATGCCCATTCTTTTGTGTATTTTCTACAGCTGCTTTTTTCCCACAAATAATGACAAACAATGGCAGAGTTGAGTTGAAGGCAGTGTAGACCAAATGCCCCCAAACCTGAAATGTTTTCTCTCTGGCCCTTTATAGAAAAAAGCTTGCCAATCTCTTAAGTAGAACATTATTATACAGTAGATTTTCATTTTAGGCACTGGGCACCACCAGTTCGGTTATTTTCCCCCAGACATAACAGAAATATAAAATGTAACCTTACAGAGGCCAGGTCATGAGTCAGTTCTTTCTTACACCCCACTGTCTTAAGTAAGTTCTAATATTTTATCCTCCTGCCTAAGAACTCCCTTGGAATGGTTCTTTCTACATCTGGGAGTTTGTGATTTTCATCTTATTTCCTTTTTTTCTCGCTCTCTCTTTAAACATGGGGTGTCATATCTGCAGTAGCTGAATCTAAGAAATGGACCCGTTATACATTAGCTTACACTATTTTGTCCAAATCCAGAAAGGGGGAAAGAAAGGGGAAAATGACAAATGCTCGTTTTAAAAGAGATGCACTTAAGTGCAGAGAAGACCACAGAATGCCTGTGAAATGAGGAAGTTAAGAAGCCATGTAAATGAGGGATGCACAGCGGGGCACAGAACATGTGGACAGTGGGAGGCCGTGGCCGTGCTCTGTGACATTCAGACACCTCCTGCATGTTAGGTGTTCAGCTCTAGGATATTACAGAACAGATGAAGATGGCTACAGGAAGGTCAGTGGCGATAGAAGGAGATGGAAAACTAATTATTTCTATAACCATAAAGGAGAATGAGTTAATTTATCTTGGAAAACAAAAAGGTAAGAAATGGCTTGGTAGAATGTTTCTACCATTTCAATTCTTTATGATAGAAAAAGTAAACACTTGCTGATCGATGGAAACATATGTAAGATAGAGAATGGCTTGGCAAAACAATTTTGGTTTCAAATGACAGAAGCACAAGAACTAGCTAAGGCTGACATACACCTTTATGGCTAATGGGAGCCAACAAGGTGAGCAACCAAACACATGCAAGGCTGCATATGGTCTCAGGAGTAGTTGTCCTGGATTCTCTCTCCGGCTCTGATATGCAAATTTCTCCTCTCTCCTTCCATTCTTGCTTTTCTCCCCATAGCATTGAGTATGGTAACTAATAGCTTGTGAAATTTATATCAGATATCCTCAGCCACTGGAAAAAAGACTGATCTCAAGTACTCTCTATGATCCCAGGGAAGAGAAAATCTTGAGAAAGAGATTTATTGGCCCCCCTTGGGTCGAGCACCTGCTCTTGGGCCAGTCACCTTGGACCAGTGAGCGATGGTGAGATTGTGCACCTGCATTGACCATACAGAGGGCGGAAGAAATGCGTACATTGCAAAGGGGAAATTGATGGACAGTTCTGAGCGAGCACCCCATTATTTCTTTATCTTCACTTGGAAAAATCCATGAAAAAGAGTGCGGTCTACAACATAATGGATTTAGCTTAGAGAGAAATAAGATTATTCTGACATTAGAGCTTATTACACACTGGAAGATGTTACTGAAAGGAGCGGTAAAATATCTTTTCTTAGAGGTTTATAAAAATAGAAGTGATTTCTCATCAGATGAAATGCAAAGAGTTTTCAAAATGGATTAGACACACAAAAATTTTTGTTTGATGTGCAAAGTCGTGACAAGGCCCTTCCTTTTTTGCCAGTAAACTCTGTTCACTTCTACCCTTTTGGTGCAATTCAACAAATACTTATTAAATGTCCACTAGGTAGAAGAGCTAAAGGGTTTGCATTATATTAGAGAGGTTCAGAAAGTTACAAATGACTGTAATCTATGGTTGTTTAAGGCAATTGTCACAAAGCAAGTTCAGAGTCATTGCTATTGAGTTTTCATAGGAATGAGGGAGAGTAGGAGGAAGGAAGAGAGATGGAGAGATAAGGGAGGGAGGGAGGGAAGGAGATTAAGAGAGAAACAAGAGAACAAGGAAAGAATTAGCAAAAGGTTAGTCGATAGGCTGAGATTTGAAATGTTCTTTAAGGATAGATAGAATTCTAATAAGTAGAGATCAGGAAAAGGCATTTGGGGCAGACAGAATGGCATGTACAGTGATTTTGATCATGTTCGGGGGACAGCAAGTCATCCTTTTAGATGGAAAACCATGGTATGAGCAGAGAAGAGATAATAGAAAAGATGAGGGAACAAATGCTACAGATCAGCCTTAAATGCTGAGTTTAAAGTTTTGTCTTAGGAAGATTAGATTGGCAACCCTGTGGAGATGTATGATCTGAGGAGAGAGACAAAGGTGGGAAGGTGTGTTTGAAGGTCATTGCAGAGGCGTATGAGAAATCCTGAGTAACTTAACTGGACAATGGTAGCAGCCTTGGACAGAAGGATATATGCAGGAGGGAGATGGTAGGGGTATAACCTATAAGGATGATTGATTAATGGGGTTTGCGTATTTTGTACTTTCAACGTACAAAGCACTTATCAGAAAATGACATTCATCAGGTTCCTAGTTCTTTAAGATAACTGGACCTTTGTTTACGTATGCATTTAAGCCACATATCAACCAAATAAACAATAATAGATTAGCTTTTATCCCCATTTTGTATATGAGCAAACTGAAACTTAGAGTGGTTGAGTAACTAGCCCAAGGCCACATGGCTAGTAATCTGCTGAGTGGGGTTTGGAACCCAGGATGTCTGGCTCTAACACCCGTGTTCTTTTTTTTTATTTTATTTTTTTTAATGCTTCCTTCTTTTTGTTTTTTTTTTAAACATCTTTATTGGAGTATAATTGCTTTACAATAGTGTGTTAGTTTCTGCTTTGTAACAAAGTGAATCAGTTATACATATATATATGTTCCCATATCTCTTCCCTCTTGTGTCTCCCTCCCTCCCACCCTCCCTATCCCACCCCTCCAGGCGGTCACAAAGCACCGAGCTGATCTCCCTGTGTGGCCGCTTTGCACTAGCTATCTACCTTACGTTTGGTAGTGTATATATGTCCATGCCTCTCTCTCGCTTTGTCACGGCTCACCCTTCCCCCTCCCCATATCCTCAAGTCCATTCTCTACTAGGTCTAGTAGGACACAGTCTTTATTCCTGTCTTACCCCTAGGTTCTTCATGACAGTTTTTTTTTTTCTTAAATTCCATATATATGTGTTAGCATACGGTGTTTGTCTCTCTCTTTCTGACTTACTTCACTCAGTATGACAAACTCTAGGTCTATCCACCTCATTACAAATAGCTCAATTTCATTTTTTTTATGGCTGAGTAATATTCCATAAATCACAGCCAGATCCTTTTTGACCCACCTCCTAGAGAAATGGAAATAAAAACAAATAAACAAATGGGACCTAATGAAACGTCAAAGCTTTTGCACAGCAAAGGAAACCGTAAACAAGACAAAAAGACAACCCTCAGAATGGGAGAAAATATTTGCAAATGAAGCAACTGACAAAGGATTAATCTCCAAAATTTACAAGCAGCTCATGCAGCTTAATAACAGAAAAACAAACAACCCAATCCAAAAATGGGCAGAAGACCTAAATAGACATTTCTCCAAAGAAGATATACAGACTGCCAACAAACACATGAAAGAATGCTCAACATCACTAATAATTAGAGAAATGCAAATCAAAACTACAATGAGATATCGTCTCACACCAGTCAGAATGGCCATCATCAAAAAATCTACAAACAATAAATGCTGGAGAGGGTGTGGAGAAAAGGCAACACCCATGTTCTTAATCAAAGCACCTTGTCTGTTGGAGTGGTGGGGGGGAAAGAGCAGGAATGAGGAAACAAGGAGTTTTCAGCACTGGTGGATTGAGCGGTGTTCCCATCACACATTGTGGTAAAATAAACCGCTTAAGATATAGTAGTTTAAAACAACAACCATTTTATTATAGCTCACAGTTTTGGTGATCAGGAGCTTGGACAGGTTTGGCTGGGCAAGTCTTCTGTTACAGAAGACGCCGACAGAGGACACACAGTGGTGTTCAGCTGGCACGTGGGCTGGTCTAGAAAGAGCAGGATAGCTCCACTCACATGTGTGGCACCTTGATGAGGATGCCTGGAAGTCTGAGCTCAGCTGAACTGTCCGCAAGAGCCTGACACGTGGCGTCTCCAGCAAAGGCATCTCACACAGTCAGTGGATTACATTTACCTTTCTTGGACTTTATGTAATGGAATCATGTACTGTAGACTCTTTTGTGTCTGGCTTCTTTGGCTTAACATTATGTTTGTGAGATTCATCCATGTTGTTACCGTGTAGTTGTAGTTCATTCTTTTTCATTGCAGTGTAGGATCACGCTGTGTGATTATTCCACAATTTAATTGTCCGTTCTACTATTAAAGGATGTTTGGGTAATTTCTGGTTTGAGCTAGAGTGAATAATACCAGTATGAATGTTCTTGTCTCTGTCTTTGTGTGAAACATGTTCGTATTTCTGTTGAGTCCGTCCCTATCGGTAGAATTGCTCCGTCATATAGTGGATGCTTATGTTAGTGTTAACAGTTTTCCATACTCTCTGTCCAAATTTACACTCTCACCAACAATGTATGAAAATTTTAGTCATTCCACATCAACTGGTAGTATCAGGTCTTATTAATTTTAGCCATCTTAGCTGCTCTGAAGGGATTGTTTTGATACAGATTGACCCAGTCCTTATCTGATTCTCCCTTGCTCCATCATTCTCTGCTTAGGTAACTCTTCATGCTTTCCCGACAGCCTATGGGAGATGACCTATCTGATTATTCCACTGAGGTCTTTCCTTATTCCTTATTTTTGGACTCTCTCTCTCTCAAAACTCTCCTGAAACTTTGAGAGAAATTATTCAAATGGACCCAAATGACATCTTATTGGTGGTCTTTTCCACATCTTAAAGCCAAAGGACATTCACTCTGTTTTGTTGTATCAGTTCCCATGAAGGACCAATAATCTCAACGTCCATCACACGACAACTAAATGGTTTCTTTTAAAAAAAGACTTTCAGGTGAAATCGTTTGAATTTGGATGTTTCAGAGACCTTCAGATTTAGTTCAACTTCCTCCAGTATGTTTCCTTGCTAAGCAGGAGACTTACTAGGCAGTAAATTTGGGATCAGCTGTCAGGAAGGCAAAGAGAAAATGACCTGTACCTGTGGATATAGATGTAGTGGAAGATAGCTCCTCAAATTGCAAAAACAAAGGGACCACCTCTATGTGTGACCCTGCTGGAATGAATGCTTTGAAGTGATTTTGTAATATGGGCAAAGTCAAAATACCTACTCTTCTTCTGTAACACTTTATTGCCCCCACCTCTTTATTTTCCTTCTCCTTCTTTCCAGGGCTGTCGTAACGCTCGATAACACAGGGAAACCACTTGGTGCAGTAGCCAGCTCATAGTGATGAGGATGATGACGATGACGGTGATAGAGGAGATAATAATATCTACCGCCTTTAAGATATTTTTGAATGTGAAATTAACTGGGTTAGCCTATGTAAGTTACCTAGTAAGAAGACGTGACATACAGTGATCCTCAGAACACAGATGTAGAGGAAACTAGGCAAGAGAGGATAAATGAAGCAGGCAAGATGATATAGCAAGAGATGAGACAAGACGACTCTGCTGTCCTCATGTGCCCTACCTGAAAGCTGTTGGTCTAACTTCCCTTGGACTTTGTGCAGAGAACTTCTGCATTGAAACTTGAGCAACTCTGAGCATGTATCTCTTCCTTACAAACAAATGAGCCCTGACTTGAATAGTCCCTTTAGTAGACATGTCATACATTTTAGTAGCTTTTGTGACCCTCTCATCTCTACAACTAAATGATAAAATCCTCAAGGGCAGAGATGTCTCTAATATGTTTTTTGTACTCTGCCTTGTACTTAGCCCAGAGTGGGGAAATGTCATGTTACCCTGCTGATTAAGTCCATTAAGGATTCAAGTTGCATAGCTCCCCTAATGGGGAATAAAGAATAAATTCTGCAAGTGAGCTTAATGTTCAAGAAAAGCATCAACAGCAAATGTAGCTGCTCTTTGGCCATGTACGAAATGCAAGGGAGAGAATGGTCTTTTTACAACTCTTTGTGGATAACCCTCAAGGGCAGGATGCTATGTGCAGAGAGAGATTTTTTTTCTCAGGCTTGGATTGAAACCACCAACTGAATTGAAGGATACAAACTGGGGTAGGGAGTCTAAAGAGGGGACACAAAATAGTTCCAACAGAATTTCACGTTTATCCAGAGTGAGCTTCATCTTTGGGACACGGGCATCTGCTCAGCAGATCATTGTGGCTATGGCTACAAATTCCACATAAAATGATATTTATAGGAAGAGCTGCCTTTCTGTGTATATAACTAAAAATTAGTTTGTTGAATAAAACTGTATTTAGGCCCAAACTCTGATTCACTGTTTTAAGTGTCCCAAACTAACCAAATGGGGGGGACATACTTTGCAAAGACAACTTCGTTCACGTACAAGAGGGAAGAGAGATACTGCCAAGTACTGGCAGAGGGATGTCGCAGTGGCTTTCAGCTCCATGATACGTTCTTAGGAGACATTTCAGTAAAAAATGTCCATCTGCGTATTCCAGTGGATTAATGAATATGAGTGTGTGTTCAGCTACTGATACTAGGACAAGAATTAAGCCTTAAGACCAGAATTCAGTGTCATTAATTCTTTCTTTAATAAACAAAATCAAGTATGTTATCAAATGATTATAAAATGATTTTTTTCATCTAGTAAACATGATTTTTCCATCCAAAACATCCTTCCAGTCTTGTTCTAACTCCCAGAGACAGATTCTAAGAGCCCTCCTGAGAGAATAGAGAAGCACATTGTCCAGAACCTGGGCTTAGGGCCTTTGATAGAAGTTGGAGGGTGGGGAAACTCTTAAATTTCTCTACCTTGCCCCATTGCACTTAACGTATTCCCTATTTGAAGCATATTTGGAGGGGTAAGATTTGATCAAGGAAATGTCCCATTCACCCTTTTGAAATAAAGCACCAAGAGGGGCTGGAAAATGGCTCCAAGGCACTGGTTACCAAACTTCGCTGTACATTGGAATCACCTGGGGATCTTTTAAAAATACTGACATCCAGCTCTCTCCCTTAGACATTTCGATTTCGTTGGTCTGGGGTATGATCTGGGCATGGGGATTTTTAAGAGCGTGGACTATTCTGAAGACTCCAGTAGGCAAGTCTATTAAAAAGGTCAAAAAATAAGTAAATGAGTGTGTCAATTCAGTTTATTTTAAATGTTGACTGAGCACATACTCTGTGTGAAAGCCACATGCTATGCTCTGGTAATACAAACAGAAATAAGAAAATATATCGCCTCTCTTGTGGAACTCACTTTAGTAGTGAGGGCCAAGTTAGATGGACAAATAAGTTAAATGCGATTACAGCTCAGTTAAATACAAAACAGTGTGATATACACAAAATCAGAAATTGGTCCAAAGCAGAGAGAAACTTACAGAAGAAGAGAAAGGGACCAGGGAATATTTTACAGAGGAGTTTTCACGATATGCAATAGCAGGTGATTGGTATTTCTGAAACTTTAAAGACTAAGGGAAGCATGCAGAGTGTGGATTGTAGGAAAGAGCTCATTTGTGAAGGGTTTTCTCTGTTGCCTTAATAACTTGGTTTCTCTGTTGCCTTAATAACTTGGGTTCTCATGGGTGTAACTAGCACCTGTGAATGTGGATTGTCTTAGTAATGGTCCAACATAAAGCAGCACAATTATTTATCCTTCTTGTCTTCCTTCCATCCTTCCTTCCTTCCTTTCATCTATTTCCCCATATCCATACCTACCTACCTACCTACCTACCTACCTAAAGAAGCCCTACAACTTTGTCTCTCATTGTTTAAATGAGTTACAGGTTTTGAACACAAAAACGACTTAACCATTCATCTTACTTTCAGTTTACTCTGTGGTTTCTCACTCACATATCACTGATGATTTTTGTGGACATTACTGTCATAGAATTTGATCTCCTTCTCCCTTTTGGAGAAGTATGAATGTTGAAATTAAGGTGACTAGTTTCTTTGATTTCAAAATAACACTTAAAGCAGAAAAATGAGACAACAACTACAAGAGTCACTATTTACCTCGATTTGCCATATTCTCAAAACTGGACCTTAAGGTAAATAGCATAAGTTAAAAAAAAAAAAAAAGCCATTTTCCAGTGGAGACGTAAATAATGATGCCAGATAAGCATTGCTCTTGAATGCTCATTAAGTGTAACAAGGAGGGGTGAGGGGAGTAACAAGAACTAGAAAATGCCGTTCAAGATTCCAAAGTGCAATCTTTATATTTGATTTGGCTTTTATCTTAAGGGGAAGTATTAACAGACAACAAGTATTTTGATTAATTCATTTTTAGTAAAGTAGAGCTGTTTTATCCCTGAGAAGTCTCATTAGACATTGTAGCAGCATCCCTTGAATTCTTTTGGATTACCTCACGTGTATTTACCATTCCTCTGTCATGATCTGGTTATTACTAAGACTACATTGCTATTAATAGTCAACATGTTATTTTAAAATTGAACAAGCTAATATTATCAGCCCATAATTTTCTGGGTTTACACTGAATCTATTACCCTAATTAAGTTAATAGTATTATAGATGAATGTTTACTTCTGATTACTTTGTGTCGCAAAATACAATTAGATGCTTGTCTACCTACAAACAGTGTAGAGGTATTTACTCTGTAAATGGTTTAGCATGACTCTATTGTAAAAAAGAGTTTAACTTCTTTGGCCTGTCCAATGGGTCAGAAGTCAATAATATTGCTCCTTTTCACGAAACTCAAAGGATTCACTTCATCCGCTCACGCCCCTGCAGTTTCTCTGTACCGTGGTCATATACTCTTCATCTTTCTTCAACTTAATGTCTACTGTGTATTATTCTTCTCTGGTTGCCTATCACTGATGGCTTTTTTGGGGGGGCCAATCAAGGAGCAGAGAGACCAAAGGATCAGCAGACATGTAAAATGGCATTTGTGTGTTTCCTAGTTCCTTGGACACTTAGAGAAGATAAAACAGCAGTTTGAATGACTTGTGGTTCTGTTCTGTGATCTACCCATTTGACATAATGTTTTACCGTAAGGTCCTAGGGTGTGATTCCATATGCTTACCATAAAGAACAGATGTAAGAGTCGCTTTCCTGTTTGAATTGTTACTTGAGTACCAAACAACTTATTTAACCAGAAAATCTTTATTATTCATAAAACTTCTCTCATCTGATCCCGTGTGTTTGATGCAGTTCTGAAAGTGACTCTCTACTCAGGACTGATAAACTCTGTTGTTTGAATTAGGATGTTAACCAGTAAAGGTTGTATATCTGATCCAATGTGGTCCAGTTAGTGTTCAAAAAGAAAATCTCTGTAAATGGTTATAGGTTGCAGTACCAGAAACGCTAATCAATTAACTTACAGGGGTTAAAATTGCTACAAACTCTATACCAAAGTGTCCCTGTGGCTGTGATTGTGGTACCAAGGACATGCTCTATTGGTGGTGGAGATGGTAGAGACTATAGCTAGGAGTAATGTGATAGGTTTTGTCAATTAGCCCTCAGCATTCATTCCCACCTTTTTCTGTGAGATTTAATGCACCACAGGGGCTTGAGAGTCAAAAACCAGCTTTCCAGACTTCTTTGAAGTACTAGAGTTCTGGGTGCAAATTATGTTCTGCCAAATAGACACATCTGGATGAGCTTTGAAAGCAGCTGAGGCCAAGGCCATCATCTTCACTACTGTTCCTACTGGTGAGGATGGGCACAGAAATTAGTGTCTGGAGGTGACTGTGGCTGTTAGACTCGGCCTCATGGCCATTTGAAAGCAGTGGTGGCAGCAACAGCAGTAGCTCCCTGACCTGTGGTTCCAGAAGCTACAGTTTTGTGGCCCTGTCTCCCAGTCTACCACCCCTTCTAAGAATCATGCAAGGAACTAATCTCCCGCACTGAATACCATTCTGCTTGAAATTCTCAGTTACCATTGCCTACAACCAACCTTGACTAATAGGAAAACAATGGTAACAAATGAAGAAACAAAAAGGCTACAGTTTTATTGAGTATTTACTAAATGCCAGACAAATTGAGCCTCAGTGAGACTGGGGAACTGGTACAGGGTCGCAAAGCTAGTAAACGGCAGAGTCAGTATTTGAATATGGGTCCCTCTGCAGAGCTAGTATGCAAAGGGCAGAAATGTCAGTAAGTCTGCTTTCTATTAAAACTTTAAGAAATCTCCAGGGGCTGGGGCAATTTATACAAGCTAAATACAGGATCTCTGATGTCACTGACTTAAAAGAACACAAGCATACACGATTGGTGAATCAGAATTTGTGCAGCCTTGACGTCTTACTAGAATAGCTGCATCACTGAAGCAAGCCCACGTCAGCCAACACCACTCTAGTGATAATCAGGATACACAGATGTGGATGAAGAGCAGTTCTTTACCGCCTAGTATTCATCCATGCCTTTTCTGTTGTTTTCCTCATCACAACACTGGAGGGAAAATCATTGCCTTAATGGATCAGATTTCACGTTTCAGATCCCCTTGATGTTGTTTGTGTATTTTTCAGAAAGTTTTTTGGTTTTTCCGAATCTTTCAGACGCAGACTCTGAAAAGGCAAAGAGCACCATTGGGCCGAGTCTTTCAGCATTTGGGGGCCTAATTTAAAATAAAAGATAAGACAGGGGGAGGGCAATAGGGCAGGAAGTGCTCCGGCTTCCCATGGTCAACAGACTCTGGAGAACAGTTGCCAGGGCTAAGAGCACTGCCCTTTCCAGAAATCAGTGGGACGGTGACCAGCCTGCGGGAAGACACACCTTGGGGTCACCTGATGCTCAGGTGAAAGACTGGCGGTGTTTTGCCTGCAGAGGTGTGACTCTAGGGGCCAAGCAGGAGGGACTGAGCTGTCACGTGGAAGACATACGAGGCTAAGGACTGAAACCTGAGTGGAAGTTAGAGATGGAAGGGGTTTTCTAGGAAGAACTGCCCAGAAGGAATGGGGCTGCCCCAGGAAGCAGCTTCACTGCTGGGGGGTCCTGTGAGAGGTGTGCTGGGTGTGAAAAACAGGGAAGCTGCAGCTGGGATACAGCTCGACAGGAGTGTGTGAAGATGTCTTCCGACTCGCCAGGAAGGAGCTGCTCCTTTCCTTTCTAACTCACGGCTCTAGAGGCAGCCAGTTTTGATTGAAATCCTAGCGCCGCCATTTACTTGCCGTATTGTTTTAATTCTGCATTTCAGTTTCTCCATCTGTGAAGAAGGGTATAGAATAGTGCCTACCTCATTAGGGGTAAGTGTGAAATCAATAATTTAATTTATGTGAAGTGGATTGATCTACTTACTCTTACTGGCTCTGTGGTGATTGACACTGCAGCTCCCATACAATTCAGTGGGAGGACGTGCCCTCAGACCCTCACTCTAAAGAACCAGGAGAGCCCAGGGACCCAGTGGCAAACTTTTAGCATCATCTGGCCTGGCCAGTAGGATGTCTCAGACTGGCTTTCCCAACCCTCCGGAGAGAATCTAACTTTTTCAAGGTGCTCATCTCAAAATGTTCAAGCAGCTGCGGCGCTTCCGAAAATAGGGCCTTGACGTGGGCTCACACCACTGGAGAACGTAAAAGGAAAGACTGGAGACGCTGGGGCCCGGGTCGTTTTAGGGATCAGCACCTTCCTGTGTCTGCCTCCCTCCCTCCACGATTGAAGGAAGGATCAGGGAGCTGAAGCTCTGGGAGTTTTGAACTTCAAATCAGTCAGAAGATCCATTCATTATTTTTTTTTAAGTTCTAAAGCAGAAAGTGACCATTGCTTGTCTTTCTGTCTCTGCCTAATGAGTCATGAAAGTTTACCTAAAGTCTTGCTTGGCTTTGGCTGTTTCCCTGTTGGGTGTATTATGTCCAAATTTAGTTAAAGGCCACACAGTGGGCTAAAAACTCGTGATTAGGTTTGTGTTGATCGAGTTAAAGCCTGTGCTCTAACTGAGCTCCCTTGGAATGAGCCATGTATTCTTCCATGCCACCTGGCTATGAAACAAACACAAAGAATTTGGCTGTGGCATGAAGAAACCCAGATTTCTAAGGGGAATGGAGATGCATTCCACATGGAAACATGGCAACTTCAGGCTCCGTTACTTTCTTTCCTCTTGCCAACCCTCTGTGTGTCTCTGTTCTTTCCAGGAGAGGGAGAAATAAAAATATCTCAACAGAAATGGAGCCCAATTCCCCCACACACCCAACAGGGCGCGCCACTCACCCAACCATATCAAATAGAAAAGGGCTTGGAATGGGAAAGAAAGAACTACCTTTTAAAAGTTAAAATCACGCACAGAAGGTGAAAGTCACAGGGCACGATTCCTGCACACATCAGAAAAGAATTCCAGGTCATTAGATAAGGCCAACAATCACGGTAGAGGTGCGTAGTGCAGGTCAGGGCTGCGGGCACTGGCTTGTCTTTGTCTTGAGCACTGACTTGCTGAGGGGCCTCCAGGAACTTAATTAAGTTCCTGGATACCTCTTTTGACAAACCCAACTGACAAGCAATAACCACCGTGGCCCAGTGCTGCTAAATCCATATGATAGAGCATTACAAAATCAGAATTCTGCTTAAGAGCTGATAATTACATAGGAGAGAATAGCATGCTGACTGGGGCAAAGGGGCTGGGTGGTTAACTTTTCATGGTTCAAGAGTTGGTAAAGAGCATATGAATTACGGGCCAGCAAGAAGGACATTTTGATGGTGACTTAGAAATTCTCAACTCCAGCAAAGACCAAGTTGAAATACCCTCAAGTCAGAGGGATGTGCGCAGACAGCTGGTTGGGGATCTCAGTGGTTTGGATGTGTCATTTTTGTTTCCTGAAAGGCCCCAGACAAATGCTTTCTGAAAGGCACCAGTGAAAGACATTTGGAATTTAAGAGAGATATCAGTGATAAGGGCGGGGTTGGGCCTTATCGCTGGCTGCCTTCTAGATGGATCCTGGGCACTGTGGCTGGAGCACTGATACAGATGAGCTAGTTCGGAGAAGCCTCGACTTCAAAGGAAATCACCCACAGCAGAGGGGCTGACATGGTGCTGAATGAATAATGAAAAATACAATAAAGACCAGATCTGACGGGGATTTGAATTATATGCAAAGAAAGTATTTCTGAGGAGAATGAGATGGTGGGGAGGGTTTGGGACAGATTGAAGAATTCATAACCAGAGCGGCTCACAACTTGTTTCACTTAATCCCAGAAAATTTCAAGGCTCTGTAAGAATGCGGTTAGAGGAGCGTGCACTCGCAGGTGCTTTGCTCTGAGATTTAAAGTCACCTGTGTCTTGAGACTGCTCAGTGTCCCCACTCTCTACTCTCCAGCCCCTGCCCCAGTGTCAGAAAACTCTGACCTTGATGGAGCTGTCAGCAAAGATTCTCACTCTGAGAGCCGGACACAGATCCAAGCCTTCATGGGCATATCCTCCCCATTCGCAGAACACCTGCCCCAACCAGGCGTGGGGTGTCTGAATGGCCCATTCTCCCCTCCTCCAACAGTGTGTCCCCCAAGGGTAGTGCTCTTCATCCATGCTCGTGCAGTGGAACCTCAAGGTTCTTCCCCATCATCACCAGGGTGCTGGAGAGACAGTGAGAGGAAAGAGGGTGGGAAAGACAGTGAGTGAGTGAGAGAGAGAGAGAGCTCAAGACCAAGAGAGAAAGACACAGTGAGAGACAGAAAGAAAAAGAGAAATGGTGAGAGGTAGACAGAGCTAGAGTGAGACAGAGATGCGATGAGAGACAGAAATAATGAGTGAGAAAGCGAAAGGGAGGTACAGAGGAGGAAAGGGATGGTGAGAGAGGGAGGGAGGGAGACAGAGGCAGGGCAGATGGAGAGACGAAGAGTGAGCCAGAGATGCTGAGACACATGTGCGGCAAAGAGAGACAGAGTTGGGGAGCCGGCCTGGATGCTTAGATGACCTCTTTGCTCCCAGGACGATGTTTGGCAGTGTCCCCTGCCCCGTGTGCCTGTCCTGCTGCCACAACAAATCCAGAGGCTCCCAGAGCCTTTGCTCTACCAGCCATTACACACACTACGAGGCAGCCCTGCCCACGCGGAGAACGGAGCTAAGCGGCCTTTCTAGTTCCAGGGCCCCTCACTCTCTTTTGCAGCCTTCCCCCATCCTAGACGTGTGTTCAAGGGACCCCGGAAGCGCAGATGTCGTGCTGTGCTCAGGGCTGCCCTTGCCGTCAGTCTCTGGCCTCTTGTCTTTCCGTGGAGCTGGGGAGCCTGCCTTCTCTCCCCTTAGGATGGTCTTCCTCACGTGTCAAGGCCCTGCTGGGCTGTGCTGCTGGGCCCACAACGATGTAGAGATGGACAAGCAGGGCCCCTGCTGCCCAGAACACCACCCCGTGGCCTCCCCCCACGTGGACTTACTGGAAGATTTTCTTTAAATTTCACTTAACCTCACATTACAGATTTGCCTCATTTCCTTGGGGCCACTGGGCAGGGTGACCTGTCTCCCTGGAACACGTTGACGTTATCTTACAAACCAGCAATCCAGCCAGAGCATGTGTATCAAGAATAGCGTCATCTGTTGGAGATGCTCATTGTGGGTGCTTTCAGAGGGCCCTTTGCCATTTTAGTTAAAGTTCTATGACTCTGGTTACAAAGCAAGCTCCCTGGATCACCATGCTTACCCTTGCCTCAATCTGACTTTTTTTTTTCTCATTTTTCCTTCTCTTGGATTCAGCTGCTTTTCCTCCACTTTTGCATCGAAGCACTTCGGGCTTTCATGTTGTTTCGAGGCAGATAGAGCAGAATGTGTTGGCGTTAAAACAATAGATGCAGCAAAGCCAGCTGAGAATGGATTGAGTGGATTAACAGAAGGAATGCAAGGAACAGGAGGGCCATCCATGCCTCTGGAAATGCATGCCTTGCTGAGTTTCTGAGGCCTCCATGGTCTTCACTAGGTTTGTGTGTCTTCCATCATCACCCAGAAAGACAAGCTTTTTTGCCCTCCGTGGAATCTGATAGATAATGCAACAAGGGATCCATTCTTCAGGGGAAGATATACAAACAAAAATAAAGACCCTAGCGGTGCATTTGGATAGGGTCTTCTTTTTCCTTCTGACAGACAAACCTCGACACCTCTTTGCCTTTTCCCAAGAGACAGATTTACTTTGGAGTTAATTCCAGTGAATAAATTATCAGCCTGGATAGAGGAAGAAATACATAATATTTCAGTTTTATTACACTACTAAAGAGACTTGTTTTGTCTCCTAACCAAAGATAGCCCCAGCCATTGCCAAATGAAAATGTCTTTCTTTATTAGAATCCTTTTTTAAAAAATTGTTTAAAAAAATCATTGTGAACCAGTAAACAGTTGGACTTGCGCTAATGGATAAAAACATGTCTATATCTTTAAGTCTGTATCTTCCCAAATCTCCTCCTTTTCTAAGTGGCCCGAAGGTGGCTTGGCTGCAAACTGCCTTTAGGGCATAAGAAACCCTAAGAATCCAGAGGCAACTTTGGAAAGCCTATTTTCTTTCCTGTCTGCTGAGGGTTTGTGGGGAGACAAGAAAGAAGAGCATAAGAAAACTCAAGCTCCCCCAAGCTCACAAAAGATTCCATGTCTGGTGATCACTGGAGCTGCAAAATAATAGAAGCTTTGAAATCAGTGCAGGTCATTTCTGAACAATGGAGGGGACCGTGGCAATAGTTCACCATTCTGTCCTCCTTTATCTCAGAAAGGATAGATAGTATCATGGAAAAACAATCCATATAGGAACCCTTGAACAAACAATTACAAGCATCCTTAAGCAAGTGGGTCTGGAATCGATCCCAGCAACCATTTCCCATTCTCACTCTTCTTTAACTTTGCCTATTAGGTGGTTTGCGGATTCAACCTTCTGTGAGTGCTCATTTAATGGTACAGTATCAATTTCCCCAGGTAAGGGATATCCGTGCGCGTTTCCCCTGCAGTAAAGCAAAATGTCACATCCTTAAGCTGTTTTTCTCTCTGATTTGTGGTTAGACTAAAATAGAGAGGGAAGGAGGGAATCATGTACCTGCCACACACACAGTCACCCCAAAACAAAACAGAAAAACAAAACGAAATACCAGTAATCCTCTCTGTGCCAGAACATTTCTCCCCAGAGCAGTTGCTGGGCTCTGTAGTATCTCCATCCTGTCCTGTGTATGTGTGTGTGTTTGCTCTGTTTAGCCTCCAGTTTCCTCTCTGAAGCACATTGTACCCTTCCCCATACACACATGCACGTGTGTGACATACTGTTCGGGCTCACTGTACAAGGCATGACTTGCCTTCCAGCTCACTGCCTCAGACATCGTCAATAGCTGTATCTTGAAGGCTGGGGTCCTCCTCACTGGGTCCAGCCATGCGTGGACCTATATAAACTCACAACACTTTGCCACCAGCTGCACATCTTGCTGGAATATTTATCCACCTAGTTTTAACTGGAGAAGAAGATTCTCAACATTGTGAGAAATAAGTACAGAAACATTTGATGGTGCCTATTTATACAAATCATGGATTTGGGGGCGACCAGGATTTTACAGTTCCTGCTCCCATGATGTATATTAATGAGCACCTCTTCCACTAATTGTTCAGGGTCTTACATGATCTGGCCTGTGCCCACCTCAATCTCCACTCCTACCCTCAATCTTGTTCTCCAAGCTGCAGCCAGGAAGCCTTCTTTGATCCCATACTAAGTGCCATCCTGCTTCAATGCCCTTCAACGTACTGTTGCCTCCACCTGGATAGTGATTCCTCCAAATCCGTAGCGACTTGCTTCTTCTCATTCCGATGTCCGTCGAAATGTCACTTCCTCAGAGAGACTATCTTAGACAAATGTAAAGCACTTTGCCTCATTCCATTACTTTCTACACCATAACTCCATTAATTTTCTTCTGTGGGGTATCATTCTCTGTTAGATTGACTTATTTCTTTGCATGTTTATCATCTGTCTCTTCCCTGGAATATGATCTCTTAATGGCCCAGACCTTACAGTCTTATTCACCATTGTGTTTTCAGTGCCAAGGAGATGGTATGGAACGGAGTAGATGTGATACATATTTAATGAATGAATAGATTTATGAATATATGAAAGCATACCTATGGTAGCCACTTACCTGGCTTAGCCTGTTAAATCACTGCAAAAACCTTATTGGATCCATACCATTTTTATATCTGCCTTAGTTGTAACTTAGATTTGGCTGAAAATCTCAACAGCAGTGTCTTGAACAAGATAGAAATTTGTGTTTCTCTCGTGTAGAAGAATTTCAGGACTCTTATTGGGGTTCTACTGTCATCTGCTCTACCATCTTCATGTCCAATGTGACTGCGAGGGGTCCAGCCATCACTTCGTTTCTAGGCAAGAAGATGGAGGAAGGAATGAAAAGGGCAATGCCTCCTTCCCTTTCAGAAATTTCATACTAGTTCCTACAACATTTTGAATTATGTCTCATTGGTCGGAATATATACACATACTATACTTACTGGGGAGAGAAGCTTACGAAAGTAACTGAGGGCAACAATGTGTTTACCTAAATCAAATGTGAGATTCTGTTTCTAAAGAGGGAAGGAACTAGCCCTTCCTGCATCCCTGTTAACTCTCACAGAGGGAAAGTAACTGTTCCACAGTCACACAGTTACTAGATGATGAGATGGGGGCTGAGATGGGAACCTGGTCTAAGGACATTACTTTCACCCCCAAAGCATCTAAATCTCGCCACACAGCCAGTAATATAATTGTTCTTAAAGTCCCTGTCAAGGGCTCCTTGGTGGACTATAAAGCTAGGGTTGAAGTCTTCTCCCTCATTTTTCTTTTCTTTTTTTTTTTTTTTTTAACATCTTCATTGGAGTATAATGGCTTTACAATGGTGTGTTAGTTTCTGCTTTATAACAAAGTGAATCAGCTACACATATACATGTTCCCATATCTCTTCCCTCTTGTGTCTCCCTCCCTCCCATCCTCCCTATCCCACCCCGCTAGGTGGTCACAAACCACCTAACTGATCTCCCTGTGCTACGTGGCTGCTTCCCACTAGCTATCTATTTTACGTTTGGTATTGTATATATATGTCCATGCTACTCTCTCACTTTGTCACAGCTTACCCTTCCTCCTCCCCATATCCTCAAGTCCATGCTCTAGTAGGTCTGTGTCTTTATTCCTGTCTTACCTCTAGGTTCTTCATCACCTTTTTTCTTTTTTCTTAGATTCCATATATATGTTTTAGCATATGGTATTTGTTTTTCTCTTTCTGACTTACTTCACTCTGTATGACAGACTCTAGGTCCATCCACCTCACTACAAATAACTCAATTTCGTTTCCTTTTATGGCTGAGTAATATTCCACTGTATATATGTGCCATATCTTCTTTATCCATTCATCTGTTGATGGACACTTAGGTTGCTTCCATGTCCTGGCTATTGCAAATAGAGCTGCAATGAACATTTTGGTATATGACTCTTTGAATTATGGTTTTCTCAAGGTATATGCCTTGTAGTGGGATTGCTGGGTCGTATGGTAATTCTATTTGTAGTTTTTTAAGGAACCTCCATACTGTTCTCCATAGTGGCTGTATCAATGTGAATTCCCACCAACAGTACAACAGAGTTCCCTTTTCTCCACACCCTCTCCAGCATTTATTGTTTGTAGATTTTTTTGGTGATGGCCATTCTGACCAGTGTGAGATGACATCTCATTGTAGTTTTGATTTGCATTTCTCTAATGATTAATGATGTTGAGCATTCTTTCATGTGTTTGTTGGCAGTCTGTATATCTTCTTTGGAGAAATGCCTATTTAGGTCTTCTGCCCATTTTTGGATTGGGTTGTTTGTTTTTTTGTTATTGAGCTGCATGAGCTGCTTGTAAATTTTGGAGATTAATCCTCAGTTGCTTCATTTGCAAATATTTTCTCCCATTCTGAGGGTTGTCTTTTGGTCTTGTTTATGGTTTCCTTTGCTGTGCAAAAGCTTTGAAGTTTCATTAGGTCCCATTTGTTTATTTTTGGTTTTATTTCCATTTCTCTAGGAGGTGGGTCAAAAAGGATCTTGCTGTGATTTATGTCATAGAGTGTTCTGCCTATGTTTTCCTCTAAGAGTTTTATAGTGTCTGGCCTTACATTTAGGTCTGTAATCTATTTTGAGTTTCCTTTTGTGTATGGTGTTAGGGAGTGTTATAATTTCATACTTTTACATGTATCTGTCCAGTTTTCCCAGCACCACTTATTGAAGAGGCTGTCTTTTCTCCACCATATACTCTTGCCTCCTTTATCAAAGATAAGGTGACCATATGTGCGTCGGTTTATCTCTGGGCTTTATATCCTGTTCCACTGATCTATATTTCTGTTTTTGTGCCAGTACCATACTGTCTTGATTACTGTAGCTTTGTAGTATAGTCTGAAGTCAGGGAACCTGATTCCTCCCCATTTTTCGTTCTCAAGATTGCTTTGGCTATTCAGGGTCTTTTGTGTCTCCATACAAATTGTGAAATTTTTTGTTCTAGTTCTGTGCAGAATGCCAGTGGAAGTTTGATAGGGATTGCATTGAATCTGTAGATTGCTTTGGGTAGTAGAGTCATTTTCACAATGCTGATTCTTCCAATCCAAGAACATGGTATATCTCTCCATCTATTTGTATCATATTTAATTTCTTTCATCAGTGTCTTATAATTCCCTGCATACAGGTCTTTTGTCTCCTTAAGTAGGTTTATTCCTAGATATTTTATTCTTTTTGTTGCAGTGGTAAATGGGAGTGTTTTCTTGATTTCACTTTCAGATTTTTCATCATTAGTGTATAAGAATGCCAGAGATTTCTGTGCATTAATTTTGTATCCTGCTACTTTACCAAATTCATTGATTAGCTCTAGTAGTTTTCTGGCGGCATCTTTAGGATTCTCTATGTATACTATCATATCTTCTGCAAACAGTGACAGCTTTACCTCTTCTTTTCCAATTTGGATTCTTTTTATTTCTTTTTCTTCTCTGATTGCTGTGGCTAAAACTTCCAAAGCTGTGTTGAATAAGAGTGGTGAGAGTGGGCATCCTTGTCTTGTTCCTGATCTTCGTGGAAATGTTTTCAGTTTTTCACCATTGAGGACGATGTTGGCTATGGGTTTGTCATATATGGCCTTTATTATGTTGAGGAAAGTTCCCTCTATGCCTACTTTCTGCAGGGTTTTTATCATAAATGGGTGTTGAATTTTGTCAAAAGCTTTCTCTGCATCTATTGAGATGATCATATGGTTTTTCTCCTTCAATTTGTTAATATGGTTTATCACATTGATAGATTTGTGTATATTGAAGAATCCTTGCATTCCTGGAATAAACCCCACTTGATCATGGTGTATGATCCTTTTAATGTGCTGTTGGATTCTGTTTGCTAGTATTTTGTTGAGGATTTTTGCATCTATGTTCATCAGTGATATTGGCCTGTAGTTTTCTTTCTTTGTGACATCTTTGTCTGGTTTTGGTATCAGGGTGATGGTGGCCTCATAGAATGAGTTTGGGAGTGTTCCTCCCTCTGCTATATTTTGGAAGAGTTTGAGAAGGATAGGTGTTAGCTCTTTTCTAAATGTTTGATAGAATTTGCCTGTGAAGCCATCTGGTTCTGGGCTTTTGTTCACTGGAAGATTTTTAATCACAGTTTCAATTTCAGTTCTTCTGATTGGTCTGTTCATATTTTCTATTTCTTCCTGGTTCAGTCTTGGAAGGTTGTGCATTTCTAAGAATTTGTCCATTTCTTCCAGGTTGTCCATTTTATTGGCATACAGTTGCTTGTAGTAATCTCTCATGATCCTTTGTATTTCTGCACTGTCAGTTGTTACTTCTCCTTTTTCATTTCTACTTCTATTGATTTGAGTCTTCTGCCTTTATTTCTTGATGAGTCTGGCTAATGGTTTATCAATTTTGTTTATCTTCTCAAAGAACCAGCTTTTAGTTTTATTGATCTTTGCTATCGTTTCCCTCATTTCATTTTCATTTATTGCTGATCTGATCTTTATGATTTCTTTCCTTCTGCTAACTTTGGGGGGTTTTTGTTCTTCTTTCCCTAATTGCTTTAGGTGCAAGGTTAGGTTGTTTATTTGAGATGTTTCCTGTTTCTTAAGGTAGGATTGTATTGCTATAAAATTCCCTCTTAGAACTGCTCTTGCTGCATCCCATAGGTTTTGGGTTGTCGTGTCTCCATTGTCATTTGTTTCTAGGTATTTTTTTTATTTCCTCCTTGATTTCTTCAGTGATCACTTTGTTACTAAGTAGTGTATTGTTTAGCCTCCATGTGTTTGTATTTTTTACAGATCTTTTCCTGTAATTGAAATCTAGTCTCATAGTGTTGTGGTCGAAAAATATACTTGATATGGTTTCAGTTTTCTTAAATTTACCAAGGCTAGATTTGTGACCCCAGATATGATCTATCCTGGAGAATGTTCCATGAGCACTTGATAAAAACGTGTATTCTTTTGTTTTTGGATGGAATGTCGTATAAATATTAAGTCTATCTTGTTTAATGTATCATTTAAAGCTTGTGTTTCCTTATTTATTTTCATTTTGGATGATCTGTCCATTGGTGAAAGTGGGGTGTTAAAGTCCCCTACTATGAATGTGTTACTGTCTATTTCCCCTTTTATGGCTGTTAGTATTTGCCTTATGTATTGAGGTGCTCCTATGTTGGGTGCCTAAATATTTACAATTGTTGTATCTTCTTCTTGGATCGATCCCTTGATCATTATGTAGTGTCCTTCTTTGTCTCCCGTAGTAGTCTTTATTTTAAAGTCTATTTGTCTGATATGAGAATTGCTACTCCAGCTTCCTTCTGATTTCCATTTGCACGGAATATCTTTTTCCATCCCCTCACTTTCAGTCTGTATGTGTCCCTAGGTCTGAAGTGGGTCTCTTTTTGACAGCATATATATGGGTCTTGTTTTTGTATCCATTCAGCCAGTCTGTGTCTTTTGGTGGGAGCATTTAATCCATTTACATTTAAGGTAATTATCTATATGTATGTTCCTATTCCCATTTTCTTAACTGTTTTGAGTTTGTTATTGTAGGTCTTTCCCTTCTCTTGTGTTTCTTGCCTAGAGAAGTTCCTTTAGCATTTGTTGTAAAGCTGGTTTTGTGGTGCTGAACTCTCTCAGCTGTTGTTTGTCTGTAAAGGTTTTAATCTCTCCATCAAATCTGAATGAGATCCTTGCTGGGTAGAGTAATCTTGGTTGTAGGTTTTTCTCCTTCCTCACTTTAAATATGTCCTGCCAGTCCCTTCTGGCTTGCAGAGTTTCTGCTGAAAGATAAGCTGTTAACATTATGGGGATTCCGTTGTGTGTTATTTGTTGTTTTTCCCCTGCTGCTTTTAACATGTTTTCTTTGTACTTAATTTCTGATAGTTTGATTAATATGTGTCTTGGTGTGTTTCTCCTTGGATTTATCCTGTATGGGACTCTCTGTGCTTCCTGGACTTGATTAACTATTTCCTTTTCCATATTAGGGAAGTTTTCAACTATAGTCTCTCCAAATATTTTCTCAGTCCCTTTCTTTTTCTCTTCTTCTCCTGGGACCCCTATGATTTGAATGTTGGTGCGTTTAATGTTGTCCCAGAGGTCTCTGAGACTGTCCTCAGTTCTTTTCATTCTTTTTTCTTTATTCTGCTCTGCAGTAGTTATTTCCACTATTTTATCTTCCAGGTCACTTATCCATTTTTCTGCCTCAGTTATTCTGCTATTGATCCCTTCTAGAGTATTTTTAATTTCATTTATTGTGTTGTTCATCATTGCTTGTTTCCTCTTTAGTTCTTCTAGGTCCTTGTTAAATGTTTCTTGCATTTTCTCTATTCTATTTCCAAGATTTTGGATCATCTTTACTATCATTATTCTGAATTCTTTTTCAGGTAGACTGCCTAGTTCCTCTTCATTTGTTAGGTCTGGTGGGTTTTTACCTTGCTCCTTCATCTGCTGGGTGTTTTTCTATCTTTTCATTTTGCTTATCTTACTGTGTTTGGGGTCTCCTTTTTGCAGGCTGCAGGTTCCTAGTTCCCATTGTTTTTGTTGTCTGTCCCCAGTGGCTAAGGTTTGTTCAGTGGGTTGTGTAGGCTTCCTGGTGGAGGGGACTAGTGCCTGTGTTGTGGTGGATGAGGCTGGATCTTGTCTTTCTGGTGGGCAGGTCCACGTCTGGTGGTGTGTTTTGGGGTGTCTGTGGCCTTATTATGATTTTAGGCAGCCTCTCTGCTAATGGGTGGGGCTGTGTTCCTGTTTTGCTTGTTGTTTGTTATAGGGTGTCCAGCACTGTAGCTTGCTGGTTGTTGAGTGGAGCTGGGTCTTGGTTTTGAGATGGAGATCTCTGGGAGATTTTCTCTGACTGATATTACGTGGAGCTTGGAGGTCTCTCCTGGACCAGTGTCCTGAACTTCGCTCTCCCACCTCAGAGGAACAGCCCTGACACCTGGCTGGGGCACCTAGAGCCTGTCCTCCACACAGCTCAGAATAAAAGGGAGAAAAGATGAAAGAAAGAGAGAGCGAGAGAGAGAGAGGGAGGGAGGAAGGAAGAAAGAAGGAAAGAAAGAAAGAGAAAGGAAGGAAGGAAGGGGATAAAATAAAGTTATTAAAATAAAAAATAATTATTAAGGAAAATTTTTTTAAAGTAAAAAAAAAAAAAAAAGACGGACAGAACCCTAGGACAAATGGTGAAAGCAAAGCTGTATAGACAAAATCTCACACAGAAGTGTACACATACACACTCACAAGAAGAGGAAAAGGGGAAAAAATAATCTATCTTGCTCCCAAAGTCCACCTCCTCAATTTGGGGTGATTCATTGTCTATTCATGTATTCCACAGATGCAGGGTACATCAAGTTGATTGTGGAGCTTTAATCCGCTGCTTCTGAGGCTGCTGGGAGAGATTTCCCTTTCTCTTCTTTGTTCGCACAGCTCCTGGGGTTCAGCTTTGGATTTGGCCCCGCCTCTACATGTAGGTCGCCAGAGGGCGTCTGTTCTTCGCTCAGACAGGACGGGGTTAAAGGAGCCGCTGATTCGGGGGCTCTGGCTCACTTAGGCCTGGGGGGGGAGGGGCACGGAGTGCGGGGCGAGCCTGCGGCGTGACGTTGCACCAGCCTGAGGCACGCCCTGTGTTCTCCCGGGGGAGTTGTCCCTGGATCCCGGGACCCTGGCAGTGGCGGGCTGCACAGGCTCCCCGGAAGGGGGGTGTGGATAGTGACCTGTGCTCGCACATAGGCTTCTTGGTGGCGGCAGCAGCAGCCTTAGCGTCTCATGCATGTCTCTGGGGTCTGCGCTTTTAGCCACGGCTCCCACCCGTCTCTGGAGCTCCTTTAAGCAGCGCTCTTAATCCTCTCTCCTCGCGCACCAGGACACAAAGAGGGAAGAAAAAGTTGCTTACCTCTTCGGCTGGTCCAGACTTTTCCCCGGACTCCCTCCCGGCTAGCCGTGGTGCACTAACCCTCTGCAGGGTGTGTTCACGCCGCCAACCCCAGTCCTCTCCCCGCGCTCCGACTGAAGTTGGAGCGTCAGCTCCCAGCCCCCGCCTGCCCCAGCGGGTGAGCAGACAAGCCTCACGGGCTGGTGAGCGCCAGTCGTCACCGATCCTCTGTGCAGGAATCTCTCCGCTTCTCCCTCCGCACCCCTGTTGCTGTGCTCTCCTCCGCGGCTCCGAAGCTTCCCCCGCTGCCACCCGCAGTTTTTGCCCACGAAGGGGCTTCTAGTGTGTGGAAACCTTTCCTCCTTCAAAGCTCACTCCTACTGGTGCAGGTCCTGTCCCTATTCTTTTGGCTCTGTTTTTTCTTTTTTCTTTTCCCCTACCCAGGTACGTGGGGTGTTTCTTTCCTTTTGGGAGGTCTGAGGTCTTCTGCCAGCGTTCAGTAGGTGTTCTGTAGGAGTTGTTCCACGTGTAGATGTATTTCTGGTGTATCTGTGGGGAGGAAGGTGATCTCCATGTCTTACTCTTCTGCCATCTTCTCAAATCCCTCTCCCTTCTTTTTCTTATTCCCAGACTCCAGAGAGGATCCTCGTAATTGTCAGACATTGTATGGTGCCTGCATTCACCCTGCCTCTCCTCATTTCACTGCTGGTCCTTTTTTCTTACGTAAATACTCCTTAGTCTTAGTACTACTAATGATTATAATAGTTTCTACTGAGAATTTGCTTTGATTCACTATGTACTCTAATGAGTGTTTTATTTTTATAAAAGTTTGTTTAATCAGGCTTAGAGTAGTTAATTTTTCCAAATATACCCGGAATATGACTCCAAAGTTCATCCTTAGAACTAGCTTTTTCCAGTTCAAGAACCTCTTACCCTTGGATGCTTCCCTCTCCACTTTCTCCAATGTAATCATGTTTAAAGTGCATCTTAGTGACTCAAAAGAAGTGATATTTTTTGAGCTGGAGGGAAGTTTGTGCCTTATTTTGTTTTTAAGTAAACTATCTTTGCTATCGTTTCTCATGCCTGAGGCTTGAATGCCTACATTTGGCTGGAGATCAAAAGGGCCTGCTGCTGTGATCACAGACCCATTTTCCCTGTCTTGGGATGTTTTAGCCCTGTCTGGGTCAGGAGGGCAAGAGGGAGGTCAACATGTAAAGTCAGGGAAGACCCCGGATTTCTTCTGGGAATGTCAGACCAGATGCCCCTCCTGCCTCTAGGTGGGGCTGTAGAGTCCTTGGGATGGAAATTGCTTACCAAGGATTTGACTTGGACCATGCGTGCCTTTTACCTGAACCACAGAACAGCCACTACACTAGAATGGTGTATGGTTGCCTCCTACGTTGTATGAAATTACAGCTCATGACCCTGAAGCAAGAGGGTCACCATGTCATTACAGAGCCCCAGGCCCCTCATCCACTGCAGAGATGTATGTGGAATTTTCCTGCTGCTTCTGTGTTTTAGTCACTGTCTAGACATTGTGTCATGATAGTGTATTCTGCCATGTCACTTTTCTCCAATTATCTGAGCATTTCCAGGGATTCTAGGGTGGTGAGCTATATGTTGAAGATGGTCCAAAGAAATGAATTGAGGAGTTTTCTCTGTACGGCTAATCATTTTCTCTGAAAACTCAGGAAAGCTCACTGCTTCAGCTTACAAGGGAGCAGTCTGAGTTTTTTAAAAAAGAGAAACAGAAAAAAAAAATCTGGCAGGGGAAAGACAAATATTATGAAAACGCTCTTTTAAAAAAATGTTTGTATCAGGGATAAAATAGGTGGGAAGAAACCTAGTGACTCCCCTAAGGAAACGTCTCTCAAAACTTAAGAAGACCTGCTCTGTTATTATAAGTGAGCTGGAACTAATAAGGCAAACCATGTAAATATAGAATAAGTGGGATTGAAGGTGGGCTAAATGCATGGTTAGGTCATTATTTCTAAGAAACATCTATTTAATGCCTCATACACCCTTCTTCAGTTTTGTTACACTTCATTGGATTAAGAGGTAACTTAGCAGGTGAGCTAATTTTGAAATTGCATGCACATGCTCCATAATGGTAGACATGGCTTTCAGAAGTGTTATTTGCTGTTCACAAGCCCATATAATGCAAATTACAAAAGAAAGCCTAATATTCCCTTCTAGTCAACATTTTTTAAAGCCATTAGATCCATGCTACCTCACCTCTTCCTGCTTCTCCCCTTCAACATTTCTTATATGATTCACACTGGACCGTCCCATACTTCCGAGCTCTTAAGATCATGTTATTATTCGCTTAATCCTCTCAGCACACTCCTGAGGTAAGTCGAAGGTCAAGTCATCATTATTATTTATTAACTCATAGGTGTATCATTTAAAATATCTGTTGTCAAAATCCATACCTGTCTTGCAATGAGAGCACCTTGTCAAAACAGGAACTAATTCCTCGGATAAACACCAAACTTGAACTTCTCTCTAACATAATAGCAAGGGAAGAGCTTTCACATTGATTGACAGAGAATCACTGAATTTTATTAAGGTGGTACTTCGTGCTGAGAAGTCTTCATATGTTAGCTCCTTTAATCCTGAAAGCAATCCTGGGAACTAGGTATTGTTATATGACCGCTATTTTACAGATAAGGCAACTGAGGCTTGGAGAGATTAAATCACCCAGCCAAGATTACACAGCAAGAACGTGGTAGAGCAGGATTTAGAACTCAGGCAGTCTGGCTCCAGATTCATGCTATGTCTCCTTTACCTTACCGTATTATGTTTCCTTTCATGGTGTCATTCATTCATTCAGTGAATGAATATTCATTCAACCATCCACCCATTCATTCCTCCCACCCCACCCAGAAACATGCAGTAAGTGCCTATTCTTCGTTTAGTGCTATCCTGGAACTGATGATATGTAGATGAAATAGACACAATTTCTGCCTTCAAGGAGCTCATGAACCAGCAGGGACAAGACACAGAACAATTGTTGAGAAAACAGTGCAGTAAAGGAAAGTGACAGAAGTGCTACGGAAGCTTAAGAGCTTTCCTTGCCCAGCCTGGGGTTGCAATTGTCATTTAATAATTTACGGAATATAGGTTGGCTAATACAATCCAGAAGGTTAAAGAGAAATGTAGAATGAAGAGAAAATGATAAGAGGAAGGAACAGCTTGAGCAAAGGCACAGAGACAAGAAACAAAGGTGTGTGTGGGGAGTTGCCAACAGTTTGGTTTTATTATAGCATAAAAGTGGGACAAGAGGTGAGGTGGCAGAATGACCAGGGGGCTGGAATGTATGCCAGGCTAAGGAGTCAGCTGTCTCCACATGACGGTGCATAAAATGATCCATGGAGGCGCAAGAAGAAAATATTAAAATGTATATTTTTATGTTATTTTTTGTTTTCTATTTTATTTGAGATATAGTTGATTTACAATATATGTTTAAAGTATACAATATAGCGACTCAAAATTTTTATAGATTATACTCCATTTATAGTTATTATAAAATATTGGCTATATTCCCTGTGCTGTTCAATATATCCTTGTAGCTTATTTATTTTATACATTGTAGTTTATATCTCTTAATCCCCTGTTTTTTTAAAAAAAGTTTTGTTTTGATTTTTGATAAAGCTTTATATGTATGTGTATGTCATACAAGTACAATAACATAGGTATATGATTTGTGGGGGGAGTTCAATGCATTCTTTTACTGATAGGGTCAAGGGCAATGCATTTTAGGAGTCACTGTCATGAGTAATGGAGAGACAATAGACAATTTAAAGGGGGGGCTCTCTTGGCATATGCATTTGTTTACAACTTACTTTTGAAGCCCCGTGAAGGATGACAGCACAGGTCTAAGACTCAGGGAGAGAAGTACACTGAAGAGAAGTTTGCCATGAGGGATGTTAACATCGATGAAGATATGAGCAAAGACTGTAGGGACATGTCATAGGCTACATGATGATTTACGAAAAGTCTTTTTCTTACTGAGGCTGTTGTTCAATAAACTATAGTCACAAAGAATAATTCTCACAAACTTCACTAAATCCCAAATTTGAGCGTTTGGAAATGTTAGTGTTTGTTCTGACTTTTCTTGGTTCATGTTTCCACTGAGAGTCATGTACTTTGCATGTATATGTTCATATCACAGTTAACTATCTTTTCATCTCTCACTAAGATTTTCTCTTTTTAAGTGATCATTTTTTCTTAATAGAACAAGAATGTTTACTACAGTCAGTGATACAGGAAAGATCAAAACGAGAATAAAAAGGTGTGCTGAGGGCTTCCCTAGTGGCACAGTGGTTGGGAGTCCGCCTGCCAATGCAGGTGACGCGGGTTCGTGCCCCGGTCCGGGAAGATCCCACGTGCCGCGGAGTGGCTGGGCCCGTGAGCCATGGCCGCTGAGCCTGCGCGTCCGGAGCCTGCGCTCCACAACGGGAGAGGCCACAGCAGTGAGAAGCCTGCGTACTGCAAAAAAAAAAAAAAAAAAAAAAAAAAAAAAAAAAAAAAGGTGTGCTGAGAAATGACTGCTGAGTGGATGACGGGGTGGGTGACATCTATGTCAGCCTCACAGTGAGCACTGTCCAAATTAAGGGCATCTGCAAAATCTTACTTTACTTTGTCATGGACTTTCAGGTCAATAATCAATATGGGAACCCATAAATGTTAAATGGGTGAATGCTCGGTGTCTGTTTCATTGACTTTGAGTTTTGTGATCTCCCAGCTCTTCTTACTTAGCTATGAGACCTTGAGTGATTCATCTACTCTTTCTTTTCCAGTTTCCTCGTTTACAAAATGGTAGTAATAATGGGCAAAAATACAATCTTCCATAGGTTTGCCATGGGGATTAAAAACATTACTATAGGTAAAGTGCCTTACACACGGTAACTGCCAGATGTGGTATTAGTGCTGTAACACTAAAGCCACAATTAATAGTAGTATCATAATCACTGAATTATTAACTGACCTGATAATTGCATTGTCTGCTCTAGTAAAATGCTGGGATAGAAAATCATTCAGGTTGGAAGGACCTAAAAGAGGAGACATTGAAAAAGACAAAAGTAGAAGAAGTCTTAATTTTTAGTCTCTTTTCCAGACCCTAGACACTCTTCAAACCCTAAACTACTAGAGTGTTATCTCTTATGCCTGAAGTGAACTTTCTAGAAGTAATTACAACCTCCATGGGTAGATGTGGCCAAAAAGGTCAGCATCCTCTTTATTTGTGCCTTTGAATTGCTATGTCCTTTTTTCTATAAATAATTTTTGCTCACTTACTCTATTCATGACACTGTGGCTGGTACAGAGGTGAGAAACACATGATTTATGTTATCAGAGAGAGAGAAGAAACATATATAGACATGTAACTAAAGTTAAAGATACTGTTTTTACAAATATGGACAGAGTTGGTTGTCGTGCAGTAGGTGACTATTTTGGCGATAGGATCAATGGAGTGTCAGTCACTCAGTGTGAATGTGAAGCAGTTAGATTCAGTGAGGAAAATCACCATTAGTGGATTCCACAATTCCATCATCTGGTTGGCTCATAAAATTGTTTATTATCTCCATGAATCAGTTTAAACTCATTCTAGGCTGCCACATAGAGTTTCAGCCATGATAGGACACAGCATCCTCTCCCTTAGGGGCCTATGACTGCTCTTCGTGTCAGGTCTTTGCAAGGACTATAAGAGGATTCCACATCCTTGAGTGATTTCTCATCACCCATTAGTGCACTGGGTTATTGGGATATAAACATAGGGGCATACAGAAAAAGAAACCCTCTTTATGGCATTGGTTCCAAATCCCTATTATGTCTCCATTCTGGAGAACTGGTAAACCTTTGTGATCCTCAGCATTCCTGAGGATTAGAGGCTGGAGTTGAGGCCAGCTCTTTTCTAGACTCCACTCTTGATGTTCCCATTCTAAATGTGAGAGGAAGAAGCAAGGCGGAAACATGGAAAAGAGAAGATGACCTGTCTCCCCCAAATTAGAGGAGAGTTGCGATAAACACCCCATTCCAGGTCTCGTTCCCTTGTTAGGTTGTTCCAGGTTGACAGGGTGGGAACCATTGCAAACAGCAGGCTGCCCTGTCCCCATCTTCTGCCACCAGGAAAGCGGCGAAGACTAGAGTCAACAGCAGTTACAAAAGCACAGACCAAACAGAAGAAGTTCAAAAACAGCAAGAAAGAACCATAAAAGTCAAGAGCAGAGAGGTTATCAGACAAGTTCCGCTTATAGCGCTATTTCCTTCTTTTTGTTTAATTAATTTTTATTGCCGTATAGTTGCTTTACAATGTTGTGTTAGTTTCTACCGTACAGCAAAGTGAATCCGCTATACGTATACATATATCCCATCTTTTTTGGATTTCCATCCCATTTAGGTCACCACAGAAAACTGAGTGGAGTTCCCTGTGCTATAATAGGACCACAGTGACCTCCTTCTCTTTAGAATGGAGTGAATATGTGGACACCATGAGCTTCCCCCTGGAGTTTAAAATGTGCTGCTATCAATTACTCTTCATGGCCTTTGGGAAATACTGGGCTGGGGGACCTAAGGCTCAGAGAACATGGGAGTTCAGAATCCTATGCACAAAATTACGTTCCAAAGTGTGCATCTCTCCCCTCTTCCTCCAGCACCCCTCCACTTTAAGTGATTTTTTTTTTCCCACATGACGTTTGAACAGATTCAAAGTACTGCCTTCAAAATGATGGGGTAGGGGGTGGGGAGGTGGTTAAATCCATCATCTAAGCTGGCCCGGAGTTGTCAGGGTCAGAATGGAGAGGATCCCTTTGGCATCCGTTTGATGTTACACAAGGAACAAAAGGCAGTTAGACATCTGTCTCTTGCCCTTTGGCAGCAGTTCACAAATGCCATAGCTTGTAATCGTGCCAATTAGCACCACTTGTAGCCTAAGGAACCTGCGGCAGAAAGAAAAATGCCACCAGCCTCTCTCTGTCCTTGAGAGATGGGGCCAATGCTTCACTGCATATTAGAGCATCTAATTTTGAAAGCTTGACTATAGATACTGGAATAAGGTGACCCCACCCCCAGCTGGGATGATGGAGGTGGAGGCTGCCCAAGGGATTCAGGTCACTGTGCTCCCACGTGTACTCCCCTAAGCCTCAAGTTAGGTAGCAGTTAATAGAAATGCTGTGAAGCCAGAGAAAAAGAAAAGCTTTCAGTTTTTTGAAGGATATGTGTCTTCAAACACATTATATGTGTGTGTGTTGTACATATGTGTGTTGTGCATGTGTGTTATGTATTTGTGTGCATTCTGTGTGTACGTATTCATGTGTATATTGTTTGGTGTGTGCGTGTGTCAGGAGAATAGATGGGTAGTTTAATACTTAGATGTGAAACAGGACAGCCCTGATAATTATAGAGAATTAGCTTGATATGTACACATACACACTTTTAGAATAAATAGATATTTAGGAATTTTATGTTTAAGTGTTCCACTCCTTTTGCATCTTCCTCTCCTTTCTCTTTTGATTTACAGATTGACTACATGAATGTCAGGACATTTGGCAAGAAATAGACAGTTGGAAACCATAGGGCTGGGCTTTGTTTGAAAAGGTGAATTTTCACAAGTGGTTTGGGGTTTAGGTGTGGGAAGCAGAAAATCCTGGGCTTCAGAATCACTTTTGAAAAGTTGCTCCCTTGACGTAAAGATTTGAAAGAAGTTATTCATAGGCTTCCTTGCACTTTTTAAGAGTTGTATAACTTACACCACCTACCACAAGAGAAAAAAAAGATCTATAGGAAAAGTCATGTCAACATTTTGCAGAATGATGTATTTTTTCATGTCACAACTTTCTCTTATTATTTTAATCTGTCAAAGAAAACATATGCTGGAAACATCTGAGAACCTCCCAGCACGCACGTGCACATGCATGCACACACACACACTTTTCATTACCACAGTTGTGTCGTTAGAGTCCGGAATGCTTGCTTCTGAACCTGGCACTCATCCTTTGTACATAAAACAGAACAAGCAGTTCAAATGAAGGAAAGGTCATTTGTTTCTCCGTCTTTGATTTCTGCTCTGTTTCAGCTCCTCTTTGTTGAGGATTAAATCTCTACCATCATTTAGTGATAAACGGGGGGTGTTAGCTAGTTATCTTTAAGGCACCACCTCCATTTCAAAAGAAACTCTCGAATCATCTTCTATTAAGAGTAACCCTGTGGCTGATCTAACTCTCCTACTGTTTTAATTTCATACACACCAGTCTTTCTGTTGCAAGGTGTAGGGATTTTATTGGGGGGCGGGAGGGGTGGTGGTAAAGTTTTAATGCATAGTGGTGCTAGGGTTGCAGTATCAATCGATTGTGATCCATTTTCTAATTTTAACTGAGTAGCCTGTAGTCAGAAGCAGAAGGTTTCTCCTTTTGATAACAAGGCTAACTAGTTCCTGAAGTAAAATACAGAGTCATGTTGTATCAATTCCAGAGTCTTGAATTGCTGCAGCTCTGCCTGGCACATTTTAAGCAGGAAATATAAACATGTATGAGCTATAAAATGTGTGAGAACAAGAATAGGGATGGTTATCTTTTTTGCACCCCTCAAGTATGACATACAAAGTAGAGCTGTATCTTATTACTAACCTCCATCAAGCCAGCGTTTGTATACTGCGTTTCAAGGGCCTAATGGCTGAGCCTTATCTCTGAATATTGGATAAGGGAACAATTAGAATCATTTGGGCCAAACCCCAGAGCTGGCGCTGCAGGCCCCTTTATCCAATAAGGGAGAGGTTTAGTGTAAACGAAGATCAGCTGGCGAGAGGTCCCCAGCCCAGACTCTGCCAGAGCTAAAGGGATCGGGAGTGGGTTTTCCAGGGCCGGCTACAGACTAAATGCAACCCAGCCCTAGAGCATGCAGTTGCTCCCAAGTGGCTAACTCATTTCACAAGACTGAGAAAGTATAGATACCTAAATTAATTAAACATAATAGCCCTGGTCCTATCCCAAGAACGGATCTTGCTCCCAAGTTTTGGCCAAAGTAAAATGAGACTATGCATGGACTAGAAAAAAAGAAGATTAATTTATTAAAATCTAGTTATATTCTTTTTTTTTTAAAGTAAATCTATGGTAAAACAAAGATTTTTCCAATTTGATTTCTGAAACTTTGCCTCTTCAGTTTTTTGGTTTACTTGCTTTGCATGGAAGAGAGAAAGGAAGGACTAATGGAAAGAAGGAAGAAAGAAAGAATTGCAGGCAGCTAAGAATAAAAAATAAAGGACAAGAAAAAGAAGGAAGGCAGGAAGAGTAAGTGAATGAATACCTCTGAATGGCTACAGGGAACATTTTGAAATTATCTAATGCTGAGTAAAATCAGTTACAGCCAGTAAACAAGCCCATTCCCCTAGATGATGCCCCAATAACCTGGCAAATGGGATTTTTCAAAAAATCACAGCAATATTCGTGACTTCTTCTATTCTCTTGGTTCTTTTGTTTCTCTTGCTTTCTATTTTTGTCAAGTGTTAGGTCATAGGGCTTACTAAGGAGATGGCACAGAGAAATCTAATTCAGCTGTGGATTGCTGAGGGGGTGAATGAAAACAGGCCCAAGCACCTGTGGCTGGTTTTCATGAAATTGCATTTCTTTAAATCAGTACCATTTCAGGCTGGTCAGTTTTCGGACATTCTTTACAAAAAAGCAGGCGAGAGCTACTTTTCTTTTTCTTCTTAAAAATATGCTTAAGCTCTAATGGCAAAAAGAAAATATCTAATTTATGTTGCCTTAACAATTAAATGGGTTACAGAAAAATAGCTCTGTGTAGTAGACAACATCTTAGTGTGGGGCTCAGGCTGTAGTTTAACAGAGTCCTAACAACTAGTTTTGTGACCTTAGGTAGACCAAGGATGACCCCTAGATTTTTCTCTTTTATTTCCTCATTTGTCAAAAGGAGCTACCAGCAGTCATTGCTGTGTCGATATTAGTAATAAGTAATAATAATTAATTAAAAACAAATTTAAAATAATACTTGGAATTGCTTTTTAAAAATAAAGGGGTAGACGACACAAAAGTGTTTTTTCTTGCTTGAGCTTTTCCATTTTATTCTGTGAAACTTACTAAATCCTGTCGAAGCTGCTCAGTGCTTGGCCATCTCCTTTTCTTGTGATTATGCTTATAGAGTGTGGGGTAAAACCAGTTAGATATTTTGACATAATCTTCTTTAACCTGTTACTGCTTTCCTGGTATGCAGTTGATTCTTGTATGTCCCGCTTTGTGTTATTGATACCAGAGATTGCTGACTGTGGGCTGGAATCACCCACTGGGTGAGAAGGGGGTTATCTGTCCAGCGGGCCTTACTGTTTGGAGACCTCTCTATGTGGTCCAGTCTAGAGGCTTCTCTTCAGAGATCTATGATGGGGCTTGGCGGGGAGGGAGAGTGGTCAGGGGATCATGATGAAGAGTTCTGAAGACCCACAGGCCAGCATTGAAGACCATTGTATCAGCATTTACCTCTCAGCTTCCTCTATCCCCAGCTGGCTGATGCACAGACCAGCTACTGGATGCACTCCCTGTGCCCCTCCCCACTGACATGTTTACATTATCTGCTTTCCAAAGAAACTTTCTCTTCCAGGTGGTATGTGCTTTGTAAGTCTCAGCTCTGCGGGAACTCCACTTGACAAATTCTAGTAGACCTTCTCAACAGCCCCCCTATAGCTTAGGTAAACACAAAAATGTAATTCTCAACTGTCTGGAAATTGGAGTCAGGATTTCCTATCCAAGAGCCCTGAAGACAAACTGGATGGGTTTGTCTTGACTGGTTATGTGTTCAGTGTGGCCAACCTCCTCTACATCGGCCAAACCAACCAGTCTGGCAGCTCACGTGGCATGGTTTTTTCCTAAAAAAAAAAACCCCAGTGATAAGATGGTAGAATTCAGGATTCCTAAGATTAGCACATCACCAAAGGGCCTGCAATGCCATCAAATTGTATTGATTCTTCTAGCTAGAAAAGACTAAAAAAATGACCCAAGAATCAAGCATGCTTATTTGCCTCCAGTTTTTAACTATTCAGGGTTAAGTCCAAATGTGATTGCAGATACATATGTATGATCAAGTCTAATAGTTTTCTGAGGAACCAAGTATAGTGGGATATAATGTTTACTGGACCCTAATACTTGTTCCCCACTGTGCGCAATCTTAGAAACCAATTTAAAAATGCTCCTGTTCAAAGTGGATGGTTCAGGTCTTGGTTTGAGGTATGTGCTACCTTGGTTATTTCTAATTATTTTTAAGATCAGATCTTACCATCATATAATGAATTGCCTTTATGCATACCTGTCTTCTATAGAAACAAATTAAAAAACTAGAAAGATAGCAACTGTTTTCTGTTACCTCATGCTTTTAGGATTAGGACAAAACTCCATACAAATTCTAGAGCAGAGATTCAGCAAGCCCTTCCTCCCTCTACCTTACCATCCTGTTCTTGGCTCTGTGCCTTCAACCACATTCTTTTAGTTTTTCAAATACGCCATGCCCCCACCAACCAAAGGCTTTTTGTTTGCTCCCATGTTCCTTTTGAACACATATTGAACACATATTTCCTGTTCCCCATGTGGATACCTCCTACTTATCCTTCAGATATTATCCCAGGGAGGCCTTCCCTGACTTCCTGATGAGACAAAATCCTCCACTGTAGGCTGTCATCAAAACAGTTACCCACAGAGGAACCAAGATGGCGGAGTAGAAGGACGTGTTCTCACTCCCTCTTGTGAGAACACCAGAATCACAACTAGCTGCTGGACAATAATCGACAGGAAGACACTGGAACTCACCAAAAAAGATACCCCACATCCAAAGACAAAGGAGAAGCCACAATGAGATGGTAGGAGGGTGCAAATCACAGTAAAATCAAATGCCATAACAGCTGGGTGGGTGACTCACAAACTGGAGAACACTTATACCACAGAAGTCCACCAACTGGAGTGAAGGTTGTGAGCCCCACATCAGGCTTCCCCACCTGGGGGTCCGGCAATGGGAGGAGGAATTCCTAGAGAATCAGAATTTGAAGGCTAGAGGGATTTGATTGCAGGACTTCAACAGGACTGGGGGAAACAGAGACTCCACTCTTGGAGGGCACACACAAAGTAGGGTGCACATCCGGACCCAGGGGAAGGAGCAGTGACCCCAGGGGGGACTGAAACAGACCTACCTGCTAGTGTTGGAGGGTCTCCTGCAGAGGCAGGCAGTGACTGTGGCTCACTGTGGAGACAAGGACACTGAGAGCAGAAGTTCTGGGAAGTACTACTCCTTGGCGTGAGCCCTCCCAGAGTCTGTCATTAGCCCCACCAAAGAGCCCAGGTACTCTCCAGTGTTGGGTTGCCTCAGGCCAAACAACCAACAGGGAGGGGATCCAGCCCCAGCATCAACAGTCAAGCGGATTAAACTTTTACTGAGCTCTGCACACCAGAGCAACAGTCAGCTCTACCCACCACAAGTCCCTCCAAACAGGAAACTTACACAAGCCACTTAGATAGCCTCATCCACCAGAGGGCAGCCAGCAGAAGCAAGAACTACAATCCTGTAGCCTGTGGAGCAAAAACCACATTCACAGAAATATAGAAAAGATGAAAAGGCAGAGGGCTATGTACCAGATGAAGGAACAAGATAAAACCCCAGAAAAACAACTAAATGAAGTAGAGATAGGCAACCTTCCAGAAAAAGAATTCAGAAAAAAGATAGTGAAGATGATCCAGGACCTTGGAAAAAGAATGGAGGCAAAGATCAAGGAGATGCAAGAAATGTTTAACAAAGATCTACAAGAATTAAAGAACAAACAGGGATGAACAATAAAATAACAGAAATGAAAACTGCCCTAGAAGGAATCAATAGCAGAATAACTGAGGCAGAAGAACGGATAAGTGACCTGGAAGACAGAATGGTGGAATTCACTGCTGCAGAACAGAATAAAGAAAAAAGAATGAAAAGAAATGAAGACACCTAAGAGACCTCTGGGACAACATTAAACGGGACAACATTCACATTATAGGGGTCCGAGAAGGAGAAGAGAGAGAGAAAGGACCAGAGAAAACATTTGAAGAGATTATAGTCGAAGACTTCCATAACATGGGAAAGGAAGTAGCCACCCAAGTCCAGGAAGCTCAGCGAGTCCCATAGAGAATAAACCTAAGGAGAAACATGCCGAGACACATAGTGATCAGATTTGCAAAAATTAAAGACAAAGAAAAATTATTGAAAGCAGCAAGGGAAAAATGACAAATAACATACAAGGGAACTCCCATAAGGTTAACAGCTGATTTCTCAGCAGAAACTCTACAAGCCAGAAGGGAGTGGCGTGATATACTTAAAGTGATGAAAGGGAAGAACCTACAACCAAGATTACTCTACCCGGCAAGGATCTCATTCAGATTCGACGGAGAAATCAAAAGCTTTACAGACAAGGAAAAGCTATGAGAATTCACCACCAAACCAGCTCTACAACAAATGCTAAAGTAACTTCTCTAAGTGGGAAACAGAAGAGAAGAAAAGAACCTACAAAAACAAACCCAAGACAATTACGAAAATGGTCATAGGAACATACATATCGATAATTACCTTAAACGTGAGTGGATTAAATGCTCCAACTAAAAGACACAGGCTTGCTGAATGGATAAAAAAACAAGACCCATCTATATGCTGTCTACAAGAGACCCACTTCACACCTAGGGACACATTCAGACTGAAAGTGAGGGGCAGGAAAAAGATATTCCATGCAAATGGAAATCAAAAGAAAGCTGGAGTAGCAATACTCATATCAGGTAAAATAGACTTTAAAATAAAGAATGTTACAAAAGACAAGGAACGACACTACATAATCATCAAAGGATCATTCCAAGCAGAAGATATAACAATTATAAATATATATGCACCCAACATAGGAGCACCTCAATACGTAAGGCACTTGCTAACAGCTATATAAGAGGAAATCGACAGTAACACAATCATAGTGGGGGACTTTAACACCTCACTTACACCAATGGACAGATCATCCAAAATGAAAATAAATAAGGAAACAGAAGCTTTAAATGACACAATAGACCAGATAGATTTAATTGATATTTATAGGACATTCCATCCAAAAACAGCAGATTACACTTTCTTCTCAAGTGCGCAGGGGACCTTTTCCAGGATAGATCAAATCTTGGGTCACAAATCAAGCCTCAGTAAATTTAAGAAAATGGAAATCATATCAAGCATCTTTTCTGACCACAGCGCTATGAGATTAGAAATGAATTACAGGGGAAAAAAAGGAAAAAACACAAACACATGGAGGCTAAATGACACGTTACTAAATAACCAAGAGATCACTGA
The DNA here is from genome assembly GCF_963924675.1 of Phocoena phocoena. Taxonomy (NCBI): domain Eukaryota; kingdom Metazoa; phylum Chordata; class Mammalia; order Artiodactyla; family Phocoenidae; genus Phocoena; species Phocoena phocoena. Next base: position 45,827,516 of record NC_089233.1, on the reverse strand, counting down.
AGAAATCAAGGAGGAAATCAAAAAATACCTAAAGACAAATGATAATGAAAACCTGATGATACAAAACCTATGGGATGTAGCAAAATCAGTTCTAAGAGGGAAGTTTATAGCTATACAAGCTTACCTCAAGAAATAAGAAAAATCTCAAACAATCTAACCTTGCACCTAAAAGAACTAGAGAAAGAAGAACAAACAAAATCCAAAGTTAGCAGAAGGAAAGAAATCATAAGATCAGAGCAGAAATAAATGCAATGGAAACAAAGAAAACAATAGCAAAGATCTATAAAACGAAAAGCTGATTCTTTGATAAGATAAACAAAATTGATAAACCATTAGCCATACTCATCAAGAAAAAGAGGGAGAGGACTCAAACCAATAAAATTAGGAATGAAAAAGGAGAAGTTACAACAGACACCGCTGAAATACAAAGCACCCTAAGAGATTACTACAAGCAACTCTATGCCAATAAAATGGACAACCTGGAAGAAATGGAAAAATTCTTAGAAAGGTATAACCTTTCAAGACTGAACCAGGAAGAAATACAAAATATGAACAGACCAATCACAAGTAATGAAATTGAAACTGTGATTAAAAATCTTCCAACTAACAAAAATCCAAGACCAGATGGCTTCACAGGTGAATTCTATCAAGCATTTAGAGAAGAGCTAACACCCATCCTTCTCAAACACTTCCAAAAAATTGCAGAGGAAGAAACACTCCCAAACTCATTCTACGAGGCCACCATCACCCTGATACCAAAACCAGACAAAGATACTACAAAAAAAGAAAATTACAGAGCAATATCATTGATGAATATAGATGCAAAAATCCTCAACAAAATACTAGCAAACAGAATCCAGCAACACAGTAAAAGGATCATACACCATGATCAAATGAGATTTATCCCAGGGATGCAAGGATTCTTCAGTATAGGCAAATCAATCAATGTGATACACCATATTAACAAATTGAAGAAGAAAAGCCATCATCTCAATAGATGCAGAAAAATCTTTTGACAGCATGTAACGCCCATTTATGATAAAAACTCTCCAGAAAGTGGGCATAGAGGGAACCAAGATCAACATAATAAAGGCCATATATGACAAACCCACAGCAAACATCATTCTCAATGGTGAAAAACTGAAAATATTTTCTCTAAGATCAGAAACAAGACAAGGATGTTCACTCTCGCCACTATTATTCAGCGTAGTTTTGGGAGTCCTAACCATGTCAATCAGCAAAGTAAAAGAAATAAAAGGAATCCAAATTGGAAAAGAAGAAGTAAAACTGTTGCTGTTTGCAGATGACATGATACTATACACAGAGAATCCTAAAGATGCTACCAGAAAACTACTAGAGCTAATCAATGAATTTGGTAACGTTGCAGGATACAAAATTAATGCACAGAAATCTCTTGCATTCCTATACACTACTGATGAAAAATCTGAAAGAGAAATTAAGGGAACACTCCCATTTACCACTGCAACAAAAAGAATAAAATACCTAGGAATAAACGTACCTGGAGAGACAAAAGACTGGTGTGCAGAAAAGTATAAGACACTGTTGAAAGAAATTATAGATGATACCAACAGATGGAGAGATATACCATGTTCTTGGGTTGGAAGAATCAATATTGTGAAAATGACTGTACTACCCAAAGCAATCTATAGATTCAGTACAATCTCTATCAAATTACCAATGGCATTTTTTACAGAACTAGAATAAAAAATCTTAAAATTTGTGTGGAGACACAAAAGACCCTGAATATCCAAAGCAGTCTTGAGGGGAAAAAAACGGAGCTGGAGGAATCAGGCTCCCTGACTTCAGACTATACTACAAAGCTGCAGTAGTCAAGACAATATGCTACTGACACAAAAACAGAAATATAGATCAATGGAACAGGATAGAAAGGCCAGAGATAAACCCATGCACCTATGGTCAACTAATCTATGACACAGGAGGCAAGGATATACAATGGAGAAAAGACAGTCTCTTCAATAAGTGGTGCTGGGAAAACTGGACAGCTACATGTAAAAGAATGAAATTAGAACATTCCCTAACACCATACGCAAAAATAAACTCAAAATGGTTTAGAGACCTAAATGTAAGACCGGACACTATAAAACTCTTAGAGGAAAACATAGGCAGAACACTCTTTGACATAAATCACAGCAAGATCTTTATTGATCCACCTCCTAGAATAATGGAAATAAAAATCAACAAATGGGACCTAATGAAACTTAAAAGCTTTTGTACAGCAAAGGAAACTATAACCAAGACGAAAAGACAGCCCTCAGAATGGGAGAAAATATTTGTGAATGAATCAACGGACAAAGGATTAATCTCCAAAATATATAAACAGCTCATGTAGCTCAGTATTAAAGAAACAAACAACCCAATCCAAAAATGGGCAGAAGACCTAAATAGACATTTCTCCAAAGGAGACATACAGATGGCCAAGAAGCACATGAAAAGCTGCTCAACGTCACTAATTATTAGAGAAATGCAAATCAAAACTAAAATGAGGTATCACCTCACACCAGTTAGAATGGGCATCATCAGAAAATCTACAAACAACAAATGCTGGAGAGGGTGTGGAGAAAAGGGAACCCTCTTGAACTGTTGGTGGGAATATAAATTGTTACAGCCACTATGGAGATCAGTATGGAGATTCCTTGGAAAACTAAAAATAGAATTACCATATGATCCATCAATCCCACTACTGGGAATATACCCAGAGAAAACCATACTTCAAAAAGACACATGCATCCCAATGTTCATTGCAGCACTATTTATGATAGCCAGGTCATGGAAGCAACCTAAATGCCCATCAACAGACGAATGGATAAAGAAGTTGTGGTGTATATATACAATGGAATATTACTCAGCCATAAAAGGGAACGAAACTGAGTCATTTGTTGACACGTGGATGGATCTAGAGACTGTCATACAGAGGGAGGTAAGTCAGAAAGAGAAAAACAAATATCGTATATTAACGCATGTATGTGGAACCTAGAAAAATGGTGCAGATGAACCAGTTTCCAGGGCAGAAGTTGAGACACAGAAGTAGAGAATAAACATATGGACACCAAGGGGGGAAAGCCATAGGGGGGAGGGGAGGGTGGTATGATGAGTTGGGCCATTGGGATTGACATGTATACACTGATGTGTATAAAACTGATGACTAATAACCTGCTGTTTAAAAAAGTAAAATAAAGTTGGAAAATAAAAAAAAGAACAGTTACCCATCAGCCATAACTCTCATGCAAATTGCAGGTTTCCTTTGCTTGAGTGATACTTTGATTATTGTCTAGCTTTCCCTCCAGATTTAAAGTGTCATGAGGGCAGGTGCTGCATCTATCCCCAGAGCTTCATTGAGTATCTGGCATGTAGTGAGAACTTAGTAAAGATTTATTAATGAATGACTGAATGAGTGAATAATTGAAGGCAGAAGGGCTTGAAGGAAAAAGAGAACATGAGAGAACAAGGAGGAAGGAAGGAAAAAAGGAAAGAAGAAATGGTACCAGTGTGATGTGCTTATTGATTGATTAATTTCAAGCCGTAACATTCGTATGGTACAAATTCATTCTTCAGTTTACTCAGAAAGGATAGATGGAAACAGAAGCTTGAAAAATATAACCATCAAGACTGTTTCCATTTGATCTGTTGTTAATTTAAGCAACTTATTTTTCTCCAACAAATTCTCAGTTGAGAAAGTTTGGTGATGATATCCACGCACACAAATTTTCCCACTGGTGCACATTGACACCTGGGAAAGCAATGTAGTGTTGCAGATTTATTTAGCAAATAGAAAGCATCTCTGCAAGTCCTTCAACCTCACCACAACAGGACTTTGGGGTCAGTAATCATATGCCATATTTCAGCTTTTAATTTCCTCAAGATATTTCTTGTGATCTGAAAGCTTTTCTACCTCCCGTGCATCAGGTCTTATTTTAACATACTGATTGAGCCTCTTTATCTTACACTTCCTGCTGGGAAAATAGATGCTAGAATGTGCGTAATGTCACATTTACTTTAAAGCATCGCAGGGTAAAATTGCAGGAACCACAGGCATGGACTGTGGTGTGTATGCGTGTGGCTTTTTACCCCAACTTCAGACCTCCGTTAGCAGCTCAGCCCATACATTCAAGCCGATGAATACTGTGTGTAGCTGGATTCTGTTCTTTTTATTAAAAGCCTTAAGCTGATTTTTTTCCTTTAGTTTGTACTGAGATTTTTTATAAAAGACTGATCTCTGTTTTGAAACAGAGTTTTAATCTGAGCATCTCTATTTTGTCCTTATTTTCTTGGCAAATGTTTGAGAGCTTGAGCTCGGCAATTAATAGAACGGTACTAAATTCTGCCTGGCCCCTTACTATTTGTGAGACCTTATTTGTAACAGTAAAACCAGTGGTTCTCAACCAGGAGTTATTTTCAGCTTCCAGGGGCTTTCTGGCAATGTCTGGAGGCATTTTTATTTGTCAAACTGCTGGCGGGATGGGGAGAAGAAGGGGACACCACTGGCATCTAGTGGGTGGAGGCCAGGGATACCGTTCAACATCCTACGGCGCCTAAGACGACCCACCACATCAGAGAATTATTTCCCTCAGAATGGCAATAGGGTCAAAGTTGAGAAACTCTGACTTAAACACTTAAACCTCAGTTTCCTTCTCTGTAAAATTAGGACAGTGATATCACCTGTATCATAGACATGTTATAAAGATGAAATGATGCATGCCACAGTTTTATTGTAATCAATGGCTCATGAGTGTTTTAGTTATTGTTATGAAGATAATTGAGCTATTAAATCCTTCCTTAATGAGTTGACCCCTGTTTCCCTCTCTAATCGCAGTTTTCAACTTTCTCTTATATTCTCAGGGATCCCTTACAATTTCTCAGTTGCTTTTCTCTTTCATCTGGCAAACTTCCTACTCTTTACCCACAATGAAGTTAGATGTCTCAATACCTCCAGCCACTCAGCTAGTCTGGAATAACCCAAGGACTCATCTAATCCCTTGGTTTATCCCATTTCAGAGCTTACTTCACACTGCACTGAATTGACTGTTATTCTTCAAAGTGTGATGTCTGCACTTGTGTCAATATTACCTTTGTTAAAACTCATATTCATGGATTTCACCCAGGAATCAATACCACCCGTATGTATCAGTATCTCTGGGAATGGCACCTGGCATATATGTATCTAGCTCCTAAATTTCATTCTTAGTAAAGCATGAGAGCCCCCATAATAGATGCTAAGTTTTAGAAAGGCTGGGTTAGGTTTTATTTCCCTTGGTATCTTTGGTGTGTTGTATGGTGTCTGGCACATAGTAGGCACTCAGTAAATAATGGCACTATTTGAAATAGTAAATGAGTAATAAAATAACTTTTATTCTACCCTAGTCTCTTGTTCCCTTCTCCTTTTTTGGCTTTTACCTACTTGTACATCTCATTATTGTTGAGGTCCTCAAGTGTTTACATAATCAAAATCACTTATCTTTATTATTGTTTCCATTTAATATATGGTTCATAAACAGATTCTTAAGGGAGACAAACAAACAAAAAAGATAAAGGAAAAAGTAGGCTGGGTATAAGACAAACCACCAACTTAACTTCCAAAAGGGAAACCAAACTGGTGAGCTTGTGTTCCCTTGTAATGGAGGTGCTTCTTCTCTGTTGGCCAACGCTTGTTGGGTGAGGATCGGGGGACAGATGAAGGAGACCTCAGCATTGCCATATCTTTCTATTCCTCAAGAGCAGTCAGAATATGTTTTTATATGTATCTCCATGTTCAATGCGGGCCACTAATACAAAACTTAAAACAAGCAGACTAACAAAAACCTTGTTGGGTCTTGTACAGGCCAGACAAAATACATCTGTGATCTTTGTTCAGTCTAATGGTTCCCACTTTCAAGCTCTGCTAACCAAAGGCATGTCTTATTCATAACACACTTAATATATAAGAACAAGTAGCATTTTCTCCACTCTGAATGCTCATACCAGTGGGCCTTTTTCTTCCGGTGAAGGCTGCTACTCGTCAATGTACCAATTGCAAAAACAAATAAGGCAGAAGCAGTGCATGTCGCTTCCATGTGAGCTAAAGTTTAATCACAGTGGTGCATGTAATGATGGCTCCATAGGTGTTCTTGTCTCTGGAAATCTTTGCTGAGTCCCTGTAAGATATGACTCACAGTCTGTGGTGAGGAACAGGGTATAAAGCATTTGGTCAATCTCTCTGCATCATAAATCATGAGTGTGACAGTTTGGTAATTTAGATCAGCAGTCAACCCTGGGACTAAATTAAAGAAATCACCCTCAGCTTGAATCTGCACCTAGATTAAACAGTTGTGACTTTCCAGTAAATATGGCCAGGAGTTCTGGGAAGATTCAGATAAGTCTTACTTTATTGAGGGATAAAAGGGGAGAGCAAAGAGGAAGTGAACCTCAGGGAAGAACTGAACAACGGAGAAGATTAGATGAAGTGATTGAAGACAAGAGCAAGTGCAGCCTGCAGGGTGAACAGAGCAGATACTTTCGCTCTGATAGGATCTGGTTTAAACAGCATAAAAATGTATCTCTTGGAGTAATTGAGATCTCTAAATTAGGGTAATTACTTTGAGTTAATCAATGTATCCATCAGCTATTGCCCTGTAACAGCCCCCTAAACCTCAGAGATATAAACCACAATCACTTAACTCTCACAAGTTCATGTGCTCGAGGCACAGTGAGACCAAACAGATCAAAACGTTGGAGTTTGGAACAGAGAAAGGTTTATTTCAGGGCCATGGCAAGGAGACCGGTGGCTCATACCCCAAAAAACACGGAACTCCTCAAATGGTTTCAGCAAGACAGTTTTAAAAGCAAGGTGAGGGTGGGCGTGGTTAGTTGTTTCAAACTTCTCAGTGTACTTTGATGGCTGCAAGAACAAAGAATCCTTTGTTTTTGCAGCTGTCCAGCTAGGTCAGGTCAGGATGTTCCTGTAAACCTCCAACAAGACAAATGTAATTCTCTGTCCTGCGACTTTTTATCTCTTTTATCTCTATGTGAACGGACTCTTAAAGGTCAGAGCCCTGAAAATAGGCTATCCTGTATATTTCAGGCTATAGTCTAGGGTCTTTTACAAATGGCGCCAAGCCCGCATGACTAAGCAGAAGAAACAGATCTAATATGGAGTCAGATTTCTTCTTCCCTATTACACTGTGTGTCTAGGGATTGCCTCAGTGGCTCTGCCTTAACCTATGTGTCCAGCTGGGCTTGTCCACCACGCTATGAGTTGTGCTCAGGTCGGCCTCCCCCGTGTACTTATTCTGGTCCTTCAGGATGAGGAGTAACAGTTAACCAGGAAAAGCTCTTTTGCATGGTGATGGCAGAAGTGCAAGATACATACACAATGACACAAGCACATTTCCAGCCTCTGTTGGCATCACATCTGCTGTTATCCCAATGGTCACAGCAAATCACATGGTCAAACCCAAGGTCAGGGTGTGGGGAGGTATACTCTACCTTTAGTGGGAAGAGCTGCAGAGTCCCAAGGCAAAGAGACTGGGTGAAGATCGGGGGCAATAATTCAATCTACCATAGGCTGTGTTTCCAAGTGGTGTCCACAGGTGATTGCATGGGTATGGTAGACATGGAATTAAAGTTGAACCACATAATGAAAAAGTTATTAGCCAGTGCTAGACAGACATTAAAGATTTACATAAGAATTTTCTCCTTAACATAATTCGAAGACTTTGAAGAGACTTTGAAAGGGGGTTGACTACCTTTGCTGTCCCGGTGCTGTTTTACTTCTAAGCGATTGATGAGAGTTTGTGCTAATGTTAACAGTTCAATCCAGCTTCATCAAGAGTTTGTATGCTAGTTATGAGCCTTCTTCTAAAAGAATTATTTATCTATTTTAATTTCCATTGAGAACCTCAGAATTAACTATGAGTGACAGTACATTTTAGTTGGTACCTTTGTCAACATAGGGTACACTCCCACCCTCAACAAATAAATTCATAATAAGGGGACATAACTTGGCTTTCATAATTTAAACAACTCCCATACAAAATTGCTATACACTCTCTAATAACCCACAGGATTGTCTGTGCAAATTTGAGTAAACATCCTTGGGAATTTGCAAGGGGACCTGGAGAAGTAGGTCTGCATTGTTCTAGCCACAACGGAAACTGCCATCAATCAGTTGGGTTGCACCCCATCTGCAGGGGATGATAGTCAACAAAGAGTAGGAATTTGGCAATGTTTCTCCAACCCTAACCTAAACATAGCAGAAGGTATACTTTAGTCTCTAAAGAGAAAAAATAACAGTGGGTAGGAGATGGGCCGTCAAGCCATACTTGCAGCTTGTAGCATCTTATTCTCTTGTCCTGCTTTTATGCATACTAAGAAACGCTCCGATTTTTAACTTGGCCCCCAAGGAGCTAAAATTCTAGGAAAAAGATGGTAGCTATGGTTATTCTAACAAGAGATTTCTGTGATTATGAATAAACCATTTGTCATCCTTGTTTATACACATGAAACTCATTCTCTAAGCATCCTCACTGCTGAGTATCCTGACAAAATAGAGGTCCACAATCAGACCCCAGCCTGTGGTGACCCCTTCAAAGTCATGCTACCTGGCATAGCTCTCCCTTGTCGGTGAGCTGGCCTCCCAGGTCTTCATCTCCATTTCTTCTCTTTGAGGTACGCTTGATATTTCATGCTATGAAGATAATAGTGAAAGAATAATAGTTAAGTTAAAAGAGTATAAAGATAAATGGAAAGGTAAATGAATAACCTTGTAATTCACAAGATAGTTAAATTATATTTAAACTGAGGTTATCTCTTGTCATCTGATTTCTTAAGACCTTCATAAAATTGGTTCATATCCTGTTGCATTACTGGACTAGAAGTTTGAGAACATACAGAGCAGCTTACATCCCAGAAAGGCAAATAATTTGAAGTTGAACCTCTTACTAAAGGAAAAAAAAAAAAACAATCTAATCCTCTGGCAACTTCAGAGAGGAAGAGAAAAGGGATAAATAAATAATTAATTAACCCAGCTCTGCTCAATATTTTGTAATAAACTAAATGGGAAAAGAATTAGAAAAAGAATAGATATATGTGTAACTAAATCACTTTGCTGTACACCTGAAACTAACACAACATTGTAAATCAACTATAGTCCAATATAAAATGAAAATTCCTAGAGAAAGCCCGCGAGCAATAGCAAAGACCCAGCACAGACAAAAATTAATTAGTTATTTTTTTAAAAAGGGAAACTTACAGCTGCAGGAGCAAGAAAAAGTCCCTAACTTATTTTAAAAAATGAAAATTAAAAAAAATAATCCTTCCATCTCTTATTCAGAGAAATTCAACCACCTCCTTTATCTCTGCTTTAACCTTCCACAGCCTGCTCCAGTGTCTTTCCTTTTCACATATAATTGTTCATCAGGATACTTCTGTAGACAGATTCATTTCCTCCCAATGGAGGAATTCTGTTGGCAGATGTTAAGCGAATTACTTGACCCTGGTACAGATTTATGTATTCTTTTTCTAGCTCTATGTATTATTGATTTCAGTTTATTCTGAACAATGAATTTTTAATGTTAGGTTTCATCATTATATATCAAAAATAAGTGTGTTGTTTTCCAAATCAGTCTGTGTGAGATTATTCAGTCAGTTCATACATTTCAATTAAATTCAACAGATACTTGCTATGTGTTCGCTATGTGCAAGGCCCTGGGGGCTGAACACTGGTGATATGACTGTAAACCAGACTTAGCCCTTGGCCTCAAGAAGGTCACCGTTGAGTGGAGGACCAACACCCCTGCAACACAGAGTGACAAGGGCATGATAGAGGAAGACCCCTTTACATTGCTAAAGAGACCCACTCACCCTTACGTTTGTATCATTTCTCAGGTTTGTATCATTTGACATGGAGGAAGGAAGGTACGTTTTCCCCAAGTTTATTTATTATGAAAAATGTCAAACATTAAGAAAGTTGAAAGGATAGTGTTGAATACATATGCCCTCAATCTAGATTCAACAATCGATATTTTCTGTTGCTTTCCTTCTCTCTTCTTTCACGCATCAACCCACCCTTCTTTGCTTCCTTCCTTCCTTCCATCCATCCATGTATGTATGAATCTATCTCTTTCTCTATTTATCATTTATCTGTTAAGTGAAAGCAAGTTAGAGAAATCATGACAATTCATCCCAAACATTTCAACAAACATTTCAGTCTCCAAAGAATAATAATATTGTACTACACAGCCATAATACCACTATAACACCCCCAAAACGGACAAAAATTCTGTATCGTCTAACGTTTGAATTTTCTCAGTTGAGCCTCAAACTTTCATGGCTTTTTTTGTTCTTGGAACCCTCATCCAATCAAAATTTAAGCACTGCGTTTTTTTTTTTGACCTGTTAGTTTCTTTGAATATAAGACAGCACCCTCCTGCTTTTGTAAAGTCCAATAATATTCTGTTTTTTTCTGACTGTTAAGGAAATGTACACTGTGCTTCTCTATATCCTCTATTTCTTGTAAATTGGAAGTTACATCTTGGCTTGATTAGATTCAGATTAAATATTTTTGATAGAAAACTCCACAGGTGATTCTTTGTATTTCATTCACATGAGGAATGTAACATTCACATGTTACTAGCGGTGCTATGTTCGATTGCTTGGCTATGGTGGTGACCACCAGATTGTCTCTAATTATAAAGAGATGTATTTTTTCTATACAATTAATGAGTAATCTGTGGGGTGACACTTTGCATTGCTTCTTTACCCAAACCTAAAGCTTGTATCATCCGTTGATGAGCCTTGTCTGAATCACAACATGGGGTTAACCAAATGGTGATTATCTAATTCTGTCATTCCTTCGGCATAAACTAGCATTCTTATGTAAATAACTCATTTTTAGCTGCTCTTTGAAAGAAGGTGTATTTGAGTAGAGTGTGACCTAGAAATGGCAAATATCTAGCCTTACATAAGCATTAAAAGCTTAAGAACCTGAAACAAATTTAGAGAAACCATAGCAATTTAGAGCTAGAAAGGGACCTAAAATAGCATATACCCCAACTCTTTCCTTTAACAGATTGGAAAAGTGAGGTCCAACTGTGTTGTTTATTTTGATCTCATAACTAATGAGTTTGCTGTAACTGAGACCTTGGAATAAAGGGAAACATACCGTACGTGGGTGGAAATGAGGTCAACACACCCATGTACAATTACTGCTCATTTGTTGGCAATATTATCTGCAGAATTAATTTTATAGGATAATAGGAGGTTGCTTATTTCAGCCTTGGTAAATATTAGTGCACATATGCAAAGAGTAAGCTGTGAGTTTTTCATATTTCCCTACACTATGTGATTGCCAAGCTTCATTGCTACACTAAGGAATTTTCAGCAGGCCTCCACGGAGCTGATTTGCGTACCTGCAATCTTCCCTAGTCTTGGCATGGTCAGTAATGTCACAGTGTGTCGTAGCTGGAAATACAGTAACCACATCACCACCTCTTCCTGATATTTCAAGAGGACACAGTTTATTAGTTCAAGGGAAATTTTGAAATCCTCCTGTGATGAGGTTTAAGTCCAGTAGTTTGAGTTTAACATCCATTTAATGTGTAGCGTGATATGAAATGCCAAACACTGGCAACGAACTGAATGAGGAAGGATGGACAAAATGTTGATGGGGGAGGAGTGTGGATAGGACGAAAATGAAAATCCAGGTGAATAATATCATCCCTATTCCTGGAGAGCACCTAAAGCTGCTCATCAGGGAATGGAAAGAGTTGGGGGTCAGTAGAGAGCTTTTCTAGCTAGAGCAGCCCAAGACTATAAGGTAAATTGGATTCTATTTGCCAAAGCCTAAATCATCCTACATGCTCCAACAAATTTGCTCAAACTAGAAAGACCAGGGGTCTTTCAAGCGGTAGAATTTGAAGCAGTACTTAGATGGCAAGTGGGATGAAGACTGGTGACAGAGTTGACAGTAACTGGCCTTAATTTTCCTTTTTAAACATGTATTGAGTGTTTACTATGTTGTGCGTTGTGCTGTATGTTTTCTGTGCATCATCTAATTGAGTCTCACAACATCCCAGAAGCCAGTACTTTTATTATCCCCGTTTTAGAGATAAGAAACTGAGGCCAATTACTTAAGGTCACCCAGTTACTAAGTGTTGGGGTTTCCCTGACCCCTATGCTTCTAATCAGTAGAGATTAGTACCTTTTCTGGATGGTAAATGTTTCCTTTCAGAGAAAGCAGGAACAAGTGTCTAGATTGAAAAGGTTATAACAGAGGAATCCAAAAACGACAGATAAATAGTGGGACATGGCCACTTTTCCCTCTTAGAATTTTGAAGTACCTTTGGACTTTCAGCCACTAAAGCAAAGAAAGTTCTGGCTGGCATGACATCGTTCCCTGAAATGTAAGACTGTTGTGAGCCCAGATACCAGTAGAGTAGTGTCATTATTCCCCACTGATTAAAAGACAGAGGGAAATTCAATGGCTGTGAACACTGCTAATCCAGAGTGTCAGTGAACACCATAAAGGACATGAGAGCAGCTAGTCCAAGGATGCTTCTGAATGAGCACAGCTTCTCAGGGTCTGCCTTCGGTTTCTCCTGGTACCATGCCCAGGATAGAGGTTAGCAGCCTGTCCTGGTTATGGACAGGCTGAGAGACTGCTTAAAAAAAAAAAAAAAACCTAGATTTTTACTCTTTCTCTTTTGCCAAGACAAACCCATGGCACTACTTGTGTTTCCATGTGAGGCACAAACTCTGCCACAAAGCCAGCCCCATGGCCCAGCCCTGATGGCTGGTTACCTTCCTCACACATCCTCCCTCTGCCTTAGAGGCTATGCCCAGGCAGACCTGAGCAAGCCTGTCGTATTATCTGTAAAATTAGATAGTTCAGCTAACTTCAGTGGTTTTAAAACATTTTAGAGATGTACTTAAAGAAAGAAATATAATTATCAACAAAGCATTCAAATAATACAGAAGCATGTAAATGAAAATAAATATCCAGTTCATCTCTGATTGGTCCTTCAGTACCCCACCCCAGAGACAGCTAATACCAGTTTCTCACATATCTTTCTGGAATTGTTCCACGCACAGTTGTTTGTTTTTCTTCGTTTGTTTATATAAACATATATTCAAAACTTTCTGTACCTTGTTTTTTTCACTTGGCAATAGATTTTGGAGGTCATTATGTATCAGTACCTGTAGATGTAATTATTATTGTTAATGGAATTCATGAAATGGCTGTGCCCCTTTCTCTAATTGGAAAACAGCTGAAATAATTCAATTTAAAACTCTTAGATCAAGCTCCAGAAGTAAAATTCATCAAATGCCAAATTCTGTAGTTGATGGGAGAGAATCAGTGCTTGGTTCTCCCTCATCTGATGGGAGGTCTCTAACGTGTGTCCATGGAGCCCTTTAGGACACAGTGGGGGGCAATATTTGAAAATACCAAGTAGCTTGTACCTAGAGCCTCTTCCGGCTCTAGTATTCTGTGTCTGTGAAAAAGTATCACTTGCCTACCAGTTAGATTCTAGAGAGTCTTTGTCAACAGTATCAGGGAGACATTCATTTGAACAGAATACCAAGTTGATCAGGTCCCTTTCTTTGTGGTAGAATGTCTAGGTCTACAATTTGTGAGCACTATTAACAAGGAAGGTTCAGCCTGCGAACTCCTTGTCTCAAAATTAGATTCTGAAGATCTGCAACCACTGCTGGAGTCTTGGCTTGTAGTTTTACATTGAATTATTGGACCGAATTGTTACATTTTGTCCTATTGTGCCTTGTCAACTGAAAATACTGTCCCAGAGAGGCAGCACAACGATATTTCATAAAGGAATCATTCCTTCAGGGATGGAAAGACCTGTTGGTAACCTGAGTCTCTGACCCACTGTAGCGAACAGTCACCCAGGATACTGAGAGGGATCCAGGCCTCACTAAGCGCTTAAATCAAAAGGAAATAGTAAAGCTGAGGCTGGCGATGTGAAGCAGAGTCTCCTTTGGGTTGGAATAGATTTAGACTCTGTGCTTATGAATTGTCTGTGCACTGATGGAAAGAATAGATACTTTACAATTGGCTCTGGGTCTAGGCTAGAAATTCTTTATTTCCCATGTCAAAGACTTGCATGGCCCTAAATAATGACTAATAATAACCAAACATTCTAGTTTAATTTCAAATTTTGTTCTGCTTTACACACACACACACACACACAAACCATTCGTTCATTTTAAAGGAAGTGGCATGTGGCAGACATCTGTTGTTTTTGTCATCCAGAATTCATTAGTTTTGCTACTGACAGCATCACTCTTTCTTCTGGGGAACCATACCCACACCCTCTCTCCTACTCTTTCTCCACGTTCTTCAGATGAGGTGGGCTCGGGTGGACATGTGACTGCGGTCTGGTCGATCAGCGCTGTATATTTTCCCCACCATTGTAATTGGTCAGAGATGACATGTTCCCCAGTCAAAGCCAATGACATTCAATATAACCTTCACCGAGGTCCTTTCCTGCTGGATGTGACTTGGAAGAAAAGAGATTTGGAGATCTCGGCCACCATCTTGCTACTACATGGAACTCTGGAATGAACCTGATATGTAGGAAATGAGTACTGAAAACTGGGAAGAGATCAGATCCTGCTGACATCTGATTCAAACCCCCAACCCCAGCCTTTTCGGGTATAGGAGTCAATATATTATCTTTTATTTTCTTAAGGCAACTTGACTTGAGTTTTCCAGCACTTGCTCATGAAAATGCTGATACTTCATTTTTTTTAATTCCAAATTAATTGTATTAGATATCCATCAGAGAGGGGAAATGAAGCCAGCTCCTGGGGAAAGGATGGAATTTCACTATTAAGACTATTGAATGTAAAAACAGGTGACTAATTCAGGTGTCAGAGGTTTGATCCCTCAGTCCTACTAAGTCTCAGTCTCCAGAAAAGGAAACCAAAGAATCTCTAGTTACCAGAAAAGAAGAGGGAAAAATTCTTGTTTGTTTTGTGATATAGCCTACATAGTAGCTGTTCATGGTCCATATCCCAGAAGTGGTTTGAAGATCACAGGTAACTGGAAAGGGAACTAGCACTTATTTTCCATCTTTGGTGGGCTAGATAGTTTTCAAAGTACTTTAACAGATTTTCATTCATTATATTTAAGAAAAAATTTTGCATACCTGTCCTCAGTGTTCTAGGCAGGCAGTGAGATATTGGTTGGTCAGTAGTGAGAATGAAATGGCCCTGTTCTCAGGGAGCTTGTAGTCTAGCACATTTTATAGGACTTTCTGCCATGTTGTAAATGTCTCTAGCTGCGCTGTGCTACATCAACGACTAGCCATATGTAGCTATTGAGTGTGTGAAATATGGCTAGTGAAAAATTGATTTTTAATTGTAATTAATTGGCGTGTCCACATGTGACTTGTGTCCACAGTACTGAAATGTGAAGGACTCTAGATCGTTTCTTCTTAAACTTTAATGTGCATATGAATCACCCATAGGTCTTATTAAAATACAGATTCCATCTCAGTAGGGTCTGGCGTGTGGGTGGAGGTTCTGCATTTTTTAACAAGTTCCCAGGTGATGCCAGTATGGCTGGTTTATGGACCACTCTTTGAGTAGTAAAGATAAATAACCATCAAAGTAAATATTATTATGATTATAAAATATGGGAAGACCATCAAGGAGAACTGGGCGCTATAAGAGAGAATGGAAACTGGACTCAACTGAACTGGAACCAGAAGTGAATCATAAAAGGCTTCAATGGGGAGGGGATTCTGGAGCTGAACTCTGCAGGGTGCATCTGACCTGGTCAGGGGGAGGCAATCAGAGAGAGGGCAGCATGGGGTGGGAAGACCCTCTAACCCACTGGTAAGAGAGTTTCTCTGTGAAATAGCCTAGTCAACAATAATATGGGTATCATTACCTTTTGTAGCCTCTTATCCGTTCTTCCTTTAGACCTCCCTGCCACATTCAGATAAGGGCCCTTCTTCGAGTCCTCATAACTCACTGTGTATTTTCCCAACATAACCATTAGCACTTTGAGTTGTAATGTCCCTCTTCTTTCTGCTTCCCACTAAACTGTGAAGCCAGCAGATTTCTATTCTCAGGATCCCACATGGTGGGCATTTCGTAAATATGTGTTGAACTGTAGCCAACAAAGATTTCGTATTTGTGTTTGTTCATGAGGTATCTGGGATTAAGGAAGTATATATACTTCATATAGACATGTATGCAGTATTTTTGTCCAAAATAGATGAGAAATATTTTTGGAGTAGAGCCAAGCCATTCATGGCCTCTGTATTACTTTTAGTTTTACAGCAGGGGATCGCTCTGGTTTTGACAAGCACTAATTAATTCCATCTCTGGGGAATAATGGGAAATGTAGGCTTATGCTGTTTGCGCCAAGGTTATCAGTTATATTGGTTTTAATGCTTTGCCCTGCTCTAGATATAAAACATGCAGCCAAATGCACCGTCGCCTCCTCATTAGCTGTAAGCAGTGTATTTCAGATTTGTCAAGCATACATATTTATTTCTACATCCAGGCATCTTTATTTATCTTCCTTGCAAGTCGGTGAAGTTTTTGCCAATAAATTAGGAAGGCACTAACTAGTTCTGAAAACTGTGGCACCCAGGAAATTTTATTGATCTCATAATTTACTGGATCTTTTGCTTAATTACAAGTTCTGTCTAGCTTGGTATGCTTTTCAAGTCAGCTGTGCATCGTAAATATGTAACCTCAGTACTCACCCTCCCTACATCTCTGGCAGCCCTGCATGAGGTCAAAGGTGTAATAGCTACAATACCCAGAGTCTCTAACATGTTTAATTAAACTATTAATCTACTTTTATCTTTGACACTAGAAAGTAGGCAGCATTGAGTTTTCAGAATTCAAAGCATTTACTTAGGGTGGATTTTTTTCCCCCTAAGCTCCACCTTCAACAGTTCAGCCCTGGCAACTCGTTTAAAGGCAATTTTTTAAAAATTGTGAATGTTGGAAGAATGGCTGGATCAGTTAATAAGAAAGGCAACATTTACAATGATTCATGCATTTGCTTCCTGACTAAAGCACTTTATTCAAAACAAAGAAGATTGAGGCTCACTAAAGGTTCGAAAATTGTAGTAGATCAGTCAGCAGCAGCCTCCAAAGGGCCGTTACTTTCAAAGCATTAGAACGGGAGTTATCTTTGTTACATAACCTATGAGAACTGGTCGAGGACAAGTCTAACCTCTTGTGGCAGCGATGACATTTTAAGTGGCCAGGCCTGGTTTTGTGTTCATTATCACAACGGAGCCTGGAAACTTGAGTCTTCAGAAACATGTGTCTGTGAGGCTTTAATTAGGTTAACAAGGTTCTCATGTGTCTATCTTCCTCCTTTACTGTGAATCAGCTGGTAGTCATCTACTACATATGTTATGCAATTAAGGAAGCAATTTGCTGCTTTTCATTCTGTTTCCTGTGCTCATTCTTGAACTTGTAAGCATAGAATTATGTGAAAATTTCGAGGATCTATTTTCCTTCTCTTGAAGCTACCCTCTAGCTCAATTTTTCACTGTTCCTTTATTCCACAAGGAATCTGCACCTTGTGTGCCTCCATAAAGGTTGTGAAAATATGACACCATGACCTTCTCTTCTCACTAATGTGCCTGGCTTTCATTTGAGCGATGATTAAGAGCAATTTGAGTCATGCATTTGAACATTCCACTTAAAAATCAATTTAGACAGGCAGTGTCCACGTAAATATTGATTATAAACCCACTGTGTTTCTAGCAAGTTAGATTACTGTCGTAAGCTAAAACCTGTTTTTCTTTCCTACTTTGTGAAAGAGTATAACCAAAGCCAAATCCACTTGCAGGTTGATCATATTTCGCAAATGCTCATAGGAATAAAATTTAATTCAGATACTCAACCTGTCTTCCCTCTCACCCCACCTCCAGTCCAGATAATCAAAACCACAGCTCTTTGACATTTATGGAGCAACAGAAGCTGCATGTTTCACTTTATTTTATTGTATGTTAACTTTTTGTACTGCATCCCATGTATCTTGTTAAATGTGAGCAGCTTCCTCAAAAACAAGTCATTTCAACTGACATTTTTTGGCTTATTTTATTTTATTTATTTATTTCAGCATTTTATTTTATTTATTTATTTTGACTGTGTTGGGTCTCTGTTGCTGTGCGTGGGCTTTCTCTAGTTGCAGCGAGCAGGGGCTTCTGTTGTTGCAGAGCACGGGCTGTAGGCACGCGGACTCAGTAGTTGTGGCTCTCAGGCTCTAGAGTGCAGGCTCAGTAGTTGTGGCTCATGGGCTTAGCTGCTCCACGACATGTGGGATCTTCCCAGACCAGGGCTCGAACCCGTGTCCCCTGCATTGGCAGGTGGATTCTTAACCACTGTGCCACCAGGGAAGTCCCTGTTCAACATTTTATAGCCTGTGTCTCAGAGCCATAAGTTTATAATTTGAAATGCTATAGACCTTACTTATTCATCATGATTAGATGTTTCTATCTGCCATTCGACTGAACAGCAAGCTCTAATCCTGAAGCAAAGAAAGTCAGTTTCTAGTTTGGCAATGACAAATACAGTGATGAAAATAAGAGAATTGTATCGGGTTCATCTCCTTGATGAGGGTGCAATCTGGGTTAAACTTGTGAATGACCGCTGAGTATTTGTGCATTGTAGAATATACATTGGTTACTTTGAAGTGTTCCTACCATCTGGGTGCTTCAGTGTTAAAATCACTAGGTTGAAAAGATAATTACCATCCTTACAGCTAAAAATGAGCTTTACAAATACAGTTTTAGGTGATGTGTGAGTAGTTGTTGAGGGCTAATGTTTTGCTTTGGAGATTTTTTTTTTTTTTCCTTTTTGGACTCTTGTCGTCATCCCTTGGTAAGTGTTGGATTTTTATCCTACATAAGCAAAACCTTGTGGCCTCTCTTACCTACCATTCCGAGATAAAGCATCTAGGAAATTTACAGGGCAACCCTAATGTCATTGTCTGGCCCACAGAAATTGATCATTAATGGTGGCATCTCAGACATGGAGGGTGCTCTGTTGGGGAGTAGCCCGTTAACTTCTGAGTGTGCTGCCTTCACTTACACGGTCTCTGCGCAAAGACAGGACCAGCCGGCACTGCAGGGAAGACTGCGCATTGTGCCTGCCCGTCCAAGTCAGAGCCTTTGGCTGCCGCTGCCGCTTCTACCAGGAATAGCCAGGAGTAGGGATAGCCGGGAGTAGAAAAGAGGATGCTGGACGTTGTGTGGTTGGCGAGGACCCTCAGCCTTCCACAGTGCTTTAAGCCCCACCGTCAGAGAAACATCATTAGGAAAGGATTAGAACTAACAGTATGGCGCCTTAGAGATTTTTGTTGTACCTTTAAGAATGTATATCTCAACTTACTTAATACTCATAGCTATATTTACAGTCTTTATTTTAGCTGAGAGGGGTTGAATAACTTGCCTCAGAATATACAAGTGATCAGTAGTTGGGCTAAGATTTGAATTCAGATGATTCTGCAAACCAAAGCCCATGCCTGGTTCCCTAAAAACTGATACTCCCCATGGTGGGATCTTTCATCGTTATCAGGCCATCCTTTATGAACCTAATAAGTAGAGAAGTAGAAAGGTACATGGGGCAGCATGGGAATGGAGTGGGCACGGTGGTGTCTTGAGAAACTGGTGATCCAAAATAAGTGAAGAAACAACCACAAAACAAGTTCTGATGGGTGGCGTCCGCCAGTTTTCTGTGGTGCGGCCACCATGGCCAGTTTCAAGCTTCCAAAGTCAGGTCCCTGAAGGTGAATCTGAGAAGAGATGCGCAGACAGTTCCCACAGTCTGCAGGGATTGAGCCCAGTGCAGGGCTCAGAGGGGTCCCTTCCTCCTAGTCTCACGTGACAAGCACAGGAGGGAATCGTGGTTGAAAGCGTTTACGTTTCAATATCATCCTCTCCCTTTGTGGCGACAGTGTTTCAGTTGATGAAGAGGGAAGATAAAGCGGAAAGAGAGGAATTCTCGACATTATTGTTCAAGAACCAAAAATAAAACAGATCTCAAATCTGTAAGCCTGAGGTTCTGTTGAGTATAATGCTTATTTTGTTGACAGTTTGGTGAGGATTTTGCACATGCTTCTTTCTTCTCTCATCAACTAAATAAGTAATCATGAAGAAGAAAGAGAAAAAGAGATGGTCCTTCCAGAATACTTGGCCTATATCATGACTTCATGGAATATTGTAAAAGCATAAAATGGAGAGAAAAATAAAGTCCGTTGGCTGAACACTGACTTAAACTGTTGTATAACCTTGATTAGCCACGGCCTATAAGCAGAGTTAACTCTGGAGTTAACTATTGTGAATCTGGAAATAAGCAAACATCCAAAGGTGTGAAGCCTGCATTATACCTCTAATACCAGTAACACCCCAGTATCTGGTTTTAATGGTTTCAGCAGAAATTTTCTTAACATCAGCAAGATGTTGATATTTTTGTCATGAGATTAATGCCAATAGATACTGGGATTAAAATGACTTTGGAGATAAAGTGATTGATGGCATCATAACAACAGAACACATTGACAATTGTAGAGCAGTAAAAAGGCTGAAAATGAGGCAGATATATTAATTTTTATTAAAGTCAAAAAATCAGCTTAGGAGAAGACTGTTTTGGCCTTGGGTAAAATCTTTATTTTGAATAAAACTCATCACATTATACTCTCCAAGGTGCCACCCAAGGGCATATACATCCTCTGTCCAACTTTGTAAGAAAGACAAGTAACAAATTCAGGTTGTTATCTCAGTTCAGTATAGTTTCAGTGTCATGTTTTAAGATGCTCCTGAGTCTTAGAGAAAATCGTGAAATCGTGGCCACTGTTGTCTGCTTACCAAGGGACAGGATGCTGCAGGACTTGGGTCTCCGGTTCTAGGTTTAGCATTTGACCTTGATACGGGTCAGGTAAGCTCTTGCAGCCTCGTCCTTTTCTTGTGTAATTTGTGGGAAATATTATCTTTCTTATATCTAGTTTATAATATTGTTTTAGTGCTCAGAAATATACAGAAGTGATTGATGAAGTATAAAGAGCTATTCAAAAGCAAAGTAGCCTCATGACAGGTGAAAAACAGTGCTACCCAGAAACTATTACCCCAGCCCTGCAGGCCCTCTTTCAATAGGTAATCCAGACAATGTAGCCTTGATTTTGTGCTTTTCAGAAATATCTCTACCAATTTGGCCTTCCATGAAAATGAAACAAAATGGGCATGAATAAGAAGATACATATTTTCACCCATTTTAGATCAACTGCATCATCTGTATTAGGTGTGACCTGATGTGTTTGGGGCTCCAAGTGTCTAAGTCGGTGCTCATTTTCATATCAGACACAGGTATCCGTTTCAACAGCAAGAGAGAAGCAAGGGGATGGGGTGGCTAACAGATTGCCAATATTATATTATTTTCCAGTGATGATAAGGACATTGCGTGTCTTATGGCCGTTTGATGACATTTTTGTTCTCATTTAAAATAATCAGATTTCATCCTGAAGGCTTCTAAGTAAATTTGAATGTTACATGAGGTGTGTAATGGAATAAAAATGGAGCTACAGTGACTCCTGTTCAGTTGCCAGCACGCAGCTTTTCTATTACTAGAGGTGGTAGAGCAACTCTGGGGACTAAGGGATTTAGACATTATTTTGTACCAGTCTGTGGTCATATGGTTGGCCATTTCCGTGATTCACCAGGTGATAGCTCTGGTGGCAGTCATTCTGAATAGCATTCCCAAAGTCTTGATAATTTGGGCTCATAGTCTTTGCAGAACTGCATCATCATGAACTTCAACTCTGATGGTAGCACAGAGCTTGTCAATCCTGTAGGAATACATGTTGCATAAAGTATAGCCGTGTATGTGACTACCTAAGTACTGAGGTCCTTGAGGCATTTCCAAATGAAAGGGGAGTTTGAGTTGTGTACATCAGGGTGGATCAGGTGGTCCAGGACAGAAGAGCTCAGCTCTGAGGTCCAATTAAGAGAAGCACAAAAGATAGGATCCACATTTCAACTCTTTGTTCTTGTATTTGAGAATTTAACTGGAAGGCTCTTTAGACTTCAGTTGAACAAAGTAGAAAGATACAGTGAAATCACACTATAATTCTCAGCTTGGTTTTATGGAACTAGGGCAACTTGTAGGGAAATACTAATTGGTCAGCATAGATCTGTAGAAATTCCATGGAGACTGCAAGAATAATTAGATTTGATATAAGGCACTGCTCAGTAATATAGTAGGGATTAGTTGGGGCAGTACCAGAATTGCCACCGTTGTCAGAATGCACAGATTTTTCTTCATTTTTCAAGAGGAAACCTGCAAGCATACTAAAGTTGCACTCATTGTTTAGTACTGGAAACCAGTGAGAGATATTTTTTTTTAATGCTACGTGAGGTTCTGTTGGCCGTATAGGTGGAGTCTTAACCAAACAACAGATTTAAAGTTTTATTTTCTTATCACATTTAACTATCAAAAACATGACCCCCTCTTATGACTCTTCCGGTTTCTGTGAAGGAATCTGTGGTTAATGGCTTTCTGCTTCTCTTATTGTGATGGATTTTAAAAAGAGATCATTCTCTGAAAATAAGTACATTGTTTGTAAAAATGAGTTTAAATTGTCAAGCTCTGTCTTTTTTTTTTTTTTTTTTTTTTTTCCATCCTGTGTTCTGGAAATAATTCACATTAGTCATCTTTTAACAACTGTAAGTCAGGTCTTCCCTGCCATGGACTCATGCCCTGGTAGCAGTCCTTTAAATATTTCCTGCTAAAAATGACCCTAGGAGATAGTAATTAACCTACTCTTGAGTGTAATAATAGAATCAGAGATTGATGAACAATTTTCCTCAAATGTTTCAAGTAATGGCATAAAACTGAAAGGCCATGCATTGCTTGTCTTAAAAAAACAGTACGAAATACGTTAGAATATCATGAATAAATGAACACTTTCATTTATGAGTTTTATATAGAAATCATTGAGTTCCCCTGCTCGAGGTGCAGCCTGCATGGTAGTTAATCTTCTCGTGGCACTTACTGTATAATGCAGCACCTCTCTGGGCAATCTTTTATATTAAAATTAGAGCATTTAAGCTCCTTTCCTCTGCAAAGCAGTGCAAGAATGAATTGTTCAATCTTTTTTTTCTTTTTTTTTGATAACTTGCTGGAAATTATTTCAAAAATAACCAAGATGGTAATTTCCATATAATATCTTTTTATAGCTCATTGGAAAATATGAAATATTTTCAAACCAGGATAAAATTATTGGAAAATGTAAAGAACCCTGCATTAGTAAGCAGAAGACCTCTGTCTCAGCATCACCAACATCTGTGTGCCCCTGAGCAAGTCATTTCCTCTTCCTCCACTGTTATTATTATTTTAATCATTAAAATGAAAATATTAATTCAGTGACTTCCAGCAACTTCCATTTTAAACTATCCTCCACGCTGTTTAGATCCCTTTGCTGATTTTTATTTCCATCCACCTCATCCCTCCTACTGTACTCTAATGACCTCTTAAATATTTTAGGCTCCAAAGAATTATGGTCCATCCCAGATTGGCTTGTGATTTCTTCCTATGTGAGAGAGCTGTGTCTCATCCTCACTGCAATCATATGCCATCTCTCACTCTGTGAAGGAGATTGAATGGCAGGGGCCAGCTGCATCTAGAGAAAAGCCTGGACCCCGTAACAGTCAATGGATGGGCACGACATAGGTAAAATCAGGTAGTGCAAAATGCCATTTCTGAAGAAAATTCCCCAGAGGATCTTTCAAAGGGTGAGGGAGATATTGTCTGATGAGAGGAAAATAGCACTGCCAGCTTGATGTAAGCATGCAAGGATGGCTACCACGACCAACTGTGAAAATTGTTTAGTACAAAAACCACTTCCTCACAAATCTCACAGATGAGTCATTTAAAATGGACATTCATTCTGAGTTTGATCCGTAGTTGACTTAATCACATACCAACCCAGATGGTTTAGCAGTCCAGTTGAGGATTTTTCAAAATGAAGAATTGTCAAAAGGAGATTTCCCCGTGAGCTCTAGGTAGTGTCCATGGACCGCAAATTTTCCTTTGCATATTGCAAGTGAGAATAATACACTCTACCAGGAGACACCAGCATGCTGTTGAAAATAAAATATCGCCATTTTTAAAATTAAGATGTGGCCATTATTTTATTTCTTGACATAAAAAGAAAAATTGAACACACATAATTATGCATACATGTTAGGCCATTCGTAGCATTGTTATTTTGCTGCAAAAGGAGGAAGATTATCCATTTTGGGTGAAAGGGGAGGAAACTGCTCAAAGCACCTGGGACACTAGTTCATAAGCTCTATGAAATCTTTAACAAAATGAACTCCACAGTTTATGCAGTCCCCTCAAGAAGAATAGATGACTTGAAAAAATAAACCATAATGAGTAATATTATTATTCTCGCTGGTGGTAGGAGGGTCATTAATAAAACGGTCTTCATGACATGTGAGTTCTAATATAAAACTATAAAAATATAACAAATGTTCTGCATAGAGTGAAACACCCATATTTATGAAGCAGATTTGATGTGATTAGTAGTTACCTTGCACCATGGGGGCAAAGAGACTCTAAGTCTGCTCCATGAAATTTTGGATTTTCCGGCATTTAAAGGAGAGGGTGGCTTGGAGAGAAGGAGTAATAGCCTGTTCTTCATGTATTTTATTTGTGTGTCACCAAAGCCTCCAAAAACACGAAGAGATGGCTGTAACCTTCTCTGCTAGACCAGGAGATGAACACAGGTGTCTGAAGGAAGCATATTAGGAACGCACATTGACAATTATTGGTTAAAATGCTTGCTTTGCTGTACATGCCAGAACTGGCCGATGAGGGAGGGCCACATGTAAATGAAAATGTTTTCCCCTGAAAGTAAAATACAGGGAATACCAATTCCTCTGAACTCAGCTTTAGCATGGGCTCTGAGACAGCTTACATGGGGGAAAGGTTGTACAATATATACAGCATTGTATTTATGCCTCCTCCTAGTATCTTTCCAGGATAATACTCAAATTTTTATTTGCTGCTTTAGAATTTTTGACAAGTAAATAATCTGGATGTTATAATAATTCAGATTAATTTAGCATGTTTACCAAGTCTGTATTCTATGCTAGGTTTTATACAAGGCACTGAAAATATGATGATGGATAAGATGTGGTCTTTTCCATCTGTGAACTCAAATTGAACAGTGAGATCACGTTGGAGTCAGTTATAGCCCTGATAACCCTATGCTCTGAACATTCCAGACTACTCACTTTTCCCTGAACATCTCAAAACATGTTCACTTATTTTGGCTCATGTGTTTGTACACTTAGATTTTTGAGACCCAGGACCTTTTTCTCTCAAATTACTGTCTCTATTCAGAGTTTCAAAAGCCATTTTAGAAAACTGAGTAAGAATTTCCTAATATTTACTTTCTGTTCTGCTGTAACTGCCACACCCATTCCCTGAGACCATGATCTCTACTTGTAAGTTTAGTTTTAACAAGTGCAAGAGTAATTACAGGGAAGGAAAATTATCTAGAT
Source organism: Phocoena phocoena (assembly GCF_963924675.1). Lineage (NCBI taxonomy): Eukaryota > Metazoa > Chordata > Mammalia > Artiodactyla > Phocoenidae > Phocoena > Phocoena phocoena. The sequence goes on along the minus strand of NC_089233.1, from coordinate 45,801,942 downwards.
TCATAGCAAAATAGGTCTTACTGCATAGCCATGTGAACAGCTAGCTACCATACATAGACATAATGGGTCTAAGTATAAAAAGTGCAAAAAGTGGACAGAAGGCTTCACAGAAGCATTAGTATTTGAGTTGGGTTTTGAAGGCACCATCTGACATTGACAGGTGGGTGTATCAGGGAGGGAACACATGAGCAAAATCATGGACAGGAGAGCATGCTTGGAGATATGAAGAATCTTGAGTGCCATGGATTATGATACTGTGTTCCTCCAAATATAAGTAAGATGGAAAAAAGTGGTCTGAAATAGAGGAGAAAATGAAAATGCCTATGCTTTGTTTGATGTACATAGTATGCATAGATTTTCTGCAAATGAATTTCACCCACATGTGCTCAAATAAATTACCTTTTCCTCTTTCAGTGGGTTCTATGCCATATGAATGTGGAGAGAGAAAGGCATGGGTTTCAGTAAAAAATAATGAGAAGAGATATAGAGGACATTATATTGTTACTAAAATATAAAAACAATAAGGAGAAATCTTAATGGTTAATAATGCTTTTTACTAAACAAGCAATGCCAACCACTGACATTTGTCATATGATGCGTTGTCATGGATGCCAAGTGTTTACTGTGTGCACTTAGTATGTGCCAGACATTGTGCTGGACACTAGCGGGGCGGACTAGGCCCTGCCTTTTGGACCTTAGCTTCTGGAGCACAGAGTCATATACAGTAAGCATAGACAAACATAAATTAAAAAGATACCGGATTTTGATGAGATCTGTAAAACTATAATAAGAATAAAATAACAATCGTGTTGTGATAGAGATCAATGGGACAACTTCCTTGAGGCAGGGTAATCAGCAGAGATGTCTAGGAGAAGGTGATATTTAAAGTACAAACTAAGGAAGAAGGAATTGGCCCTGTTGAGGATCTGGGGAAAGCATTCCAGGCAGAGGGAGCATCTAGTAAAATGTCCCTAAGGTTGGAATAGCCCTGGTCATTCAAGAGACCGAATGGAAGCCGTGTGGCCAGGTGAGTGAACCGGGGAATGGGGCAAGTGGTCTGGAAAGTCGCTGGCGGGCCAGGCAGGGAGCAGGCTCTGCTGGGTCTTACGTGGCAGTAGAGCTGAGAGCTGGGGACACGTTGCTTCCCCTGAGCACATTCTCCCGGAGTGGAACTTTTTTGTGGTTGGTGACTTCTATGAGAAGATGCCAGAGGAAGCCGTGTAAGATTCATCACAGGTCGGACCATAGGTCCAGCGCAGGACAGAGTTCTCTGTGCTAAGCAGGCCTGTACTGTCCAAAGGCCGAGGACCCCTCACACCCGCTCCATTCACTACATCCATTCTGCCCCTCCTGCAGTACCACCACTATCTGTGGGAAATAGCTAGAGCTTGGCCTGGAGGCAATGGTAAGGAATGGCTCTGATGCTGAATGCAATGGTTTAAAACCACAGGATGGTTTTAAACAGAGAGGTGTACATCCAGTTGTACATTTTGAAAAGATGTCTGTGACTGGTTTAAGAGGTAGGAAGAAAGAAATACAAGCAGGACATCCAGTAAGGAGGCTGTGGCAGTAGCACAAGGGAGGGAAGATGGCTGGTGGCCCTAGGCTATTGACAGAAGATGGGCTACATAGTAGATAAACCTAAGACATATTTTGTAGGTAGTATAGACATCTTGCACAGGTTAATTTGGGGTGGAGAGGAGCAAAAGGAAGGGAGAGATAAGAATGATTCTTAGGAGTTTGACGTTATGAACAGAATGTACTGTGGCTTGATGATTGCCTGAGAGACAGATGAGGAAGAAACAAATTAAGGTTCCATTGTGGCCATGCCAGGTGTGGGATATTTGTAAGATGGCTTTGGTAGAGCCAAGTCGGCATATGGATATAGGAGGCGGGCATGGCCATAATGGTCTGAATGTCAAGGGGGAGACTGGACAGGAAAAATAATTTTGGAAGACAATAGCACGTGGATGACATTTAAAGCCATGGGCTGGGTAAAAGCACATAGGGAATCCTTTCTTCTTAGAATACTGTGAGTTTGGATTTTTTAACACCATAGACCCAGCTCTTTCCCTTGTATAATGCCTCCCTACATTGGCAGAATGTTCTGTACACAGTAATGAAACAACTATAGCCTTTACCTTCTAGGAACTCACAACTCACATGCCTGATGGCATGACCAAGGGAGATTCCATTTCTCCTCTTGTCCCCGAGCCTTTGTAATAATAATTCATACTAGTATCACAGTCTTCGGGGACTTTATATTCATTATCCCATTTTGCTTTGTTGTCCTTGCAACAATCGTTGAAGTGTGAAGGATGTGCACAATCTCTCGTTTGATGGACTGAGCGACTCTTGAAGCAGATATTCTCATTCCTGCTTTTAACAGATGAGAATATGGGCCACAAAAGGTTAATTAAGCAATTTCTCCGGTTGAGGTCACAAAAGTAGTGAGTGAGATTGGCAGAAGAAAGATGCTTCTGACTCCAGGTATCCAGGGCATCTAGTTTTAGATGGAACTTAACTGAATGTATCAACTTTTCCAAAGAAGTAGAGCAACCATTGAGAGCAAGAGCTCTAGATTCTGTCAGAACTGGGTCAAATCCATGCTCTCCACTTGCTAACTGGGTGACCTTGGGAGTAGCATAGCCTTCATTGACTTGATTTCTTAATCTGTAGAATGAGGATGCTAATATCTATCTCTCAGGTTATTTGTGAATTCATACATCCATGCATTTACCCAGCCTTCCACTAACCAATGAATTCATTCACCAACCAAATGTAGCAGGCACCTACTATGTGCCAGGTACCATATAAGGCACCAGGAAAGCATCTGTGCAGAAAATAAAGCTGCTACTCTTCTGAGACCGCCATCCTTGGTGGGAAGCAGTCAGTGACAAATCAACAAAGTGATAGAGCCCAGTAAGATGGTGACAAGAGCTGTGTAGAAAGGATGGTGGTGTTGAGGATCATGAAAAGTCAGGGAAGGCTTCTCTGGGCACGGACCTGAACAAGGATTAAATGAGATAAGACACAAAACATGCTTAGCATGGGGCTAGACACCCATTTCTGAGCCATGCAATCCTGGGAAAAGGAGAGTCAGAAAGCAGATGGGTGGTACCCAGGATTGCAGGCCCCTCACCCAGCCCAGGGAGAGCCTCTGCCTTTGGAGTTATTTCATCCACTGACTCAGTTATGAGATAGTCTCTGGCTGCTTTAGCTGATGTCATTGAATACATGATGAATCCAACTGCTGTTTTTTCTGAATCTGTGCTCACCAAACACATTCTAATCATGATTTAACCTCCCAAGTAAGCCTGCCCACCTGAAGAGAATATTCTGATCATATAGACTTCAGGTGCTCAGCTTCAGTTCATAGCTCTTTCTCATTATACACTGAGACAGAGGCCCTCTAACTATGATTTGGTTTCCCATGTAGCTTGGCCACATGGAACACCTACTCCTGCTTCCACCTATTCCAGGGTTGAGAGGGGGAAGTGAGGAGGGGGAAACTCCACTCTTGACTCTTGATGAGCCCAGCTGCCGGGCAAATTTAAGAGCAGAGTCCCCACATGTCGTTGTATCCCTGGGAGCAGTGCTTCCCCTCACCTCAAGAGCCCTGGAAGGGCAGAGCTGAGCAGGCTGAGGGCAGGGGTAGGTGGTGAGACCCACGTGGCTCCTTTCATGGGAGGGCCTGTAATCGTAACGATAATAGCAACAGGATTCACATACTCAGCAGATACTGCGTTTCATACTTCAGACCTATCATTCCACTTAAGTTTGCCCACCCTGCAGGCCACTGCACGGATCAGCTGGAAACCTCCCTTCCCTTTGATTCAAACCCACATATTTTCAGAAATGTTTAATGAAGGTTTCTGGCTTTTTGGCTAAACAGACATCACGCATGAACCCATCAGTTTCTCTCTAAATTCTGGCCCAGTAATTTTCTCTTCTCTCTCTGAGCTTCACGCCCAAGATCATCTTGTACCTACCATCTCGTTAGGTGGGTGGGGGTATCTTGTTGTTTTGCTGCCAGCTGATCCATTCTTTCTGTGGCTCAGTGGATACAACCCTTCTCCAGGAAGGGCCTCGATGGTTGGTGGTTCATGGGGATTTGTCTTCCTCTACTTGCCTGCCTCACTCCCTTCCTACCCTCACGATGAGCAGTTCTGTCTTTGGAAATGAGCAGAATCTGGAACTTCAACTCCACCCAGTCATTAATAAGTTGAGAAAACCGAATAAATACAGTTGCAACTCCATTGTTAAAAATAAGATCCCATCACTGTTTTTTTTTTCCTACATGTTGCCACTCTTTTTTTTTTCCTTGAGTGTTTGGTATCTCTGCCAAGCCCAAATACATAAGATTATATGTAAGACATATTTATTATATAAAAATGAGTGTGTTTTTTCCTTAACTCTCTCAGTAATTCCATGTCTTTTGGCCCAGTTAATTCACCATAGCAGACCTCAAGTTCTTTTTCTCCAAAAACAAGGCAGCTGTATTAGAGTAGTGGTTTTAAATGTCTTTTATGTGGTGGAGAGCCTGCAAGCTGTGGTATGCTTTGTGGGATACAATGAAACATTAACACCCAAAGCTAGACTTAAAATAGCCAACCAGAATTTTGTGACATCCCAAATACTATCTTATGTAAGATTCTAATAGAGGCAAAGTTAGCATATATGGAGATGCAATTCACTCATTCATCTATCAAATATGTTATTGAGTGTCTGTGCAAAAGTGTCTCAAACTAGCCTCCATCAGACTCACCTGTAGGGCCTATTAAAGCACAGCTTGCTGGGGCCTGAGCAGAATTTTAGCAAATTCTCAGGTGATGCTGATACTGATGCTGCTGGTCTGGGACCACACTTGGCCAGCCACTGGCCGGGCTTGGTAAACTATAACCCATGAGCCAAATCTAGTCCATCTTTCTTCTCGTAAATTAAGTTTTATTGGAACACAACCATGACCATAAATTTGGGTATTGTCTATAGCTGCCTTTGTGCTGTAATGGTAGAGTTGAGTAGTTGGGACAGAGACTGTAAAGCCTGAAAAGTCTAAAATATTTAGACCGAAATATTTACTATCTGGCCCTTTACAGAAAACGTTTGTATTCTAGATTATCTGGAGAAACTTGGACAAAAGTATAATACAGTCGTATCGTCATGGAGCCTACATCCTAACGTGGCACTAAAACTTTACTGAGCTTTGAAGACAAAGTATAAGGGGAGGTCTTAACTGAAGAATTCTACCTTCAATTATTCATAACCTGGTTATTATTTCTTGCTTTCCTTTAAGGAGTTCCATTAATATTTTCATTCACTTTTCCATAACTCTCGCCCATGCTCCAGCCTCTTCAAGTCTTCATAATGAAAACACCCTCCAAATGCATTTTCCTCTCAGTACTTTTCCCGTCAGTGTCTTCTAGGTAGCATTTCCAGAATAAATATCTAGCTATTAAGTGATGATAGTCTTCAGAATAAGCATTTTTTGTTGTTCCAATTTTTCCACATTGTGATACCAAACCACAAGCACTGCTTTATCTACCACTCGAGATTTCCCAAAGTTGCAGGCTCTGCACCGACCTGCTCAGAAATGGAACCTGGCAGGCGTGGCAAGGCAAGTATTCAACATGTGATCACAGGTTCTGCCACTGGTTTTCTCCCTCATCCAGTCAAGAGCCACTTCACTCCTCTAACTTCGCATCAGCCCCTGGAGGCCTCTGAGTTTACAACCCCAGATCTATAAACTCTCCATCAAAGCCACACCAAGTTTACTCACTGTCTTCCAGATTACTTGTTGGTTATGTTTTCTTATAAGTAACTTATTATTTATATTAGTTTTTATTAATTCATTTGAGTACTAATATTAGCTATTTATTACTAATAACAAGTTATCTCCAAACTACGTGCCTTCAAACAACAATAGATATATTTTTATCTCCTGTTCTCTGTGAGGCAGGATTTGGAGAGTGGCTTATCTGTGGGGCTTTTGCTCGGGATCTTTCATGAGGTTACGATGAAGATATTGGTCTGGATTACAGGCATCGGAAGGTTCTAAGTCTACAGAATCAGCCTGTAGCAGATGGCACACTATACAGCTGGCAGACTGATGCTAATCGTTGGTTGTAGACCTCAGCCCCTCGCCACATGGCTCTTTCCTTCTCGTGGCACAGAGGCAGACTTCTCACACAGCAAGTGAGCTGGGAAAGCAAGGCATAAGCCACAGTGTTTTTAAGATATAGCTTCAGAAGTCACACCCCATCATTTCTGCATTATCCTATTTGTTAGACAGGTCAGCCCTAATCAAAGTGGAAGAGGATGACCCAGGAGTGTGAATATCAACGATTGAGAATCGTTGGGGCCATTTTAAAACCTGGAAACGACATGGTTTTAACTCTCTCCTACTCTAGGTAGGGACTTAGCCTTCACTATATTCTCCCTATCTAGAATGTTCTCTCTCTTTTTTTTTCCATTTCCTGAATCATATCATCTCTTAATGCTCATCTTGGTCCCATCTTCCCTGTGACAACTCTGAATCCTTTAGCCTGAAGAAATTGCATCTTCCTTTGTTCTCCTGTGGTCTCATTATCCTTATCACACATTTTAGCAACTACTCACCAACAGAAAATAATTCTTATTCACAAATGAATAAGAGCTCTTCCTAAGGAAATCCTTTAATACTACAAAAAACCTAGGTGAGGCATTGAAAAAATATCTTAATTACAGATTGAACTGCATTATATTATATAACATATTATAAGTGATACTGACGTGTGTATGATATACTTAAGAGATCAATGTCTACCAGACCAGTACTACTCAAACTTAAATAATCATATGAAGCATGTAGGGATCTAGTTAAATGCAGATCGAGACCCAGTACATATAGGGCAAGGTCTGAGATGCTGCCTTGCTAACAGGCTCCCAGGTGATGCTGATGCTGCTGGTCCATGGAACACACTTTGAGCAGCAAGGTACTAGAATATGGGCATAAAATAGAATATGAGTTGAAAGGTTGAAAAAAGAGAATTAGTGACCTACTGTATAGCACAGGGAACTCTGCTCAATATTATGTAATAACCTAAATGGGAAAAGAATTTGAAAAAGAATGGGTACATATATATATATATATATATATATATATATATATATATAACTGAATTACTTTGCTGTATACCTGAAACTATCACAACATTGTTAATCAATTATACTCCAATATAAAATTAAACGTTAAATTAAAAAAAAAGAGAGAGAAGTAGTGAAGAGAATCATGACTATGTTCAATCACCAGAGTTGGTGAGGCATCGATATTTGAAATCGTGACTCACACCCAAACTTCTTTATTGTTGTGGTGAGCTATCCTTTATTTTTATACGTACATATATGTCTTACCTTGTCCACTCTTGATTCAAGGTTCTTTTGGATGAAATATGGTCATGTCACCCTCACAGTTGATACACAGTTCCTTTTCCTGAGTACATATTCAGTAAATACCTACTGCTTGATTGCTCTGCTACTGATTCCCAGCCAGCCCTATGTTAGTTCCCATCATTACTTCCCAGGAATCTCTCTTCCCAAAATATTTCTGTTTTCAGTGTAGGGGTCTCAGAATGCTTTCCAGTATAAAAATTGATTTATTTGATTTGTTTAAAAATCCTTTGTTTACAATTATAATGTAGTATAATACATAATACAGTTCCTCCTAATCAAACAAAACACTAGTAAGTCTAAATGCCTATTAAATTAACACGATCAAATTAATGGAAATTAAGTGATCAAATTAATAGAAAAAAATTCTGACACACAGTTACACTCCAAACCAATTAAATCAGAATCTTTGAGGGTGAACCCAGGTATAGGTATTTTTTTTAAAGATCCCTGGGTAATTCTAATACAAATCAAAAGTTGAGGACCAGGTACAAAGGTGCAGCAGGGACAGTGTAAACTTATTTTAAATCCCAGATTTCTGTCTGGAAAACATTAAGTCAAGGAGGTCATTTGTCGAGATTCATTCAAGACGGCAGAGTACAAAAATGTGCTCTCACTCCCTCTTGCAAGAACACCTGAATAACAACTAACTGCTGAACAATCATCGACAGGAAGACTCTGGAACTCACCAAAAAAGATACCCCACATCCAAAGACAAAGGAGAAGCCACACTGAGACGGTAGGAGGGGCACAACCACAATAAAATCAAATCCCATAACTGCTGGGTGGGTGACTCACAAACTGGAGAACACTTATACCACAGAAGTCCACCCACTGGAGTGAAGGTTCTGAGCCCTGTGTCAGGCTTCACAATCTGGGGGTCCAGCAACGGGAGGAGGACTTCCTAGAGAGTCAGACTTTGAAGGCTAGAGGGATTTGATTGTAGGACTTCAACAGAACTGGGGGAAACAGAGGCTCCACTCTTGGAGGGCACACACAAAGTAGTGTGCGCATCGGGACACGGGAAGGAGCAGTGATCCCGTAGGAGACTGAACCAGACCTACCTGCTAGTGTTGGAGGGTCTCCTGCAGAGGTGGGGGGTGGCTATAGCTCAACGAGGGGACAAGGACACTGACAGCAGAAGTTCCGGGAAGTACTCCTTGGCGTGAGCCCTCCCAGAGTCTGACACTAGCCCCACAGAAAGAGCCAAGGTAAGCTCCAGTGTTGGGTCGCCTCAGGCCAAACAACCAACAGGGAGGGAACCCAGTCCCACCTATCACCAGACAAGTGGATTAAAGTTTTACTGAGCTTTGCCCACCAGAGCAACCGTTACCTCTACCCACCACAAGTTCCTCCAAACAGGAAACTTGTACAAACCTCTTAGATAGCCTCATCGACCAGAGGACAGACAGCAGAAGCAAGAACTACAATCCTGCAGCCTGTGGAACAGAAACCACATTCACAGAAAGATAGACAAGATGAAAAGGCAGAGGACTATGTACCAGATGAAAGAACAAGCTAAAACCCCAGAAAAACAGCTAAAGGAAGTAGAGAGAGGCAACCTTCCAGAAAATGAATTCAGAATAATGATAGTGAAGATGATCCATGACCTCGGAAAAAGAATGGAGGCAAAGATCGAGACAATGCAAGAAATATTTAACAAAGATCTAGAAAAATTAAAAAACAGAGATAAACAGCACAATAACTGAACTGAAAACTACACTAGAAGGAATCAATAGCAGAATAACTGAGGCAGAAGGACAGATGAGTGACCTGGAAGCCAGAAAGGTGGAATTCACTGCTGCAGAACAGAATAAAGAAAAAGGAATGAAAAGAAATGAAGACAGCTTAAGAGACCTCTGGGACAATGTTAAACGCAACAACATTCGCATTATAGGGGTCCCAGAAGGAGAAGAGAGAGAGAAAGGACCAGAGAAAATATTTGAAGAGATTATAGTCGAAAAATTCCCTAACGTGGGAAAGGAAATAGCCACCCAAGTCCAGGAAGCGCAGAGAGTGCCATACAAGGTAAACCCAAGGAGAAACACCAAGACACATAGTAATCAAATTGGCAAAAATTAAGGACAAAGAAAAGTTATTGAAAGCAGCAAGGGAAAAATGACAAATAACATACAAGGGAACTCCCATAAGGTTAACAGCTGATTTCTCAGCAGAAACTCTACAAGCCAGAAGGGAGTGGTATGATATACTTAAAGTGATGAAAGGGAAGAACCTACAACCAAGATTACTCTACCCAGCAAGGATCTCATTCAGATTCCATGGAGAAATCAAAAGCTTTACAGACAAGCAAAAGCTAAGAGAATTCAGCACCACCAAACCAGCTCTACAACAAATGCTAAAGGAACTTCTCTAATTGGGAAATACAAGAGAAGAAAAGGACCTACAAAAAGAAACCCAAAACAATTAAGAAAATGGTCATACGAACATATATATCAATAATTACCTTAAACGTGAGTGGATTAAATGCTCCAACCAAAAGACACAGTCTTGCTGAATGGATACAAAAACAAGACCCATCTATATGCTGTCTACAAGAGACCCACTTCACACCCAGGGACACATACAGACTGAAAGTGAGGGGATGGAAAAAGATATTCCATGCAAATGGAAATCAAAAGAAAGCTGGAGTAGCAATACTCATATCCGATAAAATAGACTTTAAAATAAAGAATGTTACAAGAGACAAGGAAGGACACTACATAATGATCAAGGGATCAATCCAAGAAGAAGATATAACAATTATAAATATATATGCACCCAACGTAGGAGCACCTCAATACATAAGGCAACTGCTAACAGCTGTAAAAGAGGAAATCGACAGTAACACAATCATAGGAGGACTTTAACACCTCACTACACCAATGGACAGATCATCCAAAATGAAAATAAATAAGGAAACAGAAGCTTTAAATGACACAATACACCAGATAGATTTAATTGATATTTATAGGACATTCCATCCAAAAACAGCAGATTACACGTTCTTCTCAAGTGTGCTCGGAACATTCTCCAGGATAGATCACATCTTGGGTCACAAATCAAGCCTCAGTAAATTTAAGAAATTTGAAATCATATCAAGCATCTTTTCTGACCACAACACTATGAAATTAGAAATGAATTACAGGGAAAAAACATGAAAAACACAAACACATGGAGGCTAAACACTACGTTACTAAATAACCAAGAGATCACTGGAGAAATCAAAGAGGAAATCAAAAAATACCTAAAGACAAATGATAATGAAAACCTGATGATCCAAAACCTATGGGATGCAGCAAAAGCAGTTCTAAGAGGGAAGTTTATAGCTATACAAACTTACCTCAAGAAACAAGAAAAGTCTCAAATAAACAATCTAACCTTACACCTAAAGGAACTAGAGAAGAAGAACAAACAAAACCCAAAGTTAGCAGAAGGAAAGAAATCATAAAGATCAGAGCAGAAATAAATGCAATGGAAACAAAGAAAACAATAAGAAAGATCAATAAAGCGGAAAGCTGGTTCTTTGAGAAGATAAACAAAATTGATAAACCATTAGCCATACTCATCAAGAAAAGGAGAGGACTCAAATCATTAAAATTAGAAATGAAAAAGGAGAAGTTAAAACAGACACTGCCAAAATACAAAGTACCCTAAGAGATTACTACAAGCAACTCTGTACCAATAAAATGGACAACCTGGAAGAAATGGACAAATTCTTAGAAAGGTATAACCTTCCAAGACTGAACCAGGAAGAAATAGAAAATATGAACAGACCAATCACAAGTAATGAAATTGAAACTGTGATTAAAAATCTTCCAGCAAACAAAAGCCCAGGACCAGATGGCTTCACAGGTGAATTCTATCAAGCATTTAGAGAAGAGCTAACACCCATCCTTCTCAAACACTTCCAAAAAATTGCAGAGGAAGAAACACTCCCAAACTCATTCTATGAGGCCACCATCACACTGATACCAAAACCAGACAAAGATACTACAAAGAAAGAAAATTACAGACCAATATCACTCATGAATATAGATTCAAAAATCCTCAACAAGGGGCTTCCCTGGTGGTGCAGTGGTTGAGAGTCCGCCTGCTGATGCAGGGGACACGGGTTCGTGCCCCGGTCCGGGAAGATCCCACATGCCGCGGAGCGGCTGGGCCCGTGAACCATGGCCGCTGAGCCTGCGCATCCGGAGTCTGTGCTCCGCAACGGGAGAGGCCACAACAGTGAGAGGCCCGCGTACCATAAAAAAAAAAAAAAAAAATCCTCAACAAAATTCTAGCAAACAGAATCCAACAACACGTTAAAAGGATCCTACACCATGATCAAGTGAGATTTATCCCAGGGGTGCCAGGATTCTTCAATATACGCAAATCAATCAATGTGGTACACCATATTAACAAATTGAAGAAGAAAAGCCATATGACCATCTCAATAGATGCAGAAAAATCTTTTGACAAAATTCAACACCCATTTATGCTAAAAACTATCCAGGAAGTGGACATAGAGGGAACCAACCTCAACATAATAAAGGCCATATATGACAAACCCACAGCAAACATCATTCTAAATGGTGAAAAACTGAAAATATTTCCTCGAAGATCAGAAACAAGACAAGGATGTTCACTCTCACCACTATTATTCAACATAGTTTTGGAAGTCCTAACCACGGCAATCAGCAAAGTAAAAGAAATAAAAGGAATCCAAATTGGAAAAGAGGTAAAACTCTCACTGTTTGCAGATGAGATGATACTATACATAGAGAATCCTAAAGATGCCACCAGAAAACTACTAGAGCTAATCAATGAATTTGGTAAAGATGCAGGATACATAATTAATGTACAGAAATCTCTTGCATTCCTAAACACTAATGATGAAAAATCTGAAATAGAACTTAAGGAATGTCCTATAAATATCAACAACTTAAAAAAGATGTGGTACATATGTACAATAGAATATTACTCAGCCATAAAAAGGAACGAAATTGGGTCATTTGTAGAGGCGTGGATGTATCTAGAGACTGTCATACAGAGTGAAGTAAGTCAGAAAGAGAAAAACAAATATCACATATTAACGCATATATGTGGAACCTAGAAAAATGATACAGGTGAACTGGTTTGCAGGGCAGAAATTGAGACACAGATGTAGAGAACAAATGTATGGGCACTAAGGGGGAAAGCAGTGGCGGGTGGGGGTGGTGGTGTGATGAATTGGGAGATTGGGATTGACATGTATACACTAATATGTATAAAATGGATGACTAATAAGAACCTGCTGTATAAAATATAAAATAAAATTCAAAAAATAAAAATAAATAAATAAAATGTAAAAAAAAAAAGATTGAGGACCACTAGTTTAATTCATATCCTCCTAGAGTTTAAAATAGAATAATTATATTTTTTATTATTGTGCCCCAAAGCATATTTTTTACAATATGTAATTTGGAAATGTCAAGGAAGATCAGTTCAAAGCAAATGTTACATTTTCTTTTTTTGTGTGCCTACAGGATGTAATTGTATCAATTTATGAATAAGTGTAGACCTACTGTAGTAGTTTTTATAATCCAGCACAATCTAACTTTTTCTTAAAATAATTATGCTTTCTTAATCAAACAGAAGTTGTTGATGTAGGTTGTACCTTTTTCTTTTAAACAAACGCACCAGATTATTTTGCCAAATTATCCTAGCTATTATAAAACATGAAGACATTTTGCAAATATTTTCTTTCTGCTAGTCAAAGTCAGCCTTGGTTCTAAATAGGGCACTGCTCAATGCCTGCCTCATAAATGCTAGCATCGTGAAAAGATCACTGTGTCATTTAAGAGTGTTTTCCTCAGAGGAAGATTATATGGCTTATTTTGCTTATTCAGTGTCAGAAACTATAAAAGATAAAATGAGGACAGCCTAGTAGAGTTGATGGAGCCCTAAACATAGAGTCAGAATACCTGGCCTCTCCATGAAGCCCTGCCTCTTAGAAACTGTGTGACCTTTGGCAAGCCTCTTAACCTGATGGTCTCTAGTATTTTATTTGTAAAATGAAGGAGTTGAGGTAGAAGGCATATGAGATATTCTTATCGCTGGAAAGGGGTAAGGTGAGGGAGTAAGCACTTGGAGTGCTTCTAAGTCAGGCAATGTGTGAAGTGATTTAAAATAATTCTCATGGAACTCTCAAAAAGTCAATGACCCTACTGGAGAATTTTCAAGTGGGCAGACACAGAAGTCACTAGATTGTTAAATTAAGCTCATGAAAAAAAAATCAGATAACATAAAATAAAAAGACAGTAATGCTTTGATTCTGATTCTCTCATAGTAAGGGAATTTTATACATTATTAATTCCAGCCACTTTGTTTTTACAGATGAGGAGACTGTAGCCTAGAAAGCTCAAGTGACTTCCTATTATGGACACATGAAATATACACTAGCAAAGAATGAGGATTTGTCCAGTTTAACAGTGCAATCCTTTACTGAAGCCAAAAGCTTTGTCATCATCATAATTCAACATTTTATTTTGTAGAAGGGCAGAGGTGGCTCTAAGACTTATGTTCATGGTAATTCAGGATTTCTGAAGCTGGCATCTCAGGAAGATTTTCACAAGTGGCCCATAATGTGATACATGGGTCCTGATGTTACAAATCCAGATTGGCATACCAAGGCTTACCATCACTGGGTCCATCTAACTTGGATGCTCTTCTGGACAAATATTTTTTGTAGCTGGATTCACAAAAGTTGTTAACCTTCCAGGTGAAAAGTCATGGTAATTCCACTGCCCTAAGAGTCATCGATAGTAAATTATACAGTAACATAGTAATGTCCTATATAATACATATGTACAGTCATACACAGTAAATTACACAGACATATCACTGGGACTGTGCACTCACTAAATGATAGGAGAAGCACCTGGGAAGGTTGTACCTCCCGTGAGGTGGTGAGACCATGGGATGGAGTTCTACCGTGTCGGTCCCCGGTGGTCCAGTGGGTAGAGGTGAAGAGGAAGGGCAGGCTGGCTCTTGTAGGTGCCCCTTATTTAAGAAGTGAATAGCAGTGCTTCCTTGGAAAAATATGTTTCATTTAATCTAGGAACCACTGGACTTCTTTAAATGACAGTAACAAGCCGTTCCCTAAAATTAAAATACAAACACACACCCGAAGCCCTATAAAAAGAAAAGTACCTGAAGCAGTCCATAAAACTTTAAATTTCAGTGGAGTGCTAATTTAATCAGGGAAACTATAGCATTTTTGCTGTCTTCATTAAGCATGTTATATGGTCTCTGAGAATTCTGACTCTGCATCCAAAAGGGAAGTTATACTCTCCTTTTATCCTTAACAGATGTGGGCATCAAATGTTTACGGGCGTGAAAAAATCTTTCCATTAAAGGAAACCCTGTCAAGTAGCAGGATTTTCTTCTATTATGCTGTTTTATGCACAAAACATTTCTTTTGAAACCTCTGAGGCCACATAAACGTTAAAGAAACAACGCAGTATTTTCATAGCACATGTTTGTCACTGCCGTTTTTGGCAAAATCTGTCCTATAGCGATCTTCGGTTTAGTGGTTTCTAAGTTGCCTCCAGTCTTGACCTTCCAGGGGCTTCAAGGACAGCGGTGCTTTGATCCGTGGAGACCATTTTGGGGGCTCCAGCTTTTTGCTAACACACAGGCAAAGTTCTCTTTTCCTGTAGTTTTATTCATCTTTGTCATTTCCTTCCACACTTCTTTCTAGAAATAGAATTAAATTGTATTGGGAATAACAAGGAGGAAAAATAATTCATTCATCTTTTATTGTTTTAATATCTTGTATTTGTATCACTGGTAATTTATGTTTCCTAATCCTTTGTCTCTCCGGTTTATGTTCTCCACGTCCATCAAGGGTATTGAATGAGTTAGAACAAGTAAATAGGCTTTCAGGGAGATTGGGGGGCGGCGGGGGGAGTGAGGAAGAAGTGAATGAGGTTTGTTTTCTCAATGATCTTTCACTTTACTTTCCAAAGCAGGGAACACTGTTTGCAGGCTTCTGATCAGTTTCAAGGAGTGCAAGTAATGCCCAGTAGTTTATATATTACCTGTTAATTGCTCAAATACATGGGAAAGTATAAAAGGTGCTTTTTGTAGATGGAAAGCTCTGGACATTTGACAATAATGCACTTCTCGGTATATTGAGAACCATTTATCTTCCTGCCCAGACCCACCCCACCCAGCCTTGACTATCATGTTAGCTACTTTCATTTCTCCCTGCGTGGCACTGGCCATCCCGGGGAGAAAGAACCTCCGTTTGCTTTGAGCTCCTCACACGGTGTAGTGAGTGCCTGCGCGTCCCGTCGTGACTGCAGTGGGCACCCGCCTTAGGGAAATTGAGTGTGCTTTTCCTTACCATTACATTTGGCTTTTGTGCTTTGATTTCACAGGGAAAATAAGGTAAATGTTAGGATATGCTCGGATGCTGGTACATACTACATTCTTTCTGGCACACACTTTCAATGCACTCCTCACAACTGGCTTGAATCAGTCTCTCCTTTAGCGTCATATCATTCTTGCCGTGAAAGTTATTTTTCTGGATCCCTGTGTGTTACTGATTAAGAGAGAAAAACTGACGGGGTGGGCATCTGACACCATTTCCTAAATATAGCTAGCATTATTTTTCTCTGGGCCTCCTTGGGTTTCAAGCATTTGATTTGGATTTTTCCTACTCCCTTTCTTTAAGTGTGTGACTAAGAAACTGCCACATTCTTCAATGATTCTTGGTTATTCTCTTTGAAAAAGGAGGCAAAACAAGTATATATTTCCAGAGAATACCCCAGCCCGGTTTTTTGAGGATATCACCTTCTTATTGAAAGTAATCTGTCTGTTCAGATGTTGCCTCTAACATGGGCACTTGTTTTAAGGTATAGAACAACCATCTTCAGACTTTTCCTAGAGAATGCTAGAGAGTAAATACTTCAAGCTTTGCAGGTCCTATAGTCCCTGTCACGGATGCTCAACTCTGCCTTGTCCTATAAAAGCAGCCGTAGACAAAATGTAAATCAACATGGCTGTATTCCAATAAAACTTTATTCACAAAAACAGATGGTAGACTGTGCTTGGCCCCCAGGCAATAGTTTGTTGACCCTTGGTGTAGAAGATGATTCTTAGAGCCTTTGGCATAGCTGGTTTCCATCTGCTCTTAGTTGATTCAGATTTTGCCAAGGGTCCTGTAACCTCCCACCTGCAAATGATTTCTGCTGATCTAACGATACCTCCTGTTTTTCACTCTATGTGTTCTATACCCATCACCAACAGAGTAGCCAAGAGTCAGGAGAGTTTTTGTTAAAAAATGGAGGATCCAGAAGCCCAAAGTCTCTACTGTGCAGCTAGGCTTTGTCATCTAGGCTTTGAAAGAGCAGCTCTCACTTTGGATCCCAGGCCCTGTCTCCTTTGCCAGCTTCCACTATTTCAGTCCTGGGAGGCTGAGATCCTACAGTCTCCTAGCCTCACGTTACAGCATCACTAGCCCCAGTAATAGGAACACCAACCATGTGCTAGCCCTTTGACAACACAGAAAGCTTTCTACATGCCTTACCTGATATGATCCTGGCCCAATCATTTGAGGCCATTATTATTATTTTTATTTACTTTTTTATTAATAAGAAAATAGCCCAGGAGAGATTGAGTTGCCCAAGATTCTGCAACAAATATGCAGTGAATCCAGGTTTCACCTCCAGGTGTCCTAAGTCCTGGGATCTGCCCCGTCTCTGGCACTGTTCCTCAGTCCTGATTCACTGAGGATCTGGCTTTCACCATTCCTGTTTCACATCTTTTCTCAGATAGATTTGTCAATATCCTGAGATGCCAGACACCATTCTCTGGAGAGAAGAGGAAAGGTACAAAATATCCATTGAGATATTGAGAATGAGAATATTTTAAAATATACAGTACTGCCCACCAGGACCAATGGTCATGGAAGACAGCTCTTACGTCAAAGATACAGTGTCTGTCTCTTCGCTTAGAGATAAGAAAGACCAGTACTATCCAGGGGCGCCCATATCAGCTCTGGTTCCCAGTGCTGTTGTAAAATGACTGAATCTTCATACTTTATGAACACTGGGGCTGGGCTGCGGGGTCTGGTCTGGTCAGGGGTAGGTTGTAGGAGACTAGGGACCGAAGTGAGATGGTCTCACCCAAGCAGTGTACGGAGGCAAACGTAGAAGTAAATGGTAATGTTGAAAGCTCGCAGTTCATGAATCCAGGAGACCAGGAGGGAAGGCTGAGGATATTAAGACTAAAGAAGGTCAAAGCAGGCGATGAAGTTGTGGTATGGAACCAGGAGTCATGCGCTGGTAAACACACACACACACACACAAATGAGGAGTAAAGGAAGAGAGAATAGGTGATAGTGGTGGCTTATAAACAAGTGCCCCCAGGCTATTCTACCTGGCCTGTATTAGTGTGTTGACTATGCATATTAAAGAGAAACAACCAACCAATCAAACAAACAAAATTCAGTCATCCTAGGCCAGCTGATTGTCTGCTCAGCTCTTGAGCAGGGAGAGCTAAGACTTGACTTAAGTAAACCTAAAAGGATTGTCTTTTCTTCTTCCCATGCTGTCTCAAGTAGAGAAGTTCATTGGAAAGTCTTTGCTCCACCAAGAAGTCCTTGGCTTCTGCCATTTACTGTTCCCAACACAATTAACTTAAATCCTTTGCTAAAGGACGTTTGAGCCACCTTCTTCCAACAGCTCTTTTCCTACATCTGAAGTTGAAAAGGATTTGAAGAGAAGAGAAATAAGTGGGCAAACGCCAAAGATGCTTAAGAAATCAAGCATAGGCTCTTTCTTGTTAAGAAGAGAAGTCTTAGGGGAAATAAAAAGAAATAAGCCAAATGGTTTCTAAATGAGATGTAGAGTTTTTAGGCTCTTAACACAACCCTCATAATGAATCACTCTGAATCAAGTTTCGGTATATTCCTATGAAACCTCAATAAAATGCCCAGAGGAAAAACATAGCACCTTTGTATAAATATGTGCCATATATGTGTATGCACATAGAAATATGTATATGATGTAGATATGTGTATATCTGTGTATGGATAAGTATATATGGTGTGTGCATACATACATATATATATATATATCTTTAATTAGTTTATGTGTATATACTTCCAAATTTTTAAATTTAAAACTTGTTTAAAACTCCCAAATTTTTTCAGTTAAATGCTCATGAATTTGAAACAGATCAAGAAGTTTCCTGGTTAATTGGAATTCCACCCTATTCAACAATGTATTGTAATTGTAATTGCACACACATTGTTACACTGTTATAGGAAAATGCCAGTTAAGATGTTGTTTAAGACACAATGTCAAGAACTTACAGATTTATATTAGAAATTAATTAGTTACTTTGGCTTCTTTGCCAGAATGTAGTTTTATGTATAAAATTCTCCTATGTTCAGTTATTGTAGAATGATGAGAAAACCAAATCCACTTTGAATTATCTTTACTTTTAGCATGATTTTAGAAATTTTGGGGACCGCTCTTGAGCATTGTTGAAAAATGTGGTGGAGTGCCGTCTTTAGGTCATGTGGGCAAATTTGTATGTCAAGGATCAGTGCTGTCAGAGAGAACTTTGGTCAACTAAGGCAATTTTGAGCTTACCTTGGGGATTTTTATTTTCTTCTTGCCTAAATAAAAATGTATGCTCTGGGGCTTCCCTGGCGGCGCAGTGGTTGAGAGTCCGCCTGCCGATGCAGGGGACACGGGTTCGTGCCCCGGTCCAGGAAGATCCCACATGCCGCGGAGCGGCTGGGCCCGTGAGCCATGGCCGCTGAGCCTGCGTGTCCGGAGCCTGTGCTCCGCAACGGGAGAGGTCACAAGAGTGAGAGGCCCGCGTACCGCAAAAAAAAAAAAAAAGTAAACTCATTAAAGCAAAATAAAAATCAACAAAAGTGTATAATGTTAAAAGTGTGTATCATATTATATATATAAATGTATATGAATTTTATCACATAAAAAGATAAAATTAACAGGACTCCATCTACACCAAATTGTTGGTCACCTATTAGAAAGGAACCAAACAGTGTTTGGGGTTTTTTCAGTCTACGAGATAAGGTTTGTTAGTAAATCAAGCAGTATTAGAAGAGACGTGGCATATATTTTGTTAGCTTACTATGCTCTATCGGCACTGCATGTAGAGACACTTCCTAAATGTATATAGCATATATCTTAATTGAATAATGTTGATAATTGGTGCTATTTATTGAGAGCTTATTCTAATGCCAGGCTCTAAACCAAGTGCTTGATGTTTTTGTTGTTGTTATAGTCATTTAATTGTCACAGTCTTAGAAGTTAGATCATTTTATCACCCTCCTTTTATAAAAGGATTAAAGACTGAGGCTCTCCCTCATTCAAGGTCACCATGTATACAGTAATAAACAATTTCATTAAGATTACGCAAACTTTTTTTTAGAGTACTACTCCACACAGTACGTTGTCATTTTCACTCCAAATTATGCAAAGTGTTACAGCACTCTACATTTTAATAGCACAGCAGATAAACTATTAAATTATGTGGTTTTCATTCATTACAGATACTGGGCAAGAGAAGGCTGTCTGCTAATTCTCATTCTACCACATAGGAGCGGCTATCTTAAAAAGTTGCCCCAAATATCTGCTCAAAAAGAATGCTTCTTGATTAATTGATTATTGATGTTACTTTGCAGTTAAAAGGCTTCTTTCACAAACTGTTGAAGCAAGAATCTCGCTATGGATGGTTTGATTCCCTAGCAGATGTCTCATTCTCCAGATACGTGGATTTTTCAGCCAGTTGAAAGTGTTTTAAACATGGCTAATTCTAGATACGTGTTCACATTTCGATTACAACCAAATGTTCCAGACCCTTCCCTGTATTTCACAGACTCACTTGGAAAGGCGCCACCAAGGCCAGCTGGGGAGCCGCTGGAGACCAAGTTCAAGGGTTAATACTCAGGTGGTCAGCAGGGGGCGCCGCCTTTTGCAGTCAAGACTGAGTTTCTTAAGGTCCTCAAGCTTTATACTCTATCACCAATTCTCTTTACAGTGTTTTTAAAACTTGTTTTTTTGTTAAGTCACCTTATCTTTTTTCTCTCATCACAAAACGATTCTGCTTTATAACAAAAAGCAATAAAAGAAACAGAGAAAAAGAAAATCTAAGAGTGAAAGCCATCAACGGGTTTTTTTCTCTGAGCACCACTTTTTTCAGGGATTATCCTTTGTAACACCTTCTAACAGGTCCTATCTGAAATGATGGGTGGGGAAAAAGAAACTTTACATGATTAGGAAAGGATGAGAATTGAAGATCCTGAAGTGTAACAGGAAATGAAAATATAGTGACAGAAAAAGAAAAGTAATTCTCTGTTGGCCAAACGTTATTTTCTGTTACCTGTTCACACTTTCTTGTGGACAGTTCTTTATTGCTTCCTCATATCGCATTCTTCTAGTAAAAGAATATTACTGTGATCAGCTATGAACCAGCATATACTGAGGAGACCATCTCTTGATTGTAACTGGTTTTTTTATTAGCTAAGTACTAAATGTACCCACTGAAATAATTATAGTGGTTTTTAATTTGTCCCTTTAATTTTAGGGAAAAACATTTTTTAAAAAGTCTTTTCTTCCCTAAGAAGGCTAGGGCCAATAACTACAGTTGTAATTTCTTTTTCACTAAAGCCCAATCAATTTGACCTCTTTTTCTCCTAAATTAAAAAATAGCTGAGGCCAGCAAAAAGCCGTAATTGGGTCACTAATTAAATGTCAGCCCTCTGTTTGCCTTGTAGAGTTGAGGGCTAACTAGTTGAAGAAAAAAGAATCATTAACTGATAACGTGACAACATGTGTGGAAGAGGTGAGGGATAGAGCTGGTATATTCACAGCTGGATAGAACTATTTATTTATGTAACTCCATGATCTATGGAGATAAATGACTGGGAAAATACAAAACACTAGACTGTGCCAGTTTTGCCTCCAGATGTCTGAGTCCTGCAGGTATGTGTTGGCTCTGTCCTGTGAATTAAAGAACAAAAGAGCAGTGAGCACTCAGCCTGGATCTACAAACCTGAGAGAGGAAGACGTACCTGCAAAGGAGAGTGTAGAAGGAGCAGCCCATGAGCTAGGAGGAGAAATAAGGTAGCAGGACATGGCTTGTCATTGTGGCCTGAGGGTTGATGACCCAACTGGGTCAATGGAGGATGCTGTGGACAGCTGTTTCAGTGGAGTTGTAGGAAGCCTGATCAGAGTGGACTCAAGAGGAGAAGAAATGGAAAGAAAAAATACAGGCAACTCTTTCAAAGAGCTCTGCTCTAAAGAGTTGTGGAGAAATGGGGTGATAGTCGGCAGGGAAAATGGGGTCAACAAGAGGGGACAGAGTGAGGATAAGAGGAAGGCTTTGATATGTTGGATCGAGGTCTCCTAATAACGTGACAATGTGGATGCTTTCATTTCGTTTTCTTAGCACGTGAGAAACTTATTCTTTAATCTCATTTCCTTGCATCAAAATACGGCTACCCAAAGCATTGGCTCCTGCTGACCATAGATCAGTTTTTTTGTTTGTTGTTTGTTTTGTTGATCTTTTCTATTATTTTCTTTGTTTCTATTTCATTTATTTCTGCTCTGATCTTTATGATTTCTTTCCTTCTGCTAACTTTGGGTTTTGTTTGTTCTTCTTTCTCTAGTTCCTTTAGGTGTAAGTTTAGATTGTTTATTTGAGATTTTTCTTGTTTCTTGAGGTAGGCTTGTATAGCTATAAACTTCCCTCTTAGAACTGCTTTTGCTGCATCCCATAGGTTTTGGATCATCGTGTTTTCATTGTCATTTGTCTCTAAGTATTCTTTGATTTCCTCTTTGATTTCTTCAGTGATCTCTTGGTTATTTAGAAACGTACTGTTTAGCCTCCATGTGTTTGTGTTTTTTCCCCTGTAATTCCTTTCTAATCTCACAGTGTTGTGGTCAGAAAAGATACTTGATATGATTTCAATTTTCTTAAATTTACTGAGGCTTGATTTGTGACCCAAGATGTGATCTATCCTAGAGAATGTTCCGTGTGCATTTGAGAAGAAAGTGTAATCTGCTGTTTTTGGATGGAATGTCCTATATATATCAATTAAATCTATCTGGTGTATTGTGTCATTTAAAGCTTCTGTTTCCTTATTTATTTTCATTTTGGATGATCTGTCCATTGGTGTAAGTGAGGTGTTAAAGTTCCCCACTATTACTGTGTTACTGTCAGTTTCCTCTTTTATAGCTGTTAGCACTTGCCTTATGTATTGAGGTGCTCCTATGTTGGGTGCATATATATTTATAATTGTTATATCTTCTTCTTGGATTGATCCCTTGATCATTATGTAGTGTCCTTCCTTGTCTCTTGTAACATTCTTTATTTTAAAGTCTATTTTATCAGATATGAGTATTGCTACTCCAGCTTTCTTTTGATTTCCATTTGCATGGAATATCTTTTTCCATCCCCTCACTTTCAGTCTGTATGTGTCCCTAGGTCTGAAGTGGGTCTCTTGTAGACAACATATAGATGGGTCTTGTTTTTGTATACATTCAGCAAGCCTGTGTCTTTTGGTTGGAGCATTTAATCCATTCATATTTAAGGTAATTATCGATATGTATGTTCCTATGACCATTTTTGTAATTGTTTTTGGTTTATTTTTGTAGGTTCTTTTCTTCTCTTGTGTTTCCCACTTAGAGAATTCCTTTAGCATTTGTTGTAGAGCTGGTTTGGTGGTGCTGAATTCTCTTAGCTTTTGCTTGTCTGTAAAGCTTTTGATTTCTCCATGGAATCTGAATGAGATCCTTGCTGGGTAGAGTTATCTTGGTTGTAGGTTCTCCCCTTTCATCACTTTAAGTATATCATACCACTCCCTTCTGGCTTGTAGAGTTTCTGCTGAGAAATCAGCTGTTAACCTTATGGGAGTTCCCTTGTAGGTTATATGTCATTTTTCCCTTGCTGCTTTCAGTAATTTTTCTTTGTCTTTAATTTTTGCCAGTATGATTGCTTTGTGTCTTGGCGTGTTTCTCCTTGGGTTTATCCTGTGTGGGACTCGCTGAGCTTCCTGGACTTGGGTGGCTATTTCCTTTCCCATGTTAGGGAAGTTTTTGACTATAATCTCTTCAAATATTTTCTCTGGTCCTTTCTCTCTCTCTTCTCCTTCTGGGACCCCTATAATGTGAATGTTGTTGTGTTTAATGTTGTCCCAGAGGTCTCTTAGGCTGTCTTCATTTCTTTTCATTCTTTTTTCTTTATTCTGTTCCGCAGCAGTGAATTCCACCATTCTGTCTTCCGGGTCACTTATCCGTTCTTCTGCCTCAGTTATTCTGCTATTGATTCCTTCTAGTGTAGTTTTCAGTTCAGTTATTGTATTGTTCATCTCTGTTTGTTTGTTCTTTAATTTTTCTAGGTATTTGTTAAACATTTCTTGCATCTTCTCAATCTTTGCCTCCATTCTTTTTCCGAGGTCCTGGATCATCTTCACTATCATTATTCTGAATTCTTTTTCTGGAAGGTTGCCTCTCTCCACTTCATTTAGTTGTTTTTCTGGGGTTTTATCTTGTTCCTTCATCTGATACATAGCCCTCTGCCTTTTCATCTTGTCTATTTTTCTGTGAATGTGGTCTTTGTTCCACAGGCTGCAGGATTGTAGTTCTTCTTGCTTCTGCTCGACCATAGATTAGTTACGATCACGAGTTTTAAGTGACTATTACATTTCTTCTTTAGGCTGCATTTATACCAACAGGTAACATCAAGGGTATGGAGATCTTTTGGATTTTAGGAAAATACAGTATTTGTTCCAAGAGCTGTAACCCAAGCTCTGCTTACCGAGCCCTGTGCTCATGAGGGGTGTCTGTCTGATTCTCACCAAGGTTATCTTAGGAATTGGTAGAACAGCAGAAGTTCTTCCTCAAAGCTGGCTTTCAGTCTCCACTTCCCAGATGCAGGAAGCAAGAAGTGTTCTCTTTCAGCTGTCATTCCAGTAGTCTCCCTCTTATATCCATGACATTTATGGGGAAAAACTATACCCCAAAACTGTATGGCAAGGTGGCAGTAAATCTAATGAAGCAGGAGAGTGTGTCTGAGGAGAATGGAAATCTCTCGCTCAATTTTCAACATGACCTTGTCTAAGGTTCTTGGTTATTATCATTTTTCGACTTTGTGGCCCTTCTTTGCATGTGAAGATGGTCGTATTAGCCACCAGAAATATTTTCAAAGGACGTTCTGCACATTAAACGTTCTAATTATCCTTCTTCAAGCCAGCATCAGTGCTGATTATGAAACACGTTTATAATCCTAACTGGCCTGAATTTTTTTTAATGAAGTCCTTCAAATTATCCTTCTGCAGAGATGAATCTTTTCCAGAGCATTTAATCCTGCACACACAAAGGGAAATACCCCTGCTTATTCATAAATCCTACTGAACAAAAACTATATTTCATGTTCAGGCTGTAAATATCAGAAATTTATGGGTGATGGTTTCTTAAGAAATAAGCACTGTAGGCTCTGAAATGACTGGCAGTTCTATCATAAGGGATTTTGGACAAGCTTTGAGGCAGAGGCTCCTGGAGAAGAATTTATGCACTTTGCCAACTATAACGAGGTTCTGGAGCAAAATATTAGAAATTGACTTGTTCTCAACATGCCACGAGAGTCATGATTGAACTTTGGATTTTTCTGTCTATAAAATAAGCATCTTTAGAGTCATCTATTTGGTGATTAGCTGTAATATGTTTTTCCTAATTAAGGAAAATCCATCCAGCTAGCTCCACCACAGACTCTTCTGAAACCTAGTTTCGATTCTCAAAAGTGACAATGATCAATTTCAACCAAGCTTCAGTGAAATGACCCAGTTAATAAATTAAACATAATCACCAAAAATTAAATTTTGATTTCCGTGGACGTTCATAAAATGTGATTGTTTTTGCCAGTTGAACAAATGCATCTCTGCATTTTGCCAAGTTTCATCTTTGAAATTCTACACATTGCCTGACTCCCTCACTTTCCTTCCCCTTCCTTTATGGTAATTCCCAAACTGCCCTAACCTAGGGTTTTAATTGATAAAACCAGCCAACCATCTGGTCACCTTTGTATTTAATGCATTGGCTGATTGAAACATCAGCACATCATTAGAGATGCAGTTTGTGTTTTGCTTAGCATCTCAGTCATGGATTTGCTGTCCTAAGAGCTGGCTGGCTTAATCAGCTCTTTGCTTTGGATCACTCTGGACTGTGGGCAGTGAGAAGTATTCCTACATGAGTCTTCACTGAGAGGTCTCTCTTCCTATTTATTATACCCCTTTGTTCATCAAAAGGACAAAAGCCTGGCAAGTCCTAATTAATGCCTGTTATAAAGGGATGATTGTATAAAGCCATGGCTTCTATTTTAAATTCCCTAAAATATAAATGTAATTAAGTGAGAGGGTTTCCTCAGCAGGGTGAGTACTGCCTTCAAAACCATCCTGGTTCATTGCTTTAGTTGTTTCCTTCCCAAGATGAGTCACGGTGAGGTTGTATGTTTCCCTTCTCAGAGTTGAGTCTTTCCACTGAGCTTTGGTTAGATGTTAAGGGAAAAGAATAAAGCATTTCCAAAAATCCAGACAATGTTTTTAAAACCTCAGAACCCATCCATATGGAAGCTTTTGGCCAATCTATGTTATGCCTTGTAAACTACACATGTGCTGGCAGATTCCTCTGTAAAGACCTTAATCAGCTTGCCACAAGCGTATCTGCATCCCTAAATGTACATTCTTGGTGTTGGCTTGTACTTAATGCTTTCAGGAGAACATCGCAGTGATATACACATGAACAGATACTGGAAAGTTTTTCTTCAAAAAACAACTTTTTTGAAGTTGCTTTTCGTTCACGGACCTCGTGGAATGGTGTGGGAATTATCTTGCAGATGTTTGTGGGTTTGTTTGCCAAAATCTGTTACATGATCATTTTGCTAAAAGACCAATTTCTGAACATATTTTAAACTATGCTTTCATCCTTGACCCTTCCTTGGCCTCTATTATTTTTAAATAAATGTATTTTTAGTATAAATGATATGTATCATTATAGATAATTTATAAAATACGAAAAAGGAAAAAAATCAATATTTCTACAATTCAAAGAAAACTACCATTAACATTTTGATGTATTTTTGTAGATTTTCCTGTCCTATGTTAATATAATTAACCATGTTTATCGTGAAATAAGAATGATTTTATAACACACTTTAGTGAAATTTTCTGTTACCAGATTTACCCCTCACAGTGTGTGTATGGTTTGTGCAACATAGCAGAAGAGTACATAAAATACATCTGAACACTTTAAAGAATAATTATATGGCAAATACTCCTTGTAACCATCATTGTCAAGAATCTCCAGAAACACGGAAACCTCTGATTACATCTCATCTTTCTTCCATAAGGATAGCCACTCTTTGGACTTCTGTGATAATAATTTTCTACATGTGCATCCCTAAAAGCTTACTTTTCCTGGTTTTGAACTTTAGGTAAATGTAATCATGATTTTATGTTTTCTTTTCCAGATTGCTCCTTTTGTTCAAATATCTATTTGTGAGATTCATTCAGGTTGTTGAATCTACATGTAGTTTACGTTTAACGCTGTGTAGTGTTCCATTAATGAGTTTGCCATAATGTATACATTCATCTTACTCTTAATGGGCATTTGGGATAATACCAGTCTAGGGCTCTTGTAATGACGTTGTGGAATATTCTGGACGTGTCTCTTTGGGAATATGTGTGAATTTTCCCCCAGTACCTATGAGTGGAATTGCCGAGGCATAGATCTCTTACATTTTACTAGGTGATGCCAAACTGTTTTCCAAAGAGGTTGTGCCAGTTGCCACTTCCAACCCAGGTCCATACCCTCACCAATATTTGCTATTATCAGGCTTCTAAAGATATGTTGAGAAACTAATTGTTTTATAATTTTACTTCAAAATATTATTAACTTGCAGTTCTCTAATTACTAACGAGTTTGAGCATATTTCTATATCACTGTGTGTTAGTCACTTGCATTTCCTTGGTGAAACGTATCTTTGGATCTTTTGTCCTTTTCTTCCCCCCATTGTGCTGACTGTATTTTTCATATTGAGTTTTAGGAGTTCTTTATTTTTTCTGGATGTTAGTCCTTTACCAGATATATGGGTTGTAAATATCTTTTCTGATTCTGTGGCTTGTCTTTTTACTCCTTTTTTTTTTCCTTTACTCTCATCATGGTATTCTTTGACATGAATTTATTAATTTTAATGAATTTGAATTAATCCATTTCTTTATGGGTTGTGCTTTTAATCTATTTAAGAAAACCTCCCCACTCCAAGGTCATAAGGATATCATCCTATATCATTTCTCTAAAAGCTTTGTAATCTTGTCTTTCATGTTTACATCTTTAATAGAACTACTATTGTCAAGTATGAGCTAGAGATACAATTTTATTTCTTTTCTAGATGGATATGCAGTTGCCTCATTGAAACTTACTAAAAGTCTGTACTTGCTTCTTGCCTCTTTCATGTAGCAAATGTCTATGTATGTGTAGGTCTGATGCTAGGATCTTTCTTTGAATTCTTCTGTCAGTATCTCTTTGCCTTCATTTTTACCCATGAAGGTACAGCTTTTCTTTTAAATGCAGTTTAAATTGTGGTAAATTATTCTAGAACTGATTACTACACTTGTCTAGCCATCTCTAGGACAAGAACAGAAGCAAGGGCAAAATGAGAACTTCAGGAAATTTTTATTAAATTGTTGAACTAATCATTGGGCAAATTGGTCCTTGGGTAGATTGTGTTTCAGTGAACTGGGGTCCCTTTCCCAGCCTCCCTTTGGCCTAGGCCCTCCTGCAGTTGTGTTTCTAATGTGATGCCTGGCCATAAGGATGTCTTTGCTATCAGCTTGACAAAGGCACTGGACCCACACACTGGACCTGTGAGTAACTTGTCCTCATATACATCCTTTTAATGAACACATTTGAACAGTCAGGGCATGTGGCTTCTTAGTTCAAAATGAGTCTCTGAATTCCTCCTTTTCTCTTTCAACTTTAAGGGCTCCAACTGCACATGTGCAACTAAAAATAAAGGTTAAAACTAAGAACAGCTGATGGATACAGTTTTACATTCCATAATTCAGGTTATGATATATAGGGAAATGGCAAGAGATAACTAAAACTAGTCTCAGAATGAAAGTTGCTTGAGGGCATCTCAAGTTCACCACTATGTTCCCAGTGCCTCGAGCAGTGTCTGGTACACAACAGAGGCTTAATTTTGCAACATGCTTCCTTATTCAGATTTCCAACAGGAGTCTTCTCTTAGAGAAGATCTCTTCTGCAAAAGTCTAGTGTCTAGCAAATTCAGAAGAGAGTAGCATATTGTACCTTTCTTTTCCTACCTCCAGGGCATGCCTGATAAGAAAAGTAAAAGTCTCAAAAGATACTAGAATCTTTGCTTTTCATCCTATTTTGTTTTGTAGCTATGGAAATCTTCCTTAAACCTGATAGGTAGCAAAGGTAACATTCTCATGTTCCCAGCCTCTAGGTGGGAAAATTTAACAAAAATAACAAAGATACTGATGACAGTAACAACAGCTGCTAGCACTTGTGTAGTCCTCACTATGTGCCAGTGTGGTCTTATACTCTTCAGAGGAAATATCTCAGGTCTTCCACAGCACTCCTGTGGAGTTGGCACTTTAATTCTCTCCATTTTACACATGACGGGGCAGAGGCAAGGAGAGGTTGAATGACTTATCCTGGGTCATCCAGTTACTAAGAGAAGGCTAGAGTTAATACCCTGATAGGCTGGTGCTAAACTGTGTACTCTCAATGGCTATTCTATATCATATTTGGGCAAGCCAGTTCCAGTCCACCCCCAACCCTATGCATTACATAGACATAAACACACCAATAGATATGAGAATTAGGGCTTAAACTGGGGAGATGTCATTTTATTTCCATTATCTGGATTTCTGTCTTATTTCCTTACTTGAATTCAATCCTGTCACCTTGAGACATTGGAGTCAACCATAGATCAAAAGGACACCACATGTGACAACCATTAGAGGTCATTAGGTGGTGAATAGGACATAGCTTTCAAGGAACACTGTCTAGCCAAGAAAACGCAAGTACCAAGAATTATGTGCTAGGACATTTGTGTTAGAGGAGAGGTGTATACAGAACACAGCAGGAACACACAGAAGGAATACCTAACTCTGATGCGAGTGGGAGGGAGAGGAGCAGAAATGTCAGGCAAATTTTGCAGGGTGTGTTTTGAAGGATGAAAGGGACTTTGACATGTAAGAAAGTAAGATATTGGTGTCAGCGCTCTCTGCAAAGGTGTCAAGCCCCAGGAGAGGTTGGCATGCTGGATGAATTTGGCAGGGGGTGCATTAGAGGAATGATCCAAGACAAAAGTGCAAGATGGAAGGTCCAGGGTCCATGTAGAGTCAGCAAATTGGAGCTCTGCAGGGCTTGAAGTCATATTCCAAGCTTCAGACAGTCCTCCACTATCCAAACGAGTCACCATAACTGATGAAGGTCAACAAGCCAGAGAGGTTAAATAACTCATCCTGGGTCACCCAGTTAGTAAGATTTCATGTGATTAAAATAAATTTGCTGGGAAATAGATGAGACATTAGGGAAGATAGTGGCCTCTGTGCGAGGTGTTTTTCTGATACGTACATAGCACAGTATTTTGTTACCTGAAAGTAGAGTGAATAATTGGGATGTCTTCAGAAAATAAGAATCATCTTCAGCGGGATGCCTTGCACCTATTTCCTGTTCCTCTCATATTATTTCTTGTTTCTCTTATTATTCCTCTTATATTATTCCTGGGTTATGTGTCTCTCTGTAAAACTTCCCTTTAATTAATGAATTATACTGACATACTTTTGCACGTGTTTTCTTTAATACACACCTACCCTTTTCCATGATTCAAATAAGTATATTCAGTTCTACTCATTTTTCATAATATTCTCGACTAGGATAGCAAATAACTCAATTCTGGGAAAATGCACCAATAACTATCTTGGACTGTAGCAACAATAAAAATGAGAGTTTTAACTGAGCAATTTGAATTTTTTTTTTTTTTTTTTTTTTTTTTTTTTTTTTTTTTGTGGTACGCGGACCTCTCACTGTTGTGGCCTCTCCCGTGGCGGAGCACAGGCTCCGGACGCGCAGGCTCAGCGGCCATGGCTCACGGGCCCAGCCGCTCTGCGGCATGTGGGATCTTCCCGGACCGGGGCACGAACCCGTGTCCCCTGCATCGGCAGGCGGACTCTCAACCACTTGCGCCACCAGGGAAGCCCCTGAATTTTTAATTGAAATATTTTGTGCACAGAAGCCCATGATGTCACCACTAATGGCTAATGTGTTTGTTTGTTTGACTCATAATGAATCTGGGAAAATTGTTTTAATAAAGTTAAATTGCTTTTAATAAAGACTAAAATCCCTTTAATTTAGTTTAACAGAAGCCACTCTTTTGGCGGTTTTTCTGGAAGAAATGCAGAAGTGGGTTCTTTCAGAATTTCCATGCCAGATTTCAACACTTTGCGTGAGAAATCTGAAGGGAACTCTTAACATGCTGTATTTCATGTGGAACAGTTTTAATTTTTGGTAGTCAGCTCAATAAATGGAATTGACTGCTTTTAACCTGGGACAATGACATTCTGCACCCAGGATCTGCCACCGGCTGTGTTATCACTTGTTCTTTTTCTATTGGAAAGAATTGGTGAAAATTTTTAGTGTAAGTTTCCATTGTCTGTCTTTCATTATGTACTTGTTTTATCACTTAAGAGAGCTACAGAATGAATTTAAGGAAGAAACCCAAGCCCTGTTTCTGCTCTTCTGCGTGAAATGAGGAAGTCATTTTGACCTCAAACCATAGTTAGAGGACAAATCAATGGAGACCATATATTCTCCCATGTCCCCCAAGGAGTGTCCCAAATCCCCACATTTATTTAACATGTCTTTACCTGACACCTATTACCTGCTCTAAACTATGTAAAACTCTTAAGTGGATGCTATGGGTAAGAGTTATGGTGCCATGGTAGAGAGAAAGGGGCCTGGGCTCTAGGATACTAGCTGTAATAGCCATTTACTAGCTGAAACTTATCTGAGCCTCAGTTTCCTGTCTATTACATGAGAATTATTATACTCAATTTATTTAGTCACTACAATAGTTATACATGTAACACAGATACCGTTGCACATGGTAGATGCTCAGTACTTGCTGGTTTCTTACTTTCTGTAAGTCGTGAGTTTTGAGCCACGTTGGAGAGACCCACATCCACAGTCAGACAAGAATTCAAAGGACCTTAGAGCAAGTCCATATGTATTGAATATGGCATGATTAATTGTGAGAGTGTTAGGAAGGGAAGACTTGCGGGTCACCAACACAAATAGAGTTGCTGTTTTATGGCAGTGAGGTGATTGGGTGAGCCTTCTTGAACTTGGCAAAATTTGAGTTGGGCCTTAAGGATGACTACAGTCCAGATGTATAAGCAGGAAAGAGAGGAAAGTCTTGGCTTGGTATAGTGTGTGAGCAGCGTCTTGGGGGTAGGACTACACATGTCACTTACAACAACTAAGAGCAGAATAATTTGACTTATAATTTGACTAGAGTAGATAAAGTAGATTGATCAATGGGGAATAGATGCAATTTTAAAGTTAAAGATTAGTTTGTGGAAGTTAAAAATGTATTATTTATGTAATGGGAGTCACATAAGATTTTTGAGTTGAAGTTGGTATTTTTAAGAAAACTAGTTTTGCTTTTAAATGCAGGATGAATAAAAAATTGAGTGACCAGAGTTTTAATAACCAAGATCTGAATGAATTAGGCTACTGGCAGAAGCAATAGGAGAAAGAAGTGTAGAACTTCAGTGAAGGAAGTACTTTGGTTACTGAATGTATATGGGGGTGAAAATGAAAGAAGAAACTAAGATTGATCCAAGCATTCAGTACTTGTTAATTGGGAAAATGAGAGAAGGTTGAATTAATTCTGAAAGATGAGTGTTTGATTTTAAATATGTTCAACTTGATATGATTGCAGGTCATCCAGATAGAAAGCTCTAATCAATAGTTAGCATACGGGGAGAGAAATTCAAGACAGCGGTCAGGAAATCAAGATGTGAGTTATTCATCCTCACAGAGTAATTAAAAATCTAACAGCAGATGAGTTTTCTTAAGGCAGTGTTTCCCAACCGTATCTTTTTCTTTTAATTAATTAATTAATTTACTTATTTATTTATTGTTGGCTGCGTTGGGTCTTCGTTGCTGTGCGTGCGTGGGCTTCCTCTAGGTGCGGCGAGCAGGGGCTGCTCTTCGTTGTGGTGCACGGGCTTCTCGTTGCGGTGGCTTCTCTTGTTGCAGAACACAGGCTCTAGGCACGCGGGCTCAGTAGTTGTGACACATGGGCTTAGTTGTTCCGCGGCATGTGGGATCTTCCCGGACCAGGTCTCAAACCCGTGTCCCCTGCATTGGCAGGCAGATTCTCAACCACTGCGCCACCAGGGAAGTCCCTCCCGACCGTATCTTGTGTTAAACATATTCAATCAACAGTAAAGCTATGTTGAGACACTGATGCATGTGCTGCATGCCAGGCACCCTCCTGGGTGATGAGATATAGTGTGAACACAAGCAAAGTTCCACTTGTGGAGCAGCCAGCACACCATCGTCGATATGCATGAAAATATTCAGTTCCTTTTGATAGCTAGAATGCCATGTCTCTCAAGGAAGTCGATTTGCATGGAAGTGAAGAGCAGTGGCATTGCTCTTAAAATAATTCTAAATCAAAATTTTTTAAGAAAATAAATCATTCACAAACACTGATAACTTATAGGAAGTAACGTACCCATGATAACCATTGTACCTCAACACCTTGGATGAGAACCTTTGCTTTAAGGAGAGATTAGGAAGAGAGCAGAGTGACTCAAAACCGAACCTTGGAGGATGGACACAGGTAATGGATGCGAAAAGCAGCCAGTAGATTAAGTGAATCAAGGGATGGATGGACAGACGGACGGATGGGTAAATAAAAGTAGATAAGTAGAGATTAGACAATGGAGAGGACCAAGAAGAGAGCCAATTGGGACAATGCCACTGAAACGGAGGGAAGAAAAAATTAAGAAAGAGGACACGTTCCACAGCATTCGGTGATATGGACAGATCGATAAAATGGGAATCGGGGAATTGAAAGCTCATCGATAAACTTTTGAAAGAGTCAGTTCAGCAAAATAGAGGAGTTACGGAAAATAACACTCATAGGAAGAAACAAGGCACAAAATGACTCAAAGTTTTGTCTTACACAACTTACTTACAAACAAGTGATCATTTGGATACGGGAAAGAGAAATAAAGGTAGTCAAGAAGATAGATAAGGTGTAGTTGGGAAGGTGTACAGAATCCCAGAAGCTGAGGCATACCCAGTAGAACCCCCTAATGGTTGTGTTGCAGGTGGTGACTCTTGGCATCTGGCAGAGGATGTCAGGTCCTGGGACTTAAGTTTGAAATAAATGCTTCGTTGGGGAGCAGACCCATTAACGCTGGTATTAGATGGGGACTTGTCAGCCAAAGTTGTTTACGATGATGCTTGTTATAATCATTTTGGTACCTGGATGAAGGGTACATTGCATATAGGTGAAATTTTTGGCAGAGATAGTGGTTGAAAGATTAATGCAAATCTAGGCCAAAAATGATAGAGTTTTGAGCTATGGTAGTAGCCATGTGGTTGGAGAAAAATGGATTCATGAGATACTTAGGATTAATGTGGCTTGTGACAAACTGAGTATGAGGGTGAGAGATTGGTTGAAAGGAGGTCTCTGTCAACAAATACCGATTGAGTACTTAACCTACAATCAGTCTCCCAAGGAGAAGGAGTAGGCTTGCTGGTGTTGGTCGGAGGCAAAATGAATTAAGTTTTGATGATGTTGAGTCAGAAGTGTTTTTAAAACAAACGCTAAGTTGGAGATGCCCTGTCACAACTTGAAATATTAATTTGGAGCTAGAGAGTGTGTGTGAGAGAGAGAGAGAGAGTGTGTGTGTGAGAGAGAGAGAGAGAGAGATGTTCAAATCTGGATTTGGAAGTCATCATTTAATAAGTGCAATCTCTAGCCAGAGAGAACATTATCCAGTGATAAAAGAGCCAGTATCAGATGACATTTAGAGGTAGGGAGACACAGAAAAGAGGTATACGAAGATGCAAAAAAATGAGCCAGCAGAAAGCAGTAGCCTCACAGAAGCCGCGTGACAAGTTTCAGAGCAAAGACCCAGAAATTTTAGGTAAATGGGGACTACACAGTATTCACTGAGGTTATTAAGGACATTTTCAGTCCAGCACTGAGTATGAAAGCTAGATTGCAAAGCGTTGAGGAGGAGTGACAGTGAACATTAAAATGTTAGCATAGACTCCTTTGTAAAAGAAAATATCAGAAGCCTATTAAACAATTATGAGGTTCCGGTTGACACTGGGAAGCAGTAGTGGGCTAAATCTGCCTTGTCCTTTAGCAACAAGTAAGGATGAAAACCAGGAGAAAAATTACATGATGAAGATGATATAAAGGTAGAAAATGGCATAAAGGAAGGGCAAAAACTGTTTGGAGGAAGTTGAAGACAGGCTTGGAAATATGAAATTATCCTTCCCTTCTACCTTTGACTTCAAGGACGGGTGTAGAGTTGACATAATAATGACATTATATTTCAAGAGCTTAGAATATTGCCTAAAACATAGTAAACACTCATTTTCTCTGTTAGTTAAGATATGCAAACTGCTGTAAACAACTTCATAACTTCAGTAGCTCATCGTAACATGGTTTATTTCCCCTTCAGGTCATAGTCTAATGCAGATTGGCGAGGAGGCTGTGCTTCATACAATCATTCAGGATCCCAAGGTCTTTCCAAGCTAGTGCTCTGCCCCCGCCAGGGTCTTTGAACCATCCAGTAGATCCCCTGTGACCAGCTGTCAGACAAGGAAAGAAAGAGGTTGTGGAAGAACATGGAGGAGAATAACTTGAAGGCTTGGAAATGCTCTGGGTGCTCTTTGTCTGTGTTCCATTGGCCAGAAATTAGTCACATGATTCCTCCTAACAGGGGAGGCTGGAAAATGTTGTTTAATTGTGGGCTCTGGAGGAAAAGAAACAGGTTTCTTTTTGCTTTTTTTTTGCGGTATGGGGACCTCTCACTGTTGTGGCCTCTCCCGTTGCGGAGCACAGGCTCCGGATGCACAGGCTCAGCGGCCATGGCTCACGGGCCCAGCCGCTCCGTGGCATGTGGGATCCTCCCGGACCGGGGCACGAACCCGCGTCCCCTGTATTGGCAGGAGGACTCTCAACCACTGCGCCACCAGGGAAGCCCCAGAAACAGTTTTGATAAAACCAAAAGCACTCTCTGTAACTGCTATTATGGTTACTGTTATTGTTATCAATGGCAGAGTCTTAGTCAAATTAATTTCCGTAGAGTGGAGAAGTGATAAAAGACAAATGGTTTGATGGGTAGTAAGGGTGGGAAAGATAGACCCATGAACATGCCAAAATCAAACTCTAGGAAGCTGAGGAAGAAGCCCTCATCCCTGAGAAGAACAGCAAGCCCTAGGAAGAGATGGGAGGACATTATTACAATCTTACACTTATACTTCTTGTCCAGACCTCCCCTGCATTTCTGACTCACAGTCAACTGCTACCCTGCCTTTCCATTTGGGTGTTTAGAGGTATCTCAAGCTTAACACAGCCAAAACTAAACTGATCTCCTCACACATACCCCCACCCCAGAATTCACTCTACCTGGAGCCTTAAAAAAAAATCAGTTTGATGCTAATGCCTTTCTTCCAAGTATTCAAATCACAAGTCTTGGGGTCATTCTTTTTTTTAATGTTATTTTAAAAAACATTTTAAAAATAATTTTATTGAAGTATAGTTGACTTACAATATCATGTAAGTTTCAGATGTACAGCACAGTGATTCAGTGTGTGTGTGTGTATATATATGCATTTTTTTTCAGATTCTTTTCCCTTATGGGTTATTACATAATACTGAGTATAGTTCCCTGTACTACACAGTAGGTCCTTATTGTTTATGTATTTCATACAAAGTAGTGTGTTAGTCCCAGCCTCCTAATTTATCCCTCCTCCCACCCCTCTTTCCCCTTTGGTATCCGTATATTTGCTTTCTGTGTCTTTGAGTCTCTGTTTTGGAAATAAGTTTGTGTCTTTTTTTTTTTTTTTAGATTCCACATATAAGTGATATCATATGGTATTTGTCTTTCTCTGTCTCGCTTACTTCACTTAGTATGATAATTTCTAGGTCCATACATGTTGCTGCAAATGGCATTATTTCATTCTTTTTTATGGCTGAGTAGTAGTCCATCATATATATGTACCACATCATCTTTATCCATTCGTCTGTCGATGGACATTTACATTGTTTCCATGTCTTGGCTATTGTAAATAGTGCTGCAGTGAACATTGGGGTGAATGTATCTTTTCAAATTACAGTTTTCTCCAGATATACGTCCAGAAATGGGACTGCAGAAGTTATTCTTGACTCTTCTCTTATGTTCACATTGAACAATCAATCAGGAAATCCTGTTGGCTCAACGTTCAAAATACATTTATAATTTGATCACTTTGTGCCCCTCCACTGCTGCCATGCTGTCCTGAGCTTTGCCACCTCTCTTTCCCCAGTCTCCTTTCGTCACGTGATCACACCACACCTCTGCTCAGCGCTCTCCGGTGGTGCCCACCTCGCTCAGAACAACTGCCTGAGTCCTTATGCTGGCCTGCATGACTCTCGTCTCTCAAATCCTGCTGCCTGCTTTTGACATTCTGCCTCAGATTCTAGCCTCCTTGCTGTTCCTCACACATATCAGATATATTCCTGCTTTGGGGTCCTGGTTCTGGATGTTTTCACAGCATGAAACCTCTATTCCAGATATTCACATGGGTAACTTTCTCACCTCCTTCAAATCTTCGTTCATATGTCACATTTTGAACAGGGCACCATATCTAAGAAAGCAACATCCCCTGCCAGTAACTCTCTAATCCCCTTAGCCTGCTCTGTGTTTGCATTCCCTGTAGCACTTTCACCCTCACACAGAGTATATAAGTTACCTGTTCATTGTATTATATCTATTGTTTAGTCAGCCTCCCAACTCCTCACCAGAATCTTAAACTTCATGAGGTCAAGAGTCTTTGCCTTTTTGTTCCCTGATATATCCTGAGTTCCTAGACTAACATCTGGCTAGGATACTCAGTAAATACTTGTTGCATAAATGAATGAGTTAATGAATTGACTGACTGATGAATTTTGCCTTGAGCCTCCATACCTCCTACATAGCCTGACAAACAGTAATTTACTTCTGCGCTTTGCAGGTGATTCTGGTGATAGTGGTTTGGGGCCCAAGACTACAGACAGCAACTAGACTTTAATTTGATTTCTTTGGTAAGGAATAAAGTTTTTCATGAATTACTGATTTATTTTCTTTAGTTTAGCAATATAAATATCCACTGTGTTTCAAATGATGTCTGAAAACTTAAAGGCCATCTAATGGTTGGGAGTGGAGAGAATGCATCACTTCCAGCTACAGTGATTTTCTCTCTCTGACTCATCTGAAAAAGCCTTAATTGAGTATTTATTCTTATGCTGCAAGATCCAGAAAATCTTAACTGCCATTAAGCTGTCTACAGAAGCAAAACAAAATGGAGAATTAAGGCAATTATCGGGATGATAAGAACCATAGAAAACATGTTTGCCTCAATCTGGATGTTTCTGGAGAACTTATTTTTGACCTAAATTATGTGAAGAGTAATCCCCTTTTCATTGTTCATTTCATTTTTCACAGATAGATAGTAATTTAGTCTAGAGAGGGAACAGCCCATAATATAGGGAATCAGTGTAAGAAGAAACTCACCATCCCAGATGTGTTTGGCTGTGTATTCTATTTTTACTAAATTTTGTTGCCAAAGAAAATAGAAAAAAAAAAAAACCCAAAAAACCAAAAGAAGACTTAATAAGGAATTTTTGAAAATTAACAGCTGATTTACTGAAGTTGGGCTTTGACACCTGCCTACCTTTTGATCTTAACTAAAACAACTCTTCAATTTGAATTTCTTTTAGCTCCTATTTAGGCAGTAACTTTAGATCCATCTTTTAAAAGCCAGGGGGTAAATAAAACAAGATATTAATCATCATACGTTCGTTCCAATGCAAATACAGATACAACTGGCAGAAGTGTGGGCTGTTTCTGGTCTACAAGAATGCCACCTGCCTAGGGTATGTCAACTGTGTGATAATGGAGAATTTGCAGATAAGTCCATCCATTGCTCTTGTGTGCTTATTAAGTGCTTTGTCAGGTCAAACTGTACTTGTTTGATATCTTCGCTCTGTTTCCCCCAAAATATATTTCCCAATAAGACTATTAAATTTAGAATTTCATATTGAAACTACCCCACCAACAACAACTTCAATGATGAGAGGAGAAGGACATTTGCAAAGTTGTTGAAATGCTGTACCTGCTGAGAAACAGAGCCCTCTGTGGCTAGCCAGACCTGCCTCTTCCTCACATATGAGCATGTCGGTGAGGCAAGTGACAGAACCCCACAAGGTTCTGATACTGATATCAGGGGTACACATATGACCTCAATTATTCACTGATCTCAAATGCTATCCTTTGCCATTGGACTATGAAATAATTGGAAGAAGTTAAAATCAGACAGAGTTTATAAATTTTCAGGATGTGATCCAAACGAACATGGAGGTTAAGTCTATTTTAATGCAGCATTGGAAGAGAGGTTACTGAAATGCAAAAGCATCCCCCGTGTCTATGCTTCAGCAGTCAAGACCTCAGTTTTTCATTTTGTCTTTTAAGGTCCCACCTAATTTCATCCTAATCTACCTTCTAGCACTCTCTCACGTCCCTCTCCGTTATGAGATTTCTTTTTATTTTATTTAAAAATTTTTCTCCAGCATTATTGAGATATAGTTGACACTTAACACTGTGTAATTTTAAAGTGCAGAACCTGTTGATCTGATGCACTTCTATGCTGCCACATGACTACCACCATAATAGCATTAGCTAACACCTCCATCATATCACATAATTACCATTTCTTTTTGGTGATGAAAACGTTTTAAGATCTGCTCTCCTAGAGAGAAACAGATCTCTTGTTTCTACAAGTTCAGCTGTTTTAGATTCCACACATAAGTGATATCATACAGTATTTGTCTGACTTATTTCACTTAGTGTAATACCCTCAATTTTCATCCATGTGGTCACAAACGGCATGATTTCCTTCTTTCTCGTGGTGGAATAATATTCCAGTGTATTATATAATGTATCTTCTTTATCCATTCTTCCATTAAGAGACACTTAGTTTGTTGCCATAACTTGGCTATTGTGAATAATGCTGCAATAAACATGGGACTGCAGATATTTCTTTGAGACTATGTTTTCATTTTCTTTTAATATATACCCAGAAGTGGGATTGCTGGATCACGTAGACATTCTATTTTTAATTTTTTGAGGAACCTCCATATTGTTTTCCAAATTGCTGTACCAATTTACATTCCCACCAGCAGTGTACAAGGGTTCCCTTAGATCCCCATCCTCTCCAGCACTTAGCTCTTATCTTTTTTTTTTTAACTGGGTTGGGTCTTTGTTGCTGCACGTGGGCTTTCTCTGGTTGTGGCGAGCGGAGGCTACTCTTTGTTGCGGTGTGTGGGCTTCTCATTGCGGTGGCTTCTCTTGTTGCAGAGCATGGGCTCTAGGCATGTGGGCTTCAGTAGTTGTGGCTCGTGGGCTCTAGAGTGCAGGTTCAGTAGTTGTGGCACGTGGGCTCAGTAGTTGTGGCTCGTGGGCTCTAGAGTGCAGGTTCAGTAGTTGTGGCACACGGGCTTAGTTGCTCTGCAGCATGTGGGATCTTCCTGGACCAGGGCTCGAACCCATGTCCCCTGCTTTGGCAGGCGGATTCTTAGCCACTGCGTCACCAGGGAAGTCCCTCTTATCTTTTTGATAATAACTACTCTAACAGGTATGAGGTAACATCTCATTGTGGTTTTGATTTGCTTTTCCCTGATGATTGGTGATGTTGAGCAGCTTTACATGTCCCTGATGGCTATTTGTACATCTCCTTGGGTAAAAGGTCTACTCAGTTCCTCTGCCCATTTTTTAATGGGATTGTTTCTTTTTTTTTTTTTTTTGGTTTGTTTTTAGTTATCGTTGTTGTTATTGAATTGTATGAGTTCACTATATATTTTGAATGTTTACCCCTTATCAGATAGACGGTTTGCAAATATTTTATCCCTTTCCATAGGTTGCCTTTTAATTTTGTTAATTTTTCTTTGCTTTGAAAATACTTTTTAGTTTGATGTAGTCCCACCTGTTTATTTTTGCTTTTGTCATCTTCCTTTGGTTTCAAATTAAAAAAAAAAAATTGTTGCCAAGATAGATGTCAAGATTACCACCTGTTTTTCTCCTAGGAGTTTATGGCTTCAGGTTTACATTTAATTCTTTAATCCATTTTGAGTTGATTTTTGTGTATGGTGTAAGTTAGGGGTCCAGTTTCATTCTTTGGCATATGAATATCCAGTTTTCCCAATACCGTTTACTGAATAGACTGCCCTTTCCCTGTTGTGTATTCTTTGCTCCTTTGTTGTACATATATGCATTGTGTTTTTTTCCCCTGGGTCTTCATTCAGTTACATTGATTGCAACAGATCTTCTGTGTCTGCTTTTAGGCCAATACCATGTTGATTTGATTACTATAGCTTTTGTAATATAGCTTGAAATCAGAAAGTATGCTGCTTCTAGCTTTGATCTTCTTTCTCAAGATTTCTTTGGCTATTTAGAGTGTTTTGTGGTACCATAAAAATTTTAGGAGTTCTTTTTCTATTTCTGTGAAAAATACCAGTGGAATTTTGATAGAAGTTGCATTAAATGTGGACATTTCTTTGAGTAGTATGGATATTTTAACAATATAAATTAATCCAATCCATGAACACAGAATATCTTTCTATTTGTGTCTTTCTCAATTTTTTCATCAGTGCCTTAAAGTTTTCAGTGCATAGATCCTTCACTTCCTTGGTTAAATTTATTTCTAAGTATTTTATTCTTTTTGAGGCTATTGGAAATAGAATTGCTTTCTTAATGTTTCTTTCTGATATATTGTTTTTATGAGAAACACAACAGATTTTTAATGTTGATTTTGTATCCTGAAACTTTACTGGATATTTTGACTAGTTCTAAAAATTTTTTGATGGAGTCTTTAAGGTTTTCCATTTATAGTATCATGTCATCTGCAAAGAGTGACAATTCTACTTCTTCCTTTCTGATTTGGATGGCTTTTATTTCTTTTTCTTGCCTAATTCCTCTGGACAGGACTTCCAGTACTACGTTGAATAGGAAACCTGAAAGTTGGCATCCTTGCTTCAATCCTGATTTTAGAGGGAAAGCTTTTCACTATTGAGTATGACGTTAGCTGTGGACTTGTCATATATGACCTTTATTATGTTGAGATGTTTCCTCTATATCCAGTTTGTTAAGAGTTTTTATCATGAAAGAATATTGGATATTGCCAAATGTGGGGTTTTTTTCTGTATTTATTGAGATGATTGTATGTTTTTATCCTTCATTTTGTTTGTGTGGTATATTATATTGATTAATTTGTGGATGTTGAACCATATTTACATCCCTGGAATATAGCTCACTTGATCATAGGGTTAGAGTTATTTTTAATACTTTTGACTTTTAACCTTCATACAAAACTTATAAGTCATATACCCACCACTATTTATAGCATTAGAGTTTTTTGAATTTATATATTTACATTTACCAGTGATTTTTGTACATTCATATGTGGTTTTTGTTACTAATTAGCATCCTTTCATTTTACGTTGAAGAAATTCTTTTAAATTTCTTGTAAGGACAGTCTTTTAAACTTATTGTAAGGCCAGTTTACTGGTAGTGAGCTTTCAACTTTTCTCTTCCTCAATTCTAAAGGACAACTTTGCCAGGTAGAGAACTCTTAATTAGCAATTTTTTTTCTTTCAGTACAGCATACCTTGAGTTTGTGTGTGTGTGTGTGTATGTGTGTGTGTGTGTGTGTGTGTGCTTCACTTGATTGTACTTCACAGATATTGTAGGATTTTTTTTTCACAAATTGAAGGTTTGTGGTAACCCTGCATGGAGCAAGTCTATCAAAACCATTCTTCCAACAGCATTTTCTCACTCCTTGTCTCTGTCACACTTTGGTAATTCTAGCAATATTTCAAACTTTTTTATTGTTATCATATTTGTCATGGTGATCTGTGATCAGTAATCTTTGGCTCAATGAAGGCTCAGATCATGGTTAGCATTTTTTAGCAATAAAATACTTTAAGGTGTATTTATTGTTTTGTTATACAGAATGTTACTGTACACTCAGTAGACTACAGTATAGTGTAAACATAACTTTTATATGCACTAAGAAACCAAAAATTTCATGTGACTTGCTTTATTATGATATTTGCTTTATTGTGATGTTCTGGAACCTAACTTGCAACATTGCCAAGGTATGTCTATAGTTTGAAGATATTATACAACTCCCTCTGGCTTCCAAAGTTCCTGATGAAAATCTTCCAATAGTCTTAAGGGGGTTCTCTTATACATAACAAGATGTTTCTGTCCTGTTGCTTTTATGAATATCTCCTAGTCTTTATCATTTGACAGTTCAGTGTCTGAGCATGGGTTTCTTTGGATTCTTTCTGTTTTGTGATCCCCCAGGCTTCCTGGATCTGAATGTCTGTTTCTGAAGTTTTCAGCCATTATTTCTTTGAATTGGCCTTCTGCCCTTTTCTCTCTCTCTTCTCCCTTTGGAACCCCTATAAGCATTTATTGATACACTTGGTGGTTTCACATAAGTCCCTTCAGGTATCTTCACTCTTTTTCATTCTTTTTTCTTATTGCTTCTCTGATTAGATGAATTCCAGTGCCTTGTCCTCAAATTCGCTGATTCCTTCCTCCCCTTGGTCTTGTCTGTTATTGAACCCTTCTATTGAATTTTTCAGTTCAATTATTATATTCTTCAGCTCTGTCATTTCTCTTTGTTCTATCTCTGTTGAAATTCTCATTCATGTATTGTTCTTCTGTTCCCTGTGAATATCTTTATGACCATTATTTTGAACTCTCAGCTAAATCATTTAGCTCTGTTTCAATAAAATCTGTTTTTGGAGTTTTAGCTTTTTTTTTTTTTTTTTTGGAACATGTTCTTCTGTTTCTTCATTTTCCTTGACCCGTGTGTTGGTTTCTGTGCATTAGATAAAACAGCCACCTCTCCCAGTCTTGATACAGTGGTCCTGTGTTGGAGATGAAGCTCATCAATCAGCCCAGCCTGTTCTCATGGTTGCCTCTCAAAATTTTGTGATTGTTCAAGCCACCATTTTTGTCCTTAGTGATTCCCAGTAGAGAGTGTGCCAATACCCACTGATGTTCCAGAGGGGAGGATCACTTTCAGCACCTGGATGCAGACAGGTTGGAAGCTGGACCCTCAGACAGCAGCTGGTAGAGTATGTAGTTAGGTCCCTTTCAAGGAGTAACTGGATCATGGGGATTTTTGCCTTCTTCCTCTGCACTGATTCCAGTTGTATAGCTGTGGGGTGGGGGTGCTTCTGAGCCTGTTAAAAACTTCTTGGATTCCTATAGTCCTCTCTGGCTATCAGATGATCCAAGGGCCCATCCCCCAGACATCAGCCACAAAATCTGGGGCACTAGATGTGTATATAAACTCCTTCCAGGGAGATGCTGGCAACTTAGAGCCAGCTAGAGGGAGATGGCAGAGGAGGTGTTCACAGGCTTTCCTGGTCACTGGGGAGGGTGGCAGTCAGCCGCTAGATGTGTGCTAATTAGAAGCCTGCATCAGGCAACAGCTTTTGAAGTATGCAAACAGACCCATTTTAGGGAAAGACTGGGAGATGGATGTTTTTGCCTGTTTGCTCTGTATTGAGCCCTGGGGGGGGTAGCTGGTTAAGAACTGCCTTTTGTTTGCCACAGTACTGTGGGACTCATGAATGAAAGGCCCATTGGGTAATGGAGCCAAGCATTCTGAGAACTTGTCCCTTGGGTGGCAGCTGCAAAAACTGGAGTACTGACATGTACACAACCTCCTTCTAGGGAGGTACTGGCAATCTGAGGCAGACAGGAGGGAGAGGTTGGGGGAGGTGTCTGGTTGCATCCCTGATGTCCAGGGAGGATTGCTATCTGCCTCTAAATAAGTGCTAAATTAGAAGCCTGACCCTCAGGCAGCAGCTTCCAATGTGTGAAAATAGACTCCATTCAGAGAAAGACTGAGAGAT
The DNA here is from genome assembly GCF_963924675.1 of Phocoena phocoena. NCBI lineage: Eukaryota > Metazoa > Chordata > Mammalia > Artiodactyla > Phocoenidae > Phocoena > Phocoena phocoena. Next base: position 45,757,209 of record NC_089233.1, on the reverse strand, counting down.
GGGCAATTTTTGCCTGTTCCCTCTCTGTTGAGCCCTGGGATGATAGCTGCAATGCAGCTCATGCCTTTTAATACCTGCTTCATTGTTTGCTATAATCTAGCGGGTCTCATGGATGCAAACCTTGTTGGTTTTCAAAGCTAGGTGTTTGGGGGACCCATCATTTATTTGGGAGGCTTAAAAGTTGGCACATTAGATGTGTGGTCCAAACCCTTTGCTCCTCAGGGAGAAGCTGGGAGTTGGGGGCTCCCTCCTAATTGTATGGCACTGTTTTAGGGGTGGAGTTTATGACTGAGACACTGAGAGTGTTTTTTAGCCTTTCCTGCCCATTTCAATGTGAGAAAATTCTCATTTCCTGATGTGTAAGAGTCACTGAATTTCTTTTAGAGGGAATTGTTCCATATGTGAAGCTATTCATTCATTGTATCCATGGGAGCGGGAAAGTTCAGGAGCCTCCTATGTCACCATCTTTAAAGACTACTGAAGGGTTCTCCGTTATGATGCTTTATTCACATTGACTAATTTAATTTCTTATCACTGGAACATCCTTGAGCTTTCTTACCTCCAGGCATCTGTATACATTCTTTCCATTGCTTGGAATGCCCCTACCTGTGTTTCTTTTTAAGCAAATCTAATTCACACTTCATGGTCCAACTCAAAACCCTTCTCAATAAAGTTCTCCCTTTTAATATGGTAATTTTAATTGCTTTCATCTTTGAAGTCACATTGCATAGCTCCTTTATCCCTTCTTTCCCTCCTTCATTAGACTGTCTCTCAGTTTCTTGTTTTTCTATATTTTTACTTCTTTTAGTCATGAAATATTACTTACAGAGAGAAATGAGCATAAATCTCACATTGTAACAAGTACTTCTAAAATGAACTTCTGTGTAATAATCCCCATGGAGAAGAACTAGAACATTACCAACACCCAAGAAGCCCCCCATGTGTTCTGTCCAACTGATAGCCCCCTTCTCCAACAGAGCTAACCCCTTCCCTTTAGAGTTTTACTATATATATGAATCCCTGAACATGATAGTTTAGTTTATATCTCTTTTTGAATTTTACATAACTTTAAATTGTGTATTTTCAGTTAAAAAGGTGAAACTAAATGCTAACCACCCCAACACACACTAATACAGTATATATTTGGGGTCTTTTATTTCCCTCAGCATTACTTACAATATTGAGCACATAAGTGATAACCACTACAATTAGTTTTATGTCTTTGTGGCATCTATACGTACTGTCGACTTGAACTGTTGATTAACTTTTGAATTAATATCAATAACTTGTCTGTTTTAACACCTTGCTTCTTTGAAGTCAATGGTTCATCTTAAATTGTTTTTACAGTCCCCTGTGTTGCTTCTTAAGGTTTTTTTTTTTTTCATTTTATTTAGTGCATTCAGACAACTGTTGCTTTTTTATGAAAGACTATGAAACAATGTTGAATGATCATTTGCAAGGATTCTCACTCAATAACTCACTATTACAATAGCCCTTTGAATTTTCTTCATAGTGCTTCTCACTATTTCATATTATATTGTTTATATATTTTGTTGATTATTTTCTACATTACCACAAATAGAATATTAATTTTATTCCCTAAAGTTTAGGACAATACCTGTCACAAAATAGGTGCTAATGAATATTAATTGAATTAAGGAAATGAATGAATTTTTATAAGAATCAAGGAGTTAGAACTTTTTATGACATTGACTTATTATTGATATCTGTCATCTTTAGAAACCCTATTCAGTTCTCAACTCCTGTATTTCTGAAAGACATTTATTGTGAATTTGGCTAATTCTTTTATTTCTTGAGAATATAAACCTTCTCTGAGTCCAAAGTTTGGTCTGGAGAGTGAACAAGATCAGTTGTTACCTCTGACACAGGTTTAAAATGTTCTCCCTACAAAATGAAGGATGATTACATTTAGAGCTTTTTTTTATTAAATTCAAACAATAACATGATTAAGGTACTAATGTTTTCCCACAGTAAAAGTACGGTTTTTATTACTTTGTCATAATATATGATATATTCCTATTTGAAAAATATAGGGAAATGACGCCTGGTAGCTAACAACTATTGCACTGAACTCTTCAAAGCTATAAATCATTTTTTCATTGAAGGGTAGCATATTTACTGTTTTCACAGTTTGAGAAATTTATTAAATTTAACTTTGTTTTCTTGAGGACAAAAACGAGATATTTCCATTTTATCATCTTCTCATAATGTCCTAGTGTTGCCATAGGAATTAACCATTTGGCAAGTGGTCATATTCCTTGAGCATAAATTTCTAAGAAGTGACAGAAAACTATAGCTTGGGAGGCTCCATATAAGGAACAAAATATACTGTGGAAGCATCTTATGTCTCAGTCTAGAAATTTTCTCCATATATTCTGAAGGTCTGTGGAGGAGTAAGGGGGAGTATTATACAAGTGGGGGAGTTGCAGCTCTCTTATCTACGTAGCAAATTGTCTTTGTCTTTGTGTTATTTGTATGCATGAGAGTTTATTTTATTGTTGTACATCAAAAGTTCTATGGAAATAGCTCATTGTGTCAATGCACACAGTTTCTATATCCATTCCTCTCTACTCTGCAGTAGAGCAGCTGAAATTACATCAAGGGCCCATGAATTCTCATGGTCCTGGTGCTCGGGATGTCATCTTTAACTCGGAGTATAATTGTTTAGTTCAGGCTTTGTCATCTAGTTGATGACAAACAACAAATGGATATAAATAGAGATGTTTACTATTTGCATTAGCACTTTTTAGTTTGTGGAAATCTTTGCAAAACATCTACAGCACAGCTCTTACTTTGTTGATGTCCAAGGTGGCAGACTTTCCTTCCCAGGGCTCTAAGGGTGCTTAGCTGACTGCACTGCTTCCTAAGCAAATATCAACCATATACTAAAACTTTGGGAAGTCAAAATTGGTTCCTCCTTATGAAAAGCTTTGGTGTACCTCATTTCTATTATTAAGTACTTTCTTCTATACAAGACTTTGTGAAGAAGGAATTCCAACCAGCTTGTATTATAGACATCTTAGTACTTTTAACCCAAGGAAAATATATCATGGTAGAAGGAATTCTTTAAACTACCTAACTGCAGCTGTTTCAATAATTTTTAGATTGTTTTTGGAGATGGTGGAGAGAAGAGTTAAGTCCGTAGTGTTGTCCCTGTGATCAATTGGAGTAAAATGAAAAACCCTGGGGCTGTCAAGACAAATATCTTCCCTTTAGCTATGATTTCTCTTGTAGCCACAACAGATGAAGGATCACATCAACCACACACACACACACACACCACAAAGCACAGAAACACACACATGGCTTTTTATTCCAGTGTGGGCAGTCCAGTTACAGATCCTGACCAGTCTTATGAACTTCTCTATCAAAGAGTGTGACTTCAAAAAGAAGAAGAGTGTGACTTTGAAGGTAGATGATTTGCTGCCTGATACGAGATGCTCCTTTGCATTGCATAGTTGTCTCTTGGGTGAACCATCTTTGTTTCTGAGCAGAAACAAACTCCAATGTAGTTTCCTGCATTAAGCTTTGTAGTTACCCCTCTGCAGTGGGGTATCCCATTTTCCTTGGCTTTCTTGCATATTTTTTCTTCTAGTCCTTAGGAAACTCCTCTCATCCACAGTATCTCATCAAAGCTCTGTTTCCTTCATAAATTGTTCCTATTTAATTCCAGTTTGCACACTGTACCCTTGCAGTGTGTTGAGCCAGACTTAAATGTGGAAGAATGAGCTATGGGAGTAAGATTGAGCTATCGAGAGGATGCTTCTGGGTTAGAGTGGGAGAGGGAGTTTGGGGGGGGGTTGTTGGGTGTGTGTGTGTGTGTGTGTGTATACACGTACAAATATATACGTGCATGTATATATTATACATGTTCTTTATACATGGGAAACAAATTAATATGTTTTTGTGAAACAGTGCAATTGACCATGTGTGGATCTTGAAGCATTTCCTCTGGGATGACAACAAGTTACAAAGAATATGAAATAAGCAAAAACCTACATGTACCTAACAACTTAAATTTAAAATTTATAAAGTAGGGACTTCCCTGGTGGCTCAGTGGTTGAGAATCTGCCTGCCAATGCAGAGGACACGGGTTCGAGTCCTGGTCTGGGAAGATCTCACATGCCACAGAGCATCTAAGCCCATGTGCCACAACTACTGAGCCTGCGTGTCTGGAGCCTGTGCTCCGCGACAAGAGAGGCCACAACAGTGAGAGGCCCGCGCACCGCGATGAAGAGCGGCCCCCACTTGCCGCAACTAGAGAAAGCCCTCGCACGGAAACAAAGACCCAACACAGACAAAAAATTAATTAATTAATTAGAAAAAAGAACTTTAAAATTTATAAAGTAAAGATTGACAGAATTATAGGGGAAAGTTGACAAATCCACAGTCATCTTGGGATATTTCAGTATCTCCCAAAATTTGATAACTCAAGCAAACCAAAAATATGCAAGAAGAGAGGAGATACAAATGACTTATATAATAGTTACTTAACATAGAGTGAATGTTATATATCACATCACTACACCTATCTTAGTACTATAGGCATAATTTGTAATAGATATTTAAATGAAAAATATTACGTATTAGAAAGTGAAATAATCAGCTATGGTGTTTTCTCTACATGACCCTCAACTAAAGTTGTTTGTTTTTTTTTTTTTCTTTTTACATATAGCCAAAAACCATGGTCCCGTTGGGAAAAAAAATCAGAAAAATTGTTTCATTAGCATTTCATAAGCAACTTAGCCTAATTTAAGTAGAAATAATGTGGTTAATCTGTTAGTATTATCTAAATAGAACACAACAGACAGGTAGTGCATTGGGCATTATGTATACACTAAAGAAGTGGTTTTCAAAGTTAGCCTACATTGGACTCGCCTGGAGGGCTTCTTCGGACAAGAGTGTTGATCCCACCTCCAAAGTTTCTGATTCAGGAGGACTGAGATGTGGCCCCAGGAATTTGTTACCTAACAAATTACCAGGGGATACTGATGCTGCTTATTGGGGACCAGACTTTGGAAACCACTAAACTAGAGTTCAGAGAAGCAGCAATTTATCGAGCATAACTCAAGTGGCTCAGAGAAGTTCCTTAGCCTTCCTGATATGCTTACATTAAATATCTTTTAGAATATTCAGTATTTGAATAGGCTTTCCCACAAATGGGAAGTCCATTTAAAACATAAAAGCAGCATGCGTCAATTGGCTAAGTAAGAGCATTAGCAATGGTCTAGGTTATTCCTCCCAGTTTTGCTTTTTATTTTTCTACCTTTTACTTATATAGTCTAACCCTTGAGCCTCAGAGTTTGGGACATCTTAAGTGGTTAAATAAGGCATCCCTAGGAAACTAGCTAGGTTCTGATGAAATCTCAGTCGGTGTTTCTAAAGCATGTGAGCAAACGGCTGAGGCATCAGAATTTCCCATGGTGCATTTCAGACATGGGTTGACATAACAACAGTCCTGAGTGTATAGTACAGAGCAATGTTTTAAACTGGAACAGCAAATGTGAGAGGATGGACACATTTGCAATCCTGGTTTGAAGAGAACAGTCAGAATGTGAACTCTATAGAGAGATGCTTGTTTGTTAACTACCAAAAATGAGAAGGCTTTACATTTCGGATGATGCTAAACTTTCTCCATCACCCAAAGCCCATATGCCTTTGCACCAGAATATGCTCTACCTTCTGATTCCTCTCTAAAGGATTCAAAAATCTCCCTAGAAAAGTTAGTTCTTTTCCTAAGTTTGTCTCTTACGTACTTTCATGAATAATATAAAACAGTATTGTACAGTGGCTACTGGCTTACCTGTTTCCTTCTAAACTGGAAGATCCTTGAGGGCAGAGCATTTATTTTTGTCTTCAATTATCATGCACACAACATTGTGCCTAAGTATATATCTGCTCAGTAAATATTTGTCCAGTGGAAGCCCTTCAAAAGCAAAGATCTCTTCTTGTCCGTCAGTCAGCACGTCATCCCAGCCTTATACTGGATTATTATTTATGAAGTTAAACTGAAAGGGCATAGCAGGAGAGTAACCCTAATGTCTCCCAGTATTAGATTTGTGGGAGAGAAATAAATTCCCAAACCAGATAGGACCTTATTCCCTGCTGAACCACTCTGTGGACAGGCAAATAAAACCACCTGCTCTTGATCCAATACAGAACAGATGGTAGCTGGTGCCACAAGGAGCTGTCCTTGCTGTGCCACCTCTGTCCCCTTGCCACCATCTCCCCACACCATCTCTGCCCTCCGTCACTGCATTTTATTTTGTTGTTCCTTGTTAACCTGTGGCACTGGTTAAAGCCACAGCCCCACGCTGCCGCCATGGGATGTAAATTGGCAGCCCCAACACAAACCCTGTCTCTGAAGAGGCACTTGGTTGGCAGAGTGAAAACAGAGTGACGAGATGCCATCTGCATTTCCTACTACAGAGCTCAATTAGTTGATTGATTTGTAACACTTTAAAAAACATTTTCTAGGCAAAGCAAATTAGGAGAGTGTTTTATAATGTATTCGGTTTAATTAAGACTGCACTAAGTGGAGTACTTTGCTTCTTGGTTCCAGAAAAAAATATCACAAGGAAGTCACATACTGTATTGATTTTTAACCCCCCACCCCCAAGAAGGAGTAAAATAACATTGTTAAAGGCTGCATCATCTAGAGCTACACAAGTGCACCTCTTTAAAAGGTTTTCTGTAATTGCAAAGTAGAAGATTGGATGGCAAGGGAAGACATTAGGATATGGCTTGAAATAGGGAAGTGGGGGGGAGCTGGTAACAGGCTCTGAATTTGAATAACCAACACCTGCTCCTTGTTGCGCTGAAAAATGCTTTTATCATCTGGAGGGGAAAGAAAATCTGAAAACATTCCAGATCAATTCAGAGGCTTAGAAACAAGTTGGAAATGCTATATATATATATATATATATATATATATATATATATATATATATATGTGTGTGTGTGTGTATGTATGCATGTATATATATGTATGTGTATGTATGTATGTATGCGTGCATGCATGTGTATGTATATATATGTGTATGTGTATATATATGTGTATGTTTGTATATATATACATACACACATGCAGGTCTTTACTAATAAGGTAAATGCATAAACAACCTCCTGATATGACATTTTTCCGAGTTTGGATAATTTTACATGTTAATCCAGATTCTCCCTCTCACATCTTTTTTTTAAATTTTATTTATTTTTGGCTGTGTTGGGTCTTCATTGCTGCACACGGGCTTTCTTTAGTTGTGGCGAGTGGCGGCTACTCTTCCTTGTGGTGCGCGGGCTTCTCATTGCGGTGGCTTCTCCTGTGGCAGAGCACGGGCTCTAGGCACATGGGCTTCAGTATTTGCAGCATGGGGGCTCAGTAGTTGTGGTGTGCGGGCTCTAGGGCGCATGGGCTTCAGTAATTATGGCATGTGGGCTTCAGTAGTTTTGGCACGTGGGCTCAGTAGTTGTGGCTCACGGGCTCTGGAGCACAGGCTCAGCAGTTGTGGCGCACGGGCTTAGTTGCTCCACGGCATGTGGGATCTTCCTGGACCAGGGCTCAAATCCGTGTCCCCTGCATTGGCAGGCAGATTCTTAACCATGGCGCAACTAGGGAGGTCCCTCCCTCTCACATCTTGAACTGTCCCTACAAGGCTGCTTTCTCTGAATTCCTGTTGCCTGTCAGCGTTACCAAATGCAAGAGGGCTTCCAAATTGTTAGTCATCTGATTAAACCCTCAAATTATTGGAGACATTTGCATGGGTAATTATGATTTTTTAAAAGCACTTTGTTTGCATTGCTCTTGTCTCAGTTTCTTCAAAGCCAATTACTGAGAAATTGATTGGATTGGTTTGATTTTTGAAATCATTTGGAACTTCAGAACACATTCCCTTTGCATAATTTTTTTGAATGCGAAACCAAAACAAAACAATGAAAGGAATACCCTGTGGAACTCTGTAGATTTCACATCTTCAGAACTTGTGTAGCATGCTACTAAGTGATTAAAATTAGTAGTAGAACAGGAATAGTTATTTTTCGGTAGAAGAAGAGGTCAAAGTAGACCAGTTGAATGGACGGTTTCAGCTGCATCTCACTTGGCTAAATTAGTAATACTCAGCAAGGCAAAGTTTCTCCTGATTCTGTTGGAGTTCTCTCCTGCCTGGAACCAGAAGGATGCTGTTAATACTACTGTCCCATATCACAGAAGATTCTTTTTCTTATCACAGATATTTTATAATACTTCATTACTTAACTTCTTTTGGGGGGATTGAAAACTGACCAACAATGTGAGTTCTGCAATCCACTGTAGGAAATACATCCATAATGAGGTTCTGACTTCTTATCTCTCGTCCTTCCCAACCTACACACACAAAGGATCTCAAAATAATGCCTCGACTTTGTCCATTCACTTTTTATAAGGTATGCCATAAATTAAACAGGAGAAACAATTACCACCAGTTTCTTAAGGTAGACAATTGCTTAAAAAATATTGTGGGCAAATACTTGTTGGGTATTAATGTCTTAAGACTGATAATATTCTGTGTAAACTACCAGCAGCTCATCTCTCAGTGTTTGCTATGGGTGAATACCTCAAAAGGACTTTTCAGATTAACACATTCATGTGATTCTATTCTTAAGAGGACCTCTAGTCACCCTACATTTCCGAAGACAAAGATGCTAAAAGATACCTCTGTGGGAACCCACTGATGCCATAAAGTATGTTTTCATTAAGCATATAATGAATCCAAGCCAAAAAAGAAGGAAGACAATATAGTAGTTCCAATTTTAAATATTACTAATGGGACTCGGAGTAAAAGTAATTGCTATTTCATTACAGAAATGTGTACTCCGATGCACAAATGCCTGACCAGAGGATAATGACATTGGACACCAAAAATGTTCTGTGGCCGCTGGGAACGTTTGACAGTAATTTACGTGTTTAATTGAGTTGCCTGAAAAGCTCATCGTGCAATTACATGTTCACTTAGGTGCTCAAATAGGTACTGAAAATACCTATGTTTCACTTGTACCTAGTGTCCAAATTGCTGCTGCAAAAACTCTTTCCATTTACTTCTGTGTGGGACTCTACATATGATTGCACTTGGTTTAAAATGCCTTCTGCCCTTAGGTCTGATGGCTCAGCTGCTCTGAGCACTGTTGCGATACAGACTATTTATGGAACAATATTGCCCTCTGGCAGTGAGGCAGCCAGTGGTTTTAATAACTGTTTTATGTCATTTTGACAGCTTCTAAACTAGTCACACCCAGCAGTTTAGGCCAGAAGGGAAACAGTGAATGCCTGCAGGAGTTTTATATTACAAAACGTGTATGTGTGTTTATACAAGGAAGACGCTACAATTCTTGCTTTAAAGAAAAGCTGCATCCCCAAGAGGCAGACTGAATTTTTTCCTGTAAAGCTGAGAAAAGGGCAAATAATAACCACAATATTGGGCTCATGGTATAAGCAAAGGAAATAACCATCTCCCTTATAGAAATCCACGGGCTGGAGCGCCACAGAGATCAACCCTGTGAGCTGATCACAAAGCTTCTTCCAGTATTGCTTGTTCAGATGCTCGTGGAATCAAAACAGAACTGCGGGGTCACGTCTGATCCTTTGGATTGAATCATCTTGAGGAGTGTCTGGGCTTCGTGAAAATGACCCAGAGCCGCTCACTGAAGCTGGAGAAATCAAAGACGTGGCAGCAGCTGCCAGTTCCTGGAGGGCATCTCAGCTGCTCTCAGCCACTTACTCAGAGTGAATGCCTCCCAAAAGCCAGGTGGGCTTTCCCAGCTGCGGCTGGCATTACACGGGGGGGACTCTGCTATGTTTAGAAGTGCAGCTTCCTCACACAGCTGAGAAAATCACAGCTCTGGAAGCAGCCTCCTTTCCAGCCCAGTGGGTTCTGCTGAAAGCATTTCTGGGATGGCAGAAGGCAACTCTGGTTCTCATATCGAGCGTTGCGACTGGAAAGTCAGGCCTTGCAAGGAGACTCCAAGCATCCCTCCTCACTCCCCCGATCCTTCTTCCCCCTGTAGACTGGTCCTCTGTCTCTGGGGCAGAGTGCAGGCGAGGGGCCAGGAGGACCCCTGAGGAGAGGGAAGAATAGATAAATGTAGCAATTCAGGCTTTTACTTCCGGTGCACACCCAGCAACACCTTCTAGCAAAATGCCTGGAAGTACTCTGCACACTAATTTTCAACTATATTTCCTGAATGTGCACAGACGCTGTGGTTTAGAAAGGATAGTTTTTGCAATTATAATTCAATAATGCGGAAATTAAAGATTTGGAAGTTGGGCTTCCCTGGTGGCACAGTGGTTGAGAATCTGCCTGCTAATGCAGGGGACATGGGTTCGAGCCCTGGTGTGGGAGGATCCCACATGCCGCAGAGCAGCTAGGCCCTGTGAGCCACAAGTAATGAGCCTGCGCGTCTGGAGCCTGTGCTCCGCAATAAGAGAGGCTGCGATAGTGAGAGGCCTGCGCACCATGATGAAGAGTGGCCCCCGCTTGCCACAACTAGAGAAAGCCCTCACACAGAAACGAAGACCCAACACAGGAAAAATTAATTAATTAATAAACTCCTACCCCCAACATCTTCTTAAAAAAAAAAAAGATTTGGAAGTTAAAATATGAAAAAAAAAACCCACCAAGAAGCATTAGTACTATAAAAGGAGAGAATATAATTGTGCTAGATTCAGAAAACCGAGTTTAAATGAAGCCTAGAAAGGAATGTAAAACTCCTTCTGCAAATGCTGAAACGAGAGTCAATAACATAATTAAATTTATTATGTATAATCATTTAGATTAAAGTTTTGAATTTTTCTAAATTGTCCTTTTTAAAAATGTTGTTAAATTGTTATCGTTCAAGTACAATCTCAATGGAAAAGGAATGGATTTAGCTTAGAAAATTAAGACAATTACTTTAATTGTGCAAGAAATAAACAAAAATAGCTTCAATTACATGCTCAACTGAGAAAAAAAGTTTATGTGAGTCTATTTTAGCTGACTCAAGAATATATGCTACATGTATATCCACACCTTACAAGGAAAATGCCAGAAAAACCTCAGGGTTGTCACTGAATGTGAAACAAAGCAGACAAGGAGAGAGGGTTAGGGCTGCAGTAGGGTGAACCCACGTTTCTAAGCAGACACAGCCCAGAGAAAGCTAGAAAGCCCCAGCCAACCATTCAACTGCTGATCCTACCACGCAACTTATTTTCCAAATGATTTCAAAAGAAACTAATGACTCCGAAAGCAAAGCAACTCATTTTCCCTGGGAAATGGCTGCAGGAAGAGCTTTGATTTCCTCCCCGGCACGTATTGTCGCAAAGTTTTCCCCAAAATTCCCTACTTAGGCACTACGTTTCAGTTCACAGAGGTTCTCCTTCCAAGAGCTGTGTGGGACAGGAAAGATGCAAGAGGACACACGGTGGACACTTTTCATTTTGTTCTGTTTGGTTTCCTTGTGTGGTCAGAGGGGCACGCTTCACATCTAGAAGCGTAATTTAGGGAATAAATTGAGTATGCCAGTGTTGATAGAATAAAAGCCCCAGCTATTTCTAAGTTTGAATAATAACAATGATAATATCGGTAATGATAGCATTGATAGCAATGATAATGTCACTACTTTTTAGAAGATTTTGATGGACGAACTACTGCTCATAAATATGTCTCTTAAGAATCACAGAATTCCTGTGAGGCAAGTGTTATTACTTCCAGTTTACTCATATGGAAAATAAGGACGAGGGAGGTTATGTTGATTGTTGAAGGGCCAGAGCTAGTAAGAATTTGAACTCTGGTCTGTCTACCCCCAAATCTATGTGTTATAACCTTGTGCCACTTTTATTTCTCCAGATTAAAAGAGGAATAGGTGGTCTATGGTAGATGGTGTTACTGACCATGATTCTTAACGCTCCGTGTACCCACACCCTTTGCCATATGACTTTGGAGCTGCTTCTACTAAAGGAGAAGAGTCTATTTCCCCAACTCACCCCCTTTGATCTTGGGTTTAGCCATTTGACTTGCTTTGGCCAATACAGTGAGGCAGAGGTGACAGCATGCTGCCAGCTCTCAGCCCAGGCTCTCACTGGCCCTGATGCCTCTGCTTGTTCTCTCACTCCCTGTCATGCCTTTGAGAAGACCGTGCCCTGGTTAGCTTGCTGGTCCGAAGAGGAATGCAAGGGACATGTGTGACCAAGCTGCCCTGGTTGACCTGCTAATAAACCTCAGATGATCCAGAGATGCATGAACACTAGTAAATGATCATTGCCATCTGTTTTGGAGTGTTTTCATAATTACTAAGGCAACAGATACCCCCTTCTGTGGTCTAGTTTGCAGAATATGTGCTGAATGAATGGGTATGCACACACATACGTATGTATATACACATAGCTAATTGAGTATAGGCGTTAGTGTCTTACATCCAGAAAATCATTTGGTGCAAATAAATATTTTATTATCAAAGGAGAGGGCGTTTCAGTATTACTTTCCTTTGGAAAACTATTGATCCTTTCTCAATTCCTCCATTAAATGCCAAGGAGATGTTTTTTTTTTTTTTTTTTTTTTGCGATACGCGGGCCCCTCACCGCCGTGGCCCCTCCCGTTGCGGAGCACAGCCTCCGGACGCGCAGGCTCAGCGGCCATGGCTCACGGGCCCAGCCGCTCCGCGGCATGTGGGATCTTCCCGGACCGGGGCGCGAACCCGTGTCCCCTGCATCGGCAGGCGGACCCCCAACCACTGCGCCACCAGGGAAGCCCCAAGGAGATGTTTTAAGACAGTTTAGCTGTTTAACTCTGGCTTTGGTCTTTGGTGGATTTTTCCTGATAACTGACACTTAAAGAGACACTCTTTGGGCTGCTGACGCATCTCAGGAAGAGAGAGGCATCTTGACCCCTGCAGGGCAGCGACAGTCCAGCGCCCCTCTACCAAATTCCATCCTGGTGACTCTCAGCTGTAGGGCTACCCGAGGTGTTTTTGACTTTGACTCATCACTGTTGATCTTGTTCAATGTGAATTGGGAAGTAACTTTGCAACATCAGAGTCTGCCATCAAGTGGCATCATGTCATTTTATAAGACACCAGGCAAAGGCCAAACACAGAAGGAAAAAAGCACATACATACATTCACACGCACATAGGCACATACACATTTCACAAGGCATTTGAAGCTGTTCTCGGATTGTAATTGGGTCAGAGTTTTGGGTAACTTTGGCTTTTGGTATATTGACCTGTGTGGTGCTTGAAATGATTATTGATACAGTCATAGCTATATTCTTAGACTATGACTAAGTACATAAGATGAAGTGGAGACCTGGCTTAATTTTGACAGAAATCACAATCATGCCTTAAAAAGGTAAATTTTGGTCTTAATATTCTGCTTAATATGGTTCATGTTAATCTCACTGAGAAAAGTGAATTTGGGTCAATTGTTACAAACAAAGGCAAGCTGATGTATTCAAAGGCCAGACAGTTTTATGGCCAATTGATTCATTTAAAGTAGTGTTTGCTTTTCTAATGTATGTGTAAAAATGTACGTTATGATAGTAGGAAATCTGTGAAATACGCCCTAATTTTATAATATCAAAGTAGGAAATTAGCATAGTTTTATTTGATATGGGTTAGAATTTCAGTAAGATTTGTATAATTTCAATAACATATTAAAGAGTTTCATTTTTCAATGGAAAGGTTCCAGGGTTTAGAATAGGATATGCCCTTCAGCCTTGGTGGTTTGAGGGGGAATTACAGTAGATGTTCTCTCTGGAGGGGAAACTGATCAAAAGTGGTCAGCCAGTTGAAACAAAGCCCTACCATTCCACAGAAGAGAAATGTGTGAATGAGGGAAGGCTGAGTGTATCATGTGTATCATAGGCCATTTTTACCTTGTTAAACTTGCAAACCAACTAGGTACAATCTAGTATTTATGTTCCATTTTGTAGTCCTTCTATGTCTTCTATTTTTTCTAATTTTTTCCGTGATATCGATCTGGTTAGACGAACACCACTAATACGTGGCATCATTAACATGTCCTGATTTAGTTGACTGTTACAAAGGATATTTATTGGTTCTGTGTTGATCCGTTCAATACTATCTTGAAATCCATTGTTCTCTACATGGATGTCTAATGGGCATCTAAGAATTAACTGTCTGAAGAAAACTCTTGACTTGTCTACTTCTACCCAAAACTGTTTTTCCCCAGTCTTTCCCACCATCATAAATGGTCTCACCATTCACCCATTTCTTCAGGTCCAAACCTAGGAATCATCCTTGCTTTCTCTCCTTCCCTCGCACCTCGCCTCCAGTCCATGTGCGAGCCCTACCAACTCTAACTTGAAAATATATTTTCTCCCAGTGTCACAGTAGTTCAAGGCACCGCCATCTTTCATTTAAGCTGTTCATGGGTTTCCCTGATTTCACTCTTTCCCCCCAATATTTGCTTCTAACACAGCCCCCAGAGTGTTTTGTTTTTTTTAAGCACAAACAGATTATATTCATTCCTTGCTCGGAACCCTTCAGTGGTTTCCTAGCACCTGCTGAATAAAATCTAAATTTTTCATCTCAGCCTACAGTGACCTTTAAGATTTAGTCCCTGCTCTTCTCTCCAGGGTTTTCTCCTGCTACTCTCTGCCCTGTTCACTCTATCCATTCTGGCCTTCCTCCTCTTCCCCAAACATTCCATGCTTCTTCCCCACTCAGGGCCTTTCCACTGCTGTTCCTTCTGCCTGGAATACTGCCCCACCCCATCTTCTCTGGCTCACTTTCTCACTTCCTCCAGGTTTTGTCTCAAATGCCACCTCCTCACGGAGATGTCCCCTAGCTGCTCAATCTAACACAGCCCTCCAAGCTCTGCACACTCTTACTCTTGGCCTTCACTGTAGTGCAATCTGCCCCCATGGACAGCTGGATGGGTGCTTCTTTCTACGAAGCTGATTCTGGCTGCAATTGCTAGCTTTTAACAATTATTACTTTTTGAAATGTGGACAGCAGGGCTCCCGCTGCCAGTTCCAACACTGAGCTCAAGGCTCTATTCTTTCCTGTTCAAATTTATAATTCTATTACCACTTTCCTGGCTCCTAACATATGGACCAATGTGACTTCCACATTATAGTGGTGACTCCCCTGTTTACCCATGATGTGTGTTCTAATTTGCATCACAGAAACACTCATTATAGCAGAGCGCATGGTATCGGTTTGTAAATGCATGAGAAATGGCACAAACTGGAATGATACATGCAGCTGATTACAGGAGGAGAATTCTCATTTTTCAATCCATACATTCTACCTTTGACTGTTCTTCATATGCTGTTTGCATATGTTTATGTGTTTCTTCTGTTAGAAAACCAATAGTTAGTGAGACCCAAAAGTGAAATAAAGTGAACATATTTACAAAAAGAAGAAATATGCCAAGTGAGATATATCACAGATATATATATGTGTGTGTGTGTGTGTGTGTGTGTGTGTGTGTGTTAATAGATCAGTTGATCAATCTCCTCCTTGGCATAACTTAATCCAGTATTGTTTCACATCACAGTGACAATCTATACGATACAAATATTTACCCTTTTATACTTTCAAGAGAAGCAGAGGTAATACAAATGTATATACTTGTGTTTTTTACTTCCTTTCGTGGAACCATTAAAATATTCAGGAGAGACAGAAAGAGGGAAAGAGAGGGAAAGAGATAGGCAATAAGGAAGGAGGGAGGAAAAGGAAAATAAATATCACTCTTCTTCCTCTACTTGAAGACAACTATGTGTGTAAATTTCATTTGTTAATTATTATCCTACCCCCATCCCTAGTGAAGCCTCCTTTTTAGTGTGTGCCTTGGCATTGATTTTACAGGTCCAGAGAATTTCTCTAATTTTTCTGCTGCCTGGAAATCCCCAAACTGCATCTCACAGTTCTCTCTAGAGCCTTCTAAAATCTCTATGTTGCCTTTGGCGATTTCTAATGACCCTTGTGATGTTGAGATTTCTTTATGAGAACCAAAGCTCTGGCCATCATTACAAGCCTTGTCTGTCAGTGTCATTTCTTCTTATGGTTTCCTCCTCACTGCTTAGAGTCTTAACGTTCTTTCTTTAGACTCAAGCTGGCTTTTTCTAAGAGAAAGACATTTTTCTTTTGGCGACCCAACTTAATATTCCTTTTCAAAGATGAGGGAACATTTCCATCTCTCTTCTAGTCCTTAAGTAAATTGGTTATTTCATAAACAGTGGGATAAACATTCACAATTGTCAAATTTTGAAAAAATCAAGTGAAGTCTTTTTATTAATATCTCTTATTTTCTACTGAAGTTAAGGGTAAGCATTAATACTGGTATCTTTGGCTCTCTGATAAGGAGGTTCCTTTTCCTTAAAAAATTGGAGTACTCGGAACCACCCTCAAAGCTAATCTGAAGAAGAATGATTCCCCCGAAAAAGATGTCTTCACGATCAAGCTTTGCGGACTTGACATAGAAAGATTCCCAAAGGAAAGAGATGATTTGACCCGTGTTTTATTACTTAGATAACTAATGGTGATGATGGACAATTACAACAATCCTTTTCTTATGCAAGACACTGTAATAGTTACTTTTTGCTACATTACAAGCCACCTCATAATATAATAACCTAAAAAGCACATGTCTCTCCATGTGCTGCCTCCACCTCCAGCCCAGGCTTGTTCACAGGGTAGAAGGGATCCACCCAGCCAGAGGGGGCAAGCCCCAGGGCACAAGCACTTCTCAAGTCTCTGATTATGTCATGTTTGCTACTGTGCCATTGGCCAAAGCAAATTACATGTCCAAGCCCAGATTCAAGGAAGGAACTCTCCCACCTCTGCATGGGAGGAACTGCAAAGAATTTGTATACATTTTTGGCAATCTACTATAGACACCAAAAATGAGAGGGTGACTTCTCTTTTCTATTATAAAGGTTACAGAGTAATGCAAAATTCATACTTTCTCTAGATAGTGAGTAATTACGTTTTATGTGTCCTCTTACTCTTTTTGTCAAAGCGTGTATGGATCATCTTTTGGGAGGAATAGCAGAACCCTTGTGGTGCACCGCATTCTAAGGATGCTGGTGACAATTTATTCAACCCAGGACAGCTGCCTCGGGTTGTACAGGCTGTGCACTGCACAATGTAGGAGATGCTGTTCACACCATATTCTTAGTAATTTTCCATATTTGTGATAGTAATTTCTTGGCAAACGGTAGTTAAATTTCTTGAGGAAAGGACATTTATTTCTACATCTTACAAAAGTGACTTTTTGGCTTGTGACTTATGCTGACAAGCCCATCCTTTCTGAAATGAAGAGAGACTCGTTATAACAAACGGTGAAGAAGTCCCCAGCTTGCATAGATTATCTTTAGCTGCTCATTTCTTTCACCTTGAAGTGCTTGTCTTTTTCCATTTCCTAAAGGGCAAAGCCATCCCAGTCTTAAGTCTTGTAGATTGTGTTTGTTAACACTCATATTTACAAGCCAACAATTTCACAGTTTAAAATTACATTTTCTATGCTGTTTGACTCTCCAAATCTGGAGTTGTTTCTCTCTCAACTCCACTTTGCTGGAAGTTCATCACTAAAAGATTTTTCTTTTTCTGTTTTACTATATATATGTATGTTTCTGCTACTTCCTTTGACTTTTGATTGCCACAGACACTCATAACCCTCTGTGTTCCTGGAGGTTGTAGTGTTGTCTGTTGGAATCAGAAGCTTTAAGGTTATTTTGGAGATCGGGATGCGCTACAATCAACTAAGCATATCTAGCGAGCCTCCATTTTCTGCGGGTTTAATGATGCATGTTGAAGTTCGTTTGAAAAAGTCAGCTGTATATTTTAACACAATATGTTCTATTCTAATACAGAAATACTTTATTACTGGGGTTTTTATGCTGTATTTGTTCCATTTATTCAAACCATTTATATGTACTAAGAATCCTTTCAGGAGAGTTTTTACAATCCTTAGTTGTTGTTTTTTTTTTTTGCGGTACGTGGGCCTCTCTCTGTTGTGGCCTCTCCTATTGCGAAGCACAGGCTCCGGACGCGCAGGCTGAGCGGCCATGGCTCACGGGCCCAGCCGCTCCGCGGCCTGTGGGATCTTCCCAGACCGGGGCACGAACCCGTGTCCCCTGCATCGGCAGGCGGACTCTCAACCACTGCGCCACCAGGGAAGCCCACAATCCTTAGTTTTTATCTAAATTACAAATTCCATTGTAGCAACTTTGGAAACTTTGGCGTAAAACCACAGTGCAATTGTTGGATAAGGAAGGGGTGCAGATAACTTCATGGTTTATTTCTATGTTAACCAAGATTTTCCATCCATTGAAATAAGTATCATGAAGCATTCAAAAATATGTATCTATGAGCAGCCGCCATTCATAAAACTATATGTTAGAGTTCGGTATGGTATTAAAATTGGTTGCAAAAGCAAAATGAGGCAATAAATAGGAAATAAAAGGTGTGTATGCGTGTGTCTGTGTATAGCATTACAGTCATTACAAAAACTAACACTGAGTCTCTGTCTTAACTTCCTCTGAAAGAGCTTAAATTTCTATGTAAGAGTGAATGAGTGACAAACAAGGAAGGTCAGAAAGTGCTTAAGCTTGTTTGTCTTCCTGAGAGGATGTTAGCGGTAAATTTGAAACACATGTATTCACTGATCACTGGCTCACATTCCTCAAAATATTAAAGTCCCCAGGTGGACACACAGATGTGTGTGCATACACACAAACGTACATACACACAAATATATGCTTTATTTTTGCATTTGAAGAAGGTTTATCTCACTCACAAATGTTTCAATCAGCTATTAGCATAATAATGCTGCATAACAAACTAGCCTAAAACTCAGTGACTTACAGCAAGAAGCATTTATTTACTTTTAAATTTAGATTGGCTGAAGCAGCTCTGCCTCAGGTTGGTCACTGGACCTTGTCCTCTGCCTCAGGTTGGACACCTGGCCTTGGCTTCAGACTAAGGTCTTGAAGGAAGAGCTCAGTTCCATTCCATGTGTTTTACCCTAAGGTTTAAGATAAAGGGACAGCAACTTCCTGGGACATACCCTCCTCGTGACAAATAAACACAGAGCCAAGCCAGACATCCAAGCATATTGAAGGCTTCTGCTCATGTCACATCTGTTGACAGTCCTTTGACGAAAGGAAGTCTTGTGCTCAAACTCCAAATTAGTGAGGCGTGAAAATGTTTTCTGTCTACAAGGGCATGAGAAGAGCCATAAATATTGACGAAACAATAACCTGGTGTTTCACATTGATCTGAGAAATATTATAAACTGAAATTCCTATAGAGACTGGCAGGAACCATTTGAATAAAACAGTCTAGGTGGGGAATGAAGCAAATAGCCAAGGGAAGACACCCTCGGAAGGAGACAGCAGAAGCTCAGCTTCAAAGATTATTGCTTCGTAGGAATTCCCAGGGACTTTCTGCCAACCATTTGATTTTTAGAAAGAAGACATAGAGATTCAGAATCTTACATTAAAATTTTTCATTTTTAAGTGTTGGAAAACAGTTTACTTTTTAAAAATTACATTTGAGCCAAACAAAAAAATGTGCAGACCAGATGTATGTAATGCGGAGACTGCCATTTGCAATCTTTGATCAGAAGTCTCTTTCTGTTACCAGTACACAACCCTGTAATTACACGCTTAAGAAAGTTTTAAAATCTTTCTTTTGTGTCCAACAGCAAGGCCACAATTTCACCCTACCACAAGTAGGATTAATATTGGTCCGCCTCTTTGGCCTATCCCTCCGTAGAGCCTCCTAAAAATTATATATATATATATAGCATATAATAATACAATATTATATTACTAGAGAGCCATGTAGTTTACACAGTGCTTTCAAGTACCTACCTTGACTTAATCCTTACAGAAAATGGTGGTGTTATCATTTTGTAGATGAGAAAACTGGAACTCAGGAAGATGGTGATTTTTTTCCAAGGCCGTAGCAGGACTAAGACTCTAGGTCATTTAACTCCTTCCCAAATGGTGAGGAGGTTAGATAATCATAGATCTACAAAACGCCAAAGCTGTTTTGGCTACTGTTATGATTTGATTCTAATATTTAGTATGTAGTAGAGTGGTACTTTTCAATATCTTCCCTTTTATAGGCTTTTAAATCCTTTCTTTGATGGAGAGCTAGTGAAAGCCCTACAAGGTCATCACGATGTTGCTATTACCCTGTTTTACACTTTAAGTTACATCTGCTCTTTAAACCTCATTCCCATCAGATGGTTAAATAATGATTATCTTGTCTAGAAATAATTGGTTTTGTTTTGTGGTTCCACTTGACCCCCAGTGACACGATGCAGCTTTAGAATGTCACAGATTTTAAGCTGTAAAGAGATAATGCTACTTTTTTAATAAGAGAAATATGATGATTTAGTGTTTAGAACATATTCCTAAAAATGAGGGGATAAAGATGGATTCTCCTGCAAATCAGCCATGCAGTTTTCAGCTGTGACATTTCATTTTACTCTCTGGATTGTCTGAGGAAAGTAAGATGATGCAAAAGCACTGGGAGCTCTTTAGAAAGACACAGTTTTAATCCAGGTTCACATTACTAATCAATTAATCAGATCAATTCCCCGCTAACTCATTCTAACAATCCAAGCTCTGCTAGCCAAGGATATTTCAGTGATTTACTTTCATATTTAATAGAACTGTGCAGTATTTCAATCGCAGATTGATAACCTGAACATTATAAAGCTCAGTGTTCAAGGGTTTGGGTTTTTTTTTCATGAAATTTGCTGATAAAAGACACCCTTTTAGGAGGTGCTTGAGTGTATCTCCCAAATTACAAATAAAGCAAAATAATGAATAGATATAATGAACAGTATTGCACTTGAAAGAAGTTACTAATTAGTTCCAAAGCAAAGTTTACAAAATAAGAAAGAAGAAGATGACGGGGAGATGCAGTTTCCACTTAATTTCCTTTCCCAGTATTGTGCTGCTGTTTTGTTATTAATTTCTCCCTTGGAGCAACTAGTCAGTCTTCCATCAAAGGGAAGCGATAGTGATGTATGTTTTGCACATAGTAAAATCTGTCTGATCATGGCTGCTAAAAAGGAAAATATTTTCTCTCCTTCCCTCTTCCCGTGTTTCTTCGATGAAATAAAATATCTTCCCTTGGAGGTCAGAGGATTCTGCCGTTTCTTCTTCCAGGGCTCTAAGACCATTGCAACCACCTGCTTTGAAACTTGCTTTGTTTTTGGAGGAGTTGTAATAGATGGTATTAACTGGTGCCTAAAGGGAGTAAAAGTTATCTATATGTAAAAGCAGTGATGTTATAGGAAAGTCTAAGCCATTCAAGAGAGTTATGTTAATTGCTCTTTCAAAACATTTGGTCCTGTGGCATCATCGGAGCCTCAGGCCTCCGGGGCTCACTTTCTTCTCAGTGACTCCACTTCATGTCTTTTCCTGTTTATACTGTGCCGTTTAGTTTTCCAGTCCCCTTCTGTTTTGGAATCTCGATGGCTGTTCCCTGGTGGATCCACTCTCTACTTCCGAACACGTTCTGGAGGTTCTGAGGTGTCCGAATTCCCCTAGAGGCCGCTTCAGGCTGAGCGGCGAAGAAAGGTCCAAGGCTCTCACTTCGGAGCAGGTCTTCCTAGCTGGAGAGCCAGGCAAAGACGTTAGGGGCAGTGGCCAGGGAGGGAGAGGACAGCCAACTAGACTACCGCCACCCCCGCCAAGTTTTCATTACCCTCCCCTCAGAAAGAACTGTGAAGAGAATAAAGTTGCAGAGGAAGAAAAGGAATCAATGTATTTTGTGTGGAAACAGTATTATTTTCCCCTCTCTCCATCTTCTGCAGGAAAAAAATATATTAATGACTGTAGGAATGTGGGCAATTTTAATTGACTTTGAATTAACCCTGTTCCTACATGCATTTATATGGGCTTATGCCCCAATGCCATATCCTATGGAATAGCCAAACCCTTTGTGAATGCGTTGCTAGGTTGTGAGATATTTTTGGCTAATGAAAGAATGGTAGAGAAATGAGAATTCACCCCAGGGTATCTTGAAGAGATCAGGCTAACTAAGAAGATGAGACCACCCCCTGAACTGACTGCAGTATTTCTTGAATTTGAGGACGTTTCTTTGGAATCCAAAATGAAGAATAAAGTTGGATTCTCATAAATACTAAGATAACTTAATGACTGGGATCACCCAGACATAAAGGAATGAATTATAACAAAAGTGGAAAAATGTTCATAGTTTCACCCAGAATTAGGGCCAGATTCATAGGTGTGAACCTGAGTATAGAATTTCCGGCCTGATAGCTTGTACTTGAAGCACTAGGGCTTCATAGGTCCTGCAGAAATGCTTCATTTGGACAGCATAAGGTTGCCTCCATTTCCCTAGAATTTTATTTTATTTTTAATTTATTTTTTTGATGTGGACCATTTTTTAAAAGTCTTTATTGAATTTGTTACAATATTGCTTCTGTTTTATGTTTTAGTTTTTAGGCCGCGAGGCATGTGGGATCTTAGCTCCCCGACCAGGGATCGAACCCGAACCCCTTGCATTGGAAGGCAAAGTCTTAACCACTGGACCACCAGGGAAGTCCCACCTCCACAGAATTTTAAAAATCAAATGGAGTTATTGAAAAGGTTTAACAGTTGAACATTTCACATAAAAATCCAGATTTCTGGCTTCTCTTGGAAGACCTGGACATACATGCCCAAGAACTGAATAGTAGCTACTTGCTGTGGTAGCAGCCTTCTCACCAAGTCCACGTGGTCATGTCCAATCCACCTAGCCCACCCCCAGAACCCCTCACACACATATATGTGTCTGACTGTTGGCACCTTTGACCTACTCTCCTGACCTGCTGGGCTGCCATTGCTGTTGTGTTTATCAGACAGCCTTCATACTGGCCCGGGATGTTGTCTGGAGTGATGGGCTTTGTTTATCTGTGAGCCTTCTCTCATTCAAGAGCCAGTGGGATCCACCTTGGTGCCTCTGCTAGCTGACACTGGCTACTCCCGACCTAAGTTCTCTACCCCAATCAGTGCTGACCCTTCTTATTGTGGATCCCAGGCTGTCATCTCCACCTTGCTCCAGACCACCCCAGTGTCAACTTAGCAGTCATTTAAATCAAATCACATAATACAACAGTTAAACAGCTAGGCAGCGATCATATACATTGATGCTGCTAATACACACACCTACAAGGGTGTTCTCTTCCTAAATAGCGATAAGAACATCCCCTTTCAAAAGTAAGCATTTGGGGCTTCCCTCGTGACGCAGTGGTTGAGAGTCCGCCTGCCGATGCAGGGGACGCTGGTTCGTGTCCCGGTCCGGGAAGATCCCACATGCCGCGGAGCGTCTGGGCCCATGAGCCATGGCCGCTGGGCCTGCGCATCCGGAGCCTGTGCTCCGCAACGGGAGAGGCCACGGCAGTGAGAGGCCCGCGTACCACAAAAAAAAAAAAAAAAAAAAAAGTAAGCATTTGTAGATCTGCCCAACAGCAGCATATTCACTCCAAAAATAAGTTTCTGTTTTACAGGAGGTTGGAAAAAAAAGGAAAACTAAATTTCATGCCTTGATTACTCAACAAGAGAGAATATTGATGACACAAGTTGTCCTGAGCGAGGTAGTGATTATATTTAAGTGCCATAGAAGATTTTCTTGGAAGAGATTGCAATCACTATAAGTACTTAGCATTGCATTGCTTACATGAAAAAAATGTGACTGTTGAGATGAAAAGAAAACTCCTTAGTATAGATTAGTTGGTCTATTGTCCATTAACTATGAATGAAAGTTGAAATTCAGCTCATTGCGATTCAATGCTAGATTCTATTAAAACAACAGTCCTTGTTTGAGAATCTGCCAGAATATCTGCTGAGCTTTTTTTCTGGGGTGGTTATTTGCGGAGGTTATAGGAATTTAGGGATAGAGTTTCATATCGCTACTAGGATAAATATATATATATATAATATATTTTATATATATCTGAATATGTAGGTAATGTGTGTGTATGTCTGTTTCTGAGTCTCTCCTACTTCAACCAGAGCAGCATCTACTCTTTTATTTAGTTTTATATAATGGGGTTCCATGTAGGATTATACTTAAAAAGAAAATGGTGGTGTTGGTAAGCAATACCAGCTGGACTAATCTAGTCCAGCTTTCCTGTTTGCTGCATGAGAATATGAGACTAAGATACATTACAAGACTTTTTCAAAGTCAAGTACTGGTAGTGGTCAAGCGAGATTTAGAACGCAGGGCTCAAAACTCCTGGTCAAGTCTTTGCACTTTATTTGGCTAATATTTGTTGATCATTTGCTTTATGTAGAAACTGTATCACACCTGAATTATCTCCGTGAACAATCCCACTAGCCCCATGAGCTCAATATCATCCACGTTAGAGAAGAGGATAAAAGTACTCAGGGAGAATAAGTGATTTGGCAAGGTGACATAGCCGGAAAGTGCCATCAGAATTCGAGTTTAGCTTAATCTGTTTCCAAAGCCTTTAACTGTTGTTTTAAGCACTTTACTGTCCTCATAACCATTTTTATCCAAGATGGTGGAATAGATCATAAAGTCAAATTATATGTGAATTTCCACATCCATGCACAGAATGAAAAAAAAAACATACTCGATCATGACATTTTAATTACCCTGTGCTATTCTAAACTCCATTATTGAAGAATTATCAGACTTGAAAAGATCAGCTCCCTGAATCCAGAACCCATGAGGTTGGAGTTGAGAATTCTGCAGGTGATTATGGAGATTGATTCCTCCTGATCTGAGAAGGCAGTAGAGAGCAGCTTGGTGTGTTGATGTCACTACTAGTCAATACAGGGTTTATTGACAGTGAGCCAGAGCCAGGAGAGGTGGGGAATGGTACTTGAGTAACCCTGAGAGACCAACTGGAAGAGAAATCCAATAAAGCAGAGTGTGTAAACGTCACAGATAAGGATTTGGGTGGCATTGTGCTCACCAGCCTAATCTGGAAACAGTCTTAGAGGAGCTGTACCTTAGTTGGGCTCCCCTGAAAACACTACGGCAGATACTGAGTTATCATAGTAAATTCCCGATGGATAAGGATGGATGGCACAGGCAATGCCATCTCCCTGTTTTGACAAAGACATATAACTCAGGCTCTCACAATTGCTAAATAAAGGATGATCATTTCAGCCCCTGCTCAAAATGGCTAGAGTTCACTCCTAAAACATGTGGAGCAAGCCACTTCCAGTAATGTGCTCTCGCCCTGCCCCTTGAGGTGCTCCTTCTGTTTGGCTTTGTCTGCACATAGGAAAATAAAATGGCAAGTCAGAGGGGGACACAGAGGGCTCCTGCCCTTGAAAACTATGTGTCTCCACCTGGGAGGATTTGATGAAGAGTTTTATAGCATTAGTTCAAGGGTGCGATTGCTGACAAGATTAGGGTGTGTGTGTTGTGGGTGGAGGCTGCAGGCACTTCATCTTATCCCAGGTGGTTGGTCTCCTAATCTCAATGAGCTTCTCTGGTCCCTTTGATCTTTTTTTTTTTAACATCTTTATTGGAGTATAATTGCTTTACAGTGGTGTGTTAGTTTCTGCTGTATAACAAAGTGAATCAGCTATGCATATACATACATCCCCATATCTCCTCCCTTTTGCATCTCCCTCCCACCCTCCCTATCCCACCCCTCTAGGTGGTCACAAAGCACCGAGCTGATCTCCCTGTGCTATGCGGCTGCTTCCCACTAGCTATCTATCTCTATTTCTATTTGGTAGTGTATATATGTCCATGCCACTCTCTAACTTCGTCCCAGCTTACCCTTCCTGCTCCCCGTATCCTCAAGTCCATTCTCTAGTAGGTCTGCATCTTTATTCCCTTCTTGCCCCCAGGTCCCTTTGATCTCAGCCTCAGGTGGTTTCCTGGCTGCTCCTCCCTTGATTAGCAACTGTTAAGATCTGCCCTCTGGAACCCAGGGAAGGTCATGGAGGCTGGAGTCTTGCCTGCAAGAAACTGGGGACAAAAAGGCTTCCACACTCAGGAGCCCCACTGGGTCCTTCTCGGTTTCATTATTAATTATGAGAACCTCTAACAAATCTATATTCAGGGTTAAGTAAAGTAAAAGTCTCAGATCTCTGTTCTGTATATTCATTTATTTCTCAGATGGATGAAAATGTTGTTGGTTGTTTTCAACAAGCACTTCCAGTACAATTTGAGAGAATTGCCCACTAAAAGAGGAGAGAGAAAAGCCATTCGTGGCTCATGTGTTATCTTACAAAATGACCTTGACTTTCTGGAATAGTATAAGAGTTCCAGGTGCCAAGAATTCTATGCAGTCTGATCAAATGGGGATCATGGGGCTCTGAGTAAAGGAAGAATACATAAAAACAAAGAAGGAGAGGGGAGGAGTGGAAGAAGAAGCAAATACGAACAAGACAGGGACAAGCAGTGATGATTCAAGTTAATCTGATCCTTTAACCGTCAGATCCCATGGGAAGCCTGGGAGCTACCTAGAGACTTCATATTTAGAGGACATTTGGAATTAACGTCATCCTCATTGTTGAAAATCTTCCTGGGTTTGCATGTACCTTGATACTGATGCTCTAAAAAGCTATCTTATCCTTGTACGTATTAAATTGCAGAACAAGTAAACTAGAGGTACTCTCGAATTCTGATTCAGCTAAGCAAGTATTTGTGTTTGGTGCCTCAGTCTGGGACGGCTCCAGTGGTTCAACCAAGAGTTCTGTTATTCGGCTAAATAGGTAGCATGGGCTGTCCACTGGTATGTTTTTCTTTGCTTAATTTACTGTAGTGCTGTGAAACGCCAGTTGGAAAGGGTCCCCATTTATCCAAATACTAAGTAGCATCAGGAAAAGTGTTCTCCTCGGCAGCCAATGGCACTTAGAGGTGTACTAAACCGGCTGGTCAAAAAAAAAAAACAATGACAGTCTTCACCCAACTCAGAGAATTTGACTTTTTTCTTTTCCTCTGCACTTGGTGGATATAAGGATTCAGAAAGTTCAGGGAAATAGCTCAAAAGAAGTCACATCTCCTGTTACTGCTTCCCATGAGAACTTCTCTGCCAGTTAAAGAAATAGATCTGTATGACTCTCACTGTTGTAGAAAATACAACCAGTGTTTTTGCCCCTGGAGCTAGCTTAGAAACCATTGCAGCTATTCTATGTTGTACCTGGAGAGATCCTTGCTCAGTCTGTGTTGCAACCTTATCGATACCTGTTATTGCCATGTACCGCTATACCTTTCTTATAAGAAAAAAGGGCAAGATAAATTATAATGCGTTTTAGCACTGAGGAGTACAGAGCATTTAGCACCGAGAAATTGCTCAATTACAAAATTACCTCTTGTAAAATTATATGTTTTAAAAAATTCTCTTCCTGGGGAATTGGCCTCTGAATATAAATCTTTAAGTGAGTTAATACTTAAATTCTGTTAAGTACCACTGTAGTTAACCAACATTCTATGTCCTAGCCCCTTTCTGCCTCTGAACGTAGAGCCTGGTGGGTAAGACACACACTAAGCAAGTAAACAGAAAAATAAGTGCTCTAACAGAACAGAGAACGG
This sequence comes from Phocoena phocoena, assembly GCF_963924675.1. Taxonomy (NCBI): domain Eukaryota; kingdom Metazoa; phylum Chordata; class Mammalia; order Artiodactyla; family Phocoenidae; genus Phocoena; species Phocoena phocoena. The sequence goes on along the minus strand of NC_089233.1, from coordinate 45,729,667 downwards.
TGCTGCCACAGGAGAGAGTAAGACCGGAGATGGTTTAGCTGATCCTTGAAAGATGAAAAAGACCACTGGGAGAACAAAGGAAAGAGAATCAGCAAAGCGTAGGTGGTGCAGAGAGGCCTCATGGTTGGAAAAGGCTGAGTGGGGACCTGGAAGGAGCCCGCTGTGCCTGGAGGGTGATGAAGAAGAGAGGGAGGATGGATGACATCCAACAGGTAGGTGAGGCTCCACCAGCTCGGACCTTGAGATTACCGTGACTACAGTGGTTTAAAGCGGAGGATTTAAAATACCCAAGTACCATTTTTAAAGGTCATTCTAAATACTCTTTGGCGAATGAATTTCTAAAGCGCAAGGGGGAAAGCAGAAGCCCCTTGGGAGGCTACTGTAGTTATTTACAAAGAAAATAATGATGTTTTAGATTAGGATGGTGTCCACTGACATAGAGATAAGTGAACAGATTCAACAGGCATTTTGGAGGAAAAATTCAGGGATGTGTACCGACGATTGAATATGAGGGAAGTAGGGCTATGGGACATCTCAGGAATCCTCCTGGGTTTGTGATCTGAGCTCCTGAGTTTGTGGTCTGAGTGCCTGGGTAGCTGTGAGACATTTACTGAGTTAGGGAGAACGTTACTTACGTCTTGCATTTTTTCCTTCCTTTCTCCCTCGCCCCTTCTTCCCCCCTTTCTCTGCCAAATCTTATCTGTCTTTTCAGAATAATTTTGGTCAACAAACATATATTGAGCAAAAATAATGAGTTAAAAAGTTGAGTTGTTCTAAGCATAATACTTGCCCAACTCATTTAATCCTGACAATAGAACTCTACGGGAGAGATCCTACCTTCCAGATAAAGACTGTGGGGGCACAGAGAGCTTAAGAACATGCCTAAGGTCACACAGCTACAGAGCAACTGCTGGGAACAGCAAACCCTTGTCTTTACAGAGTCATTGTCTACTGCAGATGGCTGACTTATAAACAAATAGATACAGTGTAGTGGCAAAGTTGTTACAATAACTGTATTGATGGTGTTCTATGTAATCCAAGTAGAAGCACCTGATCTAGTCCAGTCAAGACAGGCCTCCTAGAAGAGGTGATACCTGAGCCGCACTTTGAAGGATAGATGAAAATTTTGCAGGTGAAGTTAATGAGAATAGAGAAGGTCTTTTGGGCTAAAGGTACAGAGGCAAGAGACATCATGGGTGAAGTTGGAGGAGGGACAAGTAACGGGATAGTATTGAAGCAGAATTGAGAAATATACTGGAGAGACAGATTACAGAGAAATCTGAAATTTGTAGTTGGGTCATGTCTTAATTTGCATTTTACATAACTCTCTCTACTGACAGCAGAGAGGATCAATTGGGGGTTGGATCAAGTCAGAAGTCTAGGACTCCAACTTGAAAGCTTTTTATCCTTTATTTTTTCTGTTTAGTTTGACATAAAGCAATGCTATTAGGGATGAAGAAAATAGGAGGGATTTGAAAATTAAATGAGAAAGCACATATGAAGTACTTATCAGAAAGTTTGGCATATACCAGCTATATGAGGAACATCAGTTACTTACTAACTAACGTTAGTTACTGTAGTTACTGTTTGTATATGTGTTGCTACTTAACAAGCCATTGTAAAGCTTACTGGTTTAGTACAATTAATATTTATTATTTCTCTTGAACCCGTTGTGTTGGGTGGGCTCTGGTGGACAGTTCTGTGATTACAACTGGGGTCACTCAAGGCTGCATTCAGCCTGCACTGCGGTGGGATTTGAGCTATAGGAACCGTTCTTCTTCCCTGCGAGCCTCTCTTCACATGGCCTCTGTTCATCCATTGGTCTATCCTGGACAACATGGAAACCAGGCTTTCAGAAAGTGGAAGCTGCCAGTCCTCTTGACTGCTGGTCTGGGAAGTCCTAGAGTCCCACTTCTCCTACCTCTAGTTGGTCAAAGCCAGTCACAAGTCTACCAATTCATGGAAATGGCATCCTCCCGATGGGAGGAGCCACGTGGCAATAGGAATGGAATGAATTTCTCGTGATCATATTTGGATACCATGTACCACAGCTACTAACGTTAACGCCAGTTTAATGTTTCAAACAGCATTCTTTGTCTTTACCCCTTACTCATTTCTAACTTGGAAGTCTCCCTTTCTATCTTACGTGATGTTTTAGTTTGTCTCCCTCATTTACCCAGAGAATACAAAACGGTATCCTCTTCTTCAAAATTATGCTTGTCATTTATCCTCTATATTCTTTGTTTTTTAACTTCCTTTTTAGTTGCTGAATGTTTTCCCCCATACTGGCATATGCGTGTGCGGTGTATGGCTTGCTTAGGTTTTTTTGACAGATTCTTGAGCATGACAGGTGTGCACAATCTATACATATCTTCCCTTTGTCCAAACAGAGTTTGACTAGGTTCTTCCTGAGACAAGGGAAACTTCAGTTTTCTCCGTTTATCTACAGACCTTTAACTCTCAATGTTGAGAATTGTGTGTTGGACGTTTATAGTCAGCAAAGTAGAAAGGCAGCTACAACCCCAGCTGATTTAGAAATATTTTCTCTGCACGGTTTTTGTCTTGTTTTTTTTGCAGTGTATCAGGATTTTGTGTTCACCTGACCTTATTTGTAGATATACCCTGTGGTTCTCACCATTTTCATGCTGGAGTTTTTACCCACCTCTTTGGGGAGCCATTACACCTAGTAGAGGTACTTATTCAGCTAATTAAAAGTCTCTTCCTGATTTAGTAACTGATGTCAGTTAAAAGTCATGGGAGAAAAATTTCCACCATCTTTGTATTCAGTGACTCCTTAGGTGAGGATTCAATTTCTTATCCAGACTAGGACATTTTGTAGGATAAAGGGGCGTTGCTAATATAACAATATATAATAATAATAAATAATACAGTAAACCAGAGCTGTCTCAGGAAGCTGGGCTGTACAGTCACCCACGTGAGGTCATACCTAGAGCCATGGCATCCAGTGTGTGTTCAGTTTCCCATCTTCCCATGCTAGACCTTCTTCTTCAGATTGTACCCCTCCAGACTGATGGGTTTTACCCCAGTGAGAGTAAGCTTATACTGCCATTATTAGTAGAAGCCAAGGTGGAGAAAACCTACTTGAACTGGACTCATGCTTTTTTTTTTCATTTCATCCTGAGGTTGATGCATGATGAGGAAAGAAATGCAAGCGGGCCACCTGTGTCTCAGTTCCTGACCCCTTCAAACCTTGAGGCTATTGAGTATCTTGTACTTTTCTTTTTCAACACTTCCTGTCATATCCCCTGGAAGGAAAGTTACTTGTTAGTTGACCTTCCATGCAGTAGTCTCAAATGTCAAATCCGTGGCAGAGAGCCAAGTGTATGAACAATTCTAGTGGGTTCTGTGTGTGACTCTGCAGTGTGAAAAAGCTCTGAAGCTGTTTTTAGCAGGGAACATCTCCCACCCCCCAGCACAGGCATATTGAGAACTGTGGTCCTCTTTGATGTAGTATTGAGGTATGCTATAACAGGTCTCTGGCAGCTTGCACCAGGATCAAGAAAGGTGAGCTGTATGGAAGGAATGTATCTATTTTAATTTTATATGTTATGAATGACATCTGAATAAACTTACTTTTTGAGGCCAGATGTCCCAGTGGACCAGGTCACACAAAGAAGAAATGTATGGATCTGGTTATTAATGCAAGTTTGGTCCCTGTAATAATTGTGCATAAAATAATTCTCGATTACATTACTTATTACTTGATAACATTACTCATTTTTATCAAAGAGCTATACAAGTACTTCATTATACCTATGATTTTTAAACTGCTTCTGTAAATGAAGTTTTACTATTTCCTAGTCAACCTCCCCTACCAAATTGCTGTTCTGTTTTTTTTTTGAAAAATAAAATAATGAAGATGATTAACTCATTGGTGGGGAAAAGAGGAATAGATAAATGGATAGACATGATTAAACAAAAACAATAAGGTCTTAGTGGTAGAATCTAGATGGTATATGGGTGTTCATTGTAAAATCCTTTCAACTTTCCTGGGAGCTCAGAACTGACTTTTGCCATCTTGGTGCTCTGGGTACCAAGTGTCATTCTGAAAGATAAATCTAAAGATTCTTTGCCTGGAGTTATAAAATCTCAGGTCACTAATATGACCTACATTGGTAGAAGAGAAAAACTATATTGAGGCAAATTGAACAGAGAAAGAAGATGAGCTTGGTGGCGGGGTGGGGTGGGGGTGGGGTGGAATATGCAGATGAGTAATTTCTGTGTTCAGTAACCAGATCTTTCAGCTGAGAGGTGTTACCTGAAGTGAGAGGGTGTGAAGGAGAGAAAGGAGGCGATGGTATCAGAGAAAAGCACAGAGAGCCCTTCCCCAGAGTGCTGGCCGTGAGCCTCACGGACACAAGCCCTCAGACGTCCAACACAGCCAAACAGCAGCTGCAGGTGTTCCACCATACCCATCCCGCCATGCTAACCCTTCCTTCCCAATACTATTCTGCACAAAATAGCCAACTTACCTCAAAAATAAATAATAAGAACTAGCAAAAGACAAAGGAGGAAAAAAAAAAGAGTGAAAGTAAAATTGAGAAACATGAGTAAAAGCAGACAGAAACAATACATCATAAGACTAATTACACAAAGAAACAGAGGAATATTTTAGAAAATAGTCCTTCGTATTCTCAAAGAGCACAAGTGAACATGTTTTTCCAAAAATAAAGCTCTAAGAAAAGATAAAAGTGTTCAAACAAAAAGTGTTAATATTTCAAAGCATAAAAGCAATAGAGAGATAAGCCACATTAAAAATAATAAAAGGAGAAGCTAGACTAAATTTTGATAAAGAACTGGGAGATAAGTTTTGTGTACTTCACATTTTAGAAAAAACAAAGTCAAATAATTCTAGATTAGATAAGAGGTATAGAAGAAAATCAAAAGATACCTAATATATGTATAATTGACACTGAGAACAAACGTAAGAAAAAAATGTATTTAAAGATAGAATGAGAAAATATCAGTTGAATAGAAGATCTTAATTTGTAAGGAAAAACAGGAAAGTTTGATAAAATTATCAATAGAAAGGCACTGTAAGATTGAAATTACTGAACTACAGGTATAAAGAAAAAAATTACATTTCTGCATATGCAAAAAAAGTGAGTAGATGAGGTGCTTGATGTAGTATTTGATGCCAGAAGAAAGTTGATCAGTGTCTACAAGGTTGAAGGAAAAGAAATCATGGTGGAAAAAGATAATAACTCACTTATCCTTTGACTGTAGAGCCAAAGAATAGATCATCAAGCAAATAAAAACTGAGGAGATTAAGTCCTCTTGGGCCATTTTTGGTGAGAGGGGAAAGGGGATGTAAGAATACAGAATTCAGCCAACTCATAGAACTTAAATTTTAGGAATAAAGAGATAATGAAGATAAAAAGTGTCACTCAGTAAATATATTTAAATATAGAAAGATGAAACGACAATCAAAATAAGACATATGAATTCTCATTTGTTTAAATTTTCAAATGATCTTGTCCCCTTTTTGTTCTTCTTCTGATAAGAATGACCTCCCTGAATTTTGCAGAAAGTTTACATCTCAAAAATAAAGGGAAGGAATGTACTTTCCTCCAAGAAGGAGTTGGGTTTTATAAGGCCGGAACACTTATAAGCCTTTTGAGATACATCAGCAAGGTTAGTTGCTTATCAAAGGACTGATATACCCATCCACCTCTGTTGGCATGTTTTTCTTTCTCTCTGGGTACATTTAGCTTAGGGGAAAAGGCCTAAAACACATTCCTATGAAACTCTGAATATCAGTTTGGGTCAAGAGTTCAGTCAGACAGGGGGCCACCTATCTTATTTTCTGCCTGTTACAACAAATCTTTCAATGAAGCTATTTTGGAATTTTGAAACACTTTGGAGGCCTCCTGCATACCAATTAAAATAGGTATCCCATTCTGTTTGTGTGATCTGGAAGTCCTTGCTTTTAAGTGTGCTTTTAAAATCTCATCTAATTGGAACATTTCTCATAATGGCCATTGGAATCCTAGGTTGTACTTTTCTTGAGGGCTGGCAGCAGTTTGGTTAGACTGTAGTCACAATGGAGTTTAGCTGCAAATAGGGCGCAACACACAGTTTTTAGAAGATATTTATAGCTTCTAGGACCATAGTTCTTACACATTTAAGATTTTTTTATTTGCCCCATTTGTAATAGTTCTCTCTCTCTCTCTCTCCCTCTCTCTCTCTCTCTCTCTCTCTCTCTCTCTCTCTCTTTTTTTTTTTTTTGTGGTACACGGGCCTCTCACTGCTGTGATCTCTCCCGTTGCGGAGCACAGGCTCCGGACGCGCAGGCTCAGTGGCCATGGCTCACGGGCCCAGCCGCTCCGCGGCTTGTGGGATCTTCCCGGACCGGGGCACGAACCCGTGTCTCCTGCATTGGCAGGCGGACTCTCAACCACTGTGCCACCAGGGAAGCCCCTCTCTCTTTTTTAAAAAAATTTTCTTAAGTGCAGGGCAGTTGTACTTCCAATGTCCTGATATCTTTTTTTTTTTTTTTTTTAACAATAGTTGCAAATGTCTGAAGACAAATAGGAAGGGGTTTGAGCGAACTTTGATTTTTGTTCTAATTACTGACCTTCATCTTATTAAAGAAGTCCCTAAAGCTACATGGTGTGTGTGTGTGTGTGTGTGTGTGTGTGTGTGTGTGTGTATGTGTGAATATATAAATATATATACTTCCACTTTTTAATTTGGTTTTAGGATGAGAGCTATCTAAAAATTTTCCTTTTAAACAAAGCCAATTCAAAGGACCATCTGGCCATTGATACATAGGATCTTATATTAATCTCAAATAGCAGCTTAAACCAAGAAACCTTTTTATGGCTTAACCAAAGACACAAGAGACACAAAGGATGCATCCCTCATAAGATCCAGAAAGTTCACCCCCAGAATTAGTCTAAGAAAGCAAAGACCTTTGTTGTCCCTGGAGTACTCGCAAGACAATGAAGGTTGAGATAACAAAGGCCCCTTGTGGACCGGGCCCCCTTATGATAAATTCCCTTGAGGGCTGAGACAGCTGAGACGCCAATTGCAAGCTCAGGTTGTTGCCTGTGCTTCTGACCAACTGGCTACAGCTGCTTGGAATCCTAGTCTATTCTACTGGCCACCAAATGCACGCTGCTAAGTGCACCTTCCAGATAGTGGAGACCAGACAGAATATTCTCACTAGTCATAAAGCCAAACTCTCAAGACATAGAACAAGACAAATTGCACAACAGTCACAGACAAAGAAAAACAGTGACCATCCCTGGGAGGAGAAAGATCAGTCAGATTTTTACCAGAGCTGCTGCACCCAAGAAACTAGCTCCACAAATATTTTCCCCTGCTGAGCCAAATTTAGAGGGAGAGAAAAAGGACTCTCACCACTTTTGTTTCCACCGAACCCTGCAGATAGAGAGGAAGGGAGGAAGGTTTCCTCTGCCCTTCAGATTCTTCTGGCTGGTCTAAGAATTAAATTGACATGAGACAGTAACAGGAGAAAATTTGATTTAATTTTATATGTATATGGGGCCTCATACGAAAAATGAGACCGCCAGGACAAGTTAGGTAATTGAGGCTTATGTGCCATCTGGAAAAAAAGGAGAAAGCGGTAAAGGTTTAGGACTTACAAGGAGAGGAAAATAATTTACAAGAAGATGAGAAAATCAAATGTTTGGTAAACAAATGTTTCTCGTGCTATTTAGAGACAATGGGACACTATGTTTTGTAGTTAAATCTGGTGATAGCTCTCTTCCTGAGATAGGCCCTTCTACCTAAATTATTTAAGGAAGTTAAGGGAGAGGTCAAAGCTCTTCCTGAGCCTTTTGTTTCTTAAAAACAGTCAGCCTGAAATAATCCTCATGGTAAAAAATGCACATTTTGGGATGGCAAACTGTGCTCCCCTACAGCACAGAAATAACTTTGAGGATAATTCTCTGATCCTTTCTTCATGTCTATGGGCAGCCCATTTGTGTATGACCAGTTACTTTGACTGGGGGATCATCTTTAGCCACTGAGATGGTAAAATCACTGCAGTGGCCAATTCTTTCCAGTTCCTGGTAGCTTAGACACAAATTGAGTGGTTTACTGAAAAACTTAGAGACACCTGAAAATTTTATAAGATATGACACATCTTATTGTCATTGCTGAGAGTCATGGTTTTTCTGTTGTTGTTTGTGTAAGTTTTAAGGCTGACTCCAAATTCCCAGAGCCACAGAATGTAGAATGTTGCTTTTCATAAATGTAGAGCTGAAGTTCACGTGAGTCGCTCAGAAAGGTTACTTGGTGTTTCCTCTCGAGATGGTGTTTAAAATGTGATTCACAATGTTTGTAAATTGAGTTACGATGGGGCCCAGGGCAGATTGCCCCAAAATATGCCTATGTAGCATATTGATTATTTCGAATTAAAGTTACTTGAGAAACAGCTGGTGCCAAAAGAACACTCAGACCCTCCTGAAAGCGGGAAATAAATCTCCCAGGTGAAAGGTACCCTCCCTGCACCAGGAGGTAGAGAGACATCCTTCTCAGCAGAGACCGGGAATTCAGGGCTAGAAGGCTATGTAAACAGACTGCTTAGATTCGCCACTAATTAGTACACAAGCCTAGTTAGTTTGCCTTGTCTATTCCTCATAAATTTATTGTTTCTTTGACTAAAAAGTATAAAAGTTGCCTTCTTTGGTCACTTCTTAGGTCCTACATCTATGAGACCTCCGTATGTATGAAATTAAAATTTGTTTTTTATATCTTTTTCTCCTGTGAATCTGTCTTGTGTCAATGTAGTTATTAAATAAAAGGATGTAGAAGGGAAGGGGGAAATCTTCCCCTCCCCAACAGTTACGTTTTCACATGATGACCTTCTCACCAATATATTTGTGTAACTTTGATGTCAGTGGATTAGGTTTGTGTTGTTAAGGTGGAAAAAATGTGTTACTGGGAGGTAATTACCATAAATCTATTTAATTATTGATTTCTTCAACATAGCAGGGCTGACATTTTAGCAGTATAATGAAGGAAAAGATATGCATTGACTGAAGGGGAGCGTAATAAATGCACGTTTTAAAGGGAGACATGATTCATTTTAATAGATATGTGGTAATTATCCAGGAAGTGTGACTGCTTTCTTCATAAATGACATTAACTATTCACATTAAATGACAGAACTATAATATGTAAGGGTATTGTGAGGGTCTTCAGAACCTTAGCTTTGGCTACGGGATACATATAAAATTTCATGTTTACCAGTGTCTTTTCGTGGTTTCTCTCTTCATTACCCTTTATCAAAAGCACACTCTGTTTTGAAGTATTTATACTGGCTTGTGCTTCATTCTTCATTTAGAAAAGCAGATTTTTGCTTTGCATATTTGTCTAATAGCTATAAGTAAATGCAGCTATGCCTCTCCTTGAAATGGACGACCTCGCATTTTAGACGGAATAAAAAGGATCAGCTCAGGACGACCACAGAGTTCCCAGCTTCGCGGAGTCTTCACTTGGCATTCTTGGTTTATCTGCCTTTCTGATTTCCAGCCACAGTGAGCACACATCTGACTACATGGTAATGAGCCCTTAAAATGACAAAAAGAAGTGCTTACACATCCAAAGAAAGTGTTCGCCTCTAAAGAATAGCCTTTGGTGAAATATATTTTGAACTGTCTTTTGGACTGCCTTCAGAGTCACTGTATGAAACCCACAGGAAAGAATGCCTCATTTAATCACCGAGGCACGTGATTTTTGACGCAAAATTGTATGACCAAGCTGGTGAACCACCATATCAGGCAAGCTTTGTTTGAAATAACATTCAGCCACTTTTCTTACATTATAACATGAACACAAAGGAGAAAGATTTGTCACCACATAGATTATTCAAAAGAATGTAATGCAGATTCTAAACAGCACCCAAAATAAAGTTTCAGAAATATCCTCGGCCATGAAAGGCTATTTAGCATCTAAGAAAAAAGTGGGATATAGAATAATTGAAAAAAATCTGCAGGATGAAAAGGAGATAGCAAAGGAAAAATTAAAATGATTATTATTATTAGAAAATGGAAACATATTTTCAGGTTGATAACTCTAAGTACTTTCATGGAACCAGAGCTTAAAAAAAGAAGAATACACAAAAGTAAAAATGGCATCAAGGAAATATTATGTTGGAAATCACTATAAAGTGCATTTAAAAATTCCCAAATTTTTAGGAACCTAAAAATTAACAAATGTGTCCCCAGAGAAGAGATGAAACTTCTAGTTGATGAGTAACTATGAAAATTATTTAGAAAATTTTTAAAAAGTTGGAGCAAAAAGGAATTTCCATAGTCAAATGGTTTTCAAAGAGTAGTTCTTGTAAATCAGCTCTTTTTTGAAAACTTAAAAATTATTTAAGCTTTCCACACATAAAGAATGCCAACTTTCAAGATCTTTGTACAATGACATCACAACATTTAAATAGAAATCTGATTCAGATGACAAAATACAATATCCGTACTTACTACAATCTTATTAATGTTAGGGCAGAAATACTAAATGTTAGCAGGTAGAATAGTGGTACATTAAAAGAATATTATACCATTTACCAAGAATATATATTTCTCAAACAAATATCTAGCAACAAGTTTAATGGTGAAACATTAAAAGTTTTATTTTCATATCTAGAATAAGAATTAGATAGTAATGCCTACCATCTCCACTATTAATATTGTTCTAGAAATAGCACCTGAAATCTACATGAGAAATGATCATTTAAGGGGTAAATATTGGTAAGGATGAGACAAACATTAATCGCTGCTTATATTATTGTATTCCTATCAAATCCAATATAATCAACTGAAAAATTTATAAAATAATTAGTTAGCATATAAAATGTCACTAGGAATAAAAGAATCAGTTTTGGCTTTTCATCTGTTCTCTTTGGTCCATTTAACTGTACCTAGAAAGTAGATATTTTTATATATTTGGAAGAGTTTTATGAAGTATTATTTTATCATTAATTTTGCTTCCTCTTTGTGTTACTGTCCCATTATTATTTTTAATGTTTATTTGTGTTCTCCCTTTGTCATCTTCATTATGCTTTATGTTCTTTCGTTTTTTAGCTTATAAGGGGAGCTGAATTTATAACGCTCAGCCTGATTGTTTTTAAGAAATAGCAAACACAGATGAAGCTCTTAAAACAGAGTAGAAGTTACTCTTTTGTAAGAGCAATTTACATTTACAAGGGAAAACTCCATTTATAAGTGTGTCTCCCTCTGTGTACCAGGAAGGGAAGGATGACTAAATCTCTAAAAACTCTTACAGAAGGCAAAGACTTAACTCTGTGTAACAATCTTACCCTGTTCACTGTGCTTTTCCTGGTAACCTCTTATAACTGGTCTGCCCCTCCCTTCCCAACATTTTTTGTCTTTGGCTGGAGATGTTATTTAATGTGGTGGCTTGGGCCATTTGGGAGAGTTACTTGATTTTCCTGGGTCTTTCCCATGTGTACAGGAGGAATACATGCTATTAAACTTCTGTTTTTCCTGCTAATCATCTTTTTATTACAGAGGTGTCCCAGCAAAGAACCTAGAAGGGTAGAGGGGAAATTATTTTTCCTCCCTCACGCTAAGCTTTTTAGATTTACTAATCAATTCTACTGTTCTTTTTATTTCTCATTAAAAACAAAACAGGTCTTTCTTGTCACTGTTCTTTTCATTTCGATAGATGCATTCAGTTGTTGTTCTGAATTCTTCACTGAGACCTCAATGGTCACTCCATTGGCCGAGGCATTTCTGTAACTTCATACTTAAACATTTATTTAGAATTAACACTCTTCTTTGGAATATTCTGAATGGTAACAGATCTTCCTCTATTTATTTTCATAGGATAATATAAGGAAATGGTTATATTTGTCTAAACAAAGCTTAGCTGATATACTGGTTCACCAAGCAAGGCCATGTCAATCAGTGTCAAAAAATCATGTACCACTAGGAAGTAAATGGGACATTGTCTTCTGTGGGCAATTTCAAACTATGTATATTGTAATATATACATACATATATACATATATACATGTGTGTATACTCAAAACACTTTCTCAGCAAAGCCTGTTCATGTCTCTTTTCAGTAGATAACATTTATTTAGATATGGTTTTTGCATGTGTTTTTAAGAATTCATTTCATGAATCATGTATATTGCAGATATATGGTGTCAATTTAAAGAAAAATTCACAACATGAGAGTTCTAAGTTTAAGTTTTATTCAGGGTCTTACTGAGGACTACAGCCCAGGAGACAGCTCTAAGGAACTGCTCCAAGAGGTAGGGGAGCAACCAGTATATATATGAATTTTTTGGCTGGGAAATACTTGTAGTCAGGCATACATCTTGGTAAAAGTCTACTAATCACAAAGAACAGATATTCAAGTTAATGGTTTTAGTGCTTTTCTATGTATGGGAAGATGCAAGAATCTGGGGCCGTTGAAATTCTTCTGAGATATTCATCTAACTATCTAGCAGCCCATTTATCTAAAGCACAGAGGGCCCAGTCCTGTTTTTTCATCCTGAATTCCCCTCAGAGTTTACTTTCCGAGGGCAACTGCAGTGGGTTGTGACTTAACCCTTGTATAAATGGTTGATGACTGCTACTCTTTTGTTCTTTTCTTGTTGTTCACATGGAGTATGATTTTAAAAATTAGTAGCTTTGTATACAATCAATGAACAGTTAGAAAATACATTGGGAGGAAGAAACCATTTATCACAGCAGCCAAAAAGTAAAATACCTGATATTGAAGGTAACCAGAACTGTGAAGGATCAATAGGAAGAAAACTGGAAGCTCTAATGTTATGTAGAAGATGACTTTTGTAAAACTAGAAATTGTTGTATTCTTTTGTAAGAAACAGATGTGTGTTGACAAAGCTCCATAAAGTATAAATTCAGTGTTAACGTTCCATTTAAACTTATTTCTGCCCTTCACAAAATGACACAAAGTTCGCCATGAAGAATAAACAAATGAAAAATGCCATGACATTTTTCAAGAAGAGGAATAAATGAGATAGAAGTAAGTCTATCTAGTATAAAAACTGGTAACGAAGATGTACTCATTGAAACAGCTTGAAAATAGAGAACCAGTAGGTTATAGGAGAATGTCCCTGAATTCTCTGGATCAGAGGTAAAGGTGATATTCAAATCATTGGGAAAAGAGAGCTTGTTCACTAAGTGATGTTGGGACAAGCGACTAGCAGTATGAAAAAAAAAAAAAACTAGATTTCAGTCTCATTTCTTTTACTAAAGTAAATTATGGAAAGTAAAAAACTAAACTATGATGATTTGAAGAAAATCATAGGTAAATTTATTTAGAATTTTGGAATTGGTGGAAGTTTTTTCCAGGAAAGATACAATACATAGAGCATGGACAGGAAAACATTAACGACTTTATAAAGTTACGACCAACTTTAAAAAGTCCAAACTAATAAAAATTACAGTAAAAACAAGTGACAGGCCAAGACTAGTCTTCTTAATTTATAAAAATTCATACAAATCAGTAAGGACAAAATATGCCTAACCCAAGAGAAATATGGACAAGTCACTGAAAAAGGAGTATAAATGGCAAATAAAATTATAAAATGACCATCTTCAACCTCATAATTAAACTTAAACAATAGCGAGATGCCATATTTAATCAATCAGATTGACACCAGTTAAAATAATTTTGATAAGATCCAGTGTCAGTGACGATCCAGAAACATAGACGCTGTTAGTAAACTGTCGCTTGCAACGTAAACTGGTGCACGCTCTTTTTCCGACATTAAGGTCATATGCACCAAAATGTAAAAGATAAATTTCTTTATGATCTTGAGTCAGCCCTGCTAGGAACATATTTAAAAAAACATACTCACACATGTATTCCAAGATGCACCAGCAAAAAACTAAACAAAACAAAAATACCTGTGTAGTTTTATCAGCATGGTAAAACTAAGAAACCAAACCATAAGTAGCAGAGATAACATGCCAGAGACCTGGTTGAACTATTCAGGTGTGTGGCATAGCCACTGGAAGGGTTTGTAATCTTCTGAAGCATGAAGTGCGTCTCTAAGTGCAGAAATGGAAAGACCTGTTTGAGAAATGACGTAGTTTAAAATTTTAAAGCAACGATCACACAGTGTGTATAAGTAGTTCCTTTTGTATAAAGAAAAATGGTGTATGTGCATGTATATGTGTGCATGTGCGTGTGTGAGATTAAAATATAACTGGAAAGACGTAAGAAATTTAACTGTGATCGCCTTTGTGTAGAATAGTGGTTCTCAAATATCAGTATGTGTCAGAATCACCTGGAGGGTTTGTTAAAACCCAAATCCCACCCCCAGGAATTCTGATGCAGTGGATCTGGGGTGGAGCCTAGGGATATGCATTTTGAACAATTTCCTAGAGGCTACTGATGCTGCTGGTCCAGGAATCACACTCAGGACCACAGTTCTTGTGGAAGAACTAGGTTTCTCAATTTGATATCACCCTGTTCCTTTGATTTTTAAAAATCGTATATGAATTTTCTTTTTTTTTTTTTTGAAGATCAAAAAGTGGCAATCTGGTAGAGAGCAAACGTATGGACACTAAGGGGGGAAGGTGGTGGGGGTGGGAGGTGGGTGTGGTGAGATGAATTGGGAGACTGGGATTGACATATATACACTAATACGTATAAAATAGATAACTAATAAGAACCGGCTGTATAAAAAAATAAATTCAAAACACAAAACGGGGGCAATCTATGTAGTGAGATTCTGGAGTATTTTAACCATCTTTATACTTTATCATATTGAAAAAGCAATAGTCAAATATTATTATTTATTATTATTAGTTTTAAACCTACCAAATAAAATTAAATCCACTGCTTGTTACTTAAATATTTTGTCAGGTTATTAATTTCCTTAGCAATAGACTTAGTGGGATATTAAATCTCTCCCACTTTTAGCCCTCCTAAATACATCATTGTGCCCCAATTTGAACTCTGAAGTTAAGCTGGCTGAGATAGTACAAGAAGCCAAAATATTTTAGGAACGCTGGGATTCACATCCTTTCATGATATCAAATTTAATGCCAAATATATATATATGATAATAAAAGAACCATTGTGATGTTCTGTAAAGTAGGAGTAACAAATATACAGTATGTGAACAGTATAATAGGGTACCCTTTAAGATGACAGACAAGATGACAAATTCCTGAGGAAGAATTGTGTTGGCATTTGCTGTCTTCCTTGTATTTCTGTTAATACATCTTTATGATGACATTGCCACTTCTGGTTCAGAATTTTATAAAACTTTAGAACAATAACAACAGCAAGAAGAATGGGTTGTCCAATTCTATCCTGTTCCCCTTTTTGTTTTAACAGGCCATACTTCTATAGCCTTCTCTCTGTGTTATTTTTGTTTTGTTCAGATGGTTTCACTTGTCCAGTATCTGTTGTGTAGATCCCCATAGGAGCATTATACAACATATGGGAACAAATACAAAATAGCTACAAATTGGAATCCCTGTTTGCCAACACCCATATCTTCTGATGGGGCAGAAAACCTGAACAAACAGGCATTGCACTAGACCGTGTCGGCAGCAAAGCAAGCCGTGGTCAGGTTACCAACGGAATAGATTCTTGTGTTTTGTTTTCCATACCAAGGCCATTTTTTCCCTTTCCCATAAAGATCAAATCTAGTGGTTCATTAGCCATTCTGGCTGATCTCAGCTTCCTCTGTGCCTGCTCTTCTCTTCCCAGCCCCACACTCCAGGAGTTTGCTAGAACAAGGTTAATACTTAGAACCATGGTCAGGAGCAAATTGATTGCAAGTTGAGAATGTAAATCTTGTCTGTCACCATCTCCTCATGGCCTCAAGTTAAGCAGGCAGTTTGCATCAACTGAAGATTTAAATTTCTTTTTTAACTGACACCTAGAGCAGAGAACACTATTTCCCTCAAACCATATGCCACTAACACCTGATTAGCTATGATTAGATAGACTGATATGCCAATGAAAAGAGCTGAACCCCTCAGCCAGCTCATATGAATGTGAAAGAAATCACGTTCCTCTTCTTTCCTACGGCTGTCCCAACTAGTCTGCCCTTATTTAATTTAATAAACATTTAATGGACTCCTTTACTGGGTAGGTACGAAGAAGAGATTTGCATGCTGCATGATCCTCGAAGTTGCCATTCATCTAGATTTTGATGTGAATAGTACCCCAGGGGGTTATGCAGTTACAACCTGCCCAGCCACACAGGGCACTAGTCCAGGCCAAAGTGTGAGGGGTGGGTTCATGATGATGAGATAAGACATCATCTGTCCTCTGAGGAGCTCATATTTGGGGAAAGGGTAGGTAGAGGAAAGGAGTCGTAGCCACCGCTTACTACAACTCATAATTCAATTATATTTATGTGATATGGAGATCTAAATAAAGAGTCTGGAATCAGCAAAGAGGGTGTCAGGAATTATGCTTGGGGTGGGGTTTGAGAATCAAAAAGGGCTTCTTAAAGAGGGTGACATTTGATTTGGACGTTTCAGTGTGAGTCACACTTTGAGGGGGGCCGAGTGGGAGGGTGGGACACAGTGTAGCTGGAAACAAAAGAAATGCCACATGTGTCTAGGGCGGCTGCTTACTGAGAATGATTTAAACATTTTGTCTCGTCATCTGAAGAACACAAGCCATGGCTTCTCCCTCCGTGAAAGACCATTCTTCTCTAAGTTGTTTAATCTCTAGTCTTGATTTATTAAGATACGTGTGGCTTGTCTTGGGAGCCTGAGTGATCACCGTCATTGTATAAGCGCATGCGTTTGCGTGGCATTAGAAGAATGTCAAGTTGTCTTTCAAAACTGGACCTGGATGAAAAGCCCGCCAGTGCCTGGGCTATCTCGGAGCGCTGATTGTGGGAACATCCGGGGATGACATTCACTCTACTGTATGGGTACATTTCACTTACCCCAAAAGGCCTCCCGTCCACAAAAGGCCGGACAGTCCTTACCTCTCATTCATAATGTCACATTAGCATTTCTATTCTCATGCTCTGTGGTCATAAGAGGCTGGGAGATGTACAGAGAGACAGTTCTCAACCTGTAGACACAAAAGGGGGACTTGGAGCCCTCTGAAGGACACCACCTCGGGGGGAGATATCTGTTCAAAGGCTCTCCTTTACCCTCCAACGCCTCCAAAGACTGAAAGGGGAGTGATGTGGGGAAGCAGACATGGATGGATGTATGCATGGAAGGAATAGGGATGTAAAGAAAATGGTGCACATACGCTCTGCCTTATCTAAGTCATTTTCCACAGTGGTGGTGACTGTATGAAGTCCATGTTAACATTCAGAGACTCCTTCTTCTTTGATCCCGGCAGCTATAATTCTTGCTGAGATGCCAGGCAGGTGGACACACTTTCAGGTTCAGGCCGGGTTCACTGAGCTGTCCAATGTCAGAAATTTTGAACCTCTTTGCCACAAATAGCATTTGAGGCATCTTTTCCTTTTGATCTACACATCTGCTGCAAGGTTGTGCCTTTTGAAAACTTTGGCTATAACATAATAAGTGTTTGTGGAATATCAAGAAGTCGCTTAATATTAGCAGTGGCTGGGAGAGTGGGCTCTGAGATCAGATCCTCTGGACTGGTATGAATGGTATACCAACTGAAAAAGTCACCTTTTTGATTTATACCTCAGTCTCCCCATCTGAAATGGGGAGAAATGGGGATTATGGCTAAAGGCTGTGAGGTCATATGAGAGGAGAGCCAAGCATTTGGCAAGCGGTTGATAAGGCTTAGATGGAATTATCACCAAATTTGGCTCCTACATAACTTGAAAGGATTACTCTTAACAAAATGAATTGATATAAATCCGGCCAGAAGCAAGCATATTTGACCTGTCATACGGTTTATAGTGCCTCTCCAAGGCCAAATTTGCAGTGTGAGAGTTTTTTGAAAATATTGAAAATGACTTAGAGATTGGTATGCCTATTTTGTTTGTTGGTGTTTTGTTTTGTATGCCTATTATATGAGTTCGAAATCTGTTTGCCTGCAACTAATAGTGGCCTAAATAATTCGTGGTATATTTTCTTATGGCCTCGATTCCAGTGCTCAACAATGTCCCCAAGGATCCAGTTCTTTTGTCATTTTCTTCCAGCAGCCTTACCTTTTAGGCATCTGTCCTTAGGCTGGTTACCCCATGGTTATGAAGCAACTATGATTTCCAGGCCTCCTACCAGCATTACAGGCCAAAAGGAGGAGTGAGGGGTCATCACTAGACGATCTATCATTTTTATCAGTAAAGCAAAAGCTTTCCGAGAAGTACCCCCAGCAAAGTCCTCCTTCCATCTCAATGGCCAGAACTGTCACACAGCTATGCGACACTCTAAGGGAATCTGGAAAAGCAGGTAACAGGACTGTCCTGTGTAGACTAGCCATAATCCCAGCTAAGGCTTGGCAGTATTGTAGCCTCCAAAAAAAGATCAGGATTCGTTAACATAGAGCAGTAGTTCTCAAACCTCATCGTGCATTAAGAGCACCTAAAGAGTTCACGAAAACAAAATGTTCTGGGCCTCACCCCCAGAATTTCTGATTCAGTAAGTCTGGAGTAGGGGTCAAGTGTTTGCATTTCGAACAAGTTCAGTGATGCAGGTGCTACCGGCCTGGGCATGATACTTTGAGAACCCCAGTATAGAGTCACAGACTTCTTCTGTAAAGGATCAGTTAGTGAACATTCTACGCTTTGTCTCAGAATGTAGTACAGAAGCAGCCATAGACAATATGTGAATGAACGAGCATAACTCTGTTTCAATACAACTTTGTTTACAAAAACAGGTGTGGATTGGATATGGCCCATGTAATGTGCCAACCCCTAGCAAAGAGGATGACGGGGATGAACATTGGGCAGTTTTCCAGTTATTGTGGCTGCATAACAAATCATTCCATTTTATTATATTCACGGATTTAGTGGATTATAAGAGAACACAGTGGGGATGACTCTTCCCTGCCCCACAGTATCCGGGGCTTCACCTAGGAAGACTTGAATGACTGGGATTGATTTCAATGCTTGGGGACTGGAATCATCTGGACATTCTATTCGTATAGCTGGCACCTGGGCTGGGATGACAAGGTGACCTGCTCTACTCTGACTGTGGACCAGGACACCTACATGTTGCCTCTCCCTGTGACAGGGATCCTTACGACATAGTGGCTGGGTTCTGAGAGGGAGACTTCCGTGAGAATCAGGGAGAAGTTCATGGTCTTCCACGAGCTAGCCTTGAAAGTCATGAGCATCACTTGTACTCATTCTCTTGGTGAAGAGTGAGTCACAAGTCCACTCAAATTCAAAGGGAGAATGAGACTTCGTCTTAATGAGGAAACAGCAGGGTCACATTATAGAAGAGCATGCAGGATGGGAGTTAGTATTATAGCCATCTATGGCCAACACATTCTGCCATAGGCAGACACTTAACAGTGTCTGTCGTATCCCCACTGAAGGATTCTTGAGGCTCTAGAAGTCCTCATTAGAAACCACTGTCCTAGCATCAGGGCACAGAATAGAGGTCCAACAGAGCATCATATGGAAGCATTTCCAGGGCTGACCACTAAGTCTGACATGGCCAGCACTGCTGCTTTTCCATGTCCCCGTTAGCTGTCAGGTCATCCACATCTTAATGACTTCTCATGTTTGCAGAAGCTTGACCAGTTCTGCAGAGATGGAAACAAAACAAATAAGCAAAGAAAAAAAAATCCAGAGGAGATATCATCCAGTATCATTATTAAGCAAAAACCTTGAATTTCTTTGTGTGTAATAATGCTGAAAACCGTAAAGTCCAAGGCACTACTCCCCTCCTCAAAGAGCTTATACTCTTTGGAAAGATTGGGTCTATACTTAAAAAAAGATGAACGTCAATAGAGAGGTATACATCATGTGCCAAAAGAAACACATTTTGATGGCTTTAAAATGAGGCTGGAAGTCAGTCATCTTAGCCGAACAGCTGACAAAACCACCGTAGTGAAGGGATTTCTTAATTTGCACCTTGAAAGACAATAGAAAAAGGGGATGCATGGATGGATGGATGGGTGGATGGATGGATGGATGGATGGAAGGAAGGAAAGGAAGAGAAAGTATATTTCAAGCAAGAGGTACCTAGCTCCCAATGATGCAAGAATGGGACATGATAGGTCTCATTGGAGTTGGGGAATAGATCATTATGACACTGCATCAATACAAATTCTGCCCAAAGGGGTGAAAAGTCCTTATGCTCGTCTCACTTTGTTTTGGAAGCACCCTAATAGTGTGCTACTTGATACTCAAGAATCTAACAAAAGGGTCTATTGTAATCCTATAAATCAGTGATTTCCCTAGTTCCAAATATTGACTGGTTCTACAAACCATGACAGACTTTCATCTAAATAACATTTGATGGTACATTTTTCTGTGAAATGTGAAATGCTTTAAAAAGTTTGCCTTTTGGCCTGGCAGTATATACTTATTTTGGAGCACATGCATTGTCAAAAAGTCACTAAGGTATGTTAAGAAAGTCTTCCCTAGAGTTGAGTAATATAATAAGTAGCCCACATCTACTTTCCCAGCTACAGTAGAAAATCAATACTTGTATCAAAACTAAAGCCATGGTCTCAAGAATTATATGAGCAATTTTCAATATTTAGAATTTTCCGTATTTTTCTAATTTAGATAGGGCCCATCTCTTTTTAAACACTGTGTTTACTGACTGCTTACTGTACAGAAAGTCTGTCTTTAAGAAATCAGGTATAGAGAGGATACCAAAGAAACAGAACACACGATCATTAGCTTTATTTAGTTATTTTTATTGGAGTATAGTTGATTTACAATGTTGTGTTAGTGTCAGGTATACAGCACAGTGATTCAGTTATATCTATCTATCTATCTACTTTTTCAGATTCTTTTCCCTCTCAGGTTATTACAAAATATTGAGTATAGTTCCCTGTGCTATACAATAGTTCCTTGTTGGTTATCTACTTTATATATACTAGACTGTATATGTTAATCCCAACCTCCTAATTTGTCTGTCTCCCCCCTTTTCCCCTTTGGTAACCATAAATTAGTTTTCTGTGTCTGGGGGTCTATTTCTCTTTTGTAAAAAAAAGAAAAGATCCGATCATTAGCTTTAGAGAATGCATGTCATGCTTATAGCAAGGTCATACTAATAACAATACTCATATTGAGGGCAAAACGATTAATAATTAACATTTGTCAAATAGTTGCCACATGTTATGTGCTGCCATAGGCAGTATCTCATTTAATCCTCACAACAACCCTTTGGTATATTACCATCATCTCTATTTTACAGATGAAGAAACCAAGGCTGCTAAGATTAAGGTCCTTGCCCTTGAACAAGGTGGTGGGGCTGGGACTGTAACCCAGGTCCAGTTGCCTTCAAAGTTGATGTTCTTCCCAAATTACAGTTTGATTTATAGAATGCGTCAAGTTTAAATTACTCAGTGGTAGTGAAACAACCAAAATGATTATTGTACCTGTGTTGGGGTGGTGTCCAATGGACAGGCTGAGCTCATCCTGGAGGTAGTGAGTGTTGATCAGAGGTTTAGAAGCCATTTCAGGGGGGAAACTGGCAGAAGGAATATCAATAGGACATTTCCTTTATGAGAATGGGATGATCAGACTGTGAAATGGAGATTAAATATACGGGATCGGCTGGAGAGAGGAGTTTAGCAACGATGGAATTGGTGGCGGTCTAGTCGAGGAGCTCCCTGGGGACCACTGACAGGCTTGCACAGCTCGGTCACGGCACAAAGGCACACAGATGAGAAGAGAAGGCGGGTGATGCTTGAACCTATCTATGTGTCTGGGTCTGAGGCTCCGTTTTCCTGGAGAAATATGTCAGCGTTTACCTGTATCTCCTTGGCACTCAGTCCCACGAATGCCAGTCCAGCAATGTTCAACTTTAAATACCTGTGACTCTTTGCGCTGGGGCCTCCTCTCACTGTCACAGGCCCTTCAGCCCCTGTGTGAGGCAGGCTGAAGAGCTGGGATTTAATACCCCCTGTGTCCAGAGTTTGGCCAAACTACTCCATGATACTGCTGCTTCAGCATCCGCTTTGTATGGCCAGGCAGCCTACAGGGGCCTTGAACTGACACTAGGTAACAGCCCACAGGATCACAAGCCAATGTAAACTGCTGATGTGAATGGCCCAGCAGCCCTGTGGGCAGCAGTCTCCCCTTGTTCGCCCCTTAAGTAAGACACCTGCAAAGCTCACCAAAATCCCACTCTTTCTGGTTTGAATTGACCAATCCAGCCTTAGCCTGAGAACCTCAAAGCACTTCACTGGTGGACCCCATAAAGGATGTGCCCCAGGTCCTGCAGGGCTCTCTCTCTGCCTACACTCTGCCTGCACCTCCCCATGGTGCCCCTTGAGGTGTGCCCTGTACTTTTTCCAGGACCTGAGTTATAAACGTCTCTATTTCAAATCCTTTGTGCTCTTTTGTTAAACTGCTACCGTTTACCACCCCAGGGCTCTACTTAACAAATGTTAAATTAACAAAGTCCAGCAGTCTTTGAGTGGTTCTCAGCCAAGATCAAGGGCATGGATTTATACAACCCAGCTCCCTCAGCAACTGAGGATAATTCTGAGGCATTTTCTACACCATCTCCGAGAGTTCCCCAGTGAGACCAACCCTAGTTGCACCCAGTGGGTCATATCCTCCAGTGCATCCTTACTGACTCACTTCCCTACCTCACTTTCCAGCTTCCCCACTGATGCTTCCAAAGATCACTTCCCAAATAAACTACTGAAACTTCATTCTGTCTCTGGGGTCTGTTTCTGAGGGAACTCAATATAAGATAAAGACTGACCCTGAAAGGCACAGTGTAGCTTAGCTGCAGCAATGGGGATCTGAGAAGCCGGATAATTACTTAAAATAGGCAATGATATAGAATTGCTGCAAGCTGTTGAACAGGGATGGGTGTGTCATTTATAGAAAATGATTCTACTTTCTGTTTTCTAGAGTGCTTTGTACTGAGGCGAGGGGGCAGCTGGGGGTGGGAAAGAGCCTGGAGCCTAGGGAATTGAGCTTTGCCACTCTTAGTCGTTCTCTAGGGGGGCAGACAAAGAGCGTTTGGATTAGTTGGGAGAATGTTAAAACAAAAATAGGGAACACTTTTGTTCCCTAAGACGTGAAGGAGAATCAGTGGGGATGGATGTTGACTGAATTGGTGATGGAGGAAGCAAAACTAACCCGCTTGGAGAACTGGGACAATGGCAGTGTCCTTGGCAGTTTTGATTTATGCCTAATTTGTAGCCCTGCTTACAGAGTAATATTTATTGGTCTTGAGACTATCCTAATGAAGCCTTATGTAGTTCATCAGAAAGGGATTCATTTCTCCCAAAGATTAGGCTTTGTGAAACCTTTGGAGATATAGTCAGTGTTTCATATGATTTTATGGATTTTTCTCCAGCCCTCCAATACACATATATATCTTTTCCCTGCACTAAAATCCTCAAACCCGTCTTTTCTCATTATGAATAAAAAAATAGGTTTTTCTTAACAACAGACCCTTTAATGAGTAATCAGAGCTACATTTTTAATATGTCAAAACCAGGACCTGTTTAACAGTTGGTAGCCCTCTCTCAGCATCACAGCCAGTGGCAGCCTCCTTTACACTTGCTCAGTGAAGGTCCTGAAATGTTCCCTGCCTAATGGCAGAAGCAACCACACTTTCACCCCCTCTCACTTTGCACAGCTTTTCAAGACACTTAACATCCTTCAAGTGCCTGGAAGCTAACATAATGCTCTTTACACACAGCTCCCCTGATCGGCACAGCTTCCCGGAATGTTTGTTTGTTTATTAAGTGTCAGTGAGGATTTATTTATGTATGGCTAAGAAGAAAATCTAGTGGTCTTCAGTGGTCTCTGAGCTCTAAATGAAACTTCACCAGACAGTGATCAGTGCCTTTTAGTTTTTTAATTATAATTTTCAGCTTATTGCTAACATATCTAGTGTGGGGGAAAGGGCATACAGTCCTACATGATGTAATTTTGTGACATTTAAAACTGCTAAGGACATTGAATGTGTCGTTATTTGAATTAGCCAGGTGAAGGAAAAATTCCATGAGCTTAACCCTTCCATTGCAGATAAGGGATTTTGAAAAGAATGGAAATTGATAGCTAAAGTGACAGGTTTGAGCTGTTCCTCCCCACTCTAGAAATAAGCCCAAGATATATTTACCCATTGACCCCAATAAAATGACCGATCTCCAATTGGAGTAGACCGTAACATTTGTTTGGTCTTTTCTTTTCTTTTTTAATTGAAGTATAGTTGATTTACAATATCGTGTTAATTCCTGCTATGCAGCAAGGTGATTCAGTTATATATGTATACACATACGCATTCTTTTTTATATTCGTTTCCATTAAGGCTTATCCCAGGATATTGAATATAGTTCCCTGTGCTATACAGTATATACAGTAGGACCTTGTTTATTCATTCTCTGTAAAGTAGTTTGCATCTTGTTGGGCCTTTTCTTTTTTTTTTGGTTTTAACATCTTCATTGGAGTATAATTGTTTACGACAGTGTGTTAGTTTCTGCTTTATAACAAAGTGAATCAGCTATACATATATATATATCCCCATATCTCCTCCCTCTTGCATCTCCCTCCCACCCTCCCTATCCCACCCCTCTAGGTGGTCACAAAGCACCAAGCTGATCTCCCTGTGCTAGGCGGCTGCTTCCCACTAGCTATCTATTTTACATTTGGTAGTATATATAAGTCCATGCCACTCTCTCACTTTGTCCCAGCTTACCCTTCCCCCTCCCCGTGTCCTCAAGTCCATTCTCTACGTCTGCGTCTTTATTCCTGTCCTGCCCCTAGCTTCTTCAGAACTTTTTTTTTTTTTTTTAGATTCCATGTATATGTGTTAGCATACGGTATTTGTTTTCTCTTTCTGACTTACTTCACTCTGTATGACAGACTCTAGGTCCATCCACCTCACTACAAATAACTCAGTTTCGTTTCTTTTTGTGGCTGAGTAATATTCCATTGTATATATGTGCCACATCTTCTTTATCCATTCATCTGTCGATGGACACTTAGGTTGCTTCCATGTCCTGGCTATTGTAAACAGAGCTGCAATGAACATCGTAGTACATGACTCTTTTTGAACTATGGTTTTCTCAGGGTATATGTGTTTGGCCTTTTCTTAAGGAGAGAATATGCCAGTATTCTGTCCATACAGATCTATGCGTGTATTTCCAGAACATTTGTGATGGAAAGGAAACACTGTGTTCAACTTGACGGGCTTCACTCATATCATCTCTTCCACTTGGAGATACAGCTGGTTACCCAGACTCCCACCAATAATCACCCTACAGACAAGACTAGGATCCCAAGATTTGTAGAGAAATCAGTGAAATGAAACATCCTATCAGACATAGTTAGCATCTGCAAATTGACTTTTTGGTTTAATTCAGTCAAATTATTATTAAATTATCCCAGTAAGTATCCATTTGAGTTATTAGAGTGATACGGAAAAGCTAGATGCAGTTAGCCTCAGAATCTTAATGCCCAAAGCAAGGCCTTTGTTAGGCCGTAACTTTGATGACTGAAAAAGGAATAAGGCTATGGATCAGTATGTGAACGATTCTGTGAATTTAAAAGGAAGATCCATCTTCTGAATTCGTAGTGGGTCACCTGCTTCCTACTCTCAGAACCACACACACACACACACACACACACACACACACACACACACACACCCCTCCAGTGTAGAATATGTAAAATGAAGATATCAGGCTGCACTGTCCAATGCAATAGGCACTAGGTACATGGGTCTGTTGAGACCTGGAAAGATGCTGAGTCCAAAGAGAGATGTGTTATAAAACACGCAGTGGATTTCAAAAACTTAGTACCAAGAAAAGAATGTAAATTACCTCTTTGGTAATTTTTTATATCAATTATAGGTTCAAGTGATAATATTTGTATAAATTCAGGTAAGTCAAATATAACATTAATTTTATTTTTACTTTTTAAAATTGTTATGAAAAAATTTAAGTTATATATGTTACTAACATAATATGTCCATTGGACAACTCTGGAAATAAGGCACATAATTATGTGGGTGGATTTTTCTGTCCTTTACTACTTCAGAAAATAAAGTGAGCTTCTTACTTACAGTTCATGTTTTTCCCTTGAATTCACCCAAGAGCATTATACTTCTCTGATGGAAAATGATGACAATAAAGCCATCTAATTAATGAAGCCAACTACTTAGAAATGTTATTTCATAAATTAAATAGTTTTACAAATATAACTCTACACACATACACAAAATTATTAATAAGGTATTTGTTTTCCTACAAACTATGAAAATTCAGCATACTTCAACTTCATTAGGATTTTATTTATAACAATATTATTTTTATTGTTATTTGTGTCAGTCTTTTCCATTAAATTTTGTTTCATTAATAAAACAAAAATTTTTGAAAAGGGCCCAATTATCATTTAACTGAGGTTCTAAATGTCTCATTTAAATGATACAGGATTTACCACAAAATTAAATAATACTAATTTGTAAGAGCATCTTTGTAACTTTTCAATACTGTAAAATATGAAATGTGTTTTTTTATCAATTGGGAGGCTCTTATTTCAAATTTCCCTGTGCTAAAGCGTTAGCTTGGGTAGAAGAATTAGTTGGTAAGAACGGATTCATTAAATACCCAATGACTTGGCACTCAAGAGAGAGGACAGGAAGAGATAGAACATATTGAGATGACATTATCACCAGCTCCATCTGGCACTAGCCATCTCCCATAAGTTGGGCGTTCTTATAATATACAAGCCATTATCCTAAACTACGGAGATATAAAGACATATGAAGCATACGTCCTCCACTGTGAGAAAATATAATATAGTAGAGAGATTGGATCATTAGGCTGATAAGTACCATTATTCTTATCTAGATTAATCCACCCTTTTTCTATATATATAGCAGCCATTTTCTATGGAGCAGCCAGTGATTTTTTTTTTTAAATAAACCTTTTGGTTTTACTCCTCCCACTGCCACTACTTAAAATTCCAGAGTGAATTTCCAGTGCACTTGGAAAAAGATCTTACCAAAGCCCACAAGACCCTGCATGAGCTCACCTTCTCCAATTTCACTCCATACGCCCCATCCCCTTCATGCTCAACTCTCCAACTGGCTGCTGCCTCAGAGTCTCTGCCTTTGTCATCATTCTAGAACTCTTTCTTAAACCTTAAGAATAATGGAAAATAGAGGGGGATTCAGCTCTCGATACCTCTGAGTTGACTTCTCTGGCTACCCTTCTCTTATACTCCTGACAGTAAACTTGTGTCTCAATTTTCCTATTTAATTTTCTTTACAGTACTAGCAACTAGCTAAAATTATCTTTAAATTTATTTAGTTGTCTGTTGTCTGTCTCTTCTCACTAGAATTAAGAACATAAGCTTGCTTTCTTTGATAATCTTTTCCCAGGCACATAAAAGACCCTCAGTATTTAAACGACGGCTGGTTGGCTGACTGGTTAGCGAGCTGGTGGGCTGGAGGGATGGATGGAATATGATGGAGTCTAATAGTATCAGGGCAGAGGGAAATCAGGGTGCTGGGAAGGGAAGAGAGGTGGCACCTAATCCAGATTAGGAAGCTAAAGAAAAAATTTCTGAAAGATATAGCACCTTCGCTGGCACAAGAAGTGTCAGCAGGAGTTGGCCAGGCAGTCAGCAAAGGGCTTTATCTTCTGGGCAGATGGACGAGATCCTGGTGGCCAGAAGGAGGCTGCCACGCTCAGAGAACTACAGCAAGTTTAGTCAAGTTGCAGCCAGAAGTGGCATAATGTTGAGATGTGAGGACAGGTGGGCAGAGCCGAGATGTGCAGGAGCCCAGCAAGTCATACAAAGTGATTGTGTGAGAAGCCTGATTTGGACTGTATTATAAAACCAAACGTCTGAATGTTCTGCAGCGTGAGGCATGCTTTGAGTTTCCGCCTGCTCACTCCATCTCAGTGTTTAAGCTTCTCATGAGACTGGCAGCTGAACAAAGTCAGGGGCTGTCTCCCACCTCTTGAATTCTCCTCCTCATCTAACTCTGTGCCTTGTGCAAGGTAGGCTCGTAGCAAATCCCTGTTGAGTTAAATCAAGTCTTTTCTCACATTATTCTAGAGGCTGTTACCAAAGTGACATTTGAGGCTGTCTAGATTATTCTGAGACATCACACAAAGTGCAAGAATAGCTCATGCTCCATTGGTCCTCCATAATAGTTACTTTGAATTAATATGGAGGATGGACATGCACGGTAAACTGACAAGCTCCAAAGCCTTGCACTGTGGAAAAATACCACCTTGACAATAAAGAGGGCCCAGGAAAGACCTTTTTGGAGATGTGGATAGTGCATTAATATTTATATAGTTCCCTGAGTTGGAATAGAAAAAGAAAATGAACAACTTCCTGGCATACTGGCTTTTTTTAAAATCAAGGAGTCACCTGAAAAGGCTGCCTTCTTGCGGGAATCATCAATTCTGAAATAACGGCCCATTTTCCAGAGATTAGACTTCCTTACATAGAATTTCAGCAAGGTATGCAAAGACATCTGTTTGAATGACTGTCAAAGTGGAAACCAAACCTTGGTGATCCGAATTCTAGGATTGGGCTAAGTTGTTTCCTTTGCTTTCATCTCTCTAGTGTTGGAAGGGAAAATGGCGCCTTGATTGTTCACCATTCTATAAATTATTTCCTGGAGTTGCATTGTTTACAGCAGCCTGAAACAAAGAGCCTTGGAATTTGGTTGTGATTATTCTGACAGAGAATTGTAAATAAAATGGAGGAATGATATATTAATCATGATGCTTGATATACTTAGTTGGAATGTTAACAAGTTGAGCTTCCCCGGAAGTATCTCAAAGCCTCTCCTTAGATTTTATATGGTTGACTTCTTTTTCACTTATTGCAGAAGGCTATATTTTTCTATATATTTTATTAGTTTTCTATGTCTTTATTATTAATGTTTGGAACATATTCCCTTAATGATTAGCATGTATTTAGAGAAGCACAAACTAAAGCCGATTTGCAGAAACCCAGGTTGAATAATAACTCAAAGCCATTAGACATGTCTAAAACTGTGGTGTAACCACTACCTCTTCTCTTGCTTACAAGGTTTGCTACTTCTTAATCTCACTGGTCTTAAATGATGAATGCTCATATAAAAGGCAAAACAAAGGTAGCCCTGTAGAGTCACATTACGTCTACAAGTCAATTACTGATTTCTTATGAGAAATCCTTGGCCTAGGGAGGCACAGACTGAAGAAAGTTTTGCTCCTTGGGAGATGACAACTGAATAGAATTGGACATGTTATCAGGCCTTGAATATTAAACCATCCTGAGCTTCAGATGTTTTAGAAATGCCGCCGTGATGTGTGTGCACATAGGGAAGAAATTAAATAGCCCATGTAGTTCACAATCGTGTGAAATAACTTGGTTTACATACTGTTGCTTTTCTTACAAGTTTTTGTCTTTCCATATTCAGGTTGTTTTTGGAAATATATTTTAAAATGAAATTGCCAAGTAGGTGTGAAAGAATTTTCTCAAGGGGAAAATAACAGCTAAGAGACAGATCAGTCTGTCTGCCCTGATGCCCCTAATCAAGTTAAATGAGGACAGAGATGGAAAGAGAAGAGGGTCAGAAAAAGTGAAGATCCAAGGGGATAAAATCTCGCCACTGCAGGAGATGCTGCCCATTCCCTGTTCACATTCCTTGGACCTTAACATTTCACTGTTCTCCAACCAATTTCTAGCTGCTGGTACCTGTAATTCTGTACCTGAGGGGGTTTTCCCATAACAGTGGAAATCTCTACCAGTAGAAGATCCCATTGGGACCTTGTGCTCAGTCAGTGAGCTCCAGTCTATAAATACTCCCAGCTTCTCTGCTCTTAGGTGTCACAATTTTAAGGCATCTGTTTCATACCACTTCTCAGCATTTCCCTTGCAGCATTAAGCTCCAGTGGTCCATTGTGGCAATTGGCTTGATAACTCATCCTTTATTGACTGCCTTCCCTCCTTTGCATCATCACTTCACCACTCTCTCCGTGCTTCCTGGGATCACCTCCCAAATAAACCATTTGAACTCATATTCTAGTCTTAGGGTCTGCTCCTCTAGAACCCAAACTAAGACGTGTTTTGTAAATATTTTCTGAATGTAGAGCAACTCTATGAATGGGAAGCTTAGGCCTTAGCGTAGTTCTTATGCAGAGTCCATGTTCAGAAAATGTTTTATCAGATGAACTGTGATGCTTATGCCCTTGGCAGTAGAAAGGTCCTTATCCAGCTTTAGGACAATGGCAGAATATGTGGTGCTTGAAGCCATCTGCTTGAAATCCACCTACTTACCCAAGTATGTGGAGGAGAGAAGAGTACTTTATCCACCTCAGCATCTGGGAATAATTTATCATGGAGGTGCAACTCATAAAACCAGTCATTCTGGACACCTTACTCCCTTTCAAATGAGAAGATTTGGGCATGGAAGCTGAGTATGCACTGACTCATTTCTTGAGAAATATGAATATGAGAGAGGAAAGATTTTATCACTCTGTAGCAAAGTGGAGTCTGCCTGAGTTGGGTAAAATGCACATAACTTATTTATGAACACCTCTCTAAAGCATCTTAAAGCTTAGAGGATAAAGAACTCAGTGGGTTTTCACTTGGTTATTTGCCCCAAGGCTAAAACTTGTGGCATATTTCAAGAGTTTTTTTTTCTAATATAGTAAAACAATAGTTCTTTTTAAAATATAATCTAAAACGGCACTCCAGGCCTACATGCAACAGCTGGTGTTCATATGATACTGTAAGGTGCCTCCTCTTAACTCAATCTCAGCCTCCTCTGGGTAGAAAAAAAGTTAGAGAGAGTGGTTAAAAAAAAAAAAAATAGGAAACACTTCTACTTGAGTTATGTCTTCCTTTCTGTAGTAAAGTGAAATGTTTGAAAATTGTCCTGATAATACAAAGCCTTGAAATTTTGTTACCAAAAATATACAGATAATTGAGGCAAGGATTTCCTGAAACGTTAATTGCCTCAATGATCTACATCATGTTGAAGTCATATGTCTGACTTTTAGTCAAAGTGTGCAACTTGCATTTCTTCCCTCAGCAACCAGTTGTCAATCATGAGCTAGAAATCGACAAGGTTTGTTTTTTCCACATGTTGATTATTAGATTGCGAAGCCTTTAAATCTGAAGACTGTGTCAATAATTGGTTAACTGGAACCTGAATTCTGAAGGGGTTATTAGTATGCCACGCTGACATTATTTAATCATTATTCACGGAAAAGCCATTTTCCTTTCCTAATCTCTCTGTCGTGCATACATATACATACATTAGAAGAACAATAAAGACCCTATTTGGCCTATAATACTTTACTCATAGGCCTAACTGAAGTGATATGGGGAGAGTTCATGGTAGGTAGATCAATGAATTGACGTAAATTATCTGGTAGGTAATTCAGCTTCTTGTCCCGCTTAGCAGACGGTGTCTCATGTAAGTGTCCTGTGCTCCAGAGGTGGCCTGCGATGACTTTTGTATGCCAGGTCAGATCCATTAAGCCGCAAGATTATACTGGAACCAGATTTTCCCACTAATTTATGTGGACCGGACTATTGCAACTGAAATCTTCTGGCAAACGTGAAACTTGTACCTCTCCACGAGTGGCGTAGGCTTCAAACTCTCATCTTTTTCTAATTTACAAGAAATTTGGGGTTTTCAATATCTAGAAGCCATAGAAATAGGCAAATTGCAGCCACTAAGCTATACTTACTAGATAGAAACAGACATATGTAATCGTAGACTTTATATCCTATCAAGAAGACCTTGAGAATCCCAACACCTTCTTCCTTTTACTCTGCTGATACTTGACAGACAAGCTTATGTCTGATACTCTGATAGCATTACCTGCCCTCTGATCAGTTCAATCCTGGACAGTAGAACTTCCATTAGCTCTAGTTTGTGCTGGTATTAGGATATTAAGTCCAAAAGCAAAGAAAGGATACGGCAGGATCCCTGTCTATGCTGTACTTAAGGTCTTGGTGGAGACAGAGGCTTTAACCTGTAAAAAAAAAAAACCAAGAGAATTTTGTGAAAATAGATAGAAGCATTTAAAACTCTGATAGCGGTAAATTGATAAACTCTGATGGTGGGAACTTTGTCTAACGACTTAAATGAGGTGCCATGTTTCCTGCCTGCGGGTATTCAAGACGTGCTTGTCCACTCACAGACAAACGACGCTCATTACCTTATCTGTGGAGCTCACTGAGACCAGAGGCGAAGCCTTTGTAAATTCCCAAGATTCTTCTCACGTTCTGTGGGCTCCATTCACATTTCTTATTAAAGAACTTTTATTGGTTGGTGTTTGATTTGGTATTGTGCACTAAAGCAAGAAGGTCAGCTGGAGAGGGTGTACTTCAAGTATTCAGTTATCTTTCAATTGAAGCAAAAACGGACTTTTAAAATTTATTTTATTGAAGTATAGTTGATTTACAATGTATTAATTTCTGCTGTACAGCAAAATGATTCAATTTTACATGTGTATATATATATTTTCTTTCTCATATTATTTTTTATTATTTTCCATTATGCTTTATCACAGGATGTTGACTACAGTTCCCTGTGCTATACAGCAGGACCTTGTTGTTTATCCATTCTCTATATAATAGTTTGTATCTGATAATCCCAAAACTCCCACTCCATCCCTCCCACCCACCCCACTTGACAACCACAAGTCTGTTCTCTATATCTGTGAGCCTGTTTCAGTTTCACAGATAAGGTCATTTGTGTCATATTTTAGATTTCACGTATAAGTGGTAACATGGTATTTGTCTTTCTCTTTCTGACTTACTTCACTTACTATGATAATCTTTAGGTCCATTCATGCTGCGGCAAATGGCATTATTTCATTCTTTTTATGGCTGAGTAGCAGTCCATTGTATATATGTACCACATCTTCTTTATCCATTCTTCTGTCAATGGACATTTAGGTTGTTTCCATGTCTTGGCTATTGTGAACAGTGCTGCTATGAACACAGGGATGCATGTATTTTTTGAATTCATAGTTTCGTCCAGATATATGCCCAGGAGTGGGATTGCTGCATATATGGCAACTCTATTTTTAGTTTTTTGAGGAGAATCCTCTGTGCTATTTTCCATAGTGGCTGCACAAATTTACATTCCCACCAACAAAGTATGAGGGTTCCCTTTTCTCCACACCCTCTCCAGCATTTGTTATTTGTCGACTTTTTAATGATGGCCATTCTGACCTGTGTGAGGTGGTACTTCGTTGTAGTTTTGATTTGCATTTCTCTAGTAATTAGTGATGTTGAGCTTCTTTTCATGTGCCTGTTGGCCATCTGTATGTCTTCCTTGGAGAAATGTCTATTTAGGTCTTCTGCCCATTTTTTGATTAGGAAATTCTGTCTGAACCAGTTTATACAGCTCGTTACTCATTAAAAGAATGAAAGAGATAAGCTGTTTTATTTGGAATGTCCTACTGTCCCTCTGATAAAATCTCGTTGGGTTCATCGAAAAAAAATGTTCGAATCTTCCTCACGATGCATCAGTCTCCCTGAATGTACCCACCGAAGAGTAATTTCTTCAGAGCAGATTTTGCTGTGGCATCTTGTAAAAAGTGATACTCTCTCCTAGAACTCACGTTATTCAGATTCAGATGGTGTCTAATGAGTTCACCCAAGCTACAAATCCCTGCCTTTCTTCTGATACCCCATTCTTCCCCATGACCTGTATCTAATCAAGTTCTGTGAACTCCTCCTCCTAATGTCTCTCAAATCTCTGTCTACCTCCCCATTCCCAGCGCCAATATCTTAGGTTAGGGCACCATCCTATGTTTCTTGGATCACTGCCACAGCCTCCTAATTAATCTCTCTGCCTGTATCCTTGCCATCCCCCCCACCCCCTCTAATATGCCATCCTCTAGAGCCCTAATGCATTTTTAAGAATTGCAATACCAGTTGGGCTGTTTTCTCCCTGATGTTCCCCATTGCTATCAGAATAAAGCTTCCGAGGATCCTTAGCGTGGCTTGGTCTGGCCCTGCCCACCTCTCCTGAGTTACTTATCATTTTATGCCTCCCACGCTAATTAACTCCTGGACTCCGGGTCCTTCCCCAAAGAGCTGTGCTTTCTTTTTCCTCAAGGATTTTTCCCTTCGAGTTTCTTCTCTTCTCTCTCTCCTTTCCATGGTGAAATCTCTGCTCATCCTTCAGGACTCAAATTGCATGTTTTGTCCCACCCTCTAGTGCTTTTTTCTGTCCCTTCCCCTCAAGACTGACTTTAGTATCCTGCTGATACACTCCTGGAGCAAGTGCCCTGTGCTAATCAACCCTGACACGGCACCGACCACGCTCTAATGAAAACAACTGTTAACTTGTCTGTTTCTCCCACTGGGAAGTCAGAAACTGTGGCTTTTCTCAGTTATATATTCCCAGCAGCTGGCACTGTGCATCTGTTCTGCAAACATTTGCTGGGCAAATGTAGTCAAAGTTCATACAACTAATAATTGGGGGAGCAGGGATTCGAACACCAGTTCTTTGGACTTCAAGCACAGTACTGTGGTATCCATACTGTGTTCTAATGGTTCCAGAGAAGGCAGAGTTTGTGCTTCAGGGCCGAGGCTAAAATACCTCCACCACCCACACCGCTACCTCACTTCCGTTTTCCAGTACATTCGTTGGAATATTTTAAGAAGGAGGGATGTGCCTCCAACCAAAATCTAATTGAATGTTTTATACTAAATCTTTACCTGTTCTCAATGGCCTGTTAGAGCTGGAGATAAGCCATTTAAAAATCAGCTTTAACACGTATTTTCTTTTTTTTTTTTTAACATCTTTATTGGAGTTTAATTGCTTTACAATGGTGTGTTAGTTTCTGCTTTATAACAAAGTGAATCAGTTATACATATACGTATGTTCCCATATCTCTTCCCTCTTGCATCTCCCTCCCTCCCACCCTCCCTATCCCACCCCTCTGTGTGGTCACAAACCACCTAGCTGATCTCCCTGTGCTATGCGGCTACTTCCCACGAGCTATCTATTTTACGTTTGGTAGTAACACGTATTTTCTTAAATGTGTTCACTGCCACCTTTCTTCCCCAGCAAATTTTGCTTGTAACAGACCTCCCAGTAAGGACTGCTTTCTAAACATTTTTAAAATCATGCTTCCTTTCTCTCCATTATCTCTGTCTCTCCCTACAAAGTCATCTGAGCTTTTCTAATGTAGATCTGGTAATTCATATTCATGTTATACCAACATGAAAAAAATCCCTCCCTCTGTTTAAACCTCAGAGCCCAAAACTGCCTGAATGCATTGTGCTCAGCATTGGGACAAGGCCACCACTGCTCACATTTCACAGTGGGACTCCTTTCTGAGAATCTTGCCACCAAATAGATCAGCTGTCGTGCATCTTGTGCAAAGAAATCATAAGTTCTTGCAATCGCTAACTCGCTCTTGATAATTCAGCTGAAAAGAGTCCAACAATGAAAAATTAATGCTGTTAGATATTCGTGTGTGCTAACATCTATATTAATATGTACTCTGTGTATTAATACATAAATGTATGCATTACTTATACATGAATTTGTTATACGTATTTACACTAAAAAAATCAGTAAGAAGGGTGAACATTTTTCATAAGTCTGGTATTTATAAAGAACACATTTTGTGTTCATTTTTAATTAGCAAAATATAACCTTAAAAGCTTCCAGTATTGGGTTTTGCTTTGCTTTACGTGAGCAAAGTGGGTGAGGAAGGACTCACAATCTCCCACTTCGCAAATTAGAAGTCATCCCTCGATTTGGCAGTTTACTCTCTGATCTGAACATTGGCTACGTTGAGACATCTATGTGAACAAGTATCTTCCCTCATAAAGACTACAGTTTTAGACCACATGATGCACATTACAGAAGTAATCGGATTTGCACTGGAGTGCTGCCCATCCATAAGCCAAAATACTAAGCTGCCCCACCTACAGAATCACTGACATTTAGGATGAGAAGTTCCCTTGGAAAATATCTCATTTAACCCATGCATTTGCTGGATGGGGAACTTGAGATACGACTGTGATTGTTTCAGAGTTGGTATTTAACACCAAACCTCCTACCTTCTTAAACAAAACTTTTCTATCATGTCTTTCCTGCTATATATATGTTGTTTATTTTTCTAAACAAATTATATAACATACATTCTATAAATTGCATGCATCCTTTTTCCCCCTTAGAAAAAAATTTTTTGAATTTTATTTTTTTGTACAGCAGGCTCTTATTAGTTATCTATTTTATACATATTAGCGTATATATGTCGATCCCAATCTCCCAGTTCATCCCACCACCACCCCACCCCTAAACTGCATGCACCTTAAGGGCACAACTTGATGGGGTTTTGCAAAAGTACCCTATACCCACCACTCAGTCAAGATACTGAGCAGTACTAAGGCTCTAGAAATGTCTCTCGTGCTCCCTCCCAGTGTAACCACTCCTCTTGTTCCACTCTTCAATTTCTATCCCCGCAGACGTGTTTTGCCTCCTCATACACAGGGAATCGTATAGTATTTGTTCTTTTGTGTCTGGCTTCTCTTGCTGAAAATATTTTCTTTTGTTTTTTATTTTTTATTTTTTTGCCTCCACATTTTTCTATGTCGTCATATGTATCAATAGTTGCTTTCTTTTCACTGTTGAGGAATATTCCGTTGTATAGTTATAATGTAAGCTCGGGTTTGGTTTTTTAAAATTTTTTACCCATTTTGATGTACATTTGAGTTTCCAGTTGAGCTATGTAAAATAACACTTCTCAAAATATTATTGTACATGTCTTTTGGTGTACATAAGTATTCATCATTTCTGTTGGATATATATCAGGAGTGGAATTATTGGGTCCTAGGGAATATGTATTTTTAGCTTTAGTATAGGTTGCCTAAAACCTTTGCCAGAGTAGCTACGCCAATTTACACTCTCACAAGCAGAGTATGAAAGTTCAATTTGCTCTATATTCCTTCCCAACTGATGATGACATTATTATTTTTAGCCATCTTGGTCCCAGGAGTATCTCATTGTGGTTTTAATTTGCATTTTACTGAGCATCTCTTTCTAAGCTTATTGGCCATTGGAATATCTTCTTTGCGAAGTATGCATTCCATTTTTTGATTGCTTCTGTAAAAATGGTTTATCTATCTTTTTATTAATTTGAGGGGGTTCTTTACATACTCTGGACGCAAACCTCATGTGATATTGCCAGTATCTTCTCCTCTATGGCTTGCCTTTGTAGTCTCTTAATGATGTCTTTTAATGAACACAAGTTCTTCATTTTAATAAAATCCAATTCTTCTCCTTTATAGTTACTCTGTGTATTTATTCCCTTAAAGCATTGTTTACTAATCTTCATAGCATTAACTTGTATATATTATATTATTTGTATAAATTATTTTTAAATGTCTTCATTTACTCTGTTACTTAAAAAGTAGTTTTTTTTTTTTTTTTTTTTTTTTTTTTGCGGTATGCGGGCCTCTCACTGTTTTGGCCTCTCCTGTTGCGGAGCACAGGCTCCGGACACGCATGCTCAGCAGCCATGGCTCACGGGCCCAGCCGCTCCATGGCATGTGGGATCCTCCCGGACCGGGGCACGAACCCGTGTCCCCTGCATCGTCAGGTGGACTCTCAACCACTGCGCCACCAGGGAAGCCCCTAAAAAGTAGTTTTTAAATACACAGCAATTCTCCTCCTATATTCTATTAGTACCACATCTCCCATGACATTGTGCAAATTCCTTGGTTGTAATTAAAATCTATATTTAATAATTATTGTAGAATTATTAATATTTTTAAATTTAGTTTTGAAGATCAGACAATGTATTAGGTGCTAATAAGAGATTTCTTACCCTGACGCCCCCATGATACATTTACATTAAATAAAATCCAGACTGGCCATTTGAAAATACTAATTTATAGTTTTCTTACTGAAATGAGTTGTACATGCTTATATGTATACATATGAAGAGTGTGAAAATTGTGTTATTTTATAGCACTACATCTCTCAATGTGATGTACAATATTTAGAGCACTTGGTCTAAGACACAGGAAGGAAGCACGTGAAGCACACTGAAATTCTGTCAAATAATTACTGCATGATTGCTTTGTTGCTTTTAGTTAAGAAGCATTGAAAAATGAGTAGGCTTATTAATTATCAAAAACATCAGAATGAACTTTATGGATCAGGAAATTGGGAACAGGTAGGTCAAGTGAATTGGCCAAGATCATGATACAAATTAAATCAAGATCCAGCCAGGGAAAATAATCGAGCTTGAATCCTTGGGTCTATCCCTGCATCTTTATGGCACATATTAATACATATCAGACAACAGATTTAAAATTTGAGGAGTAAGTCTTGCTAATAATGTATTAATACATTATTAATACAAACTATAATAATGTTCTATAAGCCAAATGATGTGTGATGCATTCTAAACTTCTATTTGAATATTGGATTTTCCTTTAATTTTTCCATGGATAATTCATGGAAAAGGTATAGTTAAATATATTGATGTTTGAAGTCATAACTTAAGTTACATTTATTAACAAGAATTTATAAAATACAGGAATGGAGCTGAAAGTTGCTGTACAATTAACTGTTGTCTTTTAGTACATTATTCTAATAACGGAAGAACTGACAGAAGAGTAGGAAATGTAATTACTTTTGCCTGTTAAAAGAAGTCTTAACATTATTTAACTGATAACGTGATTGAAATAAATTTACTTTTGCTAAAATCTCCACTTAGCATTTACATAGTTAGATATATTAGCCATGTTTTATATAATATATACATATATATATATTTGAAATTACCCATCAATATTTTATGGAGTTTTCAGTGAGGGGAGGAGAGAAGATTTTAGAGATTAGGAGAGGGCTATATAGTAGGAAAGAACACAGAAGATATAGGCGATAAGGGAGACAGAGGAAGAATATCTGCTCTCGTGACAGCTTACATGCTGAATTGCATTGATTTCTCTGTGTTCTGTGATGCTCATTAAACAGGACTCCATTGATGATCCTTCGGGTCACGAACCAGCCAGCATGTTAGTTTCCACTATCACACCTTCGAATAAACTACTGAATTAAAATCTATTGAGAACGGCTTATGGCCCACAGACAATAGCTTTTTTTCTAAAGATATTTGCAAATGACTCATAAATGTTTGCTTGGGTGTTTTATTTAGAAACACCATGGATAAATATTTGAAAGAGTATTGCTAATGACAAGGCAAAAGTGAACTATAAAGTGTCTCTAATGACTACTTTAAAATCTGCACTCTGCAAATAGAGCTGACTAAAGAGAGAGGAAAATGTAAGATAACAGCAGGTGAGCTCTTCATGGGATGTGTGCGTGTTTGTGTGTGTGTGGAGATGTCTGTGTGAAACAAATCATATTTGTAAACTAAGGCCTGTATCTGCTGAATAGAGAAGAGTTTCATTCAACAGACACATCTGCCAGGAAAATCTGGGGTCGTAATTTAGGTTTTATAGTCTGGGAATGACTAGATGGCTTTTGAAAGCACTACTTCTCCAGCGTTTTTTATTTTATCCTTTGATCAAATATGTCAGCCAAGGAAGAAAATGGTCATTTCTTTCTTTCGAAAGCAGGAAAAATAAAGAGATTTACATTAAATAGTAGTCATCACAATGTTCATAGAAGTTTCCAACTATTTATCAACATGCCTGCTTTCCAACTGCAATTTGCTTAATTGGATTTGCATCTTCAGTCACTTTGCGGTTTCCATACTGAGGTGGTAAAGTTGTTCCAAGCTGTGGGCGGCTGGTCAGATGTACATACGGCTGTGTAATTGTCAGAAAATGTCCTCGTGTCAGATGGGGCCACGGCCTAGAGTATAAACAATCCTGTTAGTGCTTCTGCAGCGTACGAAGAGACAGCTCCACTTCATTAGTGAGATTACACTGGCTATGGACAACTGGCTGTCTCGATCATCTGCAGGCCAATCATGAAGCCGTTGCCGGGGTCACTGGGCAGCCCAGTCCAATTCAGTCATTAAGACAACTGGAATAACCAGACTGTAAAACGGTTGGTCTGGTTATTTCTTAATGATGTAATTGGATCGACCAGAGAGATCCATTAACTGCTGAGCCGTCGGTGGCTGGTGGTCTCACTGATGAGCTCAGCCGTCAGTGATGGACTTGAATTGATTGTACAGCTTCCTGATCGATTGTACAATTTGCAGTTACCATGCTGCGGATGGGGTGGAATTGATTTAATTTTTGTGATTTCATTGAACCCATAGATGTACAACATATTCGTGTGTGTGGGCGTGTGTGTGTGTATGCTTGTGTGTGTGTTATTTTCTCAACAGTAATACATTTGAGACATCAGTGATGAATAATGCTATTTTAAGATATGCCTATTTTATCTCACCTAAGTTTCATCAGAAAATTCGATTGACTGTTACAGAGATCTCTAAGGAGGGGAAATGCGAGCTTGAATGGAAACTGTGTATTTAGAAGGGGGGAAAGAAAAGCATCCTTCACTCTTCTATGTTCAGTGTGACAAAGCCCACTGCATGGTTACTGCAGCCTA
This sequence comes from Phocoena phocoena, assembly GCF_963924675.1. Taxonomy (NCBI): domain Eukaryota; kingdom Metazoa; phylum Chordata; class Mammalia; order Artiodactyla; family Phocoenidae; genus Phocoena; species Phocoena phocoena. Next base: position 45,689,069 of record NC_089233.1, on the reverse strand, counting down.
TTCATGACATAGTAATGTCTGATCTCCTGTTTTGCCGAGTTGCTTATAAAATGTGCTCGATGTCCGTGTGGTGTGGCATGACAAAGTAAATAATTGCTATAATAAATTTATGGAAAAACGTGGAGCATGAGCTCCCCAACCAATGAGAGAAAGTGCCCATGGCAGTTTCCCTTCAAAGAAAAGAATTAGCTGCTCCCACGAGCACTTCTTGGCTAGGGCTGGTTTTTGGGCTTGATTCTCTATACCCACCCCCCAACTGTGCTGCCTAGAATAGGCACTCAGTAAGTATTTCTTGAGTAAGTAAAGTAATATGTCAAAAGAAATTTCTTTGTGAATAATGGATGCCAAATGAGTATGAAGAGGTAGGTAACTGTTTATGTTTTCACTTTTGAGGTGAGTTAGTCCCCCTGTCATTTCCTAACAGTGGTCCAAAGACGGGTGCCAATCTTAGACGATATTCTCACCAGGCCAAAGTAAGATGAGAAAAACATGAGAATGAGGGTTTTAGGAGATTAAAAATGTCCACAAAATCTTCTTCATGACCCCCACTGAGAGGCAGAGTCTGTTTTCCTTTCTCTTAAATGTAGAAGGACCCACAACTGTGACATCTGTGACAGTTGAAGCCTAGACTTTAGGAGTACTGGAAGTTTCTACCTCCTGTAATGGATGCTTGCTCATAGGACGCTCCCTCCCAGAACCCAGTCACTGTACGATGAAAAGTTCAAGCTGAATGCAAAGACCATGGGTAGACGCTCTGGTCAACAGTCACCGCTGAGCTCCCAGCCAACTGCCAGCCGACTTGCACCGAGCCCCCAGCTGAGCTCATTCAACCCACACAGTTGAAGAGATAATAAAATGGTTATTGTTTTAAGGCACTAAGTTTTGAGTTGGCTTGTACTCAACCATGGATACCTGTAACCATGGCATATATTCACTTGCGTAAGATTATCAGCTCCTGTTTCCTGAGAAGGATTGCCTGTTCTAGGACGCTGCACTTCCTACTTTGTTAATGTTAAAATGTCCTTTCTTTTTTCTCCCAGCTTTGTGGAGGTGTAATTGACATATAACATATGTTTTTAGATTCCACACGTAAGGGAGATGATGCAGTATTTGTGTTTCTCTCTCTGGCTTATTTCATTCAAGGTCCATCCATGTTGTCACAAATGGCAGGATTTTCTGATCCACTGATGGACATTTCTTTTTGGCGTGATGGTCAGAATAAACAGCAGTGATGTAGATAGATGTATGTCTTTAATTGGGATAATAAAAAATTAGGATACCTGTATAGCACCCAATGGTTGTAATACATTTTATTTATCTATGGAATTCAAAACCTCTGCCCAAATCCAACTACATACGCTCTGCAGAAATTCTCTGTCTTCCAGGGCCGTAGTTAGCCAACTTCTGCTCAAACAATTCCAGTGAAAACAGTTGACTCATCATAAGGCAGCATGGTCTATCTTGAAACATAAGTACTTATTAAGAAATATTAATCTGGGCTTCCCTGGTGGCGCAGTGGTTGAGAGTCCGCCTGCCGAGGCAGGGGACACAGGTTCGTGCCCCGGTCCGGGAAGATCCCACATGCCGTGGAGCGGCTGGGCCCGTGAGCCATGGCCGCTGAGCCTGCGCGTCCAGAGCCTGTGCTCCGCAACGGGAGAGGCCACAACAGTGAGAGGCCCGTGTACTGCAAAAAAAAAAAAAAAGAAAGAAAAGAAATATTAATCTTTGGTATTAATGAGGAGTTTTCCACAGATTTTGGTAACTTTTAATCTAAAGAAGTACTCTGGTATTTGTTAATCATGCATATCAGTATATTTGCAAGAAAATTTGTCCCTGGACATTCTACTCAGATAATTCATTTCAAACTATACTATTTTACATTATGTTATTATTGTCTCTTGTAGGAGAATAAGCTGGGATTGGGGGCTGTGGAGTGTGAGTAGGGTAATGGAACAGAAAGAAAGGTGAAAAGCAAAGCATTTATTTAAAACTTACCATGTGTTAAGTTCTATCTGTATATTCCATACTCTCAAAAATTCGGAGGTTTTAGAGGTTCTATAATGCAAACATTTCTATTCTTTACAAATTAAACATTTTATGAGTAGACATTATCTTACTCAGAACCATTTTTATGCTTTTGAAGAGGGAAGAAATTTCACCCACCTTGCAGCATGATTGCTGTGAAATTATTTTATTCACAGTCAGTGGATTTGTTTTCTACAAAAAAGCATAAGCAAAGGCGTTCCTGAACAGAGATTCTTTTATTAAACCATTTTTTTCAAAGCGATGTTTAGTATAATGCCTTATAAATTATCTTTCTGCAAAACATAAAGAGGAAAAATGTTCTGTACAGTGGATACTGGGAAGAATATAAGTAACAAAATAACATGTGATGAAGTTTATCTTTGAAATGATATGGCTTTTAGTTCTACTATCTGTTTTTGTTATGTTCCTTCTAAAATTCTCAGCATTTTTAATAATAAAAAGTGTGGCTGACATACGGATTTCAACTCTACAGCCCTAACTTATTCCAGTACTAATAAGTGGTTAAAGGAATAGTAAGTGATTTGTCATCTTTAATGAGAATATGGAGCTCTAAATTATGGTAAATGACAAACTAATTGCCTTAAAAATAGTAGAACTTTTCCTTTGGATGACTGTTTCAGAAAGCCATTTTCTTCTTCAGAAACTATTTTCAAAAGCTACCATCTTCCTGATGGATATAATCTTTGTTGCTGCAGTCATTGGTGCTATAGCAAAACTTTTCAAAGATAAGAAGAAAAACAATGGCAGTGTTTCAGAGAGTGTCAGTTGGCCTCAGAATCATCTTTCAAGGATATTCATGATTTATGCTCTATTTCCAAAAAGAGACTTTAGATCTTTTCAGTAAATATTAAAAGAGATGATCGTATTGAGGATATTCGTTAGAAAGGAGGATCGTTAAACACCCCAAATACCTTTTTTCTATTACACACCTAATAAAGAAACAAAATATTCTGCACAATCCTAGCCTTCATAGGAAATAAGACAAAAACTGCAAGAAGTTTCTCCGAAATCCCCCTTAAGAAATGATCTTAAGTTGTCTTAACGGCCTGCCTGCTAGCATTATCAGCGGCAATGGAAGAGAAAAAATGCTCTGTTTATGCACATACCTTTAAAAGAAGACTGAATAGTACTGTCTGTTGTTCATGTCCTTTCCCTCTTCTGCTTGTGGAGATGGAGTTGGGCTGGGAAGGGGAGAGGTTTGGGAGAGGTATCTAGAACTAATTGATGGAATCAACCATCCAGGAAAGTGATCGGCACATCATAAACTGTCAGCCACAGGCTTGTGGATGTGCTGACTACCTTTTCATTCTAATTGGCAGTCAAGGCTACACTAACTAGATCTTGCATAAAAGAATGGATATGCGAGGCTCTGAAGTGTGCACTTCCACAGTGGTGGGTAGAGCAAGCTTGGCTGCCTGAACGATAGTGTTGCTGGGTCCTGGATGTGTGGCTTCTGGGGGATTTCAGAGGGATTTCAGCCCCGTGGTCCATCTGCACCCGCCTGTCACTAATCATATCAGCGCCATGCTAGCACAGTGGCCTTGTACCCTTTGTGCATTACCAGAGGGAGCCTGGAAAAGCACAGAATAAATATGGGCAATGCTTAGATCAGGACAAGTGAGGTCACTTTTCATTGCCTTTGTTTCTTCTCGGTTATAAGTGTTTACAAGTTTTGCTGAAGTGGGGGAGACTTAGAGGACCAAATTTAAGCTTGCCTCTCCTGTGTGCCAGAAACGCCGTGTTCTCCCATCGAAACCCTCAAGCTCAGTTTAGGAGTGCAAGGTAACAAACGCTGACGTTGGTTCTTAAGGGGGAAGGATTAGATTTTTGTCACTTTACAGCCATGAACAAACACCAGAATTGAGATCAGTTTTTCAGATGAGTTTGTAATCACACGTGAAAAAGCTGAAAGGTTTTCACAGTTCTTCTTACTGCCCTGTATTGCACTATGTTCATTGGCATATTGGGTACATTCCAGGGACCGTCTAAAATGTATTTTCTCGTTGTCCTTATTATGCTTTAAGTTACTGGGTGTTAGTTGCCATGTATTGCCTGTGTTCAGCCATACCCTGTGTCTGCTTTCATTGGAAAAGTGGTTAGCGCATAATACTTAGTAGGCACTTAAATATATGTTGAATGAATGAATGAGGATGAATGACTGGATTATATGCTTTAACGTCAGGACCTACTTTAACTGTAGAAACGTTCTTGTGAGCCATGACCTTTCGATCGTTTATAAATACCATAACTTTTTTAGAGATAAATGAGTATTATGTTAAGAAGCGGGTGTTTCACATGCCTGTTATTTGAAAGCAATTCTTTTGAATTATGCTTAAGGATTATTCAATAAAAAATTACCTTGTGCCAAAGGCAATATGTGAGTGGCAGAAACTCTTCTAGTGTTGATCTGATTTTTATAAAGAAAAGAGTAACCCTGAAGTTGAAAATGAGATCAGAGTGGAAAGACATTTGAAGCAAAGGATAATGCTTTTCCTCAGAAAATTTTCCTGGAACTTAGCCTACGCTACTCAAAGCTGTTACCTAACAATCGGCTTCCTCCCATCTTGTGCTCAAATGGTGATATGTCCCCTAACTGTAAGATATTCCCATTTTCCCCCATCCTGAGAACTCCATTGCGGCAACTGGTCAGCAAAACAGCCTATTCTGTGTTGTCTGACGAGTTCATGGTTTAATTAGTCCCCAGCTACAAGCGAAGTAGAATTGAATCATGTAGGAGAAACGTGGCTTCGAAAACAGAATGAAACAAACACATCACCATCCACACAGGCTGTAGAAATCATACATTATATTAAATGATGACTGTAATCTCCTGGCCTCAGCCCTGTGGCCAACAGGCTGTCCTAAACATGCTATGTGAAGATTCTCGAATTGGTGGCTTTGGGGGAGCAGAGCTTCATTCAAAGCCACAAATAGTGGAGAGCTCATCTTTGATCTCTTTAAATTAAGATCTCCATTTAACAAAATTATTCATCCACTTCCTTCCTTCCTTCCTCTCATTCATTCATTCATTCATTCATTCAAAAAGCCTCTGAAGAGCACCAGAAACACAGAGGAAGAGTTCCCCACACTCACACATCCAAGCTCCTTTGGGGGACACTGGGGGACAGTGGACTGAAAGAGTGACTCAAAAATGGCAAAATGATATGGTAAGTTTTAGACCAAGCTATACAAGGGCAGTTGTGAGCACACAGAAGGGAAGGACCTCATTCAGCCTAGAAGGGGGGTAGTTAAGGCAGGGGTGAAATCTTAAAGGACTATTGAAGAAAGAAATTTTGAAAGAAGGAAGGAGAAAAAGACTTCCCAGACTCAAGGCATAGCACACGCACTGCAGCAGGCCAGACACGTACATGTTCCAGAATCTGCAGGCAGGTGTGTGTAACTGGAATGTATTACAAGATGGATTTGAGAGGACCGATGAAAGGTGCCAGACACTTAGGGGCCTTGTGCTCTCTTGAGAGTGAGGTTGATAAGCAGCCATACAAGCTTATGGGGCCCATGGCCACAGCATTCGATGTGGATAGAGATCATGCCAGGGGCTAAAGGGTTTCTCCCTAGTGCATCCACATTCCAAATGAAAACCTTCCTAAATCAATGGGAATCCGCTTAGACACAGAGCAAGGAGAGGCATGCACAGCATACAAAATCTCCAGGTAGGATGGCTGACATGGGATAAGTAAGCGAAAGCCTCTTAAATCTCTGTGGGTCGATCCACGCCAGAACGATTCCAATCTGCCATAAAGCCTTTGAAATAACCAGGCTGGTGTTATATAACATCTCATGACCAGGGCTTTGTCTTTGTCTCAGTAATGTCCGTTTATATAGTATATTTCCCTGAGGAGCTGTAATGCATTAAACCCCGTGGATCAGGCGGTTTGGCAGAAGAGACTAGATAAAAACTGAGTGACGTAGAATGAGGAGAAGCAGTACCAAAAATGTAAATGAAGATGCCAAAAGGGGAGTCTTGTGCACTGACCTGGGAGGATCCCTTTGTTGTATGTGGGCTTGCAGAGTAATAGAAAGCTGTGATTCTGGGGTCAGGAGATCTAGACCTGTATCGCTTGTTATTGGGTATGGAATTCTCTGAGGCTGTTGTCTCAACTTAAAAGTGATATCATGAACGCTCAATGAAATAATACCCATCAAATGAGATAATGTATATCAAACCATTTGCAAACCACAGAGCACCATGTCCATTATGATTATCATCTGTGTACCTCATAAATGCATAGGCATATGTTCCTGCTTTGGAACTTTATTTCTTAAAATATTTACAGTGTGATAGTATAATAGCACTTATTCTGTTTAAAGAAGGGCCTTTATTGGGTTATCTGGCCTTCAGAGTGTTTGGGTTGAAAAGCTCAAAGTACAGGCTTCCCTGGTGGCGCACTGGTTGAGAATCTGCCTGCCAGTACAGGGGACGCAGGTTCGAGCCCTGGTCTGGGAAGATCCCACATGCCACGGAGCAACTGGGCCCGTGAGCCACAACTCCTGAGCCTGCGCATCTGGAGCCTGTGCTCCGCAACAAGAGAGGCCGCGATGGTGAGAGGCCCGCGCACCGTGATGAAGAGTGGCCCCCGCTCGCCGCAACTAGAGAAAGCCCTCGCACAGAAACGAAGACCCAACACAGCCAAAAATAAATAAAAGCTCAAAGTATTTACATTATTTGGAACAAACATGAATTCATCACGGGAATTTTTTTTAAATAGGAAGACATTAGATGCTACTATCAACCAAGGTCTAAGGTTATGAAGGCCATTAAAAAAATATACTACTACTGCCCTGAATTTCAGTGACAGCTCCCCTATGGATGTTCTCTCATGGATCCTGATAACCATAGGTCACATAAGCTGCATTTGCAAAGAGGGGCTGGGGCCGAGCTCTGTCAT